>NC_082638.1:10022500-10669772 GCF_002263795.3 Bos taurus
CCCGGGGTGGAGAGGAGGCCAAGTTCCTGTAGAGAAGAGCAGAGACCCGAAGGAGAAAGAGGCACAGATTGCCTGCTGCACTGGGGACTTGTTCCACACACGGAAGAAGGAGACCCGGGAGGGCCCTGGGCCAGTGCTGCCCAGGATCGGCCCATCGGCCCGCACGCTGTCTCCACGAGGGTGGCACACACTGGCATGATGCGAAACACAACGCAAGATGTGCTAAGCTAGGCTGTCCGTGCAAAACCCCAGGCACGCGAGGAGAGACAGGGTGTGAGCGTGGCAGACGTCCAGGCATTTCCAGCCTCCTCGGCAGGGCAGAAAGGCGAGGGAGGCGCAGGTGTGGGTGTACGTGTGCGTCCCTCTGCCGGAGTGTGCCTGTGAGGGAGGGAAGAGGGAGGAAGCAAGGACGGTGGGCTACTTGCATGTGCCAAGGGACCTCGGGAGAATGGCAGACAGGGAAGCCCCTGGGGGCGGTTGAGAGCCTGCTGGTGGATTTCAGGGCCCAGGGGCTAGGCATTAGCGGCCCTGCCAAAGACACCCCATGGGTCGTGCTCCAAGTCCTGACGTGAATTCCTTCCTTCCTCTGGGGTCTTGCCCCCGGCTGTGGGGGTGGGGGGGGGGGGCCAGAGGGGCTAAGGGGCGCGTCTGCCCCAGACGGAGGTTTCTGGCAGCGTCGCTGGAGCAGAATCTCTGATTCTGTCGTAGGGCATCTGCACCAGATGACACTCAGAGGCACCCTGCCTTCCAGGTGACCGTCTTGGATGTCCCCGGGCCCAAGCGGGGACTGGCTTCCTTGGCATGTGGGCTGTGTAGGCAAGCAGGGATGCCTGACTGTCGGGAATTCTAGCTGGGCCTAATGAGAGCAACTGAAAGAGAGTCTTGGCATTTAGCAAAGCAGTGAGGCCCGGGTGGTACAAGGCCTCTTGGTGCCTTTGAGGTAGCAAAGCTGCTTTCTGCCCAGGGAGGCATGAGCTGTGGGCCCAGACAGGGCCGGGTGCCCAGGGCAGCATCGGTTCAGGGACTGAGTGCGTCTGGGTAGTGTTAAAGAGAAGGGACGGCGTGTAGGGTTGCCGCCTTACCTTTACGGCCTCAGGTTCCGTGCCTTGTATCGGAAGAGTGCCTGTATCCACGTGCTCCTTCTTCACAAGATTGGATCAGACCCAGGCCTGTCACAGTCTCTTGGGGCCCTTGCAGGCCCGGGCGTCTCTTTGGCCTTTTCCTGCTACAGGGAGACAGGGAGACAGGTGCACTCAGCAAGCTACACAGGTGGGAAGCACAGGGGCCTCAGTCGGAGTGTTGTGGGCCCTGACGGCTGGTGGGCTAGCAACAGGGCCACGCCATTGACAAGGAACGACCTAGATAGATGCACACGGAGAAAGCGGTTCTCCAAGTCAGCGGAGGCCAGCGCTCCTTGTTTTCTGGTTCCCTGAGGGAAGGCACAGACAATGGATCCGGCCAACGTGACTGGTACTGTGAAGCTGTCCAAGGTGATGGGAGAAGGCAGAACACAGGCGCCTGTCACTCAGCTGGCCACAGCGAGCAAATCCTGGGTCCTGCCCTTGCCCAAACCCCCGACAAATACTCCTGAGCGCACATCTCGGTTCCTGCACCGAACCAGGCCAGGTCCTGCACTTCTTCAAGCCCCCGACCGACACTCCTGGGCCAGCATCGGACTCTCAGGCTTGTTCCTGGCCTTAGTCAAGCCCCCGGAACACATTCCTGAGCCCACAACGCGCTCTGTACCCCTGAACTACGGTGTGTCCTCCCCTTGTTCAAGCCCCCAGGAAACACTACTGAGCCCGCATCTCACTCGCTGCATTGAACCTGGCTGGCTCCTTGTCTTGTTCAAGCCCCCGACAGATACTCCGGAACCCACATCTCGGTCCCTGCACTGATCCCGGCTGGGTGCTGCCCTTGTTCCCGACCCCGACAAATACTCCTGAGCCCACATCTCGGGCCCTGCACTGAATCGGGTGGGCCCTGCCCATCTTCCAGCCCCGACAAACTCTCCTGAGCCCACATCCCGGTCCCTGCACTGAAGCAGGCTGGGTGCTTCCCATGTTCAAGCCCCGACAAGCACTCCTGAGCCCACATCTCGGGCCCTGCACCGACCCAGTCTGGGTCCTGCCCTTGTTCAAGCCGCTGAACAAATACCCCTGAGCCGGCTTCTCTGTCCCTGCCGTGAACCAGGCCAGGAGCTGCACGTGTTGAAGCCACTGACCAACACTTCTGGGCCTGCCTCTGATTCTCAGGCTGGTTCCTGGCCTGAGGTAAGCCCCCAGCAAACAGTATTGAGCCCACAGCTGGCTCCCTGCTCCTGAACTCAACTAAGGTGTGTCCTCCCCTTGTTCAACCACACTCCCCCCCCCACCCCCCAGGAAACACCACTGTGCCCGCATCTCACTCGCTGCATTGAACCAGGCTGGGTCCTGCGCTTGTTCAAACCCCCGACAAATCCTCCTGAGCCCACCCCTCGGTCCCTGCACTGAACCAGGCTGGATCCTCCCTTTGTTCAAGCCCCTGACAAACACACCTGACACCACCTCTCGGTCCCGTCATCGAGCCAGGCTGGGTCCTGCCCATGATCAAGCAGCCGATAAACACTCCTTGGAGCACATCTCGGTCCCTGCACTGATCCAGGCTGGATCCTGCCCTTGTTCATCCCGACAGACACTGCCGAGGCCACAGCACAGTCCCTGCCATGACCCAGGCTGGGTCCTGCCTTTGTTCAAGCCCCCGACAAACACTCTTGAGCCCACATCTCGGTCCATGCAACTGAATCGGGTCGGCCCTGCCCATGCCCAAGCTCTTTGTAGAACGCATATATCGTGTGTCAGGACTATAGGATGGCTGGTTTAGCTTGATCCTCTTGCTGCTCCAGGCCCCACAGGCTTGAGCCACAGGGCAGGCTGGGATGTGTTCTCACATGGAGAACAGAACCACTTTGAAAGGGCCTCCATAGGGTCGATGGCAGCCGTGCATGTCTCCGACACCGGTGAGTCGTGGGACTTAACGGGGAGCTGTCCTTAGCGTCTCCCTGGCCGGCATTCGCACAAGGTTCAGGGGGGGTCCCTCATGCCAGCAGAGCGGGCCTCGTTTCTCCCTCTGCGCACAGTGTGGCCACGGCACCTCAGGCTTGTGCAGCTTTCACGTCGGCCCAGCGAGGGAGGGAGGGTCGCCCGTCCCCTTCTGCGCTTCAGCAGTGACCGCCCACTGTTGGCTTTCAAGGTCGAGAAAGCACTCTCCGAACGTGTGGACTAAAACCCTCTGAACTCCCACCGGTGAAACTCACTCAGGACGAGAAGGGCTTGCCTTCACGCCAAGGATAAGCGTCTCTTCTGAGCGCTGGTGTCCACAGAGTTGCAGACGGCAACAGCACTACTTAGAGAGACGGAGACACACAGACACCAGCGCCTGCTACACACGCGGAAGGATTGCCCAACACAGTGCTATGCCAGAAGCAAAGATACAGAGACACAGAGCGAGCGCTGTACACTAAGGCGCTGGTGTTCCCGAACAGTGGAGATCCACTGTAGCACTGTAGGTGGGGTTCTTCCCTACTCCCCTAGCATCCGGACAGCAGCAGGCTCTCTGTCCCTTGAAGAAAAGTATCCAGCCCCTTGGCACCCCTGCGTATCCCTTGGATACTCAGGGAGAGCTCTCAGTTATTGCCAGTCCCAGGGGACACAGGAGTGTGCGGTTCGGATGGCGGAGCAGGAACCCGTGCTTGGAATTTCCAGAGCCAGGTCAATGACAGCGCCTGGGGCTAGCCCGGCCACATGCAAAACCCTGTCCCTCCCTGGAGCAGAATCTGGCCACGTGGGGGCGCTGGAGCAGCACAGGAACCCCGGAAGATGCCCTCCGGTCTGGGGGCGTGTCCATAAGAGTGCCGCCCACTACCCTGTCGGCCATTGGTCTAGATTTGGGCCAGCAGTCTGTGCATGGCTCACAGCCTAGGCCCCCGCCTGTTCGCCGGATCTCCTAGGGCCCGTTCACCCCGTCCTGCGTTTCTGGCACCCCTTTCTTCGGCCTCACGCCAACACCCCCACACAGCAGCCCCCGCCTTCTGACAATCCCCCTCACTCCCCGCCCCCAAAAGAGCTAGTCGGTCCCACAGGTTTACTGCAGCCTGGGCCGCCATTACGCCCCACTTGTTGTGCTCTTATGTCGCGTCCCTTCGCCTCTGCCCCAGCTCGGGGTCACCGCCAAGGCCAAGAGGAACGTGAGAGGCGGTCAGAGGAAGGCGGGAGCGTCCCGGGACCCCGCACCTTCCAAGTTGTGAGCCCAGGTACTCAGGGGGCAGGGCCCCGCCCCCACCCCCCCTCCCCCACCCCGCAGCCTGCCGTCGTGATGCAGTGCGCAGCTGGGACCTTGTCACCAGCAGTTGTCACGCCAGGCCAAGAGGCCACCCTCTTCAGGGTGGAGGCGGTGGAGGAGGGCGAGGCCCTGGTGGACGGAGACGTGGCGGGGATCGGGCGGGAGTTCCAGCTGCTTGCGGAAGACATCGTGGAGGAGGTGGAGGTTGTGGCGGATGAGGAGCAGGAACAGCGGCCCTCCCAGGAGCTAGAGGAGAAGACGGTGGAGGAGCAGGGCCAGGAAAGGCCCGGAGGCCCTTGTGAGCGCCAGGAGCTGGATGCCCTGCAGGCACTGGCCGCCCTGCAGGTAGAACTGAGCTCTGAGCGTGAGCAAAACCGCAGGGCTTACGTTCAGTTCATGCGCAAGAACCATCAGAGGAGGAAGCGTCACTTGGCTCGGAGGAGCGCCATCATCCAGGGCATCCCTGGCTTCTGGGCCAAAGCTGTATCCTTTGCGCTGCTCCTTGGGGTCCGCTGCTCAGGAGGACGAGGAAGGGGAGAAGGGGCAGGAGCAGGCGGAGGGGGTGGAGGCGAGGGCACAGGAAGGGCGCCGGAGGCCACTGAAGGAAATGCGGTCCTGGGCAATTGGCAGGCTCCAAAGGCACAGCCGAGTAGGGCCTGGGCAGGGCCACAGGTGGACGTGTCGCAGCCATGCCTTTGAGTGTCTCCTTCAGGCCTGCATCTGAGGAGGCGCAGCCCCCGAGGCCTCTAAGTCAACATTGACCAGAGACGGTACACAAGAGCAGCGTTCGCAGACAGTTATTGGTGTAAATGTGGGTGATCCCGGCACATTGCTGGGGCATGTGAGTCATTCACACACACACGCACACACGCACACGCACACGCACACACACACACACGTACACATAAACACACACACACACATACCCAAGAAGCCCTTTACTTTCAGACACGGTTTGTCACAAGGACTGCAAGTCTGACCGTATAAGCAGTGACAGGCCACTACCCAGCATACACAGGTCTGGAGGAGCAGAGTAGCGGTCAGAAACAGCCCCTGCTTGGGGAATGCAGATGCACACCATCCCAAGGGGCCCAGAGCCATGAGCGTGTCTGATGGTATGGCAGGTCCTGAGGATATCAGCAGTGGCCGGGCAAGAGGCAGTGCCCGCCAAGCTCCTTGCAGATGCGTGTTCCAGTATCCTTGTTCCACCCCAGACTAGGGCTGATGCTCCTGGCTCTTCTTGGCCGGCATGTGGCCTGAATGGCTCCTTGACCTAAAGCAGATTATGAGCCACCCTCAAGTCTCCGTCCTGATCAGCGACCAAGATCAAGACTTTCTCGGCTACATGATGGACTTGAAGGTCAGTGAGGGAGACTGAGGAAGGGTGGGTATGGGACCTGGCGGGGAGTGGGAGGAACGTGTTAGCCATGTTCCTGTGCTGTGAGACTTTGGAGAGGCATCGGGGAAGCTGATCATGCCTGCCTTGGAGGCAAGCTGAGGCCCCTAGAAGCTTGCACCTTTTCCCTCCTCGCTATCCTGGCAGGTGCAGGTGCGGAGCCATCCGCCGTCCCGCTGCAAGCTGATCTTTTCCTTTCGGGACAACCCCTGCTTCTTGAACTCGGTGATCATTAAGGAGTATTACCTTGACATCACTGGTAAAAGGTGGCTCCCGGGGTGATGAGTGTGGGTGTGCAAGCGTGTGGATGATGCACCTGCGGTGTCCACCCCAGTCTCCCCTGTCTGTCTGCAGGGTACAGGGCACGTCGATCCACTCCAGTCCACTGGTTCTGGGACTTTGAACGGGGAGCCCCCAGCCGCAGGCTGGACACCAGGAGCCTTAACTTTCTCAACTGGCTGTCAGGCCACAACGGCCCAGAATCGAACAGGATTGCTGAGGTGGGGTTGCTTTGGGCTTGCACACAGTTGGTGGTTGATGTTGGAGTTCTTGGCTGCTCATGGGAGGGTTGGGAGCCTGGTCAGCCCCTGGCTGACCTTGCTCGTGTTGCCTGCAGATCATCAGCGAAGACATGTGGGACGATCCCCTGAAGTACTACCTCAGGGAGGAAGGTTCGTCCATGAGAGACAACTGACAGAAACACATGTGGTGATCGGGTCTGGAGGTAGGCCCCGTAGGGACAGCCGAATAGTAGCTGGGACACAGTACTTTCTTTTGCAAATGGGGATGCTCAGGCTCATGCAAACTGGCTGCAGAGCCAGAGCCTGAGTCAAGCATGCAGCAGGTGACTTGCTGAGACTGGGGGCTGGGGGGGACTCGGTGTGTCCGAGAGCGCAGTAAGTCCCCCTCCAGTCAGCTGTGGTGGCAGCGCGAGAGTCCTAGGTGATACGACTAGAGGCAGGGTGAATTAAGTGCCTGTGTCAGAATCATCTGTCCTTGGGTCCTGCCATTCCCCCGGCGTCCTTCCTCTCACTGAGTTTGAGAATGCCTGGGCCCTTCACTTCCGCCCCTTAACCTAGGATGGCCTGTCACTGAAAGGGCGTCCTGTCCAGGGTCCCAGTGCACCTGTGCGCTGACTTTGGGATCTTGTGTGAATTTCCACATCCAATACTCTGATCTCACCAGCACCACACCTGCTGAGCTTGAAGTTGCTTCAGGGAAAATCCGGACGTCTCTGGGAGGAGGTGGACAGGGAGCCCCAAGGGCAGGACATGGTGCCTAGTGACACCATCTCCGTCATTGCTGGACACGGGTCTTCGGCTCCTGAAACCCCTGTGTTCCCTGTTTGCGTCCGTGTCCACGTGCCAAGCATGTGTGTGTGTACACGCGTGTGCTTGTGTCACCTGTCTTTATGCGGGGGTGTGTGTGTGTGTCCGGCCCAGGGCGGACGCAGAGATGAAGGCGACGGGAGAGGAGGTGACGAGCGACCAGAAGAGGAGGAACGAGGCGTCCCCAGGCTGACGGAGGCTGGTCACCGACTCTCCGCATGACCGTATCCGGGATGGGAATGAGGAAAAGATGGCCAGTGATACCTCGGACCAGCGGACCGTGGCTCGAGAAATCCGCAATTAGACCAAATCCAAAACACGCTCGCCACTTCTAACTTGTGGTTGTGTGTGCTTGGACCAGGGAGAGGGAAGTGCATGGTCTGAGGATTCCGCGAGGGCAAATCAGGTGGGGCGGGGCTTTGAAACCGCTGCCTGAGGAGCCCTCAGTCCATGGGGACGTGGGCCGGCCTCTGGAAATGGTGGGCGAGGGTACGGCTGGACCCGGGGTGGAGAGGAGGCCAAGTTCCTGTAGAGAAGAGCAGAGACCCGAAGGAGAAAGAGGCACAGATTGCCTGCTGCACTGGGGACTTGTTCCACACACGGAAGAAGGAGACCCGGGAGGGCCCTGGGCCAGTGCTGCCCAGGATCGGCCCATCGGCCCGCACGCTGTCTCCACGAGGGTGGCACACACTGGCATGATGCGAAACACAACGCAAGATGTGCTAAGCTAGGCTGTCCGTGCAAAACCACAGGCACGCGAGGAGAGACAGGGTGTGAGCGTGGCAGACGTCCAGGCATTTCCAGCCTCCTCGGCAGGGCAGAAAGGCGAGGGAGGCGCAGGTGTGGGTGTACGTGTGCGTCCCTCTGCCGGAGTGTGCCTGTGAGGGAGGGAAGAGGGAGGAAGCAAGGGCGGTGGGCTACTTGCATGTGCCAAGGGACCTCGGGAGAATGGCAGACAGGGAAGCCCCTGGGGGCGGTTGAGAGCCTGCTGGTGGATTTCAGGGCCCAGGGGCTAGGCATTAGCGGCCCTGCCAAAGACACCCCATGGGTCGTGCTCCAAGTCCTGACGTGAATTCCTTCCTTCCTCTGGGGTCTTGCCCACGGCTGTGGGGGGCGGGGGGGGGCCAGACGGGCTAAGGGGCGCGTCTGCCCCAGACGGAGGTTTCTGGCAGCGTCGCTGGAGCAGAATCTCTGATTCTGTCGTAGGGCATCTGCACCAGATGACACTCAGAGGCACCCTGCCTTCCAGGTGACCGTCTTGGATGTCCCCGGGCCCAAGCGGGGACTGGCTTCCTTGGCATGTGGGCTGTGTAGGCAAGCAGGGATGCCTGACTGTCGGGAATTCTAGCTGGGCCTAATGAGAGCAACTGAAAGAGAGTCTTGGCATTTAGCAAAGCAGTGAGGCCCGGGTGGTACAAGGCCTCTTGGTGCCTTTGAGGTAGCAAAGCTGCTTTCTGCCCAGGGAGGCATGAGCTGTGGGTCCAGACAGGGCCGGGTGCCCAGGGCAGCATCGGTTCAGGGACTGAGTGCGTCTGGGTAGTGCTAAAGAGAAGGGACGGCGTGTAGGGTTGCCGCCTTACCTTTACGGCCTCAGGTTCCGTGCCTTGTATCGGAAGAGTGCCTGTATCCACGTGCTCCTTCTTCACAAGATTGGATCAGACCCAGGCCTGTCACAGTCTCTTGGGGCCCTTGCAGGCCCGGGCGTCTCTTTGGCCTTTTCCTGCTACAGGGAGACAGGGAGACAGGTGCACTCAGCAAGCTACACAGGTGGGAAGCACAGGGGCCTCAGTCGGAGTGTTGTGGGCCCTGACGGCTGGTGGGCTAGCAACAGGGCCACGCCATTGACAAGGAACGACCTAGATAGATGCACACGGAGAAAGCGGTTCTCCAAGTCAGCGGAGGCCAGCGCTCCTTGTTTTCTGGTTCCCTGAGGGAAGGCACAGACAATGGATCCGGCCAACGTGACTGGTACTGTGAAGCTGTCCAAGGTGATGGGAGAAGGCAGAACACAGGCGCCTGTCACTCAGCTGGCCACAGCGAGCAAATCCTGGGTCCTGCCCTTGCCCAAACCCCCGACAAATACTCCTGAGCGCACATCTCGGTTCCTGCACCGAACCAGGCCAGGTCCTGCACTTCTTCAAGCCCCCGACCGACACTCCTGGGCCAGCATCGGACTCTCAGGCTTGTTCCTGGCCTTAGTCAAGCCCCCGGAACACATTCCTGAGCCCACAACGCACTCTGTACCCCTGAACTACGGTGTGTCCTCCCCTTGTTCAAGCCCCCAGGAAACACTACTGAGCCCGCATCTCACTCGCTGCATTGAACCTGGCTGGCTCCTTGTCTTGTTCAAGCCCCCGACAGATACTCCGGAACCCACATCTCGGTCCCTGCACTGATCCCGGCTGGGTGCTGCCCTTGTTCCCGACCCCGACAAATACTCCTGAGCCCACATCTCGGGCCCTGCACTGAATCGGGTGGGCCCTGCCCATCTTCCAGCCCCGACAAACTCTCCTGAGCCCACATCCCGGTCCCTGCACTGAAGCAGGCTGGGTGCTTCCCATGTTCAAGCCCCGACAAGCACTCCTGAGCCCACATCTCGGGCCCTGCACCGACCCAGTCTGGGTCCTGCCCTTGTTCAAGCCGCTGAACAAATACCCCTGAGCCGGCTTCTCTGTCCCTGCCGTGAACCAGGCCAGGAGCTGCACGTGTTGAAGCCACTGACCAACACTTCTGGGCCTGCCTCTGATTCTCAGGCTGGTTCCTGGCCTGAGGTAAGCCCCCAGCAAACAGTATTGAGCCCACAGCTGGCTCCCTGCTCCTGAACTCAACTAAGGTGTGTCCTCCCCTTGTTCAACCACACCCCCCCCCCACCCCCCAGGAAACACCACTGTGCCCGCATCTCACTCGCTGCATTGAACCAGGCTGGGTCCTGCGCTTGTTCAAACCCCCGACAAATCCTCCTGAGCCCACCCCTCGGTCCCTGCACTGAACCAGGCTGGATCCTCCCTTTGTTCAAGCCCCTGACAAACACACCTGACACCACCTCTCGGTCCCGTCATCGAGCCAGGCTGGGTCCTGCCCATGATCAAGCAGCCGATAAACACTCCTTGGAGCACATCTCGGTCCCTGCACTGATCCAGGCTGGATCCTGCCCTTGTTCATCCCGACAGACACTCCCGAGGCCACAGCACAGTCCCTGCCATGACCCAGGCTGGGTCCTGCCTTTGTTCAAGCCCCCGACAAACACTCTTGAGCCCACATCTCGGTCCATGCAACTGAATCGGGTCGGCCCTGCCCATGCCCAAGCTCTTTGTAGAACGCATATATCGTGTGTCAGGACTATAGGATGGCTGGTTTAGCTTGATCCTCTTGCTGCTCCAGGCCCCACAGGCTTGGGCCACAGGGCAGGCTGGGATGTGTTCTCACATGGAGAACAGAACCACTTTGAAAGGGCCTCCATAGGGTCGATGGCAGCCGTGCATGTCTCCGACACCGGTGAGTCGTGGGACTTAACGGGGAGCTGTCCTTAGCGTCTCCCTGGCCGGCATTCGCACAAGGTTCAGGGGGGGTCCCTCATGCCAGCAGAGCGGGCCTCGTTTCTCCCTCTGCGCACAGTGTGGCCACGGCACCTCAGGCTTGTGCAGCTTTCACGTCGGCCCAGCGAGGGAGGGAGGGTCGCCCGTCCCCTTCTGCGCTTCAGCAGTGACCGCCCACTGTTGGCTTTCAAGGTCGAGAAAGCACTCTCCGAACGTGTGGACTAAAACCCTCTGAACTCCCACCGGTGAAACTCACTCAGGACGAGAAGGGCTTGCCTTCACGCCAAGGATAAGCGTCTCTTCTGAGCGCTGGTGTCCACAGAGTTGCAGACGGCAACAGCACTACTTAGAGAGACGGAGACACACAGACACCAGCGCCTGCTACACACGCGGAAGGATTGCCCAACACAGTGCTATGCCAGAAGCAAAGATACAGAGACACAGAGCGAGCGCTGTACACTAAGGCGCTGGTGTTCCCGAACAGTGGAGATCCACTGTAGCACTGTAGGTGGGGTTCTTCCCTACTCCCCTAGCATCCGGACAGCAGCAGGCTCTCTGTCCCTTGAAGAAAAGTATCCAGCCCCTTGGCACCCCTGCGTATCCCTTGGATACTCAGGGAGAGCTCTCAGTTATTGCCAGTCCCAGGGGACACAGGAGTGTGCGGTTCGGATGGCGGAGCAGGAACCCGTGCTTGGAATTTCCAGAGCCAGGTCAATGACAGCGCCTGGGGCTAGCCCGGCCACATGCAAAACCCTGTCCCTCCCTGGAGCAGAATCTGGCCACGTGGGGGCGCTGGAGCAGCACAGGAACCCCGGAAGATGCCCTCCGGTCTGGGGGCGTGTCCATAAGAGTGCCGCCCACTACCCTGTCGGCCATTGGTCTAGATTTGGGCCAGCAGTCTGTGCATGGCTCACAGCCTAGGCCCCCGCCTGTTCGCCGGATCTCCTAGGGCCCGTTCACCCCGTCCTGCGTTTCTGGCACCCCTTTCTTCGGCCTCACGCCAACACCCCCACACAGCAGCCCCCGCCTTCTGACAATCCCCCTCACTCCCCGCCCCCAAAAGAGCTAGTCGGTCCCACAGGTTTACTGCAGCCTGGGCCGCCATTACGCCCCACTTGTTGTGCTCTTATGTCGCGTCCCTTCGCCTCTGCCCCAGCTCGGGGTCACCGCCAAGGCCAAGAGGAACGTGAGAGGCGGTCAGAGGAAGGCGGGAGCGTCCCGGGACCCCGCACCTTCCAAGTTGTGAGCCCAGGTACTCAGGGGGCAGGGCCCCGCCCCCACCCCCCCTCCCCCACCCCGCAGCCTGCCGTCGTGATGCAGTGCGCAGCTGGGACCTTGTCACCAGCAGTTGTCACGCCAGGCCAAGAGGCCACCCTCTTCAGGGTGGAGGCGGTGGAGGAGGGCGAGGCCCTGGTGGACGGAGACGTGGCGGGGATCGGGCGGGAGTTCCAGCTGCTTGCGGAAGACATCGTGGAGGAGGTGGAGGTTGTGGCGGATGAGGAGCAGGAACAGCGGCCCTCCCAGGAGCTAGAGGAGAAGACGGTGGAGGAGCAGGGCCAGGAAAGGCCCGGAGGCCCTTGTGAGCGCCAGGAGCTGGATGCCCTGCAGGCACTGGCCGCCCTGCAGGTAGAACTGAGCTCTGAGCGTGAGCAAAACCGCAGGGCTTACGTTCAGTTCATGCGCAAGAACCATCAGAGGAGGAAGCGTCACTTGGCTCGGAGGAGCGCCATCATCCAGGGCATCCCTGGCTTCTGGGCCAAAGCTGTATCCTTTGCGCTGCTCCTTGGGGTCCGCTGCTCAGGAGGACGAGGAAGGGGAGAAGGGGCAGGAGCAGGCGGAGGGGGTGGAGGCGAGGGCACAGGAAGGGCGCCGGAGGCCACTGAAGGAAATGCGGTCCTGGGCAATTGGCAGGCTCCAAAGGCACAGCCGAGTAGGGCCTGGGCAGGGCCACAGGTGGACGTGTCGCAGCCATGCCTTTGAGTGTCTCCTTCAGGCCTGCATCTGAGGAGGCGCAGCCCCCGAGGCCTCTAAGTCAACATTGACCAGAGACGGTACACAAGAGCAGCGTTCGCAGACAGTTATTGGTGTAAATGTGGGTGATCCCGGCACATTGCTGGGGCATGTGAGTCATTCACACACACACGCACACACGCACACGCACACGCACACACACACACACGTACACATAAACACACACACACACATACCCAAGAAGCCCTTTACTTTCAGACACGGTTTGTCACAAGGACTGCAAGTCTGACCGTATAAGCAGTGACAGGCCACTACCCAGCATACACAGGTCTGGAGGAGCAGAGTAGCGGTCAGAAACAGCCCCTGCTTGGGGAATGCAGATGCACACCATCCCAAGGGGCCCAGAGCCATGAGCGTGTCTGATGGTATGGCAGGTCCTGAGGATATCAGCAGTGGCCGGGCAAGAGGCAGTGCCCGCCAAGCTCCTTGCAGATGCGTGTTCCAGTATCCTTGTTCCACCCCAGACTAGGGCTGATGCTCCTGGCTCTTCTTGGCCGGCATGTGGCCTGAATGGCTCCTTGACCTAAAGCAGATTATGAGCCACCCTCAAGTCTCCGTCCTGATCAGCGACCAAGATCAAGACTTTCTCGGCTACATGATGGACTTGAAGGTCAGTGAGGGAGACTGAGGAAGGGTGGGTATGGGACCTGGCGGGGAGTGGGAGGAACGTGTTAGCCATGTTCCTGTGCTGTGAGACTTTGGAGAGGCATCGGGGAAGCTGATCATGCCTGCCTTGGAGGCAAGCTGAGGCCCCTAGAAGCTTGCACCTTTTCCCTCCTCGCTATCCTGGCAGGTGCAGGTGCGGAGCCATCCGCCGTCCCGCTGCAAGCTGATCTTTTCCTTTCGGGACAACCCCTGCTTCTTGAACTCGGTGATCATTAAGGAGTATTACCTTGACATCACTGGTAAAAGGTGGCTCCCGGGGTGATGAGTGTGGGTGTGCAAGCGTGTGGATGATGCACCTGCGGTGTCCACCCCAGTCTCCCCTGTCTGTCTGCAGGGTACAGGGCACGTCGATCCACTCCAGTCCACTGGTTCTGGGACTTTGAACGGGGAGCCCCCAGCCGCAGGCTGGACACCAGGAGCCTTAACTTTCTCAACTGGCTGTCAGGCCACAACGGCCCAGAATCGAACAGGATTGCTGAGGTGGGGTTGCTTTGGGCTTGCACACAGTTGGTGGTTGATGTTGGAGTTCTTGGCTGCTCATGGGAGGGTTGGGAGCCTGGTCAGCCCCTGGCTGACCTTGCTCGTGTTGCCTGCAGATCATCAGCGAAGACATGTGGGACGATCCCCTGAAGTACTACCTCAGGGAGGAAGGTTCGTCCATGAGAGACAACTGACAGAAACACATGTGGTGATCGGGTCTGGAGGTAGGCCCCGTAGGGACAGCCGAATAGTAGCTGGGACACAGTACTTTCTTTTGCAAATGGGGATGCTCAGGCTCATGCAAACTGGCTGCAGAGCCAGAGCCTGAGTCAAGCATGCAGCAGGTGACTTGCTGAGACTGGGGGCTGGGGGGGACTCGGTGTGTCCGAGAGCGCAGTAAGTCCCCCTCCAGTCAGCTGTGGTGGCAGCGCGAGAGTCCTAGGTGATACGACTAGAGGCAGGGTGAATTAAGTGCCTGTGTCAGAATCATCTGTCCTTGGGTCCTGCCATTCCCCCGGCGTCCTTCCTCTCACTGAGTTTGAGAATGCCTGGGCCCTTCACTTCCGCCCCTTAACCTAGGATGGCCTGTCACTGAAAGGGCGTCCTGTCCAGGGTCCCAGTGCACCTGTGCGCTGACTTTGGGATCTTGTGTGAATTTCCACATCCAATACTCTGATCTCACCAGCACCACACCTGCTGAGCTTGAAGTTGCTTCAGGGAAAATCCGGACGTCTCTGGGAGGAGGTGGACAGGGAGCCCCAAGGGCAGGACATGGTGCCTAGTGACACCATCTCCGTCATTGCTGGACACGGGTCTTCGGCTCCTGAAACCCCTGTGTTCCCTGTTTGCGTCCGTGTCCACGTGCCAAGCATGTGTGTGTGTACACGCGTGTGCTTGTGTCACCTGTCTTTATGCGGGGGTGTGTGTGTGTGTCCGGCCCAGGGCGGACGCAGAGATGAAGGCGACGGGAGAGGAGGTGACGAGCGACCAGAAGAGGAGGAACGAGGCGTCCCCAGGCTGACGGAGGCTGGTCACCGACTCTCCGCATGACCGTATCCGGGATGGGAATGAGGAAAAGATGGCCAGTGATACCTCGGACCAGCGGACCGTGGCTCGAGAAATCCGCAATTAGACCAAATCCAAAACACGCTCGCCACTTCTAACTTGTGGTTGTGTGTGCTTGGACCAGGGAGAGGGAAGTGCATGGTCTGAGGATTCCGCGAGGGCAAATCAGGTGGGGCGGGGCTTTGAAACCGCTGCCTGAGGAGCCCTCAGTCCATGGGGACGTGGGCCGGCCTCTGGAAATGGTGGGCGAGGGTACGGCTGGACCCGGGGTGGAGAGGAGGCCAAGTTCCTGTAGAGAAGAGCAGAGACCCGAAGGAGAAAGAGGCACAGATTGCCTGCTGCACTGGGGACTTGTTCCACACACGGAAGAAGGAGACCCGGGAGGGCCCTGGGCCAGTGCTGCCCAGGATCGGCCCATCGGCCCGCACGCTGTCTCCACGAGGGTGGCACACACTGGCATGATGCGAAACACAACGCAAGATGTGCTAAGCTAGGCTGTCCGTGCAAAACCCCAGGCACGCGAGGAGAGACAGGGTGTGAGCGTGGCAGACGTCCAGGCATTTCCAGCCTCCTCGGCAGGGCAGAAAGGCGAGGGAGGCGCAGGTGTGGGTGTACGTGTGCGTCCCTCTGCCGGAGTGTGCCTGTGAGGGAGGGAAGAGGGAGGAAGCAAGGGCGGTGGGCTACTTGCATGTGCCAAGGGACCTCGGGAGAATGGCAGACAGGGAAGCCCCTGGGGGCGGTTGAGAGCCTGCTGGTGGATTTCAGGGCCCAGGGGCTAGGCATTAGCGGCCCTGCCAAAGACACCCCATGGGTCGTGCTCCAAGTCCTGACGTGAATTCCTTCCTTCCTCTGGGGTCTTGCCCACGGCTGTGGGGGGCGGGGGGGGGCCAGACGGGCTAAGGGGCGCGTCTGCCCCAGACGGAGGTTTCTGGCAGCGTCGCTGGAGCAGAATCTCTGATTCTGTCGTAGGGCATCTGCACCAGATGACACTCAGAGGCACCCTGCCTTCCAGGTGACCGTCTTGGATGTCCCCGGGCCCAAGCGGGGACTGGCTTCCTTGGCATGTGGGCTGTGTAGGCAAGCAGGGATGCCTGACTGTCGGGAATTCTAGCTGGGCCTAATGAGAGCAACTGAAAGAGAGTCTTGGCATTTAGCAAAGCAGTGAGGCCCGGGTGGTACAAGGCCTCTTGGTGCCTTTGAGGTAGCAAAGCTGCTTTCTGCCCAGGGAGGCATGAGCTGTGGGTCCAGACAGGGCCGGGTGCCCAGGGCAGCATCGGTTCAGGGACTGAGTGCGTCTGGGTAGTGCTAAAGAGAAGGGACGGCGTGTAGGGTTGCCGCCTTACCTTTACGGCCTCAGGTTCCGTGCCTTGTATCGGAAGAGTGCCTGTATCCACGTGCTCCTTCTTCACAAGATTGGATCAGACCCAGGCCTGTCACAGTCTCTTGGGGCCCTTGCAGGCCCGGGCGTCTCTTTGGCCTTTTCCTGCTACAGGGAGACAGGGAGACAGGTGCACTCAGCAAGCTACACAGGTGGGAAGCACAGGGGCCTCAGTCGGAGTGTTGTGGGCCCTGACGGCTGGTGGGCTAGCAACAGGGCCACGCCATTGACAAGGAACGACCTAGATAGATGCACACGGAGAAAGCGGTTCTCCAAGTCAGCGGAGGCCAGCGCTCCTTGTTTTCTGGTTCCCTGAGGGAAGGCACAGACAATGGATCCGGCCAACGTGACTGGTACTGTGAAGCTGTCCAAGGTGATGGGAGAAGGCAGAACACAGGCGCCTGTCACTCAGCTGGCCACAGCGAGCAAATCCTGGGTCCTGCCCTTGCCCAAACCCCCGACAAATACTCCTGAGCGCACATCTCGGTTCCTGCACCGAACCAGGCCAGGTCCTGCACTTCTTCAAGCCCCCGACCGACACTCCTGGGCCAGCATCGGACTCTCAGGCTTGTTCCTGGCCTTAGTCAAGCCCCCGGAACACATTCCTGAGCCCACAACGCACTCTGTACCCCTGAACTACGGTGTGTCCTCCCCTTGTTCAAGCCCCCAGGAAACACTACTGAGCCCGCATCTCACTCGCTGCATTGAACCTGGCTGGCTCCTTGTCTTGTTCAAGCCCCCGACAGATACTCCGGAACCCACATCTCGGTCCCTGCACTGATCCCGGCTGGGTGCTGCCCTTGTTCCCGACCCCGACAAATACTCCTGAGCCCACATCTCGGGCCCTGCACTGAATCGGGTGGGCCCTGCCCATCTTCCAGCCCCGACAAACTCTCCTGAGCCCACATCCCGGTCCCTGCACTGAAGCAGGCTGGGTGCTTCCCATGTTCAAGCCCCGACAAGCACTCCTGAGCCCACATCTCGGGCCCTGCACCGACCCAGTCTGGGTCCTGCCCTTGTTCAAGCCGCTGAACAAATACCCCTGAGCCGGCTTCTCTGTCCCTGCCGTGAACCAGGCCAGGAGCTGCACGTGTTGAAGCCACTGACCAACACTTCTGGGCCTGCCTCTGATTCTCAGGCTGGTTCCTGGCCTGAGGTAAGCCCCCAGCAAACAGTATTGAGCCCACAGCTGGCTCCCTGCTCCTGAACTCAACTAAGGTGTGTCCTCCCCTTGTTCAACCACACTCCCCCCCCCCACCCCCCAGGAAACACCACTGTGCCCGCATCTCACTCGCTGCATTGAACCAGGCTGGGTCCTGCGCTTGTTCAAACCCCCGACAAATCCTCCTGAGCCCACCCCTCGGTCCCTGCACTGAACCAGGCTGGATCCTCCCTTTGTTCAAGCCCCTGACAAACACACCTGACACCACCTCTCGGTCCCGTCATCGAGCCAGGCTGGGTCCTGCCCATGATCAAGCAGCCGATAAACACTCCTTGGAGCACATCTCGGTCCCTGCACTGATCCAGGCTGGATCCTGCCCTTGTTCATCCCGACAGACACTCCCGAGGCCACAGCACAGTCCCTGCCATGACCCAGGCTGGGTCCTGCCTTTGTTCAAGCCCCCGACAAACACTCTTGAGCCCACATCTCGGTCCATGCAACTGAATCGGGTCGGCCCTGCCCATGCCCAAGCTCTTTGTAGAACGCATATATCGTGTGTCAGGACTATAGGATGGCTGGTTTAGCTTGATCCTCTTGCTGCTCCAGGCCCCACAGGCTTGGGCCACAGGGCAGGCTGGGATGTGTTCTCACATGGAGAACAGAACCACTTTGAAAGGGCCTCCATAGGGTCGATGGCAGCCGTGCATGTCTCCGACACCGGTGAGTCGTGGGACTTAACGGGGAGCTGTCCTTAGCGTCTCCCTGGCCGGCATTCGCACAAGGTTCAGGGGGGGTCCCTCATGCCAGCAGAGCGGGCCTCGTTTCTCCCTCTGCGCACAGTGTGGCCACGGCACCTCAGGCTTGTGCAGCTTTCACGTCGGCCCAGCGAGGGAGGGAGGGTCGCCCGTCCCCTTCTGCGCTTCAGCAGTGACCGCCCACTGTTGGCTTTCAAGGTCGAGAAAGCACTCTCTGAACGTGTGGACTAAAACCCTCTGAACTCCCACCGGTGAAACTCACTCAGGACGAGAAGGGCTTGCCTTCATGCCAAGGATAAGCGTCTCTTCTGAGCGCTGGTGTCCACAGAGTTGCAGACGGCAACAGCACTACTTAGAGAGACGGAGACACACAGACACCAGCGCCTGCTACACACGCGGAAGGATTGCCCAACACAGTGCTATGCCAGAAGCAAAGATACAGAGACACAGAGCGAGCGCTGTACACTAAGGCGCTGGTGTTCCCGAACAGTGGAGATCCACTGTAGCACTGTAGGTGGGGTTCTTCCCTACTCCCCTAGCATCCGGACAGCAGCAGGCTCTCTGTCCCTTGAAGAAAAGTATCCAGCCCCTTGGCACCCCTGCGTATCCCTTGGATACTCAGGGAGAGCTCTCAGTTATTGCCAGTCCCAGGGGACACAGGAGTGTGCGGTTCGGATGGCGGAGCAGGAACCCGTGCTTGGAATTTCCAGAGCCAGGTCAATGACAGCGCCTGGGGCTAGCCCGGCCACATGCAAAACCCTGTCCCTCCCTGGAGCAGAATCTGGCCACGTGGGGGCGCTGGAGCAGCACAGGAACCCCGGAAGATGCCCTCCGGTCTGGGGGCGTGTCCATAAGAGTGCCGCCCACTACCCTGTCGGCCATTGGTCTAGATTTGGGCCAGCGTCTGTGCATGGCTCACAGCCTAGGCCCCCGCCTGTTCGCCGGATCTCCTAGGGCCCGTTCACCCCGTCCTGCGTTTCTGGCACCCCTTTCTTCGGCCTCACGCCAACACCCCCACACAGCAGCCCCCGCCTTCTGACAATCCCCCTCACTCCCCGCCCCCAAAAGAGCTAGTCGGTCCCACAGGTTTACTGCAGCCTGGGCCGCCATTACGCCCCACTTGTTGTGCTCTTATGTCGCGTCCCTTCGCCTCTGCCCCAGCTCGGGGTCACCGCCAAGGCCAAGAGGAACGTGAGAGGCGGTCAGAGGAAGGCGGGAGCGTCCCGGGACCCCGCACCTTCCAAGTTGTGAGCCCAGGTACTCAGGGGGCAGGGCCCCGCCCCCACCCCCCCTCCCCCACCCCGCAGCCTGCCGTCGTGATGCAGTGCGCAGCTGGGACCTTGTCACCAGCAGTTGTCACGCCAGGCCAAGAGGCCACCCTCTTCAGGGTGGAGGCGGTGGAGGAGGGCGAGGCCCTGGTGGACGGAGACGTGGCGGGGATCGGGCGGGAGTTCCAGCTGCTTGCGGAAGACATCGTGGAGGAGGTGGAGGTTGTGGCGGATGAGGAGCAGGAACAGCGGCCCTCCCAGGAGCTAGAGGAGAAGACGGTGGAGGAGCAGGGCCAGGAAAGGCCCGGAGGCCCTTGTGAGCGCCAGGAGCTGGATGCCCTGCAGGCACTGGCCGCCCTGCAGGTAGAACTGAGCTCTGAGCGTGAGCAAAACCGCAGGGCTTACGTTCAGTTCATGCGCAAGAACCATCAGAGGAGGAAGCGTCACTTGGCTCGGAGGAGCGCCATCATCCAGGGCATCCCTGGCTTCTGGGCCAAAGCTGTATCCTTTGCGCTGCTCCTTGGGGTCCGCTGCTCAGGAGGACGAGGAAGGGGAGAAGGGGCAGGAGCAGGCGGAGGGGGTGGAGGCGAGGGCACAGGAAGGGCGCCGGAGGCCACTGAAGGAAATGCGGTCCTGGGCAATTGGCAGGCTCCAAAGGCACAGCCGAGTAGGGCCTGGGCAGGGCCACAGGTGGACGTGTCGCAGCCATGCCTTTGAGTGTCTCCTTCAGGCCTGCATCTGAGGAGGCGCAGCCCCCGAGGCCTCTAAGTCAACATTGACCAGAGACGGTACACAAGAGCAGCGTTCGCAGACAGTTATTGGTGTAAATGTGGGTGATCCCGGCACATTGCTGGGGCATGTGAGTCATTCACACACACACGCACACACGCACACGCACACGCACACACACACACACGTACACATAAACACACACACACACATACCCAAGAAGCCCTTTACTTTCAGACACGGTTTGTCACAAGGACTGCAAGTCTGACCGTATAAGCAGTGACATGCCACTACCCAGCATACACAGGTCTGGAGGAGCAGAGTAGCGGTCAGAAACAGCCCCTGCTTGGGGAATGCAGATGCACACCATCCCAAGGGGCCCAGAGCCATGAGCGTGTCTGATGGTATGGCAGGTCCTGAGGATATCAGCAGTGGCCGGGCAAGAGGCAGTGCCCGCCAAGCTCCTTGCAGATGCGTGTTCCAGTATCCTTGTTCCACCCCAGACTAGGGCTGATGCTCCTGGCTCTTCTTGGCCGGCATGTGGCCTGAATGGCTCCTTGACCTAAAGCAGATTATGAGCCACCCTCAAGTCTCCGTCCTGATCAGCGACCAAGATCAAGACTTTCTCGGCTACATGATGGACTTGAAGGTCAGTGAGGGAGACTGAGGAAGGGTGGGTATGGGACCTGGCGGGGAGTGGGAGGAACGTGTTAGCCATGTTCCTGTGCTGTGAGACTTTGGAGAGGCATCGGGGAAGCTGATCATGCCTGCCTTGGAGGCAAGCTGAGGCCCCTAGAAGCTTGCACCTTTTCCCTCCTCGCTATCCTGGCAGGTGCAGGTGCGGAGCCATCCGCCGTCCCGCTGCAAGCTGATCTTTTCCTTTCGGGACAACCCCTGCTTCTTGAACTCGGTGATCATTAAGGAGTATTACCTTGACATCACTGGTAAAAGGTGGCTCCCGGGGTGATGAGTGTGGGTGTGCAAGCGTGTGGATGATGCACCTGCGGTGTCCACCCCAGTCTCCCCTGTCTGTCTGCAGGGTACAGGGCACGTCGATCCACTCCAGTCCACTGGTTCTGGGACTTTGAACGGGGAGCCCCCAGCCGCAGGCTGGACACCAGGAGCCTTAACTTTCTCAACTGGCTGTCAGGCCACAACGGCCCAGAATCGAACAGGATTGCTGAGGTGGGGTTGCTTTGGGCTTGCACACAGTTGGTGGTTGATGTTGGAGTTCTTGGCTGCTCATGGGAGGGTTGGGAGCCTGGTCAGCCCCTGGCTGACCTTGCTCGTGTTGCCTGCAGATCATCAGCGAAGACGTGTGGGACGATCCCCTGAAGTACTACCTCAGGGAGGAAGGTTCGTCCGTGAGAGACAACTGACAGAAACACATGTGGTGATGGGGTCTGGAGGTAGGCCCCGTAGGGACAGCCGAATAGTAGCTGGGGCACAGTACTTTCTTTCGCAAGTGGGGATGCTCAGGCTCATGCAAACTGGCTGCAGAGCCAGAGCCTGAGTCAAGCATGCAGCAGGTGACTTGCTGAGACTGGGGGCTGGGGGGGACTCGGTGTGTCCGAGAGCGCAGTAAGTCCCCCTCCAGTCAGCTGTGGTGGCAGCGCGAGAGTCCTAGGTGATACGACTAGAGGCAGGGTGAATTAAGTGCCTGTGTCAGAATCATCTGTCCTTGGGTCCTGCCATTCCCCCGGCGTCCTTCCTCTCACTGAGTTTGAGAATGCCTGGGCCCTTCACTTCCGCCCCTTAACCTAGGATGGCCTGTCACTGAAAGGGCGTCCTGTCCAGGGCCCCAGTGCACCTGTGCGCTGACTTTGGGATCTTGTGTGAATTTCCACATCCAATACTCTGATCTCACCAGCACCACACCTGCTGAGCTTGAAGTTGCTTCAGGGAAAATCCGGACGTCTCTGGGAGGAGGTGGACAGGGAGCCCCAAGGGCAGGACATGGTGCCTAGTGACACCATCTCCGTCATTGCTGGACACGGGTCTTCGGCTCCTGAAACCCCTGTGTTCCCTGTTTGCGTCCGTGTCCACGTGCCAAGCATGTGTGTGTGTACACGCGTGTGCTTGTGTCACCTGTCTTTATGCGGGGGTGTGTGTGTGTGTCCGGCCCAGGGCGGACGCAGAGATGAAGGCGACGGGAGAGGAGGTGACGAGCGACCAGAAGAGGAGGCACGAGGCGTCCCCAGGCTGACGGAGGTTGGTCACCGACTCTCCGCATGACCGTATCCGGGATGGGAATGAGGAAAAGATGGCCAGTGATACCTCGGACCAGCGGACCGTGGCTCGAGAAATCCGCAATTAGACCAAATCCAAAACACGCTCGCCACTTCTAACTTGTGGTTGTGTGTGCTTGGACCAGGGAGAGGGAAGTGCATGGTCTGAGGATTCCGCGAGGGCAAATCAGGTGGGGCGGGGCTTTGAAACCGCTGCCTGAGGAGCCCTCAGTCCATGGGGACGTGGGCCGGCCTCTGGAAATGGTGGGCGAGGGTACGGCTGGACCCGGGGTGGAGAGGAGGCCAAGTTCCTGTAGAGAAGAGCAGAGACCCGAAGGAGAAAGAGGCACAGATTGCCTGCTGCACTGGGGACTTGTTCCACACACGGAAGAAGGAGACCCGGGAGGGCCCTGGGCCAGTGCTGCCCAGGATCGGCCCATCGGCCCGCACGCTGTCTCCACGAGGGTGGCACACACTGGCATGATGCGAAACACAACGCAAGATGTGCTAAGCTAGGCTGTCCGTGCAAAACCCCAGGCACGCGAGGAGAGACAGGGTGTGAGCGTGGCAGACGTCCAGGCATTTCCAGCCTCCTCGGCAGGGCAGAAAGGCGAGGGAGGCGCAGGTGTGGGTGTACGTGTGCGTCCCTCTGCCGGAGTGTGCCTGTGAGGGAGGGAAGAGGGAGGAAGCAAGGACGGTGGGCTACTTGCATGTGCCAAGGGACCTCGGGAGAATGGCAGACAGGGAAGCCCCTGGGGGCGGTTGAGAGCCTGCTGGTGGATTTCAGGGCCCAGGGGCTAGGCATTAGCGGCCCTGCCAAAGACACCCCATGGGTCGTGCTCCAAGTCCTGACGTGAATTCCTTCCTTCCTCTGGGGTCTTGCCCCCGGCTGTGGGGGTGGGGGGGGGGGCCAGAGGGGCTCAGGGGTGCGTCTGCCCCAGACGGAGGTTTCTGGCAGCGTCGCTGGAGCAGAATCTCTGATTCTGTCGTAGGGCATCTGCACCAGATGACACTCAGAGGCACCCTGCCTTCCAGGTGACCGTCTTGGATGTCCCCGGGCCCAAGCGGGGACTGGCTTTCTTGGCATGTGGGCTGTGTAGGCAAGCAGGGATGCCTGACTGTCGGGAATTCTAGCTGGGCCTAATGAGAGCAACTGAAAGAGAGTCTTGGCATTTAGCAAAGCAGTGAGGCCCGGGTGGTACAAGGCCTCTTGGTGCCTTTGAGGTAGCAAAGCTGCTTTCTGCCCAGGGAGGCATGAGCTGTGGGCCCAGACAGGGCCGGGTGCCCAGGGCAGCATCGGTTCAGGGACTGAGTGCGTCTGGGTAGTGTTAAAGAGAAGGGACGGCGTGTAGGGTTGCCGCCTTACCTTTACGGCCTCAGGTTCCGTGCCTTGTATCGGAAGAGTGCCTGTATCCACGTGCTCCTTCTTCACAAGATTGGATCAGACCCAGGCCTGTCACAGTCTCTTGGGGCCCTTGCAGGCCCGGGCGTCTCTTTGGCCTTTTCCTGCTACAGGGAGACAGGGAGACAGGTGCACTCAGCAAGCTACACAGGTGGGAAGCACAGGGGCCTCAGTCGGAGTGTTGTGGGCCCTGACGGCTGGTGGGCTAGCAACAGGGCCACGCCATTGACAAGGAACGACCTAGATAGATGCACACGGAGAAAGCGGTTCTCCAAGTCAGCGGAGGCCAGCGCTCCTTGTTTTCTGGTTCCCTGAGGGAAGGCACAGACAATGGATCCGGCCAACGTGACTGGTACTGTGAAGCTGTCCAAGGTGATGGGAGAAGGCAGAACACAGGCGCCTGTCACTCAGCTGGCCACAGCGAGCAAATCCTGGGTCCTGCCCTTGCCCAAACCCCTGACAAATACTCCTGAGCGCACATCTCGGTTCCTGCACCGAACCAGGCCAGGTCCTGCACTTCTTCAAGCCCCCGACCGACACTCCTGGGCCAGCATCGGACTCTCAGGCATGTTCCTGGCCTTAGTCAAGCCCCCGGAACACATTCCTGAGCCCACAACGCGCTCTGTACCCCTGAACTACGGTGTGTCCTCCCCTTGTTCAAGCCCCCAGGAAACACTACTGAGCCCGCATCTCACTCGCTGCATTGAACCTGGCTGGCTCCTTGTCTTGTTCAAGCCCCCGACAGATACTCCGGAACCCACATCTCGGTCCCTGCACTGATCCCGGCTGGGTGCTGCCCTTGTTCCCGACCCCGACAAATACTCCTGAGCCCACATCTCGGGCCCTGCACTGAATCGGGTGGGCCCTGCCCATCTTCCAGCCCCGACAAACTCTCCTGAGCCCACATCCCGGTCCCTGCACTGAAGCAGGCTGGGTGCTTCCCATGTTCAAGCCCCGACAAGCACTCCTGAGCCCACATCTCGGGCCCTGCACCGACCCAGTCTGGGTCCTGCCCTTGTTCAAGCCGCTGAACAAATACCCCTGAGCCGGCTTCTCTGTCCCTGCCGTGAACCAGGCCAGGAGCTGCACGTGTTGAAGCCACTGACCAACACTTCTGGGCCTGCCTCTGATTCTCAGGCTGGTTCCTGGCCTGAGGTAAGCCCCCAGCAAACAGTATTGAGCCCACAGCTGGCTCCCTGCTCCTGAACTCAACTAAGGTGTGTCCTCCCCTTGTTCAACCACACTCCCCCCCCCACCCCCCAGGAAACACCACTGTGCCCGCATCTCACTCGCTGCATTGAACCAGGCTGGGTCCTGCGCTTGTTCAAACCCCCGACAAATCCTCCTGAGCCCACCCCTCGGTCCCTGCACTGAACCAGGCTGGATCCTCCCTTTGTTCAAGCCCCTGACAAACACACCTGACACCACCTCTCGGTCCCGTCATCGAGCCAGGCTGGGTCCTGCCCATGATCAAGCAGCCGATAAACACTCCTTGGAGCACATCTCGGTCCCTGCACTGATCCAGGCTGGATCCTGCCCTTGTTCATCCCGACAGACACTCCCGAGGCCACAGCACAGTCCCTGCCATGACCCAGGCTGGGTCCTGCCTTTGTTCAAGCCCCCGACAAACACTCTTGAGCCCACATCTCGGTCCATGCAACTGAATCGGGTCGGCCCTGCCCATGCCCAAGCTCTTTGTAGAACGCATATATCGTGTGTCAGGACTATAGGATGGCTGGTTTAGCTTGATCCTCTTGCTGCTCCAGGCCCCACAGGCTTGGGCCACAGGGCAGGCTGGGATGTGTTCTCACATGGAGAACAGAACCACTTTGAAAGGGCCTCCATAGGGTCGATGGCAGCCGTGCATGTCTCCGACACCGGTGAGTCGTGGGACTTAACGGGGAGCTGTCCTTAGCGTCTCCCTGGCCGGCATTCGCACAAGGTTCAGGGGGGGTCCCTCATGCCAGCAGAGCGGGCCTCGTTTCTCCCTCTGCGCACAGTGTGGCCACGGCACCTCAGGCTTGTGCAGCTTTCACGTCGGCCCAGCGAGGGAGGGAGGGTCGCCCGTCCCCTTCTGCGCTTCAGCAGTGACCGCCCACTGTTGGCTTTCAAGGTCGAGAAAGCACTCTCCGAACGTGTGGACTAAAACCCTCTGAACTCCCACCGGTGAAACTCACTCAGGACGAGAAGGGCTTGCCTTCACGCCAAGGATAAGCGTCTCTTCTGAGCGCTGGTGTCCACAGAGTTGCAGACGGCAACAGCACTACTTAGAGAGACGGAGACACACAGACACCAGCGCCTGCTACACACGCGGAAGGATTGCCCAACACAGTGCTATGCCAGAAGCAAAGATACAGAGACACAGAGCGAGCGCTGTACACTAAGGCGCTGGTGTTCCCGAACAGTGGAGATCCACTGTAGCACTGTAGGTGGGGTTCTTCCCTACTCCCCTAGCATCCGGACAGCAGCAGGCTCTCTGTCCCTTGAAGAAAAGTATCCAGCCCCTTGGCACCCCTGCGTATCCCTTGGATACTCAGGGAGAGCTCTCAGTTATTGCCAGTCCCAGGGGACACAGGAGTGTGCGGTTCGGATGGCGGAGCAGGAACCCGTGCTTGGAATTTCCAGAGCCAGGTCAATGACAGCGCCTGGGGCTAGCCCGGCCACATGCAAAACCCTGTCCCTCCCTGGAGCAGAATCTGGCCACGTGGGGGCGCTGGAGCAGCACAGGAACCCCGGAAGATGCCCTCCGGTCTGGGGGCGTGTCCATAAGAGTGCCGCCCACTACCCTGTCGGCCATTGGTCTAGATTTGGGCCAGCAGTCTGTGCATGGCTCACAGCCTAGGCCCCCGCCTGTTCGCCGGATCTCCTAGGGCCCGTTCACCCCGTCCTGCGTTTCTGGCACCCCTTTCTTCGGCCTCACGCCAACACCCCCACACAGCAGCCCCCGCCTTCTGACAATCCCCCTCACTCCCCGCCCCCAAAAGAGCTAGTCGGTCCCACAGGTTTACTGCAGCCTGGGCCGCCATTACGCCCCACTTGTTGTGCTCTTATGTCGCGTCCCTTCGCCTCTGCCCCAGCTCGGGGTCACCGCCAAGGCCAAGAGGAACGTGAGAGGCGGTCAGAGGAAGGCGGGAGCGTCCCGGGACCCCGCACCTTCCAAGTTGTGAGCCCAGGTACTCAGGGGGCAGGGCCCCGCCCCCACCCCCCCTCCCCCACCCCGCAGCCTGCCGTCGTGATGCAGTGCGCAGCTGGGACCTTGTCACCAGCAGTTGTCACGCCAGGCCAAGAGGCCACCCTCTTCAGGGTGGAGGCGGTGGAGGAGGGCGAGGCCCTGGTGGACGGAGACATGGCGGGGATCGGGCGGGAGTTCCAGCTGCTTGCGGAAGACATCGTGGAGGAGGTGGAGGTTGTGGCGGATGAGGAGCAGGAACAGCGGCCCTCCCAGGAGCTAGAGGAGAAGACGGTGGAGGAGCAGGGCCAGGAAAGGCCCGGAGGCCCTTGTGAGCGCCAGGAGCTGGATGCCCTGCAGGCACTGGCCGCCCTGCAGGTAGAACTGAGCTCTGAGCGTGAGCAAAACCGCAGGGCTTACGTTCAGTTCATGCGCAAGAACCATCAGAGGAGGAAGCGTCACTTGGCTCGGAGGAGCGCCATCATCCAGGGCATCCCTGGCTTCTGGGCCAAAGCTGTATCCTTTGCTCTGCTCCTTGGGGTCCGCTGCTCAGGAGGACGAGGAAGGGGAGAAGGGGCAGGAGCAGGCGGAGGGGGTGGAGGCGAGGGCACAGGAAGGGCGCCGGAGGCCACTGAAGGAAATGCGGTCCTGGGCAATTGGCAGGCTCCAAAGGCACAGCCGAGTAGGGCCTGGGCAGGGCCACAGGTGGACGTGTCGCAGCCATGCCTTTGAGTGTCTCCTTCAGGCCTGCATCTGAGGAGGCGCAGCCCCCGAGGCCTCTAAGTCAACATTGACCAGAGACGGTACACAAGAGCAGCGTTCGCAGACAGTTATTGGTGTAAATGTGGGTGATCCCGGCACATTGCTGGGGCATGTGAGTCATTCACACACACACGCACACACGCACACGCACACGCACACACACACACACGTACACATAAACACACACACACACATACCCAAGAAGCCCTTTACTTTCAGACACGGTTTGTCACAAGGACTGCAAGTCTGACCGTATAAGCAGTGACATGCCACTACCCAGCATACACAGGTCTGGAGGAGCAGAGTAGCGGTGAGAAACAGCCCCTGCTTGGGGAATGCAGATGCACACCATCCCAAGGGGCCCAGAGCCATGAGCGTGTCTGATGGTATGGCAGGTCCTGAGGATATCAGCAGTGGCCGGGCAAGAGGCAGTGCCCGCCAAGCTCCTTGCAGATGCGTGTTCCAGTATCCTTGTTCCACCCCAGACTAGGGCTGATGCTCCTGGCTCTTCTTGGCCGGCATGTGGCCTGAATGGCTCCTTGACCTAAAGCAGATTATGAGCCACCCTCAAGTCTCCGTCCTGATCAGCGACCAAGATCAAGACTTTCTCGGCTACATGATGGACTTGAAGGTCAGTGAGGGAGACTGAGGAAGGGTGGGTATGGGACCTGGCGGGGAGTGGGAGGAACGTGTTAGCCATGTTCCTGTGCTGTGAGACTTTGGAGAGGCATCGGGGAAGCTGATCATGCCTGCCTTGGAGGCAAGCTGAGGCCCCTAGAAGCTTGCACCTTTTCCCTCCTCGCTATCCTGGCAGGTGCAGGTGCGGAGCCATCCGCCGTCCCGCTGCAAGCTGATCTTTTCCTTTCGGGACAACCCCTGCTTCTTGAACTCGGTGATCATTAAGGAGTATTACCTTGACATCACTGGTAAAAGGTGGCTCCCGGGGTGATGAGTGTGGGTGTGCAAGCGTGTGGATGATGCACCTGCGGTGTCCACCCCAGTCTCCCCTGTCTGTCTGCAGGGTACAGGGCACGTCGATCCACTCCAGTCCACTGGTTCTGGGACTTTGAATGGGGAGCCCCCAGCCGCAGGCTGGACACCAGGAGCCTTAACTTTCTCAACTGGCTGTCAGGCCACAACGGCCCAGAATCGAACAGGATTGCTGAGGTGGGGTTGCTTTGGGCTTGCACACAGTTGGTGGTTGATGTTGGAGTTCTTGGCTGCTCATGGGAGGGTTGGGAGCCTGGTCAGCCCCTGGCTGACCTTGCTCGTGTTGCCTGCAGATCATCAGCGAAGACGTGTGGGACGATCCCCTGAAGTACTACCTCAGGGAGGAAGGTTCGTCCGTGAGAGACAACTGACAGAAACACATGTGGTGATGGGGTCTGGAGGTAGGCCCCGTAGGGACAGCCGAATAGTAGCTGGGACACAGTACTTTCTTTTGCAAATGGGGATGCTCAGGCTCATGCAAACTGGCTGCAGAGCCAGAGCCTGAGTCAAGCATGCAGCAGGTGACTTGCTGAGACTGGGGGCTGGGGGGGACTCGGTGTGTCCGAGAGCGCAGTAAGTCCCCCTCCAGTCAGCTGTGGTGGCAGCGCGAGAGTCCTAGGTGATACGACTAGAGGCAGGGTGAATTAAGTGCCTGTGTCAGAATCATCTGTCCTTGGGTCCTGCCATTCCCCCGGCGTCCTTCCTCTCACTGAGTTTGAGAATGCCTGGGCCCTTCACTTCCGCCCCTTAACCTAGGATGGCCTGTCACTGAAAGGGCGTCCTGTCCAGGGCCCCAGTGCACCTGTGCGCTGACTTTGGGATCTTGTGTGAATTTCCACATCCAATACTCTGATCTCACCAGCACCACACCTGCTGAGCTTGAAGTTGCTTCAGGGAAAATCCGGACGTCTCTGGGAGGAGGTGGACAGGGAGCCCCAAGGGCAGGACATGGTGCCTAGTGACACCATCTCCGTCATTGCTGGACACGGGTCTTCGGCTCCTGAAACCCCTGTGTTCCCTGTTTGCGTCCGTGTCCACGTGCCAAGCATGTGTGTGTGTACACGCGTGTGCTTGTGTCACCTGTCTTTATGCGGGGGTGTGTGTGTGTGTCCGGCCCAGGGCGGACGCAGAGATGAAGGCGACGGGAGAGGAGGTGACGAGCGACCAGAAGAGGAGGCACGAGGCGTCCCCAGGCTGACGGAGGTTGGTCACCGACTCTCCGCATGACCGTATCCGGGATGGGAATGAGGAAAAGATGGCCAGTGATACCTCGGACCAGCGGACCGTGGCTCGAGAAATCCGCAATTAGACCAAATCCAAAACACGCTCGCCACTTCTAACTTGTGGTTGTGTGTGCTTGGACCAGGGAGAGGGAAGTGCATGGTCTGAGGATTCCGCGAGGGCAAATCAGGTGGGGCGGGGCTTTGAAACCGCTGCCTGAGGAGCCCTCAGTCCATGGGGACGTGGGCCGGCCTCTGGAAATGGTGGGCGAGGGTACGGCTGGACCCGGGGTGGAGAGGAGGCCAAGTTCCTGTAGAGAAGAGCAGAGACCCGAAGGAGAAAGAGGCACAGATTGCCTGCTGCACTGGGGACTTGTTCCACACACGGAAGAAGGAGACCCGGGAGGGCCCTGGGCCAGTGCTGCCCAGGATCGGCCCATCGGCCCGCACGCTGTCTCCACGAGGGTGGCACACACTGGCATGATGCGAAACACAACGCAAGATGTGCTAAGCTAGGCTGTCCGTGCAAAACCCCAGGCACGCGAGGAGAGACAGGGTGTGAGCGTGGCAGACGTCCAGGCATTTCCAGCCTCCTCGGCAGGGCAGAAAGGCGAGGGAGGCGCAGGTGTGGGTGTATGTGTGCGTCCCTCTGCCGGAGTGTGCCTGTGAGGGAGGGAAGAGGGAGGAAGCAAGGACGGTGGGCTACTTGCATGTGCCAAGGGACCTCGGGAGAATGGCAGACAGGGAAGCCCCTGGGGGCGGTTGAGAGCCTGCTGGTGGATTTCAGGGCCCAGGGGCTAGGCATTAGCGGCCCTGCCAAAGACACCCCATGGGTCGTGCTCCAAGTCCTGACGTGAATTCCTTCCTTCCTCTGGGGTCTTGCCCCCGGCTGTGGGGGTGGGGGGGGGGCCAGAGGGGCTCAGGGGTGCGTCTGCCCCAGACGGAGGTTTCTGGCAGCGTCGCTGGAGCAGAATCTCTGATTCTGTCGTAGGGCATCTGCACCAGATGACACTCAGAGGCACCCTGCCTTCCAGGTGACCGTCTTGGATGTCCCCGGGCCCAAGCGGGGACTGGCTTCCTTGGCATGTGGGCTGTGTAGGCAAGCAGGGATGCCTGACTGTCGGGAATTCTAGCTGGGCCTAATGAGAGCAACTGAAAGAGAGTCTTGGCATTTAGCAAAGCAGTGAGGCCCGGGTGGTACAAGGCCTCTTGGTGCCTTTGAGGTAGCAAAGCTGCTTTCTGCCCAGGGAGGCATGAGCTGTGGGCCCAGACAGGGCCGGGTGCCCAGGGCAGCATCGGTTCAGGGACTGAGTGCGTCTGGGTAGTGTTAAAGAGAAGGGACGGCGTGTAGGGTTGCCGCCTTACCTTTACGGCCTCAGGTTCCGTGCCTTGTATCGGAAGAGTGCCTGTATCCACGTGCTCCTTCTTCACAAGATTGGATCAGACCCAGGCCTGTCACAGTCTCTTGGGGCCCTTGCAGGCCCGGGCGTCTCTTTGGCCTTTTCCTGCTACAGGGAGACAGGGAGACAGGTGCACTCAGCAAGCTACACAGGTGGGAAGCACAGGGGCCTCAGTCGGAGTGTTGTGGGCCCTGACGGCTGGTGGGCTAGCAACAGGGCCACGCCATTGACAAGGAACGACCTAGATAGATGCACACGGAGAAAGCGGTTCTCCAAGTCAGCGGAGGCCAGCGCTCCTTGTTTTCTGGTTCCCTGAGGGAAGGCACAGACAATGGATCCGGCCAACGTGACTGGTACTGTGAAGCTGTCCAAGGTGATGGGAGAAGGCAGAACACAGGCGCCTGTCACTCAGCTGGCCACAGCGAGCAAATCCTGGGTCCTGCCCTTGCCCAAACCCCCGACAAATACTCCTGAGCGCACATCTCGGTTCCTGCACCGAACCAGGCCAGGTCCTGCACTTCTTCAAGCCCCCGACCGACACTCCTGGGCCAGCATCGGACTCTCAGGCATGTTCCTGGCCTTAGTCAAGCCCCCGGAACACATTCCTGAGCCCACAACGCGCTCTGTACCCCTGAACTACGGTGTGTCCTCCCCTTGTTCAAGCCCCCAGGAAACACTACTGAGCCCGCATCTCACTCGCTGCATTGAACCTGGCTGGCTCCTTGTCTTGTTCAAGCCCCCGACAGATACTCCGGAACCCACATCTCGGTCCCTGCACTGATCCCGGCTGGGTGCTGCCCTTGTTCCCGACCCCGACAAATACTCCTGAGCCCACATCTCGGGCCCTGCACTGAATCGGGTGGGCCCTGCCCATCTTCCAGCCCCGACAAACTCTCCTGAGCCCACATCCCGGTCCCTGCACTGAAGCAGGCTGGGTGCTTCCCATGTTCAAGCCCCGACAAGCACTCCTGAGCCCACATCTCGGGCCCTGCACCGACCCAGTCTGGGTCCTGCCCTTGTTCAAGCCGCTGAACAAATACCCCTGAGCCGGCTTCTCTGTCCCTGCCGTGAACCAGGCCAGGAGCTGCACGTGTTGAAGCCACTGACCAACACTTCTGGGCCTGCCTCTGATTCTCAGGCTGGTTCCTGGCCTGAGGTAAGCCCCCAGCAAACAGTATTGAGCCCACAGCTGGCTCCCTGCTCCTGAACTCAACTAAGGTGTGTCCTCCCCTTGTTCAACCACACTCCCCCCCCCCACCCCCCAGGAAACACCACTGTGCCCGCATCTCACTCGCTGCATTGAACCAGGCTGGGTCCTGCGCTTGTTCAAACCCCCGACAAATCCTCCTGAGCCCACCCCTCGGTCCCTGCACTGAACCAGGCTGGATCCTCCCTTTGTTCAAGCCCCTGACAAACACACCTGACACCACCTCTCGGTCCCGTCATCGAGCCAGGCTGGGTCCTGCCCATGATCAAGCAGCCGATAAACACTCCTTGGAGCACATCTCGGTCCCTGCACTGATCCAGGCTGGATCCTGCCCTTGTTCATCCCGACAGACACTCCCGAGGCCACAGCACAGTCCCTGCCATGACCCAGGCTGGGTCCTGCCTTTGTTCAAGCCCCCGACAAACACTCTTGAGCCCACATCTCGGTCCATGCAACTGAATCGGGTCGGCCCTGCCCATGCCCAAGCTCTTTGTAGAACGCATATATCGTGTGTCAGGACTATAGGATGGCTGGTTTAGCTTGATCCTCTTGCTGCTCCAGGCCCCACAGGCTTGGGCCACAGGGCAGGCTGGGATGTGTTCTCACATGGAGAACAGAACCACTTTGAAAGGGCCTCCATAGGGTCGATGGCAGCCGTGCATGTCTCCGACACCGGTGAGTCGTGGGACTTAACGGGGAGCTGTCCTTAGCGTCTCCCTGGCCGGCATTCGCACAAGGTTCAGGGGGGGTCCCTCATGCCAGCAGAGCGGGCCTCGTTTCTCCCTCTGCGCACAGTGTGGCCACGGCACCTCAGGCTTGTGCAGCTTTCACGTCGGCCCAGCGAGGGAGGGAGGGTCGCCCGTCCCCTTCTGCGCTTCAGCAGTGACCGCCCACTGTTGGCTTTCAAGGTCGAGAAAGCACTCTCCGAACGTGTGGACTAAAACCCTCTGAACTCCCACCGGTGAAACTCACTCAGGACGAGAAGGGCTTGCCTTCACGCCAAGGATAAGCGTCTCTTCTGAGCGCTGGTGTCCACAGAGTTGCAGACGGCAACAGCACTACTTAGAGAGACGGAGACACACAGACACCAGCGCCTGCTACACACGCGGAAGGATTGCCCAACACAGTGCTATGCCAGAAGCAAAGATACAGAGACACAGAGCGAGCGCTGTACACTAAGGCGCTGGTGTTCCCGAACAGTGGAGATCCACTGTAGCACTGTAGGTGGGGTTCTTCCCTACTCCCCTAGCATCCGGACAGCAGCAGGCTCTCTGTCCCTTGAAGAAAAGTATCCAGCCCCTTGGCACCCCTGCGTATCCCTTGGATACTCAGGGAGAGCTCTCAGTTATTGCCAGTCCCAGGGGACACAGGAGTGTGCGGTTCGGATGGCGGAGCAGGAACCCGTGCTTGGAATTTCCAGAGCCAGGTCAATGACAGCGCCTGGGGCTAGCCCGGCCACATGCAAAACCCTGTCCCTCCCTGGAGCAGAATCTGGCCACGTGGGGGCGCTGGAGCAGCACAGGAACCCCGGAAGATGCCCTCCGGTCTGGGGGCGTGTCCATAAGAGTGCCGCCCACTACCCTGTCGGCCATTGGTCTAGATTTGGGCCAGCAGTCTGTGCATGGCTCACAGCCTAGGCCCCTGCCTGTTCGCCGGATCTCCTAGGGCCCGTTCACCCCGTCCTGCGTTTCTGGCACCCCTTTCTTCGGCCTCACGCCAACACCCCCACACAGCAGCCCCCGCCTTCTGACAATCCCCCTCACTCCCCGCCCCCAAAAGAGCTAGTCGGTCCCACAGGTTTACTGCAGCCTGGGCCGCCATTACGCCCCACTTGTTGTGCTCTTATGTCGCGTCCCTTCGCCTCTGCCCCAGCTCGGGGTCACCGCCAAGGCCAAGAGGAACGTGAGAGGCGGTCAGAGGAAGGCGGGAGCGTCCCGGGACCCCGCACCTTCCAAGTTGTGAGCCCAGGTACTCAGGGGGCAGGGCCCCGCCCCCACCCCCCCTCCCCCACCCCGCAGCCTGCCGTCGTGATGCAGTGCGCAGCTGGGACCTTGTCACCAGCAGTTGTCACGCCAGGCCAAGAGGCCACCCTCTTCAGGGTGGAGGCGGTGGAGGAGGGCGAGGCCCTGGTGGACGGAGACGTGGCGGGGATCGGGCGGGAGTTCCAGCTGCTTGCGGAAGACATCGTGGAGGAGGTGGAGGTTGTGGCGGATGAGGAGCAGGAACAGCGGCCCTCCCAGGAGCTAGAGGAGAAGACGGTGGAGGAGCAGGGCCAGGAAAGGCCCGGAGGCCCTTGTGAGCGCCAGGAGCTGGATGCCCTGCAGGCACTGGCCGCCCTGCAGGTAGAACTGAGCTCTGAGCGTGAGCAAAACCGCAGGGCTTACGTTCAGTTCATGCGCAAGAACCATCAGAGGAGGAAGCGTCACTTGGCTCGGAGGAGCGCCATCATCCAGGGCATCCCTGGCTTCTGGGCCAAAGCTGTATCCTTTGCGCTGCTCCTTGGGGTCCGCTGCTCAGGAGGACGAGGAAGGGGAGAAGGGGCAGGAGCAGGCGGAGGGGGTGGAGGCGAGGGCACAGGAAGGGCGCCGGAGGCCACTGAAGGAAATGCGGTCCTGGGCAATTGGCAGGCTCCAAAGGCACAGCCGAGTAGGGCCTGGGCAGGGCCACAGGTGGACGTGTCGCAGCCATGCCTTTGAGTGTCTCCTTCAGGCCTGCATCTGAGGAGGCGCAGCCCCCGAGGCCTCTAAGTCAACATTGACCAGAGACGGTACACAAGAGCAGCGTTCGCAGACAGTTATTGGTGTAAATGTGGGTGATCCCGGCACATTGCTGGGGCATGTGAGTCATTCACACACACACGCACACACGCACACGCACACGCACACACACACACACGTACACATAAACACACACACACACATACCCAAGAAGCCCTTTACTTTCAGACACGGTTTGTCACAAGGACTGCAAGTCTGACCGTATAAGCAGTGACATGCCACTACCCAGCATACACAGGTCTGGAGGAGCAGAGTAGCGGTCAGAAACAGCCCCTGCTTGGGGAATGCAGATGCACACCATCCCAAGGGGCCCAGAGCCATGAGCGTGTCTGATGGTATGGCAGGTCCTGAGGATATCAGCAGTGGCCGGGCAAGAGGCAGTGCCCGCCAAGCTCCTTGCAGATGCGTGTTCCAGTATCCTTGTTCCACCCCAGACTAGGGCTGATGCTCCTGGCTCTTCTTGGCCGGCATGTGGCCTGAATGGCTCCTTGACCTAAAGCAGATTATGAGCCACCCTCAAGTCTCCGTCCTGATCAGCGACCAAGATCAAGACTTTCTCGGCTACATGATGGACTTGAAGGTCAGTGAGGGAGACTGAGGAAGGGTGGGTATGGGACCTGGCGGGGAGTGGGAGGAACGTGTTAGCCATGTTCCTGTGCTGTGAGACTTTGGAGAGGCATCGGGGAAGCTGATCATGCCTGCCTTGGAGGCAAGCTGAGGCCCCTAGAAGCTTGCACCTTTTCCCTCCTCGCTATCCTGGCAGGTGCAGGTGCGGAGCCATCCGCCGTCCCGCTGCAAGCTGATCTTTTCCTTTCGGGACAACCCCTGCTTCTTGAACTCGGTGATCATTAAGGAGTATTACCTTGACATCACTGGTAAAAGGTGGCTCCCGGGGTGATGAGTGTGGGTGTGCAAGCGTGTGGATGATGCACCTGCGGTGTCCACCCCAGTCTCCCCTGTCTGTCTGCAGGGTACAGGGCACGTCGATCCACTCCAGTCCACTGGTTCTGGGACTTTGAACGGGGAGCCCCCAGCCGCAGGCTGGACACCAGGAGCCTTAACTTTCTCAACTGGCTGTCAGGCCACAACGGCCCAGAATCGAACAGGATTGCTGAGGTGGGGTTGCTTTGGGCTTGCACACAGTTGGTGGTTGATGTTGGAGTTCTTGGCTGCTCATGGGAGGGTTGGGAGCCTGGTCAGCCCCTGGCTGACCTTGCTCGTGTTGCCTGCAGATCATCAGCGAAGACGTGTGGGACGATCCCCTGAAGTACTACCTCAGGGAGGAAGGTTCGTCCGTGAGAGACAACTGACAGAAACACATGTGGTGATGGGGTCTGGAGGTAGGCCCCGTAGGGACAGCCGAATAGTAGCTGGGGCACAGTACTTTCTTTCGCAAGTGGGGATGCTCAGGCTCATGCAAACTGGCTGCAGAGCCAGAGCCTGAGTCAAGCATGCAGCAGGTGACTTGCTGAGACTGGGGGCTGGGGGGGACTCGGTGTGTCCGAGAGCGCAGTAAGTCCCCCTCCAGTCAGCTGTGGTGGCAGCGCGAGAGTCCTAGGTGATACGACTAGAGGCAGGGTGAATTAAGTGCCTGTGTCAGAATCATCTGTCCTTGGGTCCTGCCATTCCCCCGGCGTCCTTCCTCTCACTGAGTTTGAGAATGCCTGGGCCCTTCACTTCCGCCCCTTAACCTAGGATGGCCTGTCACTGAAAGGGCGTCCTGTCCAGGGTCCCAGTGCACCTGTGCGCTGACTTTGGGATCTTGTGTGAATTTCCACATCCAATACTCTGATCTCACCAGCACCACACCTGCTGAGCTTGAAGTTGCTTCAGGGAAAATCCGGACGTCTCTGGGAGGAGGTGGACAGGGAGCCCCAAGGGCAGGACATGGTGCCTAGTGACACCATCTCCGTCATTGCTGGACACGGGTCTTCGGCTCCTGAAACCCCTGTGTTCCCTGTTTGCGTCCGTGTCCACGTGCCAAGCATGTGTGTGTGTACACGCGTGTGCTTGTGTCACCTGTCTTTATGCGGGGGTGTGTGTGTGTGTCCGGCCCAGGGCGGACGCAGAGATGAAGGCGACGGGAGAGGAGGTGACGAGCGACCAGAAGAGGAGGCACGAGGCGTCCCCAGGCTGACGGAGGTTGGTCACCGACTCTCCGCATGACCGTATCCGGGATGGGAATGAGGAAAAGATGGCCAGTGATACCTCGGACCAGCGGACCGTGGCTCGAGAAATCCGCAATTAGACCAAATCCAAAACACGCTCGCCACTTCTAACTTGTGGTTGTGTGTGCTTGGACCAGGGAGAGGGAAGTGCATGGTCTGAGGATTCCGCGAGGGCAAATCAGGTGGGGCGGGGCTTTGAAACCGCTGCCTGAGGAGCCCTCAGTCCATGGGGACGTGGGCCGGCCTCTGGAAATGGTGGGCGAGGGTACGGCTGGACCCGGGGTGGAGAGGAGGCCAAGTTCCTGTAGAGAAGAGCAGAGACCCGAAGGAGAAAGAGGCACAGATTGCCTGCTGCACTGGGGACTTGTTCCACACACGGAAGAAGGAGACCCGGGAGGGCCCTGGGCCAGTGCTGCCCAGGATCGGCCCATCGGCCCGCACGCTGTCTCCACGAGGGTGGCACACACTGGCATGATGCGAAACACAACGCAAGATGTGCTAAGCTAGGCTGTCCGTGCAAAACCCCAGGCACGCGAGGAGAGACAGGGTGTGAGCGTGGCAGACGTCCAGGCATTTCCAGCCTCCTCGGCAGGGCAGAAAGGCGAGGGAGGCGCAGGTGTGGGTGTACGTGTGCGTCCCTCTGCCGGAGTGTGCCTGTGAGGGAGGGAAGAGGGAGGAAGCAAGGATGGTGGGCTACTTGCATGTGCCAAGGGACCTCGGGAGAATGGCAGACAGGGAAGCCCCTGGGGGCGGTTGAGAGCCTGCTGGTGGATTTCAGGGCCCAGGGGCTAGGCATTAGCGGCCCTGCCAAAGACACCCCATGGGTCGTGCTCCAAGTCCTGACGTGAATTCCTTCCTTCCTCTGGGGTCTTGCCCCCGGCTGTGGGGGTGGGGGGGGGGGGCCAGAGGGGCTAAGGGGCGCGTCTGCCCCAGACGGAGGTTTCTGGCAGCGTCGCTGGAGCAGAATCTCTGATTCTGTCGTAGGGCATCTGCACCAGATGACACTCAGAGGCACCCTGCCTTCCAGGTGACCGTCTTGGATGTCCCCGGGCCCAAGCGGGGACTGGCTTCCTTGGCATGTGGGCTGTGTAGGCAAGCAGGGATGCCTGACTGTCGGGAATTCTAGCTGGGCCTAATGAGAGCAACTGAAAGAGAGTCTTGGCATTTAGCAAAGCAGTGAGGCCCGGGTGGTACAAGGCCTCTTGGTGCCTTTGAGGTAGCAAAGCTGCTTTCTGCCCAGGGAGGCATGAGCTGTGGGCCCAGACAGGGCCGGGTGCCCAGGGCAGCATCGGTTCAGGGACTGAGTGCGTCTGGGTAGTGTTAAAGAGAAGGGACGGCGTGTAGGGTTGCCGCCTTACCTTTACGGCCTCAGGTTCCGTGCCTTGTATCGGAAGAGTGCCTGTATCCACGTGCTCCTTCTTCACAAGATTGGATCAGACCCAGGCCTGTCACAGTCTCTTGGGGCCCTTGCAGGCCCGGGCGTCTCTTTGGCCTTTTCCTGCTACAGGGAGACAGGGAGACAGGTGCACTCAGCAAGCTACACAGGTGGGAAGCACAGGGGCCTCACTCGGAGTGTTGTGGGCCCTGACGGCTGGTGGGCTAGCAACAGGGCCACGCCATTGACAAGGAACGACCTAGATAGATGCACACGGAGAAAGCGGTTCTCCAAGTCAGCGGAGGCCAGCGCTCCTTGTTTTCTGGTTCCCTGAGGGAAGGCACAGACAATGGATCCGGCCAACGTGACTGGTACTGTGAAGCTGTCCAAGGTGATGGGAGAAGGCAGAACACAGGCGCCTGTCACTCAGCTGGCCACAGCGAGCAAATCCTGGGTCCTGCCCTTGCCCAAACCCCCGACAAATACTCCTGAGCGCACATCTCGGTTCCTGCACCGAACCAGGCCAGGTCCTGCACTTCTTCAAGCCCCCGACCGACACTCCTGGGCCAGCATCGGACTCTCAGGCATGTTCCTGGCCTTAGTCAAGCCCCCGGAACACATTCCTGAGCCCACAACGCGCTCTGTACCCCTGAACTACGGTGTGTCCTCCCCTTGTTCAAGCCCCCAGGAAACACTACTGAGCCCGCATCTCACTCGCTGCATTGAACCTGGCTGGCTCCTTGTCTTGTTCAAGCCCCCGACAGATACTCCGGAACCCACATCTCGGTCCCTGCACTGATCCCGGCTGGGTGCTGCCCTTGTTCCCGACCCCGACAAATACTCCTGAGCCCACATCTCGGGCCCTGCACTGAATCGGGTGGGCCCTGCCCATCTTCCAGCCCCGACAAACTCTCCTGAGCCCACATCCCGGTCCCTGCACTGAAGCAGGCTGGGTGCTTCCCATGTTCAAGCCCCGACAAGCACTCCTGAGCCCACATCTCGGGCCCTGCACCGACCCAGTCTGGGTCCTGCCCTTGTTCAAGCCGCTGAACAAATACCCCTGAGCCGGCTTCTCTGTCCCTGCCGTGAACCAGGCCAGGAGCTGCACGTGTTGAAGCCACTGACCAACACTTCTGGGCCTGCCTCTGATTCTCAGGCTGGTTCCTGGCCTGAGGTAAGCCCCCAGCAAACAGTATTGAGCCCACAGCTGGCTCCCTGCTCCTGAACTCAACTAAGGTGTGTCCTCCCCTTGTTCAACCACACTCCCCCCCCCACCCCCCAGGAAACACCACTGTGCCCGCATCTCACTCGCTGCATTGAACCAGGCTGGGTCCTGCGCTTGTTCAAACCCCCGACAAATCCTCCTGAGCCCACCCCTCGGTCCCTGCACTGAACCAGGCTGGATCCTCCCTTTGTTCAAGCCCCTGACAAACACACCTGACACCACCTCTCGGTCCCGTCATCGAGCCAGGCTGGGTCCTGCCCATGATCAAGCAGCCGATAAACACTCCTTGGAGCACATCTCGGTCCCTGCACTGATCCAGGCTGGATCCTGCCCTTGTTCATCCCGACAGACACTCCCGAGGCCACAGCACAGTCCCTGCCATGACCCAGGCTGGGTCCTGCCTTTGTTCAAGCCCCCGACAAACACTCTTGAGCCCACATCTCGGTCCATGCAACTGAATCGGGTCGGCCCTGCCCATGCCCAAGCTCTTTGTAGAACGCATATATCGTGTGTCAGGACTATAGGATGGCTGGTTTAGCTTGATCCTCTTGCTGCTCCAGGCCCCACAGGCTTGGGCCACAGGGCAGGCTGGGATGTGTTCTCACATGGAGAACAGAACCACTTTGAAAGGGCCTCCATAGGGTCGATGGCAGCCATGCATGTCTCCGACACCGGTGAGTCGTGGGACTTAACGGGGAGCTGTCCTTAGCGTCTCCCTGGCCGGCATTCGCACAAGGTTCAGGGGGGGTCCCTCATGCCAGCAGAGCGGGCCTCGTTTCTCCCTCTGCGCACAGTGTGGCCACGGCACCTCAGGCTTGTGCAGCTTTCACGTCGGCCCAGCGAGGGAGGGAGGGTCGCCCGTCCCCTTCTGCGCTTCAGCAGTGACCGCCCACTGTTGGCTTTCAAGGTCGAGAAAGCACTCTCCGAACGTGTGGACTAAAACCCTCTGAACTCCCACCGGTGAAACTCACTCAGGACGAGAAGGGCTTGCCTTCACGCCAAGGATAAGCGTCTCTTCTGAGCGCTGGTGTCCACAGAGTTGCAGACGGCAACAGCACTACTTAGAGAGACGGAGACACACAGACACCAGCGCCTGCTACACACGCGGAAGGATTGCCCAACACAGTGCTATGCCAGAAGCAAAGATACAGAGACACAGAGCGAGCGCTGTACACTAAGGCGCTGGTGTTCCCGAACAGTGGAGATCCACTGTAGCACTGTAGGTGGGGTTCTTCCCTACTCCCCTAGCATCCGGACAGCAGCAGGCTCTCTGTCCCTTGAAGAAAAGTATCCAGCCCCTTGGCACCCCTGCGTATCCCTTGGATACTCAGGGAGAGCTCTCAGTTATTGCCAGTCCCAGGGGACACAGGAGTGTGCGGTTCGGATGGCGGAGCAGGAACCCGTGCTTGGAATTTCCAGAGCCAGGTCAATGACAGCGCCTGGGGCTAGCCCGGCCACATGCAAAACCCTGTCCCTCCCTGGAGCAGAATCTGGCCACGTGGGGGCGCTGGAGCAGCACAGGAACCCCGGAAGATGCCCTCCGGTCTGGGGGCGTGTCCATAAGAGTGCCGCCCACTACCCTGTCGGCCATTGGTCTAGATTTGGGCCAGCAGTCTGTGCATGGCTCACAGCCTAGGCCCCCGCCTGTTCGCCGGATCTCCTAGGGCCCGTTCACCCCGTCCTGCGTTTCTGGCACCCCTTTCTTCGGCCTCACGTCAACACCCCCACACAGCAGCCCCCGCCTTCTGACAATCCCCCTCACTCCCCGCCCCCAAAAGAGCTAGTCGGTCCCACAGGTTTACTGCAGCCTGGGCCGCCATTACGCCCCACTTGTTGTGCTCTTATGTCGCGTCCCTTCGCCTCTGCCCCAGCTCGGGGTCACCGCCAAGGCCAAGAGGAACGTGAGAGGCGGTCAGAGGAAGGCGGGAGCGTCCCGGGACCCCGCACCTTCCAAGTTGTGAGCCCAGGTACTCAGGGGGCAGGGCCCCGCCCCCACCCCCCCTCCCCCACCCCGCAGCCTGCCGTCGTGATGCAGTGCGCAGCTGGGACCTTGTCACCAGCAGTTGTCACGCCAGGCCAAGAGGCCACCCTCTTCAGGGTGGAGGCGGTGGAGGAGGGCGAGGCCCTGGTGGACGGAGACGTGGCGGGGATCGGGCAGGAGTTCCAGCTGCTTGCGGAAGACTTCGTGGAGGAGGTGGAGGTTGTGGCGGATGAGGAGCAGGAACAGCGGCCCTCCCAGGAGCTAGAGGAGAAGACGGTGGAGGAGCAGGGCCAGGAAAGGCCCGGAGGCCCTTGTGAGCGCCAGGAGCTGGATGCCCTGCAGGCACTGGCCGCCCTGCAGGTAGAACTGAGCTCTGAGCGTGAGCAAAACCGCAGGGCTTACGTTCAGTTCATGCGCAAGAACCATCAGAGGAGGAAGCGTCACTTGGCTCGGAGGAGCGCCATCATCCAGGGCATCCCTGGCTTCTGGGCCAAAGCTGTATCCTTTGCGCTGCTCCTTGGGGTCCGCTGCTCAGGAGGACGAGGAAGGGGAGAAGGGGCAGGAGCAGGCGGAGGGGGTGGAGGCGAGGGCACAGGAAGGGCGCCGGAGGCCACTGAAGGAAATGCGGTCCTGGGCAATTGGCAGGCTCCAAAGGCACAGCCGAGTAGGGCCTGGGCAGGGCCACAGGTGGACGTGTCGCAGCCATGCCTTTGAGTGTCTCCTTCAGGCCTGCATCTGAGGAGGCGCAGCCCCCGAGGCCTCTAAGTCAACATTGACCAGAGACGGTACACAAGAGCAGCGTTCGCAGACAGTTATTGGTGTAAATGTGGGTGATCCCGGCACATTGCTGGGGCATGTGAGTCATTCACACACACACGCACACACGCACACGCACACGCACACACACACACACGTACACATAAACACACACACACATACCCAAGAAGCCCTTTACTTTCAGACACGGTTTGTCACAAGGACTGCAAGTCTGTCCGTATAAGCAGTGACATGCCACTACCCAGCATACACAGGTCTGGAGGAGCAGAGTAGCGGTGAGAAACAGCCCCTGCTTGGGGAATGCAGATGCACACCATCCCAAGGGGCCCAGAGCCATGAGCGTGTCTGATGGTATGGCAGGTCCTGAGGATATCAGCAGTGGCCGGGCAAGAGGCAGTGCCCGCCAAGCTCCTTGCAGATGCGTGTTCCAGTATCCTTGTTCCACCCCAGACTAGGGCTGATGCTCCTGGCTCTTCTTGGCCGGCATGTGGCCTGAATGGCTCCTTGACCTAAAGCAGATTATGAGCCACCCTCAAGTCTCCGTCCTGATCAGCGACCAAGATCAAGACTTTCTCGGCTACATGATGGACTTGAAGGTCAGTGAGGGAGACTGAGGAAGGGTGGGTATGGGACCTGGCGGGGAGTGGGAGGAACGTGTTAGCCATGTTCCTGTGCTGTGAGACTTTGGAGAGGCATCGGGGAAGCTGATCATGCCTGCCTTGGAGGCAAGCTGAGGCCCCTAGAAGCTTGCACCTTTTCCCTCCTCGCTATCCTGGCAGGTGCAGGTGCGGAGCCATCCGCCGTCCCGCTGCAAGCTGATCTTTTCCTTTCGGGACAACCCCTGCTTCTTGAACTCGGTGATCATTAAGGAGTATTACCTTGACATCACTGGTAAAAGGTGGCTCCCGGGGTGATGAGTGTGGGTGTGCAAGCGTGTGGATGATGCACCTGCGGTGTCCACCCCAGTCTCCCCTGTCTGTCTGCAGGGTACAGGGCACGTCGATCCACTCCAGTCCACTGGTTCTGGGACTTTGAACGGGGAGCCCCCAGCCGCAGGCTGGACACCAGGAGCCTTAACTTTCTCAACTGGCTGTCAGGCCACAACGGCCCAGAATCGAACAGGATTGCTGAGGTGGGGTTGCTTTGGGCTTGCACACAGTTGGTGGTTGATGTTGGAGTTCTTGGCTGCTCATGGGAGGGTTGGGAGCCTGGTCAGCCCCTGGCTGACCTTGCTCGTGTTGCCTGCAGATCATCAGCGAAGACATGTGGGACGATCCCCTGAAGTACTACCTCAGGGAGGAAGGTTCGTCCATGAGAGACAACTGACAGAAACACATGTGGTGATGGGGTCTGGAGGTAGGCCCCGTAGGGACAGCCGAATAGTAGCTGGGACACAGTACTTTCTTTTGCAAATGGGGATGCTCAGGCTCATGCAAACTGGCTGCAGAGCCAGAGCCTGAGTCAAGCATGCAGCAGGTGACTTGCTGAGACTGGGGGCTGGGGGGGACTCGGTGTGTCCGAGAGCGCAGTAAGTCCCCCTCCAGTCAGCTGTGGTGGCAGCGCGAGAGTCCTAGGTGATACGACTAGAGGCAGGGTGAATTAAGTGCCTGTGTCAGAATCATCTGTCCTTGGGTCCTGCCATTCCCCCGGCGTCCTTCCTCTCACTGAGTTTGAGAATGCCTGGGCCCTTCACTTCCGCCCCTTAACCTAGGATGGCCTGTCACTGAAAGGGCGTCCTGTCCAGGGTCCCAGTGCACCTGTGCGCTGACTTTGGGATCTTGTGTGAATTTCCACATCCAATACTCTGATCTCACCAGCACCACACCTGCTGAGCTTGAAGTTGCTTCAGGGAAAATCCGGACGTCTCTGGGAGGAGGTGGACAGGGAGCCCCAAGGGCAGGACATGGTGCCTAGTGACACCATCTCCGTCATTGCTGGACACGGGTCTTCGGCTCCTGAAACCCCTGTGTTCCCTGTTTGCGTCCGTGTCCACGTGCCAAGCATGTGTGTGTGTACACGCGTGTGCTTGTGTCACCTGTCTTTATGCGGGGGTGTGTGTGTGTGTCCGGCCCAGGGCGGACGCAGAGATGAAGGCGACGGGAGAGGAGGTGACGAGCGACCAGAAGAGGAGGAACGAGGCGTCCCCAGGCTGACGGAGGCTGGTCACCGACTCTCCGCATGACCGTATCCGGGATGGGAATGAGGAAAAGATGGCCAGTGATACCTCGGACCAGCGGACCGTGGCTCGAGAAATCCGCAATTAGACCAAATCCAAAACACGCTCGCCACTTCTAACTTGTGGTTGTGTGTGCTTGGACCAGGGAGAGGGAAGTGCATGGTCTGAGGATTCCGCGAGGGCAAATCAGGTGGGGCGGGGCTTTGAAACCGCTGCCTGAGGAGCCCTCAGTCCATGGGGACGTGGGCCGGCCTCTGGAAATGGTGGGCGAGGGTACGGCTGGACCCGGGGTGGAGAGGAGGCCAAGTTCCTGTAGAGAAGAGCAGAGACCCGAAGGAGAAAGAGGCACAGATTGCCTGCTGCACTGGGGACTTGTTCCACACACGGAAGAAGGAGACCCGGGAGGGCCCTGGGCCAGTGCTGCCCAGGATCGGCCCATCGGCCCGCACGCTGTCTCCACGAGGGTGGCACACACTGGCATGATGCGAAACACAACGCAAGATGTGCTAAGCTAGGCTGTCCGTGCAAAACCCCAGGCACGCGAGGAGAGACAGGGTGTGAGCGTGGCAGACGTCCAGGCATTTCCAGCCTCCTCGGCAGGGCAGAAAGGCGAGGGAGGGGCAGGTGTGGGTGTACGTGTGCGTCCCTCTGCCGGAGTGTGCCTGTGAGGGAGGGAAGAGGGAGGAAGCAAGGACGGTGGGCTACTTGCATGTGCCAAGGGACCTCGGGAGAATGGCAGACAGGGAAGCCCCTGGGGGCGGTTGAGAGCCTGCTGGTGGATTTCAGGGCCCAGGGGCTAGGCATTAGCGGCCCTGCCAAAGACACCCCATGGGTCGTGCTCCAAGTCCTGACGTGAATTCCTTCCTTCCTCTGGGGTCTTGCCCCCGGCTGTGGGGGTGGGGGGTGGGGGGGGCCAGAGGGGCTAAGGGGCGCGTCTGCCCCAGACGGAGGTTTCTGGCAGCGTCGCTGGAGCAGAATCTCTGATTCTGTCGTAGGGCATCTGCACCAGATGACACTCAGAGGCACCCTGCCTTCCAGGTGACCGTCTTGGATGTCCCCGGGCCCAAGCGGGGACTGGCTTCCTTGGCATGTGGGCTGTGTAGGCAAGCAGGGATGCCTGACTGTCGGGAATTCTAGCTGGGCCTAATGAGAGCAACTGAAAGAGAGTCTTGGCATTTAGCAAAGCAGTGAGGCCCGGGTGGTACAAGGCCTCTTGGTGCCTTTGAGGTAGCAAAGCTGCTTTCTGCCCAGGGAGGCATGAGCTGTGGGCCCAGACAGGGCCGGGTGCCCAGGGCAGCATCGGTTCAGGGACTGAGTGCGTCTGGGTAGTGTTAAAGAGAAGGGACGGCGTGTAGGGTTGCCGCCTTACCTTTACGGCCTCAGGTTCCGTGCCTTGTATCGGAAGAGTGCCTGTATCCACGTGCTCCTTCTTCACAAGATTGGATCAGACCCAGGCCTGTCACAGTCTCTTGGGGCCCTTGCAGGCCCGGGCGTCTCTTTGGCCTTTTCCTGCTACAGGGAGACAGGGAGACAGGTGCACTCAGCAAGCTACACAGGTGGGAAGCACAGGGGCCTCAGTCGGAGTGTTGTGGGCCCTGACGGCTGGTGGGCTAGCAACAGGGCCACGCCATTGACAAGGAACGACCTAGATAGATGCACACGGAGAAAGCGGTTCTCCAAGTCAGCGGAGGCCAGCGCTCCTTGTTTTCTGGTTCCCTGAGGGAAGGCACAGACAATGGATCCGGCCAACGTGACTGGTACTGTGAAGCTGTCCAAGGTGATGGGAGAAGGCAGAACACAGGCGCCTGTCACTCAGCTGGCCACAGCGAGCAAATCCTGGGTCCTGCCCTTGCCCAAACCCCCGACAAATACTCCTGAGCGCACATCTCGGTTCCTGCACCGAACCAGGCCAGGTCCTGCACTTCTTCAAGCCCCCGACCGACACTCCTGGGCCAGCATCGGACTCTCAGGCATGTTCCTGGCCTTAGTCAAGCCCCCGGAACACATTCCTGAGCCCACAACGCGCTCTGTACCCCTGAACTACGGTGTGTCCTCCCCTTGTTCAAGCCCCCAGGAAACACTACTGAGCCCGCATCTCACTCGCTGCATTGAACCTGGCTGGCTCCTTGTCTTGTTCAAGCCCCCGACAGATACTCCGGAACCCACATCTCGGTCCCTGCACTGATCCCGGCTGGGTGCTGCCCTTGTTCCCGACCCCGACAAATACTCCTGAGCCCACATCTCGGGCCCTGCACTGAATCGGGTGGGCCCTGCCCATCTTCCAGCCCCGACAAACTCTCCTGAGCCCACATCCCGGTCCCTGCACTGAAGCAGGCTGGGTGCTTCCCATGTTCAAGCCCCGACAAGCACTCCTGAGCCCACATCTCGGGCCCTGCACCGACCCAGTCTGGGTCCTGCCCTTGTTCAAGCCGCTGAACAAATACCCCTGAGCCGGCTTCTCTGTCCCTGCCGTGAACCAGGCCAGGAGCTGCACGTGTTGAAGCCACTGACCAACACTTCTGGGCCTGCCTCTGATTCTCAGGCTGGTTCCTGGCCTGAGGTAAGCCCCCAGCAAACAGTATTGAGCCCACAGCTGGCTCCCTGCTCCTGAACTCAACTAAGGTGTGTCCTCCCCTTGTTCAACCACACTCCCCCCCCCACCCCCCAGGAAACACCACTGTGCCCGCATCTCACTCGCTGCATTGAACCAGGCTGGGTCCTGCGCTTGTTCAAACCCCCGACAAATCCTCCTGAGCCCACCCCTCGGTCCCTGCACTGAACCAGGCTGGATCCTCCCTTTGTTCAAGCCCCTGACAAACACACCTGACACCACCTCTCGGTCCCGTCATCGAGCCAGGCTGGGTCCTGCCCATGATCAAGCAGCCGATAAACACTCCTTGGAGCACATCTCGGTCCCTGCACTGATCCAGGCTGGATCCTGCCCTTGTTCATCCCGACAGACACTCCCGAGGCCACAGCACAGTCCCTGCCATGACCCAGGCTGGGTCCTGCCTTTGTTCAAGCCCCCGACAAACACTCTTGAGCCCACATCTCGGTCCATGCAACTGAATCGGGTCGGCCCTGCCCATGCCCAAGCTCTTTGTAGAACGCATATATCGTGTGTCAGGACTATAGGATGGCTGGTTTAGCTTGATCCTCTTGCTGCTCCAGGCCCCACAGGCTTGGGCCACAGGGCAGGCTGGGATGTGTTCTCACATGGAGAACAGAACCACTTTGAAAGGGCCTCCATAGGGTCGATGGCAGCCGTGCATGTCTCCGACACCGGTGAGTCGTGGGACTTAACGGGGAGCTGTCCTTAGCGTCTCCCTGGCCGGCATTCGCACAAGGTTCAGGGGGGGTCCCTCATGCCAGCAGAGCGGGCCTCGTTTCTCCCTCTGCGCACAGTGTGGCCACGGCACCTCAGGCTTGTGCAGCTTTCACGTCGGCCCAGCGAGGGAGGGAGGGTCGCCCGTCCCCTTCTGCGCTTCAGCAGTGACCGCCCACTGTTGGCTTTCAAGGTCGAGAAAGCACTCTCCGAACGTGTGGACTAAAACCCTCTGAACTCCCACCGGTGAAACTCACTCAGGACGAGAAGGGCTTGCCTTCACGCCAAGGATAAGCGTCTCTTCTGAGCGCTGGTGTCCACAGAGTTGCAGACGGCAACAGCACTACTTAGAGAGACGGAGACACACAGACACCAGCGCCTGCTACACACGCGGAAGGATTGCCCAACACAGTGCTATGCCAGAAGCAAAGATACAGAGACACAGAGCGAGCGCTGTACACTAAGGCGCTGGTGTTCCCGAACAGTGGAGATCCACTGTAGCACTGTAGGTGGGGTTCTTCCCTACTCCCCTAGCATCCGGACAGCAGCAGGCTCTCTGTCCCTTGAAGAAAAGTATCCAGCCCCTTGGCACCCCTGCGTATCCCTTGGATACTCAGGGAGAGCTCTCAGTTATTGCCAGTCCCAGGGGACACAGGAGTGTGCGGTTCGGATGGCGGAGCAGGAACCCGTGCTTGGAATTTCCAGAGCCAGGTCAATGACAGCGCCTGGGGCTAGCCCGGCCACATGCAAAACCCTGTCCCTCCCTGGAGCAGAATCTGGCCACGTGGGGGCGCTGGAGCAGCACAGGAACCCCGGAAGATGCCCTCCGGTCTGGGGGCGTGTCCATAAGAGTGCCGCCCACTACCCTGTCGGCCATTGGTCTAGATTTGGGCCAGCAGTCTGTGCATGGCTCACAGCCTAGGCCCCCGCCTGTTCGCCGGATCTCCTAGGGCCCGTTCACCCCGTCCTGCGTTTCTGGCACCCCTTTCTTCGGCCTCACGCCAACACCCCCACACAGCAGCCCCCGCCTTCTGACAATCCCCCTCACTCCCCGCCCCCAAAAGAGCTAGTCGGTCCCACAGGTTTACTGCAGCCTGGGCCGCCATTACGCCCCACTTGTTGTGCTCTTATGTCGCGTCCCTTCGCCTCTGCCCCAGCTCGGGGTCACCGCCAAGGCCAAGAGGAACGTGAGAGGCGGTCAGAGGAAGGCGGGAGCGTCCCGGGACCCCGCACCTTCCAAGTTGTGAGCCCAGGTACTCAGGGGGCAGGGCCCCGCCCCCACCCCCCCTCCCCCACCCCGCAGCCTGCCGTCGTGATGCAGTGCGCAGCTGGGACCTTGTCACCAGCAGTTGTCACGCCAGGCCAAGAGGCCACCCTCTTCAGGGTGGAGGCGGTGGAGGAGGGCGAGGCCCTGGTGGACGGAGACGTGGCGGGGATCGGGCGGGAGTTCCAGCTGCTTGCGGAAGACATCGTGGAGGAGGTGGAGGTTGTGGCGGATGAGGAGCAGGAACAGCGGCCCTCCCAGGAGCTAGAGGAGAAGACGGTGGAGGAGCAGGGCCAGGAAAGGCCCGGAGGCCCTTGTGAGCGCCAGGAGCTGGATGCCCTGCAGGCACTGGCCGCCCTGCAGGTAGAACTGAGCTCTGAGCGTGAGCAAAACCGCAGGGCTTACGTTCAGTTCATGCGCAAGAACCATCAGAGGAGGAAGCGTCACTTGGCTCGGAGGAGCGCCACCATCCAGGGCATCCCTGGCTTCTGGGCCAAAGCTGTATCCTTTGCGCTGCTCCTTGGGGTCCGCTGCTCAGGAGGACGAGGAAGGGGAGAAGGGGCAGGAGTAGGCGGAGGGGGTGGAGGCGAGGGCACAGGAAGGGCGCCGGAGGCCACTGAAGGAAATGCGGTCCTGGGCAATTGGCAGGCTCCAAAGGCACAGCCGAGTAGGGCCTGGGCAGGGCCACAGGTGGACGTGTCGCAGCCATGCCTTTGAGTGTCTCCTTCAGGCCTGCATCTGAGGAGGCGCAGCCCCCGAGGCCTCTAAGTCAACATTGACCAGAGACGGTACACAAGAGCAGCGTTCGCAGACAGTTATTGGTGTAAATGTGGGTGATCCCGGCACATTGCTGGGGCATGTGAGTCATTCACACACACACGCACACACGCACACGCACACGCACACACACACACACGTACACATAAACACACACACACACATACCCAAGAAGCCCTTTACTTTCAGACACGGTTTGTCACAAGGACTGCAAGTCTGACCGTATAAGCAGTGACATGCCACTACCCAGCATACACAGGTCTGGAGGAGCAGAGTAGCGGTGAGAAACAGCCCCTGCTTGGGGAATGCAGATGCACACCATCCCAAGGGGCCCAGAGCCATGAGCGTGTCTGATGGTATGGCAGGTCCTGAGGATATCAGCAGTGGCCGGGCAAGAGGCAGTGCCCGCCAAGCTCCTTGCAGATGCGTGTTCCAGTATCCTTGTTCCACCCCAGACTAGGGCTGATGCTCCTGGCTCTTCTTGGCCGGCATGTGGCCTGAATGGCTCCTTGACCTAAAGCAGATTATGAGCCACCCTCAAGTCTCCGTCCTGATCAGCGACCAAGATCAAGACTTTCTCGGCTACATGATGGACTTGAAGGTCAGTGAGGGAGACTGAGGAAGGGTGGGTATGGGACCTGGCGGGGAGTGGGAGGAACGTGTTAGCCATGTTCCTGTGCTGTGAGACTTTGGAGAGGCATCGGGGAAGCTGATCATGCCTGCCTTGGAGGCAAGCTGAGGCCCCTAGAAGCTTGCACCTTTTCCCTCCTCGCTATCCTGGCAGGTGCAGGTGCGGAGCCATCCGCCGTCCCGCTGCAAGCTGATCTTTTCCTTTCGGGACAACCCCTGCTTCTTGAACTCGGTGATCATTAAGGAGTATTACCTTGACATCACTGGTAAAAGGTGGCTCCCGGGGTGATGAGTGTGGGTGTGCAAGCGTGTGGATGATGCACCTGCGGTGTCCACCCCAGTCTCCCCTGTCTGTCTGCAGGGTACAGGGCACGTCGATCCACTCCAGTCCACTGGTTCTGGGACTTTGAACGGGGAGCCCCCAGCCGCAGGCTGGACACCAGGAGCCTTAACTTTCTCAACTGGCTGTCAGGCCACAACGGCCCAGAATCGAACAGGATTGCTGAGGTGGGGTTGCTTTGGGCTTGCACACAGTTGGTGGTTGAAGTTGGAGTTCTTGGCTGCTCATGGGAGGGTTGGGAGCCTGGTCAGCCCCTGGCTGACCTTGCTCGTGTTGCCTGCAGATCATCAGCGAAGACATGTGGGACGATCCCCTGAAGTACTACCTCAGGGAGGAAGGTTCGTCCATGAGAGACAACTGACAGAAACACATGTGGTGATGGGGTCTGGAGGTAGGCCCCGTAGGGACAGCCGAATAGTAGCTGGGACACAGTACTTTCTTTTGCAAATGGGGATGCTCAGGCTCATGCAAACTGGCTGCAGAGCCAGAGCCTGAGTCAAGCATGCAGCAGGTGACTTGCTGAGACTGGGGGCTGGGGGGGACTCGGTGTGTCCGAGAGCGCAGTAAGTCCCCCTCCAGTCAGCTGTGGTGGCAGCGCGAGAGTCCTAGGTGATACGACTAGAGGCAGGGTGAATTAAGTGCCTGTGTCAGAATCATCTGTCCTTGGGTCCTGCCATTCCCCCGGCGTCCTTCCTCTCACTGAGTTTGAGAATGCCTGGGCCCTTCACTTCCGCCCCTTAACCTAGGATGGCCTGTCACTGAAAGGGCGTCCTGTCCAGGGTCCCAGTGCACCTGTGCGCTGACTTTGGGATCTTGTGTGAATTTCCACATCCAATACTCTGATCTCACCAGCACCACACCTGCTGAGCTTGAAGTTGCTTCAGGGAAAATCCGGACGTCTCTGGGAGGAGGTGGACAGGGAGCCCCAAGGGCAGGACATGGTGCCTAGTGACACCATCTCCGTCATTGCTGGACACGGGTCTTCGGCTCCTGAAACCCCTGTGTTCCCTGTTTGCGTCCGTGTCCACGTGCCAAGCATGTGTGTGTGTACACGCGTGTGCTTGTGTCACCTGTCTTTATGCGGGGGTGTGTGTGTGTGTCCGGCCCAGGGCGGACGCAGAGATGAAGGCGACGGGAGAGGAGGTGACGAGCGACCAGAAGAGGAGGAACGAGGCGTCCCCAGGCTGACGGAGGCTGGTCACCGACTCTCCGCATGACCGTATCCGGGATGGGAATGAGGAAAAGATGGCCAGTGATACCTCGGACCAGCGGACCGTGGCTCGAGAAATCCGCAATTAGACCAAATCCAAAACACGCTCGCCACTTCTAACTTGTGGTTGTGTGTGCTTGGACCAGGGAGAGGGAAGTGCATGGTCTGAGGATTCCGCGAGGGCAAATCAGGTGGGGCGGGGCTTTGAAACCGCTGCCTGAGGAGCCCTCAGTCCATGGGGACGTGGGCCGGCCTCTGGAAATGGTGGGCGAGGGTACGGCTGGACCCGGGGTGGAGAGGAGGCCAAGTTCCTGTAGAGAAGAGCAGAGACCCGAAGGAGAAAGAGGCACAGATTGCCTGCTGCACTGGGGACTTGTTCCACACACGGAAGAAGGAGACCCGGGAGGGCCCTGGGCCAGTGCTGCCCAGGATCGGCCCATCGGCCCGCACGCTGTCTCCACGAGGGTGGCACACACTGGCATGATGCGAAACACAACGCAAGATGTGCTAAGCTAGGCTGTCCGTGCAAAACCCCAGGCACGCGAGGAGAGACAGGGTGTGAGCGTGGCAGACGTCCAGGCATTTCCAGCCTCCTCGGCAGGGCAGAAAGGCGAGGGAGGCGCAGGTGTGGGTGTACGTGTGCGTCCCTCTGCCGGAGTGTGCCTGTGAGGGAGGGAAGAGGGAGGAAGCAAGGACGGTGGGCTACTTGCATGTGCCAAGGGACCTCGGGAGAATGGCAGACAGGGAAGCCCCTGGGGGCGGTTGAGAGCCTGCTGGTGGATTTCAGGGCCCAGGGGCTAGGCATTAGCGGCCCTGCCAAAGACACCCCATGGGTCGTGCTCCAAGTCCTGACGTGAATTCCTTCCTTCCTCTGGGGTCTTGCCCCCGGCTGTGGGGGTGGGGGGGGGGGCCAGAGGGGCTAAGGGGCGCGTCTGCCCCAGACGGAGGTTTCTGGCAGCGTCGCTGGAGCAGAATCTCTGATTCTGTCGTAGGGCATCTGCACCAGATGACACTCAGAGGCACCCTGCCTTCCAGGTGACCGTCTTGGATGTCCCCGGGCCCAAGCGGGGACTGGCTTCCTTGGCATGTGGGCTGTGTAGGCAAGCAGGGATGCCTGACTGTCGGGAATTCTAGCTGGGCCTAATGAGAGCAACTGAAAGAGAGTCTTGGCATTTAGCAAAGCAGTGAGGCCCGGGTGGTACAAGGCCTCTTGGTGCCTTTGAGGTAGCAAAGCTGCTTTCTGCCCAGGGAGGCATGAGCTGTGGGCCCAGACAGGGCCGGGTGCCCAGGGCAGCATCGGTTCAGGGACTGAGTGCGTCTGGGTAGTGTTAAAGAGAAGGGACGGCGTGTAGGGTTGCCGCCTTACCTTTACGGCCTCAGGTTCCGTGCCTTGTATCGGAAGAGTGCCTGTATCCACGTGCTCCTTCTTCACAAGATTGGATCAGACCCAGGCCTGTCACAGTCTCTTGGGGCCCTTGCAGGCCCGGGCGTCTCTTTGGCCTTTTCCTGCTACAGGGAGACAGGGAGACAGGTGCACTCAGCAAGCTACACAGGTGGGAAGCACAGGGGCCTCACTCGGAGTGTTGTGGGCCCTGACGGCTGGTGGGCTAGCAACAGGGCCACGCCATTGACAAGGAACGACCTAGATAGATGCACACGGAGAAAGCGGTTCTCCAAGTCAGCGGAGGCCAGCGCTCCTTGTTTTCTGGTTCCCTGAGGGAAGGCACAGACAATGGATCCGGCCAACGTGACTGGTACTGTGAAGCTGTCCAAGGTGATGGGAGAAGGCAGAACACAGGCGCCTGTCACTCAGCTGGCCACAGCGAGCAAATCCTGGGTCCTGCCCTTGCCCAAACCCCCGACAAATACTCCTGAGCGCACATCTCGGTTCCTGCACCGAACCAGGCCAGGTCCTGCACTTCTTCAAGCCCCCGACCGACACTCCTGGGCCAGCATCGGACTCTCAGGCATGTTCCTGGCCTTAGTCAAGCCCCCGGAACACATTCCTGAGCCCACAACGCGCTCTGTACCCCTGAACTACGGTGTGTCCTCCCCTTGTTCAAGCCCCCAGGAAACACTACTGAGCCCGCATCTCACTCGCTGCATTGAACCTGGCTGGCTCCTTGTCTTGTTCAAGCCCCCGACAGATACTCCGGAACCCACATCTCGGTCCCTGCACTGATCCCGGCTGGGTGCTGCCCTTGTTCCCGACCCCGACAAATACTCCTGAGCCCACATCTCGGGCCCTGCACTGAATCGGGTGGGCCCTGCCCATCTTCCAGCCCCGACAAACTCTCCTGAGCCCACATCCCGGTCCCTGCACTGAAGCAGGCTGGGTGCTTCCCATGTTCAAGCCCCGACAAGCACTCCTGAGCCCACATCTCGGGCCCTGCACCGACCCAGTCTGGGTCCTGCCCTTGTTCAAGCCGCTGAACAAATACCCCTGAGCCGGCTTCTCTGTCCCTGCCGTGAACCAGGCCAGGAGCTGCACGTGTTGAAGCCACTGACCAACACTTCTGGGCCTGCCTCTGATTCTCAGGCTGGTTCCTGGCCTGAGGTAAGCCCCCAGCAAACAGTATTGAGCCCACAGCTGGCTCCCTGCTCCTGAACTCAACTAAGGTGTGTCCTCCCCTTGTTCAACCACACTCCCCCCCCCACCCCCCAGGAAACACCACTGTGCCCGCATCTCACTCGCTGCATTGAACCAGGCTGGGTCCTGCGCTTGTTCAAACCCCCGACAAATCCTCCTGAGCCCACCCCTCGGTCCCTGCACTGAACCAGGCTGGATCCTCCCTTTGTTCAAGCCCCTGACAAACACACCTGACACCACCTCTCGGTCCCGTCATCGAGCCAGGCTGGGTCCTGCCCATGATCAAGCAGCCGATAAACACTCCTTGGAGCACATCTCGGTCCCTGCACTGATCCAGGCTGGATCCTGCCCTTGTTCATCCCGACAGACACTCCCGAGGCCACAGCACAGTCCCTGCCATGACCCAGGCTGGGTCCTGCCTTTGTTCAAGCCCCCGACAAACACTCTTGAGCCCACATCTCGGTCCATGCAACTGAATCGGGTCGGCCCTGCCCATGCCCAAGCTCTTTGTAGAACGCATATATCGTGTGTCAGGACTATAGGATGGCTGGTTTAGCTTGATCCTCTTGCTGCTCCAGGCCCCACAGGCTTGGGCCACAGGGCAGGCTGGGATGTGTTCTCACATGGAGAACAGAACCACTTTGAAAGGGCCTCCATAGGGTCGATGGCAGCCGTGCATGTCTCCGACACCGGTGAGTCGTGGGACTTAACGGGGAGCTGTCCTTAGCGTCTCCCTGGCCGGCATTCGCACAAGGTTCAGGGGGGGTCCCTCATGCCAGCAGAGCGGGCCTCGTTTCTCCCTCTGCGCACAGTGTGGCCACGGCACCTCAGGCTTGTGCAGCTTTCACGTCGGCCCAGCGAGGGAGGGAGGGTCGCCCGTCCCCTTCTGCGCTTCAGCAGTGACCGCCCACTGTTGGCTTTCAAGGTCGAGAAAGCACTCTCCGAACGTGTGGACTAAAACCCTCTGAACTCCCACCGGTGAAACTCACTCAGGACGAGAAGGGCTTGCCTTCACGCCAAGGATAAGCGTCTCTTCTGAGCGCTGGTGTCCACAGAGTTGCAGACGGCAACAGCACTACTTAGAGAGACGGAGACACACAGACACCAGCGCCTGCTACACACGCGGAAGGATTGCCCAACACAGTGCTATGCCAGAAGCAAAGATACAGAGACACAGAGCGAGCGCTGTACACTAAGGCGCTGGTGTTCCCGAACAGTGGAGATCCACTGTAGCACTGTAGGTGGGGTTCTTCCCTACTCCCCTAGCATCCGGACAGCAGCAGGCTCTCTGTCCCTTGAAGAAAAGTATCCAGCCCCTTGGCACCCCTGCGTATCCCTTGGATACTCAGGGAGAGCTCTCAGTTATTGCCAGTCCCAGGGGACACAGGAGTGTGCGGTTCGGATGGCGGAGCAGGAACCCGTGCTTGGAATTTCCAGAGCCAGGTCAATGACAGCGCCTGGGGCTAGCCCGGCCACATGCAAAACCCTGTCCCTCCCTGGAGCAGAATCTGGCCACGTGGGGGCGCTGGAGCAGCACAGGAACCCCGGAAGATGCCCTCCGGTCTGGGGGCGTGTCCATAAGAGTGCCGCCCACTACCCTGTCGGCCATTGGTCTAGATTTGGGCCAGCAGTCTGTGCATGGCTCACAGCCTAGGCCCCCGCCTGTTCGCCGGATCTCCTAGGGCCCGTTCACCCCGTCCTGCGTTTCTGGCACCCCTTTCTTCGGCCTCACGCCAACACCCCCACACAGCAGCCCCCGCCTTCTGACAATCCCCCTCACTCCCCGCCCCCAAAAGAGCTAGTCGGTCCCACAGGTTTACTGCAGCCTGGGCCGCCATTACGCCCCACTTGTTGTGCTCTTATGTCGCGTCCCTTCGCCTCTGCCCCAGCTCGGGGTCACCGCCAAGGCCAAGAGGAACGTGAGAGGCGGTCAGAGGAAGGCGGGAGCATCCCGGGACCCCGCACCTTCCAAGTTGTGAGCCCAGGTACTCAGGGGGCAGGGCCCCGCCCCCACCCCCCCTCCCCCACCCCGCAGCCTGCCGTCGTGATGCAGTGCGCAGCTGGGACCTTGTCACCAGCAGTTGTCACGCCAGGCCAAGAGGCCACCCTCTTCAGGGTGGAGGCGGTGGAGGAGGGCGAGGCCCTGGTGGACGGAGACGTGGCGGGGATCGGGCGGGAGTTCCAGCTGCTTGCGGAAGACATCGTGGAGGAGGTGGAGGTTGTGGCGGATGAGGAGCAGGAACAGCGGCCCTCCCAGGAGCTAGAGGAGAAGACGGTGGAGGAGCAGGGCCAGGAAAGGCCCGGAGGCCCTTGTGAGCGCCAGGAGCTGGATGCCCTGCAGGCACTGGCCGCCCTGCAGGTAGAACTGAGCTCTGAGCGTGAGCAAAACCGCAGGGCTTACGTTCAGTTCATGCGCAAGAACCATCAGAGGAGGAAGCGTCACTTGGCTCGGAGGAGCGCCACCATCCAGGGCATCCCTGGCTTCTGGGCCAAAGCTGTATCCTTTGCGCTGCTCCTTGGGGTCCGCTGCTCAGGAGGACGAGGAAGGGGAGAAGGGGCAGGAGTAGGCGGAGGGGGTGGAGGCGAGGGCACAGGAAGGGCGCCGGAGGCCACTGAAGGAAATGCGGTCCTGGGCAATTGGCAGGCTCCAAAGGCACAGCCGAGTAGGGCCTGGGCAGGGCCACAGGTGGACGTGTCGCAGCCATGCCTTTGAGTGTCTCCTTCAGGCCTGCATCTGAGGAGGCGCAGCCCCCGAGGCCTCTAAGTCAACATTGACCAGAGACGGTACACAAGAGCAGCGTTCGCAGACAGTTATTGGTGTAAATGTGGGTGATCCCGGCACATTGCTGGGGCATGTGAGTCATTCACACACACACGCACACACGCACACGCACACGCACACACACACACACGTACACATAAACACACACACACACATACCCAAGAAGCCCTTTACTTTCAGACACGGTTTGTCACAAGGACTGCAAGTCTGACCGTATAAGCAGTGACATGCCACTACCCAGCATACACAGGTCTGGAGGAGCAGAGTAGCGGTGAGAAACAGCCCCTGCTTGGGGAATGCAGATGCACACCATCCCAAGGGGCCCAGAGCCATGAGCGTGTCTGATGGTATGGCAGGTCCTGAGGATATCAGCAGTGGCCGGGCAAGAGGCAGTGCCCGCCAAGCTCCTTGCAGATGCGTGTTCCAGTATCCTTGTTCCACCCCAGACTAGGGCTGATGCTCCTGGCTCTTCTTGGCCGGCATGTGGCCTGAATGGCTCCTTGACCTAAAGCAGATTATGAGCCACCCTCAAGTCTCCGTCCTGATCAGCGACCAAGATCAAGACTTTCTCGGCTACATGATGGACTTGAAGGTCAGTGAGGGAGACTGAGGAAGGGTGGGTATGGGACCTGGCGGGGAGTGGGAGGAACGTGTTAGCCATGTTCCTGTGCTGTGAGACTTTGGAGAGGCATCGGGGAAGCTGATCATGCCTGCCTTGGAGGCAAGCTGAGGCCCCTAGAAGCTTGCACCTTTTCCCTCCTCGCTATCCTGGCAGGTGCAGGTGCGGAGCCATCCGCCGTCCCGCTGCAAGCTGATCTTTTCCTTTCGGGACAACCCCTGCTTCTTGAACTCGGTGATCATTAAGGAGTATTACCTTGACATCACTGGTAAAAGGTGGCTCCCGGGGTGATGAGTGTGGGTGTGCAAGCGTGTGGATGATGCACCTGCGGTGTCCACCCCAGTCTCCCCTGTCTGTCTGCAGGGTACAGGGCACGTCGATCCACTCCAGTCCACTGGTTCTGGGACTTTGAACGGGGAGCCCCCAGCCGCAGGCTGGACACCAGGAGCCTTAACTTTCTCAACTGGCTGTCAGGCCACAACGGCCCAGAATCGAACAGGATTGCTGAGGTGGGGTTGCTTTGGGCTTGCACACAGTTGGTGGTTGATGTTGGAGTTCTTGGCTGCTCATGGGAGGGTTGGGAGCCTGGTCAGCCCCTGGCTGACCTTGCTCGTGTTGCCTGCAGATCATCAGCGAAGACGTGTGGGACGATCCCCTGAAGTACTACCTCAGGGAGGAAGGTTCGTCCATGAGAGACAACTGACAGAAACACATGTGGTGATGGGGTCTGGAGGTAGGCCCCGTAGGGACAGCCGAATAGTAGCTGGGACACAGTACTTTCTTTTGCAAATGGGGATGCTCAGGCTCATGCAAACTGGCTGCAGAGCCAGAGCCTGAGTCAAGCATGCAGCAGGTGACTTGCTGAGACTGGGGGCTGGGGGGGACTCGGTGTGTCCGAGAGCGCAGTAAGTCCCCCTCCAGTCAGCTGTGGTGGCAGCGCGAGAGTCCTAGGTGATACGACTAGAGGCAGGGTGAATTAAGTGCCTGTGTCAGAATCATCTGTCCTTGGGTCCTGCCATTCCCCCGGCGTCCTTCCTCTCACTGAGTTTGAGAATGCCTGGGCCCTTCACTTCCGCCCCTTAACCTAGGATGGCCTGTCACTGAAAGGGCGTCCTGTCCAGGGTCCCAGTGCACCTGTGCGCTGACTTTGGGATCTTGTGTGAATTTCCACATCCAATACTCTGATCTCACCAGCACCACACCTGCTGAGCTTGAAGTTGCTTCAGGGAAAATCCGGACGTCTCTGGGAGGAGGTGGACAGGGAGCCCCAAGGGCAGGACATGGTGCCTAGTGACACCATCTCCGTCATTGCTGGACACGGGTCTTCGGCTCCTGAAACCCCTGTGTTCCCTGTTTGCGTCCGTGTCCACGTGCCAAGCATGTGTGTGTGTACACGCGTGTGCTTGTGTCACCTGTCTTTATGCGGGGGTGTGTGTGTGTGTCCGGCCCAGGGCGGACGCAGAGATGAAGGCGACGGGAGAGGAGGTGACGAGCGACCAGAAGAGGAGGCACGAGGCGTCCCCAGGCTGACGGAGGTTGGTCACCGACTCTCCGCATGACCGTATCCGGGATGGGAATGAGGAAAAGATGGCCAGTGATACCTCGGACCAGCGGACCGTGGCTCGAGAAATCCGCAATTAGACCAAATCCAAAACACGCTCGCCACTTCTAACTTGTGGTTGTGTGTGCTTGGACCAGGGAGAGGGAAGTGCATGGTCTGAGGATTCCGCGAGGGCAAATCAGGTGGGGCGGGGCTTTGAAACCGCTGCCTGAGGAGCCCTCAGTCCATGGGGACGTGGGCCGGCCTCTGGAAATGGTGGGCGAGGGTACGGCTGGACCCGGGGTGGAGAGGAGGCCAAGTTCCTGTAGAGAAGAGCAGAGACCCGAAGGAGAAAGAGGCACAGATTGCCTGCTGCACTGGGGACTTGTTCCACACACGGAAGAAGGAGACCCGGGAGGGCCCTGGGCCAGTGCTGCCCAGGATCGGCCCATCGGCCCGCACGCTGTCTCCACGAGGGTGGCACACACTGGCATGATGCGAAACACAACGCAAGATGTGCTAAGCTAGGCTGTCCGTGCAAAACCCCAGGCACGCGAGGAGAGACAGGGTGTGAGCGTGGCAGACGTCCAGGCATTTCCAGCCTCCTCGGCAGGGCAGAAAGGCGAGGGAGGCGCAGGTGTGGGTGTACGTGTGCGTCCCTCTGCCGGAGTGTGCCTGTGAGGGAGGGAAGAGGGAGGAAGCAAGGACGGTGGGCTACTTGCATGTGCCAAGGGACCTCGGGAGAATGGCAGACAGGGAAGCCCCTGGGGGCGGTTGAGAGCCTGCTGGTGGATTTCAGGGCCCAGGGGCTAGGCATTAGCGGCCCTGCCAAAGACACCCCATGGGTCGTGCTCCAAGTCCTGACGTGAATTCCTTCCTTCCTCTGGGGTCTTGCCCCCGGCTGTGGGGGTGGGGGGGGGGGGCCAGAGGGGCTAAGGGGCGCGTCTGCCCCAGACGGAGGTTTCTGGCAGCGTCGCTGGAGCAGAATCTCTGATTCTGTCGTAGGGCATCTGCACCAGATGACACTCAGAGGCACCCTGCCTTCCAGGTGACCGTCTTGGATGTCCCCGGGCCCAAGCGGGGACTGGCTTCCTTGGCATGTGGGCTGTGTAGGCAAGCAGGGATGCCTGACTGTCGGGAATTCTAGCTGGGCCTAATGAGAGCAACTGAAAGAGAGTCTTGGCATTTAGCAAAGCAGTGAGGCCCGGGTGGTACAAGGCCTCTTGGTGCCTTTGAGGTAGCAAAGCTGCTTTCTGCCCAGGGAGGCATGAGCTGTGGGCCCAGACAGGGCCGGGTGCCCAGGGCAGCATCGGTTCAGGGACTGAGTGCGTCTGGGTAGTGTTAAAGAGAAGGGACGGCGTGTAGGGTTGCCGCCTTACCTTTACGGCCTCAGGTTCCGTGCCTTGTATCGGAAGAGTGCCTGTATCCACGTGCTCCTTCTTCACAAGATTGGATCAGACCCAGGCCTGTCACAGTCTCTTGGGGCCCTTGCAGGCCCGGGCGTCTCTTTGGCCTTTTCCTGCTACAGGGAGACAGGGAGACAGGTGCACTCAGCAAGCTACACAGGTGGGAAGCACAGGGGCCTCAGTCGGAGTGTTGTGGGCCCTGACGGCTGGTGGGCTAGCAACAGGGCCACGCCATTGACAAGGAACGACCTAGATAGATGCACACGGAGAAAGCGGTTCTCCAAGTCAGCGGAGGCCAGCGCTCCTTGTTTTCTGGTTCCCTGAGGGAAGGCACAGACAATGGATCCGGCCAACGTGACTGGTACTGTGAAGCTGTCCAAGGTGATGGGAGAAGGCAGAACACAGGCGCCTGTCACTCAGCTGGCCACAGCGAGCAAATCCTGGGTCCTGCCCTTGCCCAAACCCCCGACAAATACTCCTGAGCGCACATCTCGGTTCCTGCACCGAACCAGGCCAGGTCCTGCACTTCTTCAAGCCCCCGACCGACACTCCTGGGCCAGCATCGGACTCTCAGGCTTGTTCCTGGCCTTAGTCAAGCCCCCGGAACACATTCCTGAGCCCACAACGCGCTCTGTACCCCTGAACTACGGTGTGTCCTCCCCTTGTTCAAGCCCCCAGGAAACACTACTGAGCCCGCATCTCACTCGCTGCATTGAACCTGGCTGGCTCCTTGTCTTGTTCAAGCCCCCGACAGATACTCCGGAACCCACATCTCGGTCCCTGCACTGATCCCGGCTGGGTGCTGCCCTTGTTCCCGACCCCGACAAATACTCCTGAGCCCACATCTCGGGCCCTGCACTGAATCGGGTGGGCCCTGCCCATCTTCCAGCCCCGACAAACTCTCCTGAGCCCACATCCCGGTCCCTGCACTGAAGCAGGCTGGGTGCTTCCCATGTTCAAGCCCCGACAAGCACTCCTGAGCCCACATCTCGGGCCCTGCACCGACCCAGTCTGGGTCCTGCCCTTGTTCAAGCCGCTGAACAAATACCCCTGAGCCGGCTTCTCTGTCCCTGCCGTGAACCAGGCCAGGAGCTGCACGTGTTGAAGCCACTGACCAACACTTCTGGGCCTGCATCTGATTCTCAGGCTGGTTCCTGGCCTGAGGTAAGCCCCCAGCAAACAGTATTGAGCCCACAGCTGGCTCCCTGCTCCTGAACTCAACTAAGGTGTGTCCTCCCCTTGTTCAACCACCCTCCCCCCCCCCCACCCCCCAGGAAACACCACTGTGCCCGCATCTCACTCGCTGCATTGAACCAGGCTGGGTCCTGCGCTTGTTCAAACCCCCGACAAATCCTCCTGAGCCCACCCCTCGGTCCCTGCACTGAACCAGGCTGGATCCTCCCTTTGTTCAAGCCCCTGACAAACACACCTGACACCACCTCTCGGTCCCGTCATCGAGCCAGGCTGGGTCCTGCCCATGATCAAGCAGCCGATAAACACTCCTTGGAGCACATCTCGGTCCCTGCACTGATCCAGGCTGGATCCTGCCCTTGTTCATCCCGACAGACACTCCCGAGGCCACAGCACAGTCCCTGCCATGACCCAGGCTGGGCCCTGCCTTTGTTCAAGCCCCCGACAAACACTCTTGAGCCCACATCTCGGTCCATGCAACTGAATCGGGTCGGCCCTGCCCATGCCCAAGCTCTTTGTAGAACGCATATATCGTGTGTCAGGACTATAGGATGGCTGGTTTAGCTTGATCCTCTTGCTGCTCCAGGCCCCACAGGCTTGGGCCACAGGGCAGGCTGGGATGTGTTCTCACATGGAGAACAGAACCACTTTGAAAGGGCCTCCATAGGGTCGATGGCAGCCGTGCATGTCTCCGACACCGGTGAGTCGTGGGACTTAACGGGGAGCTGTCCTTAGCGTCTCCCTGGCCGGCATTCGCACAAGGTTCAGGGGGGGTCCCTCATGCCAGCAGAGCGGGCCTCGTTTCTCCCTCTGCACACAGTGTGGCCACGGCACCTCAGGCTTGTGCAGCTTTCACGTCGGCCCAGCGAGGGAGGGAGGGTCGCCCGTCCCCTTCTGCGCTTCAGCAGTGACCGCCCACTGTTGGCTTTCAAGGTCGAGAAAGCACTCTCTGAACGTGTGGACTAAAACCCTCTGAACTCCCACCGGTGAAACTCACTCAGGACGAGAAGGGCTTGCCTTCACGCCAAGGATAAGCGTCTCTTCTGAGCGCTGGTGTCCACAGAGTTGCAGACGGCAACAGCACTACTTAGAGAGACGGAGACACACAGACACCAGCGCCTGCTACACACGCGGAAGGATTGCCCAACACAGTGCTATGCCAGAAGCAAAGATACAGAGACACAGAGCGAGCGCTGTACACTAAGGCGCTGGTGTTCCCGAACAGTGGAGATCCACTGTAGCACTGTAGGTGGGGTTCTTCCCTACTCCCCTAGCATCCGGACAGCAGCAGGCTCTCTGTCCCTTGAAGAAAAGTATCCAGCCCCTTGGCACCCCTGCGTATCCCTTGGATACTCAGGGAGAGCTCTCAGTTATTGCCAGTCCCAGGGGACACAGGAGTGTGCGGTTCGGATGGCGGAGCAGGAACCCGTGCTTGGAATTTCCAGAGCCAGGTCAATGACAGCGCCTGGGGCTAGCCCGGCCACATGCAAAACCCTGTCCCTCCCTGGAGCAGAATCTGGCCACGTGGGGGCGCTGGAGCAGCACAGGAACCCCGGAAGATGCCCTCCGGTCTGGGGGCGTGTCCATAAGAGTGCCGCCCACTACCCTGTCGGCCGTTGGTCTAGATTTGGGCCAGCAGTCTGTGCATGGCTCACAGCCTAGGCCCCCGCCTGTTCGCCGGATCTCCTAGGGCCCGTTCACCCCGTCCTGCGTTTCTGGCACCCCTTTCTTCGGCCTCACGCCAACACCCCCACACAGCAGCCCCCGCCTTCTGACAATCCCCCTCACTCCCCGCCCCCAAAAGAGCTAGTCGGTCCCACAGGTTTACTGCAGCCTGGGCCGCCATTACGCCCCACTTGTTGTGCTCTTATGTCGCGTCCCTTCGCCTCTGCCCCAGCTCGGGGTCACCGCCAAGGCCAAGAGGAACGTGAGAGGCGGTCAGAGGAAGGCGGGAGCGTCCCGGGACCCCGCACCTTCCAAGTTGTGAGCCCAGGTACTCAGGGGGCAGGGCCCCGCCCCCACCCCCCCTCCCCCACCCCGCAGCCTGCCGTCGTGATGCAGTGCGCAGCTGGGACCTTGTCACCAGCAGTTGTCACGCCAGGCCAAGAGGCCACCCTCTTCAGGGTGGAGGCGGTGGAGGAGGGCGAGGCCCTGGTGGACGGAGACGTGGCGGGGATCGGGCGGGAGTTCCAGCTGCTTGCGGAAGACATCGTGGAGGAGGTGGAGGTTGTGGCGGATGAGGAGCAGGAACAGCGGCCCTCCCAGGAGCTAGAGGAGAAGACGGTGGAGGAGCAGGGCCAGGAAAGGCCCGGAGGCCCTTGTGAGCGCCAGGAGCTGGATGCCCTGCAGGCACTGGCCGCCCTGCAGGTAGAACTGAGCTCTGAGCGTGAGCAAAACCGCAGGGCTTACGTTCAGTTCATGCGCAAGAACCATCAGAGGAGGAAGCGTCACTTGGCTCGGAGGAGCGCCATCATCCAGGGCATCCCTGGCTTCTGGGCCAAAGCTGTATCCTTTGCGCTGCTCCTTGGGGTCCGCTGCTCAGGAGGACGAGGAAGGGGAGAAGGGGCAGGAGCAGGCGGAGGGGGTGGAGGCGAGGGCACAGGAAGGGCGCCGGAGGCCACTGAAGGAAATGCGGTCCTGGGCAATTGGCAGGCTCCAAAGGCACAGCCGAGTAGGGCCTGGGCAGGGCCACAGGTGGACGTGTCGCAGCCATGCCTTTGAGTGTCTCCTTCAGGCCTGCATCTGAGGAGGCGCAGCCCCCGAGGCCTCTAAGTCAACATTGACCAGAGACGGTACACAAGAGCAGCGTTCGCAGACAGTTATTGGTGTAAATGTGGGTGATCCCGGCACATTGCTGGGGCATGTGAGTCATTCACACACACACGCACACGCACACGCACACACACACACACGTACACATAAACACACACACACATACCCAAGAAGCCCTTTACTTTCAGACACGGTTTGTCACAAGGACTGCAAGTCTGACCGTATAAGCAGTGACATGCCACTACCCAGCATACACAGGTCTGGAGGAGCAGAGTAGCGGTGAGAAACAGCCCCTGCTTGGGGAATGCAGATGCACACCATCCCAAGGGGCCCAGAGCCATGAGCGTGTCTGATGGTATGGCAGGTCCTGAGGATATCAGCAGTGGCCGGGCAAGAGGCAGTGCCCGCCAAGCTCCTTGCAGATGCGTGTTCCAGTATCCTTGTTCCACCCCAGACTAGGGCTGATGCTCCTGGCTCTTCTTGGCCGGCATGTGGCCTGAATGGCTCCTTGACCTAAAGCAGATTATGAGCCACCCTCAAGTCTCCGTCCTGATCAGCGACCAAGATCAAGACTTTCTCGGCTACATGATGGACTTGAAGGTCAGTGAGGGAGACTGAGGAAGGGTGGGTATGGGACCTGGCGGGGAGTGGGAGGAACGTGTTAGCCATGTTCCTGTGCTGTGAGACTTTGGAGAGGCATCGGGGAAGCTGATCATGCCTGCCTTGGAGGCAAGCTGAGGCCCCTAGAAGCTTGCACCTTTTCCCTCCTCGCTATCCTGGCAGGTGCAGGTGCGGAGCCATCCGCCGTCCCGCTGCAAGCTGATCTTTTCCTTTCGGGACAACCCCTGCTTCTTGAACTCGGTGATCATTAAGGAGTATTACCTTGACATCACTGGTAAAAGGTGGCTCCCGGGGTGATGAGTGTGGGTGTGCAAGCGTGTGGATGATGCACCTGCGGTGTCCACCCCAGTCTCCCCTGTCTGTCTGCAGGGTACAGGGCACGTCGATCCACTCCAGTCCACTGGTTCTGGGACTTTGAACGGGGAGCCCCCAGCCGCAGGCTGGACACCAGGAGCCTTAACTTTCTCAACTGGCTGTCAGGCCACAACGGCCCAGAATCGAACAGGATTGCTGAGGTGGGGTTGCTTTGGGCTTGCACACAGTTGGTGGTTGATGTTGGAGTTCTTGGCTGCTCATGGGAGGGTTGGGAGCCTGGTCAGCCCCTGGCTGACCTTGCTCGTGTTGCCTGCAGATCATCAGCGAAGACGTGTGGGACGATCCCCTGAAGTACTACCTCAGGGAGGAAGGTTCGTCCATGAGAGACAACTGACAGAAACACATGTGGTGATGGGGTCTGGAGGTAGGCCCCGTAGGGACAGCCGAATAGTAGCTGGGACACAGTACTTTCTTTTGCAAATGGGGATGCTCAGGCTCATGCAAACTGGCTGCAGAGCCAGAGCCTGAGTCAAGCATGCAGCAGGTGACTTGCTGAGACTGGGGGCTGGGGGGGACTCGGTGTGTCCGAGAGCGCAGTAAGTCCCCCTCCAGTCAGCTGTGGTGGCAGCGCGAGAGTCCTAGGTGATACGACTAGAGGCAGGGTGAATTAAGTGCCTGTGTCAGAATCATCTGTCCTTGGGTCCTGCCATTCCCCCGGCGTCCTTCCTCTCACTGAGTTTGAGAATGCCTGGGCCCTTCACTTCCGCCCCTTAACCTAGGATGGCCTGTCACTGAAAGGGCGTCCTGTCCAGGGTCCCAGTGCACCTGTGCGCTGACTTTGGGATCTTGTGTGAATTTCCACATCCAATACTCTGATCTCACCAGCACCACACCTGCTGAGCTTGAAGTTGCTTCAGGGAAAATCCGGACGTCTCTGGGAGGAGGTGGACAGGGAGCCCCAAGGGCAGGACATGGTGCCTAGTGACACCATCTCCGTCATTGCTGGACACGGGTCTTCGGCTCCTGAAACCCCTGTGTTCCCTGTTTGCGTCCGTGTCCACGTGCCAAGCATGTGTGTGTGTACACGCGTGTGCTTGTGTCACCTGTCTTTATGCGGGGGTGTGTGTGTGTGTCCGGCCCAGGGCGGACGCAGAGATGAAGGCGACGGGAGAGGAGGTGACGAGCGACCAGAAGAGGAGGCACGAGGCGTCCCCAGGCTGACGGAGGTTGGTCACCGACTCTCCGCATGACCGTATCCGGGATGGGAATGAGGAAAAGATGGCCAGTGATACCTCGGACCAGCGGACCGTGGCTCGAGAAATCCGCAATTAGACCAAATCCAAAACACGCTCGCCACTTCTAACTTGTGGTTGTGTGTGCTTGGACCAGGGAGAGGGAAGTGCATGGTCTGAGGATTCCGCGAGGGCAAATCAGGTGGGGCGGGGCTTTGAAACCGCTGCCTGAGGAGCCCTCAGTCCATGGGGACGTGGGCCGGCCTCTGGAAATGGTGGGCGAGGGTACGGCTGGACCCGGGGTGGAGAGGAGGCCAAGTTCCTGTAGAGAAGAGCAGAGACCCGAAGGAGAAAGAGGCACAGATTGCCTGCTGCACTGGGGACTTGTTCCACACACGGAAGAAGGAGACCCGGGAGGGCCCTGGGCCAGTGCTGCCCAGGATCGGCCCATCGGCCCGCACGCTGTCTCCACGAGGGTGGCACACACTGGCATGATGCGAAACACAACGCAAGATGTGCTAAGCTAGGCTGTCCGTGCAAAACCCCAGGCACGCGAGGAGAGACAGGGTGTGAGCGTGGCAGACGTCCAGGCATTTCCAGCCTCCTCGGCAGGGCAGAAAGGCGAGGGAGGCGCAGGTGTGGGTGTACGTGTGCGTCCCTCTGCCGGAGTGTGCCTGTGAGGGAGGGAAGAGGGAGGAAGCAAGGACGGTGGGCTACTTGCATGTGCCAAGGGACCTCGGGAGAATGGCAGACAGGGAAGCCCCTGGGGGCGGTTGAGAGCCTGCTGGTGGATTTCAGGGCCCAGGGGCTAGGCATTAGCGGCCCTGCCAAAGACACCCCATGGGTCGTGCTCCAAGTCCTGACGTGAATTCCTTCCTTCCTCTGGGGTCTTGCCCCCGGCTGTGGGGGTGGGGGGGGGGGCCAGAGGGGCTCAGGGGTGCGTCTGCCCCAGACGGAGGTTTCTGGCAGCGTCGCTGGAGCAGAATCTCTGATTCTGTCGTAGGGCATCTGCACCAGATGACACTCAGAGGCACCCTGCCTTCCAGGTGACCGTCTTGGATGTCCCCGGGCCCAAGCGGGGACTGGCTTCCTTGGCATGTGGGCTGTGTAGGCAAGCAGGGATGCCTGACTGTCGGGAATTCTAGCTGGGCCTAATGAGAGCAACTGAAAGAGAGTCTTGGCATTTAGCAAAGCAGTGAGGCCCGGGTGGTACAAGGCCTCTTGGTGCCTTTGAGGTAGCAAAGCTGCTTTCTGCCCAGGGAGGCATGAGCTGTGGGCCCAGACAGGGCCGGGTGCCCAGGGCAGCATCGGTTCAGGGACTGAGTGCGTCTGGGTAGTGTTAAAGAGAAGGGACGGCGTGTAGGGTTGCCGCCTTACCTTTACGGCCTCAGGTTCCGTGCCTTGTATCGGAAGAGTGCCTGTATCCACGTGCTCCTTCTTCACAAGATTGGATCAGACCCAGGCCTGTCACAGTCTCTTGGGGCCCTTGCAGGCCCGGGCGTCTCTTTGGCCTTTTCCTGCTACAGGGAGACAGGGAGACAGGTGCACTCAGCAAGCTACACAGGTGGGAAGCACAGGGGCCTCAGTCGGAGTGTTGTGGGCCCTGACGGCTGGTGGGCTAGCAACAGGGCCACGCCATTGACAAGGAACGACCTAGATAGATGCACACGGAGAAAGCGGTTCTCCAAGTCAGCGGAGGCCAGCGCTCCTTGTTTTCTGGTTCCCTGAGGGAAGGCACAGACAATGGATCCGGCCAACGTGACTGGTACTGTGAAGCTGTCCAAGGTGATGGGAGAAGGCAGAACACAGGCGCCTGTCACTCAGCTGGCCACAGCGAGCAAATCCTGGGTCCTGCCCTTGCCCAAACCCCCGACAAATACTCCTGAGCGCACATCTCGGTTCCTGCACCGAACCAGGCCAGGTCCTGCACTTCTTCAAGCCCCCGACCGACACTCCTGGGCCAGCATCGGACTCTCAGGCATGTTCCTGGCCTTAGTCAAGCCCCCGGAACACATTCCTGAGCCCACAACGCGCTCTGTACCCCTGAACTACGGTGTGTCCTCCCCTTGTTCAAGCCCCCAGGAAACACTACTGAGCCCGCATCTCACTCGCTGCATTGAACCTGGCTGGCTCCTTGTCTTGTTCAAGCCCCCGACAGATACTCCGGAACCCACATCTCGGTCCCTGCACTGATCCCGGCTGGGTGCTGCCCTTGTTCCCGACCCCGACAAATACTCCTGAGCCCACATCTCGGGCCCTGCACTGAATCGGGTGGGCCCTGCCCATCTTCCAGCCCCGACAAACTCTCCTGAGCCCACATCCCGGTCCCTGCACTGAAGCAGGCTGGGTGCTTCCCATGTTCAAGCCCCGACAAGCACTCCTGAGCCCACATCTCGGGCCCTGCACCGACCCAGTCTGGGTCCTGCCCTTGTTCAAGCCGCTGAACAAATACCCCTGAGCCGGCTTCTCTGTCCCTGCCGTGAACCAGGCCAGGAGCTGCACGTGTTGAAGCCACTGACCAACACTTCTGGGCCTGCCTCTGATTCTCAGGCTGGTTCCTGGCCTGAGGTAAGCCCCCAGCAAACAGTATTGAGCCCACAGCTGGCTCCCTGCTCCTGAACTCAACTAAGGTGTGTCCTCCCCTTGTTCAACCACACTCCCCCCCCCACCCCCCAGGAAACACCACTGTGCCCGCATCTCACTCGCTGCATTGAACCAGGCTGGGTCCTGCGCTTGTTCAAACCCCCGACAAATCCTCCTGAGCCCACCCCTCGGTCCCTGCACTGAACCAGGCTGGATCCTCCCTTTGTTCAAGCCCCTGACAAACACACCTGACACCACCTCTCGGTCCCGTCATCGAGCCAGGCTGGGTCCTGCCCATGATCAAGCAGCCGATAAACACTCCTTGGAGCACATCTCGGTCCCTGCACTGATCCAGGCTGGATCCTGCCCTTGTTCATCCCGACAGACACTCCCGAGGCCACAGCACAGTCCCTGCCATGACCCAGGCTGGGTCCTGCCTTTGTTCAAGCCCCCGACAAACACTCTTGAGCCCACATCTCGGTCCATGCAACTGAATCGGGTCGGCCCTGCCCATGCCCAAGCTCTTTGTAGAACGCATATATCGTGTGTCAGGACTATAGGATGGCTGGTTTAGCTTGATCCTCTTGCTGCTCCAGGCCCCACAGGCTTGGGCCACAGGGCAGGCTGGGATGTGTTCTCACATGGAGAACAGAACCACTTTGAAAGGGCCTCCATAGGGTCGATGGCAGCCGTGCATGTCTCCGACACCGGTGAGTCGTGGGACTTAACGGGGAGCTGTCCTTAGCGTCTCCCTGGCCGGCATTCGCACAAGGTTCAGGGGGGGTCCCTCATGCCAGCAGAGCGGGCCTCGTTTCTCCCTCTGCGCACAGTGTGGCCACGGCACCTCAGGCTTGTGCAGCTTTCACGTCGGCCCAGCGAGGGAGGGAGGGTCGCCCGTCCCCTTCTGCGCTTCAGCAGTGACCGCCCACTGTTGGCTTTCAAGGTCGAGAAAGCACTCTCCGAACGTGTGGACTAAAACCCTCTGAACTCCCACCGGTGAAACTCACTCAGGACGAGAAGGGCTTGCCTTCACGCCAAGGATAAGCGTCTCTTCTGAGCGCTGGTGTCCACAGAGTTGCAGACGGCAACAGCACTACTTAGAGAGACGGAGACACACAGACACCAGCGCCTGCTACACATGCGGAAGGATTGCCCAACACAGTGCTATGCCAGAAGCAAAGATACAGAGACACAGAGCGAGCGCTGTACACTAAGGCGCTGGTGTTCCCGAACAGTGGAGATCCACTGTAGCACTGTAGGTGGGGTTCTTCCCTACTCCCCTAGCATCCGGACAGCAGCAGGCTCTCTGTCCCTTGAAGAAAAGTATCCAGCCCCTTGGCACCCCTGCATATCCCTTGGATACTCAGGGAGAGCTCTCAGTTATTGCCAGTCCCAGGGGACACAGGAGTGTGCGGTTCGGACGGCGGAGCAGGAACCCGTGCTTGGAATTTCCAGAGCCAGGTCAATGACAGCGCCTGGGGCTAGCCCGGCCACATGCAAAACCCTGTCCCTCCCTGGAGCAGAATCTGGCCACGTGGGGGCGCTGGAGCAGCACAGGAACCCCGGAAGATGCCCTCCGGTCTGGGGGCGTGTCCATAAGAGTGCCGCCCACTACCCTGTCGGCCATTGGTCTAGATTTGGGCCAGCAGTCTGTGCATGGCTCACAGCCTAGGCCCCCGCCTGTTCGCCGGATCTCCTAGGGCCCGTTCACCCCGTCCTGCGTTTCTGGCACCCCTTTCTTCGGCCTCACGCCAACACCCCCACACAGCAGCCCCCGCCTTCTGACAATCCCCCTCACTCCCCGCCCCCAAAAGAGCTAGTCGGTCCCACAGGTTTACTGCAGCCTGGGCCGCCATTACGCCCCACTTGTTGTGCTCTTATGTCGCGTCCCTTCGCCTCTGCCCCAGCTCGGGGTCACCGCCAAGGCCAAGAGGAACGTGAGAGGCGGTCAGAGGAAGGCGGGAGCGTCCCGGGACCCCGCACCGTCCAAGTTGTGAGCCCAGGTACTCAGGGGGCAGGGCCCCGCCCCCACCCCCCCTCCCCCACCCCGCAGCCTGCCGTCGTGATGCAGTGCGCAGCTGGGACCTTGTCACCAGCAGTTGTCACGCCAGGCCAAGAGGCCACCCTCTTCAGGGTGGAGGCGGTGGAGGAGGGCGAGGCCCTGGTGGACGGAGACGTGGCGGGGATCGGGCGGGAGTTCCAGCTGCTTGCGGAAGACATCGTGGAGGAGGTGGAGGTTGTGGCGGATGAGGAGCAGGAACAGCGGCCCTCCCAGGAGCTAGAGGAGAAGACGGTGGAGGAGCAGGGCCAGGAAAGGCCCGGAGGCCCTTGTGAGCGCCAGGAGCTGGATGCCCTGCAGGCACTGGCCGCCCTGCAGGTAGAACTGAGCTCTGAGCGTGAGCAAAACCGCAGGGCTTACGTTCAGTTCATGCGCAAGAACCATCAGAGGAGGAAGCGTCACTTGGCTCGGAGGAGCGCCATCATCCAGGGCATCCCTGGCTTCTGGGCCAAAGCTGTATCCTTTGCGCTGCTCCTTGGGGTCCGCTGCTCAGGAGGACGAGGAAGGGGAGAAGGGGCAGGAGCAGGCGGAGGGGGTGGAGGCGAGGGCACAGGAAGGGCGCCGGAGGCCACTGAAGGAAATGCGGTCCTGGGCAATTGGCAGGCTCCAAAGGCACAGCCGAGTAGGGCCTGGGCAGGGCCACAGGTGGACGTGTCGCAGCCATGCCTTTGAGTGTCTCCTTCAGGCCTGCATCTGAGGAGGCGCAGCCCCCGAGGCCTCTAAGTCAACATTGACCAGAGACGGTACACAAGAGCAGCGTTCGCAGACAGTTATTGGTGTAAATGTGGGTGATCCCGGCACATTGCTGGGGCATGTGAGTCATTCACACACACACGCACACACGCACACGCACACGCACACACACACACACGTACACATAAACACACACACACACATACCCAAGAAGCCCTTTACTTTCAGACACGGTTTGTCACAAGGACTGCAAGTCTGACCGTATAAGCAGTGACCGGCCACTACCCAGCATACACAGGTCTGGAGGAGCAGAGTAGCGGTGAGAAACAGCCCCTGCTTGGGGAATGCAGATGCACACCATCCCAAGGGGCCCAGAGCCATGAGCGTGTCTGATGGTATGGCAGGTCCTGAGGATATCAGCAGTGGCCGGGCAAGAGGCAGTGCCCGCCAAGCTCCTTGCAGATGCGTGTTCCAGTATCCTTGTTCCACCCCAGACTAGGGCTGATGCTCCTGGCTCTTCTTGGCCGGCATGTGGCCTGAATGGCTCCTTGACCTAAAGCAGATTATGAGCCACCCTCAAGTCTCCGTCCTGATCAGCGACCAAGATCAAGACTTTCTCGGCTACATGATGGACTTGAAGGTCAGTGAGGGAGACTGAGGAAGGGTGGGTATGGGACCTGGCGGGGAGTGGGAGGAACGTGTTAGCCATGTTCCTGTGCTGTGAGACTTTGGAGAGGCATCGGGGAAGCTGATCATGCCTGCCTTGGAGGCAAGCTGAGGCCCCTAGAAGCTTGCACCTTTTCCCTCCTCGCTATCCTGGCAGGTGCAGGTGCGGAGCCATCCGCCGTCCCGCTGCAAGCTGATCTTTTCCTTTCGGGACAACCCCTGCTTCTTGAACTCGGTGATCATTAAGGAGTATTACCTTGACATCACTGGTAAAAGGTGGCTCCCGGGGTGATGAGTGTGGGTGTGCAAGCGTGTGGATGATGCACCTGCGGTGTCCACCCCAGTCTCCCCTGTCTGTCTGCAGGGTACAGGGCACGTCGATCCACTCCAGTCCACTGGTTCTGGGACTTTGAACGGGGAGCCCCCCGCCGCAGGCTGGACACCAGGAGCCTTAACTTTCTCAACTGGCTGTCAGGCCACAACGGCCCAGAATCGAACAGGATTGCTGAGGTGGGGTTGCTTTGGGCTTGCACACAGTTGGTGGTTGATGTTGGAGTTCTTGGCTGCTCATGGGAGGGTTGGGAGCCTGGTCAGCCCCTGGCTGACCTTGCTCGTGTTGCCTGCAGATCATCAGCGAAGACGTGTGGGACGATCCCCTGAAGTACTACCTCAGGGAGGAAGGTTCGTCCATGAGAGACAACTGACAGAAACACATGTGGTGATGGGGTCTGGAGGTAGGCCCCGTAGGGACAGCCGAATAGTAGCTGGGACACAGTACTTTCTTTTGCAAATGGGGATGCTCAGGCTCATGCAAACTGGCTGCAGAGCCAGAGCCTGAGTCAAGCATGCAGCAGGTGACTTGCTGAGACTGGGGGCTGGGGGGGACTCGGTGTGTCCGAGAGCGCAGTAAGTCCCCCTCCAGTCAGCTGTGGTGGCAGCGCGAGAGTCCTAGGTGATACGACTAGAGGCAGGGTGAATTAAGTGCCTGTGTCAGAATCATCTGTCCTTGGGTCCTGCCATTCCCCCGGCGTCCTTCCTCTCACTGAGTTTGAGAATGCCTGGGCCCTTCACTTCCGCCCCTTAACCTAGGATGGCCTGTCACTGAAAGGGCGTCCTGTCCAGGGTCCCAGTGCACCTGTGCGCTGACTTTGGGATCTTGTGTGAATTTCCACATCCAATACTCTGATCTCACCAGCACCACACCTGCTGAGCTTGAAGTTGCTTCAGGGAAAATCCGGACGTCTCTGGGAGGAGGTGGACAGGGAGCCCCAAGGGCAGGACATGGTGCCTAGTGACACCATCTCCGTCATTGCTGGACACGGGTCTTCGGCTCCTGAAACCCCTGTGTTCCCTGTTTGCGTCCGTGTCCACGTGCCAAGCATGTGTGTGTGTACACGCGTGTGCTTGTGTCACCTGTCTTTATGCGGGGGTGTGTGTGTGTGTCCGGCCCAGGGCGGACGCAGAGATGAAGGCGACGGGAGAGGAGGTGACGAGCGACCAGAAGAGGAGGCACGAGGCGTCCCCAGGCTGACGGAGGTTGGTCACCGACTCTCCGCATGACCGTATCCGGGATGGGAATGAGGAAAAGATGGCCAGTGATACCTCGGACCAGCGGACCGTGGCTCGAGAAATCCGCAATTAGACCAAATCCAAAACACGCTCGCCACTTCTAACTTGTGGTTGTGTGTGCTTGGACCAGGGAGAGGGAAGTGCATGGTCTGAGGATTCCGCGAGGGCAAATCAGGTGGGGCGGGGCTTTGAAACCGCTGCCTGAGGAGCCCTCAGTCCATGGGGACGTGGGCCGGCCTCTGGAAATGGTGGGCGAGGGTACGGCTGGACCCGGGGTGGAGAGGAGGCCAAGTTCCTGTAGAGAAGAGCAGAGACCCGAAGGAGAAAGAGGCACAGATTGCCTGCTGCACTGGGGACTTGTTCCACACACGGAAGAAGGAGACCCGGGAGGGCCCTGGGCCAGTGCTGCCCAGGATCGGCCCATCGGCCCGCACGCTGTCTCCACGAGGGTGGCACACACTGGCATGATGCGAAACACAACGCAAGATGTGCTAAGCTAGGCTGTCCGTGCAAAACCCCAGGCACGCGAGGAGAGACAGGGTGTGAGCGTGGCAGACGTCCAGGCATTTCCAGCCTCCTCGGCAGGGCAGAAAGGCGAGGGAGGCGCAGGTGTGGGTGTACGTGTGCGTCCCTCTGCCGGAGTGTGCCTGTGAGGGAGGGAAGAGGGAGGAAGCAAGGACGGTGGGCTACTTGCATGTGCCAAGGGACCTCGGGAGAATGGCAGACAGGGAAGCCCCTGGGGGCGGTTGAGAGCCTGCTGGTGGATTTCAGGGCCCAGGGGCTAGGCATTAGCGGCCCTGCCAAAGACACCCCATGGGTCGTGCTCCAAGTCCTGACGTGAATTCCTTCCTTCCTCTGGGGTCTTGCCCCCGGCTGTGGGGGTGGGGGGGGGCCAGAGGGGCTAAGGGGCGCGTCTGCCCCAGACGGAGGTTTCTGGCAGCGTCGCTGGAGCAGAATCTCTGATTCTGTCGTAGGGCATCTGCACCAGATGACACTCAGAGGCACCCTGCCTTCCAGGTGACCGTCTTGGATGTCCCCGGGCCCAAGCGGGGACTGGCTTCCTTGGCATGTGGGCTGTGTAGGCAAGCAGGGATGCCTGACTGTCGGGAATTCTAGCTGGGCCTAATGAGAGCAACTGAAAGAGAGTCTTGGCATTTAGCAAAGCAGTGAGGCCCGGGTGGTACAAGGCCTCTTGGTGCCTTTGAGGTAGCAAAGCTGCTTTCTGCCCAGGGAGGCATGAGCTGTGGGCCCAGACAGGGCCGGGTGCCCAGGGCAGCATCGGTTCAGGGACTGAGTGCGTCTGGGTAGTGTTAAAGAGAAGGGACGGCGTGTAGGGTTGCCGCCTTACCTTTACGGCCTCAGGTTCCGTGCCTTGTATCGGAAGAGTGCCTGTATCCACGTGCTCCTTCTTCACAAGATTGGATCAGACCCAGGCCTGTCACAGTCTCTTGGGGCCCTTGCAGGCCCGGGCGTCTCTTTGGCCTTTTCCTGCTACAGGGAGACAGGGAGACAGGTGCACTCAGCAAGCTACACAGGTGGGAAGCACAGGGGCCTCAGTCGGAGTGTTGTGGGCCCTGACGGCTGGTGGGCTAGCAACAGGGCCACGCCATTGACAAGGAACGACCTAGATAGATGCACACGGAGAAAGCGGTTCTCCAAGTCAGCGGAGGCCAGCGCTCCTTGTTTTCTGGTTCCCTGAGGGAAGGCACAGACAATGGATCCGGCCAACGTGACTGGTACTGTGAAGCTGTCCAAGGTGATGGGAGAAGGCAGAACACAGGCGCCTGTCACTCAGCTGGCCACAGCGAGCAAATCCTGGGTCCTGCCCTTGCCCAAACCCCCGACAAATACTCCTGAGCGCACATCTCGGTTCCTGCACCGAACCAGGCCAGGTCCTGCACTTCTTCAAGCCCCCGACCGACACTCCTGGGCCAGCATCGGACTCTCAGGCTTGTTCCTGGCCTTAGTCAAGCCCCCGGAACACATTCCTGAGCCCACAACGCGCTCTGTACCCCTGAACTACGGTGTGTCCTCCCCTTGTTCAAGCCCCCAGGAAACACTACTGAGCCCGCATCTCACTCGCTGCATTGAACCTGGCTGGCTCCTTGTCTTGTTCAAGCCCCCGACAGATACTCCGGAACCCACATCTCGGTCCCTGCACTGATCCCGGCTGGGTGCTGCCCTTGTTCCCGACCCCGACAAATACTCCTGAGCCCACATCTCGGGCCCTGCACTGAATCGGGTGGGCCCTGCCCATCTTCCAGCCCCGACAAACTCTCCTGAGCCCACATCCCGGTCCCTGCACTGAAGCAGGCTGGGTGCTTCCCATGTTCAAGCCCCGACAAGCACTCCTGAGCCCACATCTCGGGCCCTGCACCGACCCAGTCTGGGTCCTGCCCTTGTTCAAGCCGCTGAACAAATACCCCTGAGCCGGCTTCTCTGTCCCTGCCGTGAACCAGGCCAGGAGCTGCACGTGTTGAAGCCACTGACCAACACTTCTGGGCCTGCCTCTGATTCTCAGGCTGGTTCCTGGCCTGAGGTAAGACCCCAGCAAACAGTATTGAGCCCACAGCTGGCTCCCTGCTCCTGAACTCAACTAAGGTGTGTCCTCCCCTTGTTCAACCACCCTCCCCCCCCCACCCCCCAGGAAACACCACTGTGCCCGCATCTCACTCGCTGCATTGAACCAGGCTGGGTCCTGCGCTTGTTCAAACCCCCGACAAATCCTCCTGAGCCCACCCCTCGGTCCCTGCACTGAACCAGGCTGGATCCTCCCTTTGTTCAAGCCCCTGACAAACACACCTGACACCACCTCTCGGTCCCGTCATCGAGCCAGGCTGGGTCCTGCCCATGATCAAGCAGCCGATAAACACTCCTTGGAGCACATCTCGGTCCCTGCACTGATCCAGGCTGGATCCTGCCCTTGTTCATCCCGACAGACACTCCCGAGGCCACAGCACAGTCCCTGCCATGACCCAGGCTGGGTCCTGCCTTTGTTCAAGCCCCCGACAAACACTCTTGAGCCCACATCTCGGTCCATGCAACTGAATCGGGTCGGCCCTGCCCATGCCCAAGCTCTTTGTAGAACGCATATATCGTGTGTCAGGACTATAGGATGGCTGGTTTAGCTTGATCCTCTTGCTGCTCCAGGCCCCACAGGCTTGGGCCACAGGGCAGGCTGGGATGTGTTCTCACATGGAGAACAGAACCACTTTGAAAGGGCCTCCATAGGGTCGATGGCAGCCGTGCATGTCTCCGACACCGGTGAGTCGTGGGACTTAACGGGGAGCTGTCCTTAGCGTCTCCCTGGCCGGCATTCGCACAAGGTTCAGGGGGGGTCCCTCATGCCAGCAGAGCGGGCCTCGTTTCTCCCTCTGCACACAGTGTGGCCACGGCACCTCAGGCTTGTGCAGCTTTCACGTCGGCCCAGCGAGGGAGGGAGGGTCGCCCGTCCCCTTCTGCGCTTCAGCAGTGACCGCCCACTGTTGGCTTTCAAGGTCGAGAAAGCACTCTCCGAACGTGTGGACTAAAACCCTCTGAACTCCCACCGGTGAAACTCACTCAGGACGAGAAGGGCTTGCCTTCACGCCAAGGATAAGCGTCTCTTCTGAGCGCTGGTGTCCACAGAGTTGCAGACGGCAACAGCACTACTTAGAGAGACGGAGACACACAGACACCAGCGCCTGCTACACACGCGGAAGGATTGCCCAACACAGTGCTATGCCAGAAGCAAAGATACAGAGACACAGAGCGAGCGCTGTACACTAAGGCGCTGGTGTTCCCGAACAGTGGAGATCCACTGTAGCACTGTAGGTGGGGTTCTTCCCTACTCCCCTAGCATCCGGACAGCAGCAGGCTCTCTGTCCCTTGAAGAAAAGTATCCAGCCCCTTGGCACCCCTGCGTATCCCTTGGATACTCAGGGAGAGCTCTCAGTTATTGCCAGTCCCAGGGGACACAGGAGTGTGCGGTTCGGATGGCGGAGCAGGAACCCGTGCTTGGAATTTCCAGAGCCAGGTCAATGACAGCGCCTGGGGCTAGCCCGGCCACATGCAAAACCCTGTCCCTCCCTGGAGCAGAATCTGGCCACGTAGGGGCGCTGGAGCAGCACAGGAACCCCGGAAGATGCCCTCCGGTCTGGGGGCGTGTCCATAAGAGTGCCGCCCACTACCCTGTCGGCCATTGGTCTAGATTTGGGCCAGCAGTCTGTGCATGGCTCACAGCCTAGGCCCCCGCCTGTTCGCCGGATCTCCTAGGGCCCGTTCACCCCGTCCTGCGTTTCTGGCACCCCTTTCTTCGGCCTCACGCCAACACCCCCACACAGCAGCCCCCGCCTTCTGACAATCCCCCTCACTCCCCGCCCCCAAAAGAGCTAGTCGGTCCCACAGGTTTACTGCAGCCTGGGCCGCCATTACGCCCCACTTGTTGTGCTCTTATGTCGCGTCCCTTCGCCTCTGCCCCAGCTCGGGGTCACCGCCAAGGCCAAGAGGAACGTGAGAGGCGGTCAGAGGAAGGCGGGAGCGTCCCGGGACCCCGCACCTTCCAAGTTGTGAGCCCAGGTACTCAGGGGGCAGGGCCCCGCCCCCACCCCCCCTCCCCCACCCCGCAGCCTGCCGTCGTGATGCAGTGCGCAGCTGGGACCTTGTCACCAGCAGTTGTCACGCCAGGCCAAGAGGCCACCCTCTTCAGGGTGGAGGCGGTGGAGGAGGGCGAGGCCCTGGTGGACGGAGACGTGGCGGGGATCGGGCGGGAGTTCCAGCTGCTTGCGGAAGACATCGTGGAGGAGGTGGAGGTTGTGGCGGATGAGGAGCAGGAACAGCGGCCCTCCCAGGAGCTAGAGGAGAAGACGGTGGAGGAGCAGGGCCAGGAAAGGCCCGGAGGCCCTTGTGAGCGCCAGGAGCTGGATGCCCTGCAGGCACTGGCCGCCCTGCAGGTAGAACTGAGCTCTGAGCATGAGCAAAACCGCAGGGCTTACGTTCAGTTCATGCGCAAGAACCATCAGAGGAGGAAGCGTCACTTGGCTCGGAGGAGCGCCATCATCCAGGGCATCCCTGGCTTCTGGGCCAAAGCTGTATCCTTTGCGCTGCTCCTTGGGGTCCGCTGCTCAGGAGGACGAGGAAGGGGAGAAGGGGCAGGAGCAGGCGGAGGGGGTGGAGGCGAGGGCACAGGAAGGGCGCCGGAGGCCACTGAAGGAAATGCGGTCCTGGGCAATTGGCAGGCTCCAAAGGCACAGCCGAGTAGGGCCTGGGCAGGGCCACAGGTGGACGTGTCGCAGCCATGCCTTTGAGTGTCTCCTTCAGGCCTGCATCTGAGGAGGCGCAGCCCCCGAGGCCTCTAAGTCAACATTGACCAGAGACGGTACACAAGAGCAGCGTTCGCAGACAGTTATTGGTGTAAATGTGGGTGATCCCGGCACATTGCTGGGGCATGTGAGTCATTCACACACACACGCACACGCACACGCACACACACACACACGTACACATAAACACACACACACATACCCAAGAAGCCCTTTACTTTCAGACACGGTTTGTCACAAGGACTGCAAGTCTGACCGTATAAGCAGTGACATGCCACTACCCAGCATACACAGGTCTGGAGGAGCAGAGTAGCGGTGAGAAACAGCCCCTGCTTGGGGAATGCAGATGCACACCATCCCAAGGGGCCCAGAGCCATGAGCGTGTCTGATGGTATGGCAGGTCCTGAGGATATCAGCAGTGGCCGGGCAAGAGGCAGTGCCCGCCAAGCTCCTTGCAGATGCGTGTTCCAGTATCCTTGTTCCACCCCAGACTAGGGCTGATGCTCCTGGCTCTTCTTGGCCGGCATGTGGCCTGAATGGCTCCTTGACCTAAAGCAGATTATGAGCCACCCTCAAGTCTCCGTCCTGATCAGCGACCAAGATCAAGACTTTCTCGGCTACATGATGGACTTGAAGGTCAGTGAGGGAGACTGAGGAAGGGTGGGTATGGGACCTGGCGGGGAGTGGGAGGAACGTGTTAGCCATGTTCCTGTGCTGTGAGACTTTGGAGAGGCATCGGGGAAGCTGATCATGCCTGCCTTGGAGGCAAGCTGAGGCCCCTAGAAGCTTGCACCTTTTCCCTCCTCGCTATCCTGGCAGGTGCAGGTGCGGAGCCATCCGCCGTCCCGCTGCAAGCTGATCTTTTCCTTTCGGGACAACCCCTGCTTCTTGAACTCGGTGATCATTAAGGAGTATTACCTTGACATCACTGGTAAAAGGTGGCTCCCGGGGTGATGAGTGTGGGTGTGCAAGCGTGTGGATGATGCACCTGCGGTGTCCACCCCAGTCTCCCCTGTCTGTCTGCAGGGTACAGGGCACGTCGATCCACTCCAGTCCACTGGTTCTGGGACTTTGAACGGGGAGCCCCCAGCCGCAGGCTGGACACCAGGAGCCTTAACTTTCTCAACTGGCTGTCAGGCCACAACGGCCCAGAATCGAACAGGATTGCTGAGGTGGGGTTGCTTTGGGCTTGCACACAGTTGGTGGTTGATGTTGGAGTTCTTGGCTGCTCATGGGAGGGTTGGGAGCCTGGTCAGCCCCTGGCTGACCTTGCTCGTGTTGCCTGCAGATCATCAGCGAAGACGTGTGGGACGATCCCCTGAAGTACTACCTCAGGGAGGAAGGTTCGTCCATGAGAGACAACTGACAGAAACACATGTGGTGATGGGGTCTGGAGGTAGGCCCCGTAGGGACAGCCGAATAGTAGCTGGGACACAGTACTTTCTTTTGCAAATGGGGATGCTCAGGCTCATGCAAACTGGCTGCAGAGCCAGAGCCTGAGTCAAGCATGCAGCAGGTGACTTGCTGAGACTGGGGGCTGGGGGGGACTCGGTGTGTCCGAGAGCGCAGTAAGTCCCCCTCCAGTCAGCTGTGGTGGCAGCGCGAGAGTCCTAGGTGATACGACTAGAGGCAGGGTGAATTAAGTGCCTGTGTCAGAATCATCTGTCCTTGGGTCCTGCCATTCCCCCGGCGTCCTTCCTCTCACTGAGTTTGAGAATGCCTGGGCCCTTCACTTCCGCCCCTTAACCTAGGATGGCCTGTCACTGAAAGGGCGTCCTGTCCAGGGTCCCAGTGCACCTGTGCGCTGACTTTGGGATCTTGTGTGAATTTCCACATCCAATACTCTGATCTCACCAGCACCACACCTGCTGAGCTTGAAGTTGCTTCAGGGAAAATCCGGACGTCTCTGGGAGGAGGTGGACAGGGAGCCCCAAGGGCAGGACATGGTGCCTAGTGACACCATCTCCGTCATTGCTGGACACGGGTCTTCGGCTCCTGAAACCCCTGTGTTCCCTGTTTGCGTCCGTGTCCACGTGCCAAGCATGTGTGTGTGTACACGCGTGTGCTTGTGTCACCTGTCTTTATGCGGGGGTGTGTGTGTGTGTCCGGCCCAGGGCGGACGCAGAGATGAAGGCGACGGGAGAGGAGGTGACGAGCGACCAGAAGAGGAGGCACGAGGCGTCCCCAGGCTGACGGAGGTTGGTCACCGACTCTCCGCATGACCGTATCCGGGATGGGAATGAGGAAAAGATGGCCAGTGATACCTCGGACCAGCGGACCGTGGCTCGAGAAATCCGCAATTAGACCAAATCCAAAACACGCTCGCCACTTCTAACTTGTGGTTGTGTGTGCTTGGACCAGGGAGAGGGAAGTGCATGGTCTGAGGATTCCGCGAGGGCAAATCAGGTGGGGCGGGGCTTTGAAACCGCTGCCTGAGGAGCCCTCAGTCCATGGGGACGTGGGCCGGCCTCTGGAAATGGTGGGCGAGGGTACGGCTGGACCCGGGGTGGAGAGGAGGCCAAGTTCCTGTAGAGAAGAGCAGAGACCCGAAGGAGAAAGAGGCACAGATTGCCTGCTGCACTGGGGACTTGTTCCACACACGGAAGAAGGAGACCCGGGAGGGCCCTGGGCCAGTGCTGCCCAGGATCGGCCCATCGGCCCGCACGCTGTCTCCACGAGGGTGGCACACACTGGCATGATGCGAAACACAACGCAAGATGTGCTAAGCTAGGCTGTCCGTGCAAAACCACAGGCACGCGAGGAGAGACAGGGTGTGAGCGTGGCAGACGTCCAGGCATTTCCAGCCTCCTCGGCAGGGCAGAAAGGCGAGGGAGGCGCAGGTGTGGGTGTACGTGTGCGTCCCTCTGCCGGAGTGTGCCTGTGAGGGAGGGAAGAGGGAGGAAGCAAGGACGGTGGGCTACTTGCATGTGCCAAGGGACCTCGGGAGAATGGCAGACAGGGAAGCCCCTGGGGGCGGTTGAGAGCCTGCTGGTGGATTTCAGGGCCCAGGGGCTAGGCATTAGCGGCCCTGCCAAAGACACCCCATGGGTCGTGCTCCAAGTCCTGACGTGAATTCCTTCCTTCCTCTGGGGTCTTGCCCCCGGCTGTGGGGGGCGGGGGGGGGCCAGAGGGGCTAAGGGGCGCGTCTGCCCCAGACGGAGGTTTCTGGCAGCGTCGCTGGAGCAGAATCTCTGATTCTGTCGTAGGGCATCTGCACCAGATGACACTCAGAGGCACCCTGCCTTCCAGGTGACCGTCTTGGATGTCCCCGGGCCCAAGCGGGGACTGGCTTCCTTGGCATGTGGGCTGTGTAGGCAAGCAGGGATGCCTGACTGTCGGGAATTCTAGCTGGGCCTAATGAGAGCAACTGAAAGAGAGTCTTGGCATTTAGCAAAGCAGTGAGGCCCGGGTGGTACAAGGCCTCTTGGTGCCTTTGAGGTAGCAAAGCTGCTTTCTGCCCAGGGAGGCATGAGCTGTGGGCCCAGACAGGGCCGGGTGCCCAGGGCAGCATCGGTTCAGGGACTGAGTGCGTCTGGGTAGTGTTAAAGAGAAGGGACGGCGTGTAGGGTTGCCGCCTTACCTTTACGGCCTCAGGTTCCGTGCCTTGTATCGGAAGAGTGCCTGTATCCACGTGCTCCTTCTTCACAAGATTGGATCAGACCCAGGCCTGTCACAGTCTCTTGGGGCCCTTGCAGGCCCGGGCGTCTCTTTGGCCTTTTCCTGCTACAGGGAGACAGGGAGACAGGTGCACTCAGCAAGCTACACAGGTGGGAAGCACAGGGGCCTCAGTCGGAGTGTTGTGGGCCCTGACGGCTGGTGGGCTAGCAACAGGGCCACGCCATTGACAAGGAACGACCTAGATAGATGCACACGGAGAAAGCGGTTCTCCAAGTCAGCGGAGGCCAGCGCTCCTTGTTTTCTGGTTCCCTGAGGGAAGGCACAGACAATGGATCCGGCCAACGTGACTGGTACTGTGAAGCTGTCCAAGGTGATGGGAGAAGGCAGAACACAGGCGCCTGTCACTCAGCTGGCCACAGCGAGCAAATCCTGGGTCCTGCCCTTGCCCAAACCCCCGACAAATACTCCTGAGCGCACATCTCGGTTCCTGCACCGAACCAGGCCAGGTCCTGCACTTCTTCAAGCCCCCGACCGACACTCCTGGGCCAGCATCGGACTCTCAGGCTTGTTCCTGGCCTTAGTCAAGCCCCCGGAACACATTCCTGAGCCCACAACGCGCTCTGTACCCCTGAACTACGGTGTGTCCTCCCCTTGTTCAAGCCCCCAGGAAACACTACTGAGCCCGCATCTCACTCGCTGCATTGAACCTGGCTGGCTCCTTGTCTTGTTCAAGCCCCCGACAGATACTCCGGAACCCACATCTCGGTCCCTGCACTGATCCCGGCTGGGTGCTGCCCTTGTTCCCGACCCCGACAAATACTCCTGAGCCCACATCTCGGGCCCTGCACTGAATCGGGTGGGCCCTGCCCATCTTCCAGCCCCGACAAACTCTCCTGAGCCCACATCCCGGTCCCTGCACTGAAGCAGGCTGGGTGCTTCCCATGTTCAAGCCCCGACAAGCACTCCTGAGCCCACATCTCGGGCCCTGCACCGACCCAGTCTGGGTCCTGCCCTTGTTCAAGCCGCTGAACAAATACCCCTGAGCCGGCTTCTCTGTCCCTGCCGTGAACCAGGCCAGGAGCTGCACGTGTTGAAGCCACTGACCAACACTTCTGGGCGTGCATCTGATTCTCAGGCTGGTTCCTGGCCTGAGGTAAGCCCCCAGCAAACAGTATTGAGCCCACAGCTGGCTCCCTGCTCCTGAACTCAACTAAGGTGTGTCCTCCCCTTGTTCAACCACCCTCCCCCCCCCCACCCCCCAGGAAACACCACTGTGCCCGCATCTCACTCGCTGCATTGAACCAGGCTGGGTCCTGCGCTTGTTCAAACCCCCGACAAATCCTCCTGAGCCCACCCCTCGGTCCCTGCACTGAACCAGGCTGGATCCTCCCTTTGTTCAAGCCCCTGACAAACACACCTGACACCACCTCTCGGTCCCGTCATCGAGCCAGGCTGGGTCCTGCCCATGATCAAGCAGCCGATAAACACTCCTTGGAGCACATCTCGGTCCCTGCACTGATCCAGGCTGGATCCTGCCCTTGTTCATCCCGACAGACACTCCCGAGGCCACAGCACAGTCCCTGCCATGACCCAGGCTGGGCCCTGCCTTTGTTCAAGCCCCCGACAAACACTCTTGAGCCCACATCTCGGTCCATGCAACTGAATCGGGTCGGCCCTGCCCATGCCCAAGCTCTTTGTAGAACGCATATATCGTGTGTCAGGACTATAGGATGGCTGGTTTAGCTTGATCCTCTTGCTGCTCCAGGCCCCACAGGCTTGGGCCACAGGGCAGGCTGGGATGTGTTCTCACATGGAGAACAGAACCACTTTGAAAGGGCCTCCATAGGGTCGATGGCAGCCGTGCATGTCTCCGACACCGGTGAGTCGTGGGACTTAACGGGGAGCTGTCCTTAGCGTCTCCCTGGCCGGCATTCGCACAAGGTTCAGGGGGGGTCCCTCATGCCAGCAGAGCGGGCCTCGTTTCTCCCTCTGCACACAGTGTGGCCACGGCACCTCAGGCTTGTGCAGCTTTCACGTCGGCCCAGCGAGGGAGGGAGGGTCGCCCGTCCCCTTCTGCGCTTCAGCAGTGACCGCCCACTGTTGGCTTTCAAGGTCGAGAAAGCACTCTCTGAACGTGTGGACTAAAACCCTCTGAACTCCCACCGGTGAAACTCACTCAGGACGAGAAGGGCTTGCCTTCACGCCAAGGATAAGCGTCTCTTCTGAGCGCTGGTGTCCACAGAGTTGCAGACGGCAACAGCACTACTTAGAGAGACGGAGACACACAGACACCAGCGCCTGCTACACACGCGGAAGGATTGCCCAACACAGTGCTATGCCAGAAGCAAAGATACAGAGACACAGAGCGAGCGCTGTACACTAAGGTGCTGGTGTTCCAGAACAGTGGAGATCCACTGTAGCACTGTAGGTGGGGTTCTTCCCTACTCCCCTTGCATCCGGACAGCAGCAGGCTCTCTGTCCCTTGAAGAAAAGTATCCAGCCCCTTGGCACCCCTGCGTATCCCTTGGATACTCAGGGAGAGCTCTCAGTTATTGCCAGTCCCAGGGGACACAGGAGTGTGCGGTTCGGATGGCGGAGCAGGAACCCGTGCTTGGAATTTCCAGAGCCAGGTCAATGACAGCGCCTGGGGCTAGCCCGGCCACATGCAAAACCCTGTCCCTCCCTGGAGCAGAATCTGGCCACGTAGGGGCGCTGGAGCAGCACAGGAACCCCGGAAGATGCCCTCCGGTCTGGGGGCGTGTCCATAAGAGTGCCGCCCACTACCCTGTCGGCCGTTGGTCTAGATTTGGGCCAGCAGTCTGTGCATGGCTCACAGCCTAGGCCCCCGCCTGTTCGCCGGATCTCCTAGGGCCCGTTCACCCCGTCCTGCGTTTCTGGCACCCCTTTCTTCGGCCTCACGCCAACACCCCCACACAGCAGCCCCCGCCTTCTGACAATCCCCCTCACTCCCCGCCCCCAAAAGAGCTAGTCGGTCCCACAGGTTTACTGCAGCCTGGGCCGCCATTACGCCCCACTTGTTGTGCTCTTATGTCGCGTCCCTTCGCCTCTGCCCCAGCTCGGGGTCACCGCCAAGGCCAAGAGGAACGTGAGAGGCGGTCAGAGGAAGGCGGGAGCGTCCCGGGACCCCGCACCTTCCAAGTTGTGAGCCCAGGTACTCAGGGGGCAGGGCCCCGCCCCCACCCCCCTCCCCCACCCCGCAGCCTGCCGTCGTGATGCAGTGCGCAGCTGGGACCTTGTCACCAGCAGTTGTCACGCCAGGCCAAGAGGCCACCCTCTTCAGGGTGGAGGCGGTGGAGGAGGGCGAGGCCCTGGTGGACGGAGACGTGGCGGGGATCGGGCGGGAGTTCCAGCTGCTTGCGGAAGACATCGTGGAGGAGGTGGAGGTTGTGGCGGATGAGGAGCAGGAACAGCGGCCCTCCCAGGAGCTAGAGGAGAAGACGGTGGAGGAGCAGGGCCAGGAAAGGCCCGGAGGCCCTTGTGAGCGCCAGGAGCTGGATGCCCTGCAGGCACTGGCCGCCCTGCAGGTAGAACTGAGCTCTGAGCGTGAGCAAAACCGCAGGGCTTACGTTCAGTTCATGCGCAAGAACCATCAGAGGAGGAAGCGTCACTTGGCTCGGAGGAGCGCCATCATCCAGGGCATCCCTGGCTTCTGGGCCAAAGCTGTATCCTTTGCGCTGCTCCTTGGGGTCCGCTGCTCAGGAGGACGAGGAAGGGGAGAAGGGGCAGGAGCAGGCGGAGGGGGTGGAGGCGAGGGCACAGGAAGGGCGCCGGAGGCCACTGAAGGAAATGCGGTCCTGGGCAATTGGCAGGCTCCAAAGGCACAGCCGAGTAGGGCCTGGGCAGGGCCACAGGTGGACGTGTCGCAGCCATGCCTTTGAGTGTCTCCTTCAGGCCTGCATCTGAGGAGGCGCAGCCCCCGAGGCCTCTAAGTCAACATTGACCAGAGACGGTACACAAGAGCAGCGTTCGCAGACAGTTATTGGTGTAAATGTGGGTGATCCCGGCACATTGCTGGGGCATGTGAGTCATTCACACACACACGCACACGCACACGCACACACACACACACGTACACATAAACACACACACACATACCCAAGAAGCCCTTTACTTTCAGACACGGTTTGTCACAAGGACTGCAAGTCTGACCGTATAAGCAGTGACATGCCACTACCCAGCATACACAGGTCTGGAGGAGCAGAGTAGCGGTCAGAAACAGCCCCTGCTTGGGGAATGCAGATGCACACCATCCCAAGGGGCCCAGAGCCATGAGCGTGTCTGATGGTATGGCAGGTCCTGAGGATATCAGCAGTGGCCGGGCAAGAGGCAGTGCCCGCCAAGCTCCTTGCAGATGCGTGTTCCAGTATCCTTGTTCCACCCCAGACTAGGGCTGATGCTCCTGGCTCTTCTTGGCCGGCATGTGGCCTGAATGGCTCCTTGACCTAAAGCAGATTATGAGCCACCCTCAAGTCTCCGTCCTGATCAGCGACCAAGATCAAGACTTTCTCGGCTACATGATGGACTTGAAGGTCAGTGAGGGAGACTGAGGAAGGGTGGGTATGGGACCTGGCGGGGAGTGGGAGGAACGTGTTAGCCATGTTCCTGTGCTGTGAGACTTTGGAGAGGCATCGGGGAAGCTGATCATGCCTGCCTTGGAGGCAAGCTGAGGCCCCTAGAAGCTTGCACCTTTTCCCTCCTCGCTATCCTGGCAGGTGCAGGTGCGGAGCCATCCGCCGTCCCGCTGCAAGCTGATCTTTTCCTTTCGGGACAACCCCTGCTTCTTGAACTCGGTGATCATTAAGGAGTATTACCTTGACATCACTGGTAAAAGGTGGCTCCCGGGGTGATGAGTGTGGGTGTGCAAGCGTGTGGATGATGCACCTGCGGTGTCCACCCCAGTCTCCCCTGTCTGTCTGCAGGGTACAGGGCACGTCGATCCACTCCAGTCCACTGGTTCTGGGACTTTGAACGGGGAGCCCCCAGCCGCAGGCTGGACACCAGGAGCCTTAACTTTCTCAACTGGCTGTCAGGCCACAACGGCCCAGAATCGAACAGGATTGCTGAGGTGGGGTTGCTTTGGGCTTGCACACAGTTGGTGGTTGATGTTGGAGTTCTTGGCTGCTCATGGGAGGGTTGGGAGCCTGGTCAGCCCCTGGCTGACCTTGCTCGTGTTGCCTGCAGATCATCAGCGAAGACGTGTGGGACGATCCCCTGAAGTACTACCTCAGGGAGGAAGGTTCGTCCATGAGAGACAACTGACAGAAACACATGTGGTGATGGGGTCTGGAGGTAGGCCCCGTAGGGACAGCCGAATAGTAGCTGGGACACAGTACTTTCTTTTGCAAATGGGGATGCTCAGGCTCATGCAAACTGGCTGCAGAGCCAGAGCCTGAGTCAAGCATGCAGCAGGTGACTTGCTGAGACTGGGGGCTGGGGGGGACTCGGTGTGTCCGAGAGCGCAGTAAGTCCCCCTCCAGTCAGCTGTGGTGGCAGCGCGAGAGTCCTAGGTGATACGACTAGAGGCAGGGTGAATTAAGTGCCTGTGTCAGAATCATCTGTCCTTGGGTCCTGCCATTCCCCCGGCGTCCTTCCTCTCACTGAGTTTGAGAATGCCTGGGCCCTTCACTTCCGCCCCTTAACCTAGGATGGCCTGTCACTGAAAGGGCGTCCTGTCCAGGGTCCCAGTGCACCTGTGCGCTGACTTTGGGATCTTGTGTGAATTTCCACATCCAATACTCTGATCTCACCAGCACCACACCTGCTGAGCTTGAAGTTGCTTCAGGGAAAATCCGGACGTCTCTGGGAGGAGGTGGACAGGGAGCCCCAAGGGCAGGACATGGTGCCTAGTGACACCATCTCCGTCATTGCTGGACACGGGTCTTCGGCTCCTGAAACCCCTGTGTTCCCTGTTTGCGTCCGTGTCCACGTGCCAAGCATGTGTGTGTGTACACGCGTGTGCTTGTGTCACCTGTCTTTATGCGGGGGTGTGTGTGTGTGTCCGGCCCAGGGCGGACGCAGAGATGAAGGCGACGGGAGAGGAGGTGACGAGCGACCAGAAGAGGAGGCACGAGGCGTCCCCAGGCTGACGGAGGTTGGTCACCGACTGTCCGCATGACCGTATCCGGGATGGGAATGAGGAAAAGATGGCCAGTGATACCTCGGACCAGCGGACCGTGGCTTGAGAAATCCGCAATTAGACCAAATCCAAAACACGCTCGCCACTTCTAACTTGTGGTTGTGTGTGCTTGGACCAGGGAGAGGGAAGTGCATGGTCTGAGGATTCCGCGAGGGCAAATCAGGTGGGGCGGGGCTTTGAAACCGCTGCCTGAGGAGCCCTCAGTCCATGGGGACGTGGGCCGGCCTCTGGAAATGGTGGGCGAGGGTACGGCTGGACCCGGGGTGGAGAGGAGGCCAAGTTCCTGTAGAGAAGAGCAGAGACCCGAAGGAGAAAGAGGCACAGATTGCCTGCTGCACTGGGGACTTGTTCCACACACGGAAGAAGGAGACCCGGGAGGGCCCTGGGCCAGTGCTGCCCAGGATCGGCCCATCGGCCCGCACGCTGTCTCCACGAGGGTGGCACACACTGGCATGATGCGAAACACAACGCAAGATGTGCTAAGCTAGGCTGTCCATGCAAAACCCCAGGCACGCGAGGAGAGACAGGGTGTGAGCGTGGCAGACGTCCAGGCATTTCCAGCCTCCTCGGCAGGGCAGAAAGGCGAGGGAGGCGCAGGTGTGGGTGTACGTGTGCGTCCCTCTGCCGGAGTGTGCCTGTGAGGGAGGGAAGAGGGAGGAAGCAAGGACGGTGGGCTACTTGCATGTGCCAAGGGACCTCGGGAGAATGGCAGACAGGGAAGCCCCTGGGGGCGGTTGAGAGCCTGCTGGTGGATTTCAGGGCCCAGGGGCTAGGCATTAGCGGCCCTGCCAAAGACACCCCATGGGTCGTGCTCCAAGTCCTGACGTGAATTCCTTCCTTCCTCTGGGGTCTTGCCCCCGGCTGTGGGGGGCGGGGGGGGGCGGCCAGAGGGGCTAAGGGGCGCGTCTGCCCCAGACGGAGGTTTCTGGCAGCGTCGCTGGAGCAGAATCTCTGATTCTGTCGTAGGGCATCTGCACCAGATGACACTCAGAGGCACCCTGCCTTCCAGGTGACCGTCTTGGATGTCCCCGGGCCCAAGCGGGGACTGGCTTCCTTGGCATGTGGGCTGTGTAGGCAAGCAGGGATGCCTGACTGTCGGGAATTCTAGCTGGGCCTAATGAGAGCAACTGAAAGAGAGTCTTGGCATTTAGCAAAGCAGTGAGGCCCGGGTGGTACAAGGCCTCTTGGTGCCTTTGAGGTAGCAAAGCTGCTTTCTGCCCAGGGAGGCATGAGCTGTGGGCCCAGACAGGGCCGGGTGCCCAGGGCAGCATCGGTTCAGGGACTGAGTGCGTCTGGGTAGTGTTAAAGAGAAGGGACGGCGTGTAGGGTTGCCGCCTTACCTTTACGGCCTCAGGTTCCGTGCCTTGTATCGGAAGAGTGCCTGTATCCACGTGCTCCTTCTTCACAAGATTGGATCAGACCCAGGCCTGTCACAGTCTCTTGGGGCCCTTGCAGGCCCGGGCGTCTCTTTGGCCTTTTCCTGCTACAGGGAGACAGGGAGACAGGTGCACTCAGCAAGCTACACAGGTGGGAAGCACAGGGGCCTCAGTCGGAGTGTTGTGGGCCCTGACGGCTGGTGGGCTAGCAACAGGGCCACGCCATTGACAAGGAACGACCTAGATAGATGCACACGGAGAAAGCGGTTCTCCAAGTCAGCGGAGGCCAGCGCTCCTTGTTTTCTGGTTCCCTGAGGGAAGGCACAGACAATGGATCCGGCCAACGTGACTGGTACTGTGAAGCTGTCCAAGGTGATGGGAGAAGGCAGAACACAGGCGCCTGTCACTCAGCTGGCCACAGCGAGCAAATCCTGGGTCCTGCCCTTGCCCAAACCCCCGACAAATACTCCTGAGCGCACATCTCGGTTCCTGCACCGAACCAGGCCAGGTCCTGCACTTCTTCAAGCCCCCGACCGACACTCCTGGGCCAGCATCGGACTCTCAGGCTTGTTCCTGGCCTTAGTCAAGCCCCCGGAACACATTCCTGAGCCCACAACGCGCTCTGTACCCCTGAACTACGGTGTGTCCTCCCCTTGTTCAAGCCCCCAGGAAACACTACTGAGCCCGCATCTCACTCGCTGCATTGAACCTGGCTGGCTCCTTGTCTTGTTCAAGCCCCCGACAGATACTCCGGAACCCACATCTCGGTCCCTGCACTGATCCCGGCTGGGTGCTGCCCTTGTTCCCGACCCCGACAAATACTCCTGAGCCCACATCTCGGGCCCTGCACTGAATCGGGTGGGCCCTGCCCATCTTCCAGCCCCGACAAACTCTCCTGAGCCCACATCCCGGTCCCTGCACTGAAGCAGGCTGGGTGCTTCCCATGTTCAAGCCCCGACAAGCACTCCTGAGCCCACATCTCGGGCCCTGCACCGACCCAGTCTGGGTCCTGCCCTTGTTCAAGCCGCTGAACAAATACCCCTGAGCCGGCTTCTCTGTCCCTGCCGTGAACCAGGCCAGGAGCTGCACGTGTTGAAGCCACTGACCAACAGTTCTGGGCCTGCATCTGATTCTCAGGCTGGTTCCTGGCCTGAGGTAAGCCCCCAGCAAACAGTATTGAGCCCACAGCTGGCTCCCTGCTCCTGAACTCAACTAAGGTGTGTCCTCCCCTTGTTCAACCACCCTCCCCCCCCCCACCCCCCAGGAAACACCACTGTGCCCGCATCTCACTCGCTGCATTGAACCAGGCTGGGTCCTGCGCTTGTTCAAACCCCCGACAAATCCTCCTGAGCCCACCCCTCGGTCCCTGCACTGAACCAGGCTGGATCCTCCCTTTGTTCAAGCCCCTGACAAACACACCTGACACCACCTCTCGGTCCCGTCATCGAGCCAGGCTGGGTCCTGCCCATGATCAAGCAGCCGATAAACACTCCTTGGAGCACATCTCGGTCCCTGCACTGATCCAGGCTGGATCCTGCCCTTGTTCATCCCGACAGACACTCCCGAGGCCACAGCACAGTCCCTGCCATGACCCAGGCTGGGTCCTGCCTTTGTTCAAGCCCCCGACAAACACTCTTGAGCCCACATCTCGGTCCATGCAACTGAATCGGGTCGGCCCTGCCCATGCCCAAGCTCTTTGTAGAACGCATATATCGTGTGTCAGGACTATAGGATGGCTGGTTTAGCTTGATCCTCTTGCTGCTCCAGGCCCCACAGGCTTGGGCCACAGGGCAGGCTGGGATGTGTTCTCACATGGAGAACAGAACCACTTTGAAAGGGCCTCCATAGGGTCGATGGCAGCCGTGCATGTCTCCGACACCGGTGAGTCGTGGGACTTAACGGGGAGCTGTCCTTAGCGTCTCCCTGGCCGGCATTCGCACAAGGTTCAGGGGGGGTCCCTCATGCCAGCAGAGCGGGCCTCGTTTCTCCCTCTGCACACAGTGTGGCCACGGCACCTCAGGCTTGTGCAGCTTTCACGTCGGCCCAGCGAGGGAGGGAGGGTCGCCCGTCCCCTTCTGCGCTTCAGCAGTGACCGCCCACTGTTGGCTTTCAAGGTCGAGAAAGCACTCTCCGAACGTGTGGACTAAAACCCTCTGAACTCCCACCGGTGAAACTCACTCAGGACGAGAAGGGCTTGCCTTCACGCCAAGGATAAGCGTCTCTTCTGAGCGCTGGTGTCCACAGAGTTGCAGACGGCAACAGCACTACTTAGAGAGACGGAGACACACAGACACCAGCGCCTGCTACACACGCGGAAGGATTGCCCAACACAGTGCTATGCCAGAAGCAAAGATACAGAGACACAGAGCGAGCGCTGTACACTAAGGCGCTGGTGTTCCCGAACAGTGGAGATCCACTGTAGCACTGTAGGTGGGGTTCTTCCCTACTCCCCTAGCATCCGGACAGCAGCAGGCTCTCTGTCCCTTGAAGAAAAGTATCCAGCCCCTTGGCACCCCTGCGTATCCCTTGGATACTCAGGGAGAGCTCTCAGTTATTGCCAGTCCCAGGGGACACAGGAGTGTGCGGTTCGGATGGCGGAGCAGGAACCCGTGCTTGGAATTTCCAGAGCCAGGTCAATGACAGCGCCTGGGGCTAGCCCGGCCACATGCAAAACCCTGTCCCTCCCTGGAGCAGAATCTGGCCACGTAGGGGCGCTGGAGCAGCACAGGAACCCCGGAAGATGCCCTCCGGTCTGGGGGCGTGTCCATAAGAGTGCCGCCCACTACCCTGTCGGCCATTGGTCTAGATTTGGGCCAGCAGTCTGTGCATGGCTCACAGCCTAGGCCCCCGCCTGTTCGCCGGATCTCCTAGGGCCCGTTCACCCCGTCCTGCGTTTCTGGCACCCCTTTCTTCGGCCTCACGCCAACACCCCCACACAGCAGCCCCCGCCTTCTGACAATCCCCCTCACTCCCCGCCCCCAAAAGAGCTAGTCGGTCCCACAGGTTTACTGCAGCCTGGGCCGCCATTACGCCCCACTTGTTGTGCTCTTATGTCGCGTCCCTTCGCCTCTGCCCCAGCTCGGGGTCACCGCCAAGGCCAAGAGGAACGTGAGAGGCGGTCAGAGGAAGGCGGGAGCGTCCCGGGACCCCGCACCTTCCAAGTTGTGAGCCCAGGTACTCAGGGGGCAGGGCCCCGCCCCCACCCCCCCTCCCCCACCCCGCAGCCTGCCGTCGTGATGCAGTGCGCAGCTGGGACCTTGTCACCAGCAGTTGTCACGCCAGGCCAAGAGGCCACCCTCTTCAGGGTGGAGGCGGTGGAGGAGGGCGAGGCCCTGGTGGACGGAGACGTGGCGGGGATCGGGCGGGAGTTCCAGCTGCTTGCGGAAGACATCGTGGAGGAGGTGGAGGTTGTGGCGGATGAGGAGCAGGAACAGCGGCCCTCCCAGGAGCTAGAGGAGAAGACGGTGGAGGAGCAGGGCCAGGAAAGGCCCGGAGGCCCTTGTGAGCGCCAGGAGCTGGATGCCCTGCAGGCACTGGCCGCCCTGCAGGTAGAACTGAGCTCTGAGCATGAGCAAAACCGCAGGGCTTACGTTCAGTTCATGCGCAAGAACCATCAGAGGAGGAAGCGTCACTTGGCTCGGAGGAGCGCCATCATCCAGGGCATCCCTGGCTTCTGGGCCAAAGCTGTATCCTTTGCGCTGCTCCTTGGGGTCCGCTGCTCAGGAGGACGAGGAAGGGGAGAAGGGGCAGGAGCAGGCGGAGGGGGTGGAGGCGAGGGCACAGGAAGGGCGCCGGAGGCCACTGAAGGAAATGCGGTCCTGGGCAATTGGCAGGCTCCAAAGGCACAGCCGAGTAGGGCCTGGGCAGGGCCACAGGTGGACGTGTCGCAGCCATGCCTTTGAGTGTCTCCTTCAGGCCTGCATCTGAGGAGGCGCAGCCCCCGAGGCCTCTAAGTCAACATTGACCAGAGACGGTACACAAGAGCAGCGTTCGCAGACAGTTATTGGTGTAAATGTGGGTGATCCCGGCACATTGCTGGGGCATGTGAGTCATTCACACACACACGCACACGCACACGCACACACACACACACGTACACATAAACACACACACACATACCCAAGAAGCCCTTTACTTTCAGACACGGTTTGTCACAAGGACTGCAAGTCTGACCGTATAAGCAGTGACATGCCACTACCCAGCATACACAGGTCTGGAGGAGCAGAGTAGCGGTGAGAAACAGCCCCTGCTTGGGGAATGCAGATGCACACCATCCCAAGGGGCCCAGAGCCATGAGCGTGTCTGATGGTATGGCAGGTCCTGAGGATATCAGCAGTGGCCGGGCAAGAGGCAGTGCCCGCCAAGCTCCTTGCAGATGCGTGTTCCAGTATCCTTGTTCCACCCCAGACTAGGGCTGATGCTCCTGGCTCTTCTTGGCCGGCATGTGGCCTGAATGGCTCCTTGACCTAAAGCAGATTATGAGCCACCCTCAAGTCTCCGTCCTGATCAGCGACCAAGATCAAGACTTTCTCGGCTACATGATGGACTTGAAGGTCAGTGAGGGAGACTGAGGAAGGGTGGGTATGGGACCTGGCGGGGAGTGGGAGGAACGTGTTAGCCATGTTCCTGTGCTGTGAGACTTTGGAGAGGCATCGGGGAAGCTGATCATGCCTGCCTTGGAGGCAAGCTGAGGCCCCTAGAAGCTTGCACCTTTTCCCTCCTCGCTATCCTGGCAGGTGCAGGTGCGGAGCCATCCGCCGTCCCGCTGCAAGCTGATCTTTTCCTTTCGGGACAACCCCTGCTTCTTGAACTCGGTGATCATTAAGGAGTATTACCTTGACATCACTGGTAAAAGGTGGCTCCCGGGGTGATGAGTGTGGGTGTGCAAGCGTGTGGATGATGCACCTGCGGTGTCCACCCCAGTCTCCCCTGTCTGTCTGCAGGGTACAGGGCACGTCGATCCACTCCAGTCCACTGGTTCTGGGACTTTGAACGGGGAGCCCCCAGCCGCAGGCTGGACACCAGGAGCCTTAACTTTCTCAACTGGCTGTCAGGCCACAACGGCCCAGAATCGAACAGGATTGCTGAGGTGGGGTTGCTTTGGGCTTGCACACAGTTGGTGGTTGATGTTGGAGTTCTTGGCTGCTCATGGGAGGGTTGGGAGCCTGGTCAGCCCCTGGCTGACCTTGCTCGTGTTGCCTGCAGATCATCAGCGAAGACGTGTGGGACGATCCCCTGAAGTACTACCTCAGGGAGGAAGGTTCGTCCATGAGAGACAACTGACAGAAACACATGTGGTGATGGGGTCTGGAGGTAGGCCCCGTAGGGACAGCCGAATAGTAGCTGGGACACAGTACTTTCTTTTGCAAATGGGGATGCTCAGGCTCATGCAAACTGGCTGCAGAGCCAGAGCCTGAGTCAAGCATGCAGCAGGTGACTTGCTGAGACTGGGGGCTGGGGGGGACTCGGTGTGTCCGAGAGCGCAGTAAGTCCCCCTCCAGTCAGCTGTGGTGGCAGCGCGAGAGTCCTAGGTGATACGACTAGAGGCAGGGTGAATTAAGTGCCTGTGTCAGAATCATCTGTCCTTGGGTCCTGCCATTCCCCCGGCGTCCTTCCTCTCACTGAGTTTGAGAATGCCTGGGCCCTTCACTTCCGCCCCTTAACCTAGGATGGCCTGTCACTGAAAGGGCGTCCTGTCCAGGGTCCCAGTGCACCTGTGCGCTGACTTTGGGATCTTGTGTGAATTTCCACATCCAATACTCTGATCTCACCAGCACCACACCTGCTGAGCTTGAAGTTGCTTCAGGGAAAATCCGGACGTCTCTGGGAGGAGGTGGACAGGGAGCCCCAAGGGCAGGACATGGTGCCTAGTGACACCATCTCCGTCATTGCTGGACACGGGTCTTCGGCTCCTGAAACCCCTGTGTTCCCTGTTTGCGTCCGTGTCCACGTGCCAAGCATGTGTGTGTGTACACGCGTGTGCTTGTGTCACCTGTCTTTATGCGGGGGTGTGTGTGTGTGTCCGGCCCAGGGCGGACGCAGAGATGAAGGCGACGGGAGAGGAGGTGACGAGCGACCAGAAGAGGAGGCACGAGGCGTCCCCAGGCTGACGGAGGTTGGTCACCGACTCTCCGCATGACCGTATCCGGGATGGGAATGAGGAAAAGATGGCCAGTGATACCTCGGACCAGCGGACCGTGGCTCGAGAAATCCGCAATTAGACCAAATCCAAAACACGCTCGCCACTTCTAACTTGTGGTTGTGTGTGCTTGGACCAGGGAGAGGGAAGTGCATGGTCTGAGGATTCCGCGAGGGCAAATCAGGTGGGGCGGGGCTTTGAAACCGCTGCCTGAGGAGCCCTCAGTCCATGGGGACGTGGGCCGGCCTCTGGAAATGGTGGGCGAGGGTACGGCTGGACCCGGGGTGGAGAGGAGGCCAAGTTCCTGTAGAGAAGAGCAGAGACCCGAAGGAGAAAGAGGCACAGATTGCCTGCTGCACTGGGGACTTGTTCCACACACGGAAGAAGGAGACCCGGGAGGGCCCTGGGCCAGTGCTGCCCAGGATCGGCCCATCGGCCCGCACGCTGTCTCCACGAGGGTGGCACACACTGGCATGATGCGAAACACAACGCAAGATGTGCTAAGCTAGGCTGTCCGTGCAAAACCACAGGCACGCGAGGAGAGACAGGGTGTGAGCGTGGCAGACGTCCAGGCATTTCCAGCCTCCTCGGCAGGGCAGAAAGGCGAGGGAGGCGCAGGTGTGGGTGTACGTGTGCGTCCCTCTGCCGGAGTGTGCCTGTGAGGGAGGGAAGAGGGAGGAAGCAAGGACGGTGGGCTACTTGCATGTGCCAAGGGACCTCGGGAGAATGGCAGACAGGGAAGCCCCTGGGGGCGGTTGAGAGCCTGCTGGTGGATTTCAGGGCCCAGGGGCTAGGCATTAGCGGCCCTGCCAAAGACACCCCATGGGTCGTGCTCCAAGTCCTGACGTGAATTCCTTCCTTCCTCTGGGGTCTTGCCCCCGGCTGTGGGGGGCGGGGGGGGGCCAGAGGGGCTAAGGGGCGCGTCTGCCCCAGACGGAGGTTTCTGGCAGCGTCGCTGGAGCAGAATCTCTGATTCTGTCGTAGGGCATCTGCACCAGATGACACTCAGAGGCACCCTGCCTTCCAGGTGACCGTCTTGGATGTCCCCGGGCCCAAGCGGGGACTGGCTTCCTTGGCATGTGGGCTGTGTAGGCAAGCAGGGATGCCTGACTGTCGGGAATTCTAGCTGGGCCTAATGAGAGCAACTGAAAGAGAGTCTTGGCATTTAGCAAAGCAGTGAGGCCCGGGTGGTACAAGGCCTCTTGGTGCCTTTGAGGTAGCAAAGCTGCTTTCTGCCCAGGGAGGCATGAGCTGTGGGCCCAGACAGGGCCGGGTGCCCAGGGCAGCATCGGTTCAGGGACTGAGTGCGTCTGGGTAGTGTTAAAGAGAAGGGACGGCGTGTAGGGTTGCCGCCTTACCTTTACGGCCTCAGGTTCCGTGCCTTGTATCGGAAGAGTGCCTGTATCCACGTGCTCCTTCTTCACAAGATTGGATCAGACCCAGGCCTGTCACAGTCTCTTGGGGCCCTTGCAGGCCCGGGCGTCTCTTTGGCCTTTTCCTGCTACAGGGAGACAGGGAGACAGGTGCACTCAGCAAGCTACACAGGTGGGAAGCACAGGGGCCTCAGTCGGAGTGTTGTGGGCCCTGACGGCTGGTGGGCTAGCAACAGGGCCACGCCATTGACAAGGAACGACCTAGATAGATGCACACGGAGAAAGCGGTTCTCCAAGTCAGCGGAGGCCAGCGCTCCTTGTTTTCTGGTTCCCTGAGGGAAGGCACAGACAATGGATCCGGCCAACGTGACTGGTACTGTGAAGCTGTCCAAGGTGATGGGAGAAGGCAGAACACAGGCGCCTGTCACTCAGCTGGCCACAGCGAGCAAATCCTGGGTCCTGCCCTTGCCCAAACCCCCGACAAATACTCCTGAGCGCACATCTCGGTTCCTGCACCGAACCAGGCCAGGTCCTGCACTTCTTCAAGCCCCCGACCGACACTCCTGGGCCAGCATCGGACTCTCAGGCTTGTTCCTGGCCTTAGTCAAGCCCCCGGAACACATTCCTGAGCCCACAACGCGCTCTGTACCCCTGAACTACGGTGTGTCCTCCCCTTGTTCAAGCCCCCAGGAAACACTACTGAGCCCGCATCTCACTCGCTGCATTGAACCTGGCTGGCTCCTTGTCTTGTTCAAGCCCCCGACAGATACTCCGGAACCCACATCTCGGTCCCTGCACTGATCCCGGCTGGGTGCTGCCCTTGTTCCCGACCCCGACAAATACTCCTGAGCCCACATCTCGGGCCCTGCACTGAATCGGGTGGGCCCTGCCCATCTTCCAGCCCCGACAAACTCTCCTGAGCCCACATCCCGGTCCCTGCACTGAAGCAGGCTGGGTGCTTCCCATGTTCAAGCCCCGACAAGCACTCCTGAGCCCACATCTCGGGCCCTGCACCGACCCAGTCTGGGTCCTGCCCTTGTTCAAGCCGCTGAACAAATACCCCTGAGCCGGCTTCTCTGTCCCTGCCGTGAACCAGGCCAGGAGCTGCACGTGTTGAAGCCACTGACCAACACTTCTGGGCGTGCATCTGATTCTCAGGCTGGTTCCTGGCCTGAGGTAAGCCCCCAGCAAACAGTATTGAGCCCACAGCTGGCTCCCTGCTCCTGAACTCAACTAAGGTGTGTCCTCCCCTTGTTCAACCACCCTCCCCCCCCCCACCCCCCAGGAAACACCACTGTGCCCGCATCTCACTCGCTGCATTGAACCAGGCTGGGTCCTGCGCTTGTTCAAACCCCCGACAAATCCTCCTGAGCCCACCCCTCGGTCCCTGCACTGAACCAGGCTGGATCCTCCCTTTGTTCAAGCCCCTGACAAACACACCTGACACCACCTCTCGGTCCCGTCATCGAGCCAGGCTGGGTCCTGCCCATGATCAAGCAGCCGATAAACACTCCTTGGAGCACATCTCGGTCCCTGCACTGATCCAGGCTGGATCCTGCCCTTGTTCATCCCGACAGACACTCCCGAGGCCACAGCACAGTCCCTGCCATGACCCAGGCTGGGCCCTGCCTTTGTTCAAGCCCCCGACAAACACTCTTGAGCCCACATCTCGGTCCATGCAACTGAATCGGGTCGGCCCTGCCCATGCCCAAGCTCTTTGTAGAACGCATATATCGTGTGTCAGGACTATAGGATGGCTGGTTTAGCTTGATCCTCTTGCTGCTCCAGGCCCCACAGGCTTGGGCCACAGGGCAGGCTGGGATGTGTTCTCACATGGAGAACAGAACCACTTTGAAAGGGCCTCCATAGGGTCGATGGCAGCCGTGCATGTCTCCGACACCGGTGAGTCGTGGGACTTAACGGGGAGCTGTCCTTAGCGTCTCCCTGGCCGGCATTCGCACAAGGTTCAGGGGGGGTCCCTCATGCCAGCAGAGCGGGCCTCGTTTCTCCCTCTGCACACAGTGTGGCCACGGCACCTCAGGCTTGTGCAGCTTTCACGTCGGCCCAGCGAGGGAGGGAGGGTCGCCCGTCCCCTTCTGCGCTTCAGCAGTGACCGCCCACTGTTGGCTTTCAAGGTCGAGAAAGCACTCTCTGAACGTGTGGACTAAAACCCTCTGAACTCCCACCGGTGAAACTCACTCAGGACGAGAAGGGCTTGCCTTCACGCCAAGGATAAGCGTCTCTTCTGAGCGCTGGTGTCCACAGAGTTGCAGACGGCAACAGCACTACTTAGAGAGACGGAGACACACAGACACCAGCGCCTGCTACACACGCGGAAGGATTGCCCAACACAGTGCTATGCCAGAAGCAAAGATACAGAGACACAGAGCGAGCGCTGTACACTAAGGCGCTGGTGTTCCCGAACAGTGGAGATCCACTGTAGCACTGTAGGTGGGGTTCTTCCCTACTCCCCTTGCATCCGGACAGCAGCAGGCTCTCTGTCCCTTGAAGAAAAGTATCCAGCCCCTTGGCACCCCTGCGTATCCCTTGGATACTCAGGGAGAGCTCTCAGTTATTGCCAGTCCCAGGGGACACAGGAGTGTGCGGTTCGGATGGCGGAGCAGGAACCCGTGCTTGGAATTTCCAGAGCCAGGTCAATGACAGCGCCTGGGGCTAGCCCGGCCACATGCAAAACCCTGTCCCTCCCTGGAGCAGAATCTGGCCACGTAGGGGCGCTGGAGCAGCACAGGAACCCCGGAAGATGCCCTCCGGTCTGGGGGCGTGTCCATAAGAGTGCCGCCCACTACCCTGTCGGCCGTTGGTCTAGATTTGGGCCAGCAGTCTGTGCATGGCTCACAGCCTAGGCCCCCGCCTGTTCGCCGGATCTCCTAGGGCCCGTTCACCCCGTCCTGCGTTTCTGGCACCCCTTTCTTCGGCCTCACGCCAACACCCCCACACAGCAGCCCCCGCCTTCTGACAATCCCCCTCACTCCCCGCCCCCAAAAGAGCTAGTCGGTCCCACAGGTTTACTGCAGCCTGGGCCGCCATTACGCCCCACTTGTTGTGCTCTTATGTCGCGTCCCTTCGCCTCTGCCCCAGCTCGGGGTCACCGCCAAGGCCAAGAGGAACGTGAGAGGCGGTCAGAGGAAGGCGGGAGCGTCCCGGGACCCCGCACCTTCCAAGTTGTGAGCCCAGGTACTCAGGGGGCAGGGCCCCGCCCCCACCCCCCTCCCCCACCCCGCAGCCTGCCGTCGTGATGCAGTGCGCAGCTGGGACCTTGTCACCAGCAGTTGTCACGCCAGGCCAAGAGGCCACCCTCTTCAGGGTGGAGGCGGTGGAGGAGGGCGAGGCCCTGGTGGACGGAGACGTGGCGGGGATCGGGCGGGAGTTCCAGCTGCTTGCGGAAGACATCGTGGAGGAGGTGGAGGTTGTGGCGGATGAGGAGCAGGAACAGCGGCCCTCCCAGGAGCTAGAGGAGAAGACGGTGGAGGAGCAGGGCCAGGAAAGGCCCGGAGGCCCTTGTGAGCGCCAGGAGCTGGATGCCCTGCAGGCACTGGCCGCCCTGCAGGTAGAACTGAGCTCTGAGCGTGAGCAAAACCGCAGGGCTTACGTTCAGTTCATGCGCAAGAACCATCAGAGGAGGAAGCGTCACTTGGCTCGGAGGAGCGCCATCATCCAGGGCATCCCTGGCTTCTGGGCCAAAGCTGTATCCTTTGCGCTGCTCCTTGGGGTCCGCTGCTCAGGAGGACGAGGAAGGGGAGAAGGGGCAGGAGCAGGCGGAGGGGGTGGAGGCGAGGGCACAGGAAGGGCGCCGGAGGCCACTGAAGGAAATGCGGTCCTGGGCAATTGGCAGGCTCCAAAGGCACAGCCGAGTAGGGCCTGGGCAGGGCCACAGGTGGACGTGTCGCAGCCATGCCTTTGAGTGTCTCCTTCAGGCCTGCATCTGAGGAGGCGCAGCCCCCGAGGCCTCTAAGTCAACATTGACCAGAGACGGTACACAAGAGCAGCGTTCGCAGACAGTTATTGGTGTAAATGTGGGTGATCCCGGCACATTGCTGGGGCATGTGAGTCATTCACACACACACGCACACGCACACGCACACACACACACACGTACACATAAACACACACACACATACCCAAGAAGCCCTTTACTTTCAGACACGGTTTGTCACAAGGACTGCAAGTCTGACCGTATAAGCAGTGACATGCCACTACCCAGCATACACAGGTCTGGAGGAGCAGAGTAGCGGTCAGAAACAGCCCCTGCTTGGGGAATGCAGATGCACACCATCCCAAGGGGCCCAGAGCCATGAGCGTGTCTGATGGTATGGCAGGTCCTGAGGATATCAGCAGTGGCCGGGCAAGAGGCAGTGCCCGCCAAGCTCCTTGCAGATGCGTGTTCCAGTATCCTTGTTCCACCCCAGACTAGGGCTGATGCTCCTGGCTCTTCTTGGCCGGCATGTGGCCTGAATGGCTCCTTGACCTAAAGCAGATTATGAGCCACCCTCAAGTCTCCGTCCTGATCAGCGACCAAGATCAAGACTTTCTCGGCTACATGATGGACTTGAAGGTCAGTGAGGGAGACTGAGGAAGGGTGGGTATGGGACCTGGCGGGGAGTGGGAGGAACGTGTTAGCCATGTTCCTGTGCTGTGAGACTTTGGAGAGGCATCGGGGAAGCTGATCATGCCTGCCTTGGAGGCAAGCTGAGGCCCCTAGAAGCTTGCACCTTTTCCCTCCTCGCTATCCTGGCAGGTGCAGGTGCGGAGCCATCCGCCGTCCCGCTGCAAGCTGATCTTTTCCTTTCGGGACAACCCCTGCTTCTTGAACTCGGTGATCATTAAGGAGTATTACCTTGACATCACTGGTAAAAGGTGGCTCCCGGGGTGATGAGTGTGGGTGTGCAAGCGTGTGGATGATGCACCTGCGGTGTCCACCCCAGTCTCCCCTGTCTGTCTGCAGGGTACAGGGCACGTCGATCCACTCCAGTCCACTGGTTCTGGGACTTTGAACGGGGAGCCCCCAGCCGCAGGCTGGACACCAGGAGCCTTAACTTTCTCAACTGGCTGTCAGGCCACAACGGCCCAGAATCGAACAGGATTGCTGAGGTGGGGTTGCTTTGGGCTTGCACACAGTTGGTGGTTGATGTTGGAGTTCTTGGCTGCTCATGGGAGGGTTGGGAGCCTGGTCAGCCCCTGGCTGACCTTGCTCGTGTTGCCTGCAGATCATCAGCGAAGACGTGTGGGACGATCCCCTGAAGTACTACCTCAGGGAGGAAGGTTCGTCCATGAGAGACAACTGACAGAAACACATGTGGTGATGGGGTCTGGAGGTAGGCCCCGTAGGGACAGCCGAATAGTAGCTGGGACACAGTACTTTCTTTTGCAAATGGGGATGCTCAGGCTCATGCAAACTGGCTGCAGAGCCAGAGCCTGAGTCAAGCATGCAGCAGGTGACTTGCTGAGACTGGGGGCTGGGGGGGACTCGGTGTGTCCGAGAGCGCAGTAAGTCCCCCTCCAGTCAGCTGTGGTGGCAGCGCGAGAGTCCTAGGTGATACGACTAGAGGCAGGGTGAATTAAGTGCCTGTGTCAGAATCATCTGTCCTTGGGTCCTGCCATTCCCCCGGCGTCCTTCCTCTCACTGAGTTTGAGAATGCCTGGGCCCTTCACTTCCGCCCCTTAACCTAGGATGGCCTGTCACTGAAAGGGCGTCCTGTCCAGGGTCCCAGTGCACCTGTGCGCTGACTTTGGGATCTTGTGTGAATTTCCACATCCAATACTCTGATCTCACCAGCACCACACCTGCTGAGCTTGAAGTTGCTTCAGGGAAAATCCGGACGTCTCTGGGAGGAGGTGGACAGGGAGCCCCAAGGGCAGGACATGGTGCCTAGTGACACCATCTCCGTCATTGCTGGACACGGGTCTTCGGCTCCTGAAACCCCTGTGTTCCCTGTTTGCGTCCGTGTCCACGTGCCAAGCATGTGTGTGTGTACACGCGTGTGCTTGTGTCACCTGTCTTTATGCGGGGGTGTGTGTGTGTGTCCGGCCCAGGGCGGACGCAGAGATGAAGGCGACGGGAGAGGAGGTGACGAGCGACCAGAAGAGGAGGCACGAGGCGTCCCCAGGCTGACGGAGGTTGGTCACCGACTGTCCGCATGACCGTATCCGGGATGGGAATGAGGAAAAGATGGCCAGTGATACCTCGGACCAGCGGACCGTGGCTTGAGAAATCCGCAATTAGACCAAATCCAAAACACGCTCGCCACTTCTAACTTGTGGTTGTGTGTGCTTGGACCAGGGAGAGGGAAGTGCATGGTCTGAGGATTCCGCGAGGGCAAATCAGGTGGGGCGGGGCTTTGAAACCGCTGCCTGAGGAGCCCTCAGTCCATGGGGACGTGGGCCGGCCTCTGGAAATGGTGGGCGAGGGTACGGCTGGACCCGGGGTGGAGAGGAGGCCAAGTTCCTGTAGAGAAGAGCAGAGACCCGAAGGAGAAAGAGGCACAGATTGCCTGCTGCACTGGGGACTTGTTCCACACACGGAAGAAGGAGACCCGGGAGGGCCCTGGGCCAGTGCTGCCCAGGATCGGCCCATCGGCCCGCACGCTGTCTCCACGAGGGTGGCACACACTGGCATGATGCGAAACACAACGCAAGATGTGCTAAGCTAGGCTGTCCATGCAAAACCCCAGGCACGCGAGGAGAGACAGGGTGTGAGCGTGGCAGACGTCCAGGCATTTCCAGCCTCCTCGGCAGGGCAGAAAGGCGAGGGAGGCGCAGGTGTGGGTGTACGTGTGCGTCCCTCTGCCGGAGTGTGCCTGTGAGGGAGGGAAGAGGGAGGAAGCAAGGACGGTGGGCTACTTGCATGTGCCAAGGGACCTCGGGAGAATGGCAGACAGGGAAGCCCCTGGGGGCGGTTGAGAGCCTGCTGGTGGATTTCAGGGCCCAGGGGCTAGGCATTAGCGGCCCTGCCAAAGACACCCCATGGGTCGTGCTCCAAGTCCTGACGTGAATTCCTTCCTTCCTCTGGGGTCTTGCCCCCGGCTGTGGGGGGCGGGGGGGGGCGGCCAGAGGGGCTAAGGGGCGCGTCTGCCCCAGACGGAGGTTTCTGGCAGCGTCGCTGGAGCAGAATCTCTGATTCTGTCGTAGGGCATCTGCACCAGATGACACTCAGAGGCACCCTGCCTTCCAGGTGACCGTCTTGGATGTCCCCGGGCCCAAGCGGGGACTGGCTTCCTTGGCATGTGGGCTGTGTAGGCAAGCAGGGATGCCTGACTGTCGGGAATTCTAGCTGGGCCTAATGAGAGCAACTGAAAGAGAGTCTTGGCATTTAGCAAAGCAGTGAGGCCCGGGTGGTACAAGGCCTCTTGGTGCCTTTGAGGTAGCAAAGCTGCTTTCTGCCCAGGGAGGCATGAGCTGTGGGCCCAGACAGGGCCGGGTGCCCAGGGCAGCATCGGTTCAGGGACTGAGTGCGTCTGGGTAGTGTTAAAGAGAAGGGACGGCGTGTAGGGTTGCCGCCTTACCTTTACGGCCTCAGGTTCCGTGCCTTGTATCGGAAGAGTGCCTGTATCCACGTGCTCCTTCTTCACAAGATTGGATCAGACCCAGGCCTGTCACAGTCTCTTGGGGCCCTTGCAGGCCCGGGCGTCTCTTTGGCCTTTTCCTGCTACAGGGAGACAGGGAGACAGGTGCACTCAGCAAGCTACACAGGTGGGAAGCACAGGGGCCTCAGTCGGAGTGTTGTGGGCCCTGACGGCTGGTGGGCTAGCAACAGGGCCACGCCATTGACAAGGAACGACCTAGATAGATGCACACGGAGAAAGCGGTTCTCCAAGTCAGCGGAGGCCAGCGCTCCTTGTTTTCTGGTTCCCTGAGGGAAGGCACAGACAATGGATCCGGCCAACGTGACTGGTACTGTGAAGCTGTCCAAGGTGATGGGAGAAGGCAGAACACAGGCGCCTGTCACTCAGCTGGCCACAGCGAGCAAATCCTGGGTCCTGCCCTTGCCCAAACCCCCGACAAATACTCCTGAGCGCACATCTCGGTTCCTGCACCGAACCAGGCCAGGTCCTGCACTTCTTCAAGCCCCCGACCGACACTCCTGGGCCAGCATCGGACTCTCAGGCTTGTTCCTGGCCTTAGTCAAGCCCCCGGAACACATTCCTGAGCCCACAACGCGCTCTGTACCCCTGAACTACGGTGTGTCCTCCCCTTGTTCAAGCCCCCAGGAAACACTACTGAGCCCGCATCTCACTCGCTGCATTGAACCTGGCTGGCTCCTTGTCTTGTTCAAGCCCCCGACAGATACTCCGGAACCCACATCTCGGTCCCTGCACTGATCCCGGCTGGGTGCTGCCCTTGTTCCCGACCCCGACAAATACTCCTGAGCCCACATCTCGGGCCCTGCACTGAATCGGGTGGGCCCTGCCCATCTTCCAGCCCCGACAAACTCTCCTGAGCCCACATCCCGGTCCCTGCACTGAAGCAGGCTGGGTGCTTCCCATGTTCAAGCCCCGACAAGCACTCCTGAGCCCACATCTCGGGCCCTGCACCGACCCAGTCTGGGTCCTGCCCTTGTTCAAGCCGCTGAACAAATACCCCTGAGCCGGCTTCTCTGTCCCTGCCGTGAACCAGGCCAGGAGCTGCACGTGTTGAAGCCACTGACCAACAGTTCTGGGCCTGCATCTGATTCTCAGGCTGGTTCCTGGCCTGAGGTAAGCCCCCAGCAAACAGTATTGAGCCCACAGCTGGCTCCCTGCTCCTGAACTCAACTAAGGTGTGTCCTCCCCTTGTTCAACCACCCTCCCCCCCCCCACCCCCCAGGAAACACCACTGTGCCCGCATCTCACTCGCTGCATTGAACCAGGCTGGGTCCTGCGCTTGTTCAAACCCCCGACAAATCCTCCTGAGCCCACCCCTCGGTCCCTGCACTGAACCAGGCTGGATCCTCCCTTTGTTCAAGCCCCTGACAAACACACCTGACACCACCTCTCGGTCCCGTCATCGAGCCAGGCTGGGTCCTGCCCATGATCAAGCAGCCGATAAACACTCCTTGGAGCACATCTCGGTCCCTGCACTGATCCAGGCTGGATCCTGCCCTTGTTCATCCCGACAGACACTCCCGAGGCCACAGCACAGTCCCTGCCATGACCCAGGCTGGGTCCTGCCTTTGTTCAAGCCCCCGACAAACACTCTTGAGCCCACATCTCGGTCCATGCAACTGAATCGGGTCGGCCCTGCCCATGCCCAAGCTCTTTGTAGAACGCATATATCGTGTGTCAGGACTATAGGATGGCTGGTTTAGCTTGATCCTCTTGCTGCTCCAGGCCCCACAGGCTTGGGCCACAGGGCAGGCTGGGATGTGTTCTCACATGGAGAACAGAACCACTTTGAAAGGGCCTCCATAGGGTCGATGGCAGCCGTGCATGTCTCCGACACCGGTGAGTCGTGGGACTTAACGGGGAGCTGTCCTTAGCGTCTCCCTGGCCGGCATTCGCACAAGGTTCAGGGGGGGTCCCTCATGCCAGCAGAGCGGGCCTCGTTTCTCCCTCTGCACACAGTGTGGCCACGGCACCTCAGGCTTGTGCAGCTTTCACGTCGGCCCAGCGAGGGAGGGAGGGTCGCCCGTCCCCTTCTGCGCTTCAGCAGTGACCGCCCACTGTTGGCTTTCAAGGTCGAGAAAGCACTCTCTGAACGTGTGGACTAAAACCCTCTGAACTCCCACCGGTGAAACTCACTCAGGACGAGAAGGGCTTGCCTTCACGCCAAGGATAAGCGTCTCTTCTGAGCGCTGGTGTCCACAGAGTTGCAGACGGCAACAGCACTACTTAGAGAGACGGAGACACACAGACACCAGCGCCTGCTACACACGCGGAAGGATTGCCCAACACAGTGCTATGCCAGAAGCAAAGATACAGAGACACAGAGCGAGCGCTGTACACTAAGGTGCTGGTGTTCCAGAACAGTGGAGATCCACTGTAGCACTGTAGGTGGGGTTCTTCCCTACTCCCCTTGCATCCGGACAGCAGCAGGCTCTCTGTCCCTTGAAGAAAAGTATCCAGCCCCTTGGCACCCCTGCGTATCCCTTGGATACTCAGGGAGAGCTCTCAGTTATTGCCAGTCCCAGGGGACACAGGAGTGTGCGGTTCGGATGGCGGAGCAGGAACCCGTGCTTGGAATTTCCAGAGCCAGGTCAATGACAGCGCCTGGGGCTAGCCCGGCCACATGCAAAACCCTGTCCCTCCCTGGAGCAGAATCTGGCCACGTAGGGGCGCTGGAGCAGCACAGGAACCCCGGAAGATGCCCTCCGGTCTGGGGGCGTGTCCATAAGAGTGCCGCCCACTACCCTGTCGGCCGTTGGTCTAGATTTGGGCCAGCAGTCTGTGCATGGCTCACAGCCTAGGCCCCCGCCTGTTCGCCGGATCTCCTAGGGCCCGTTCACCCCGTCCTGCGTTTCTGGCACCCCTTTCTTCGGCCTCACGCCAACACCCCCACACAGCAGCCCCCGCCTTCTGACAATCCCCCTCACTCCCCGCCCCCAAAAGAGCTAGTCGGTCCCACAGGTTTACTGCAGCCTGGGCCGCCATTACGCCCCACTTGTTGTGCTCTTATGTCGCGTCCCTTCGCCTCTGCCCCAGCTCGGGGTCACCGCCAAGGCCAAGAGGAACGTGAGAGGCGGTCAGAGGAAGGCGGGAGCGTCCCGGGACCCCGCACCTTCCAAGTTGTGAGCCCAGGTACTCAGGGGGCAGGGCCCCGCCCCCACCCCCCCTCCCCCACCCCGCAGCCTGCCGTCGTGATGCAGTGCGCAGCTGGGACCTTGTCACCAGCAGTTGTCACGCCAGGCCAAGAGGCCACCCTCTTCAGGGTGGAGGCGGTGGAGGAGGGCGAGGCCCTGGTGGACGGAGACGTGGCGGGGATCGGGCGGGAGTTCCAGCTGCTTGCGGAAGACATCGTGGAGGAGGTGGAGGTTGTGGCGGATGAGGAGCAGGAACAGCGGCCCTCCCAGGAGCTAGAGGAGAAGACGGTGGAGGAGCAGGGCCAGGAAAGGCCCGGAGGCCCTTGTGAGCGCCAGGAGCTGGATGCCCTGCAGGCACTGGCCGCCCTGCAGGTAGAACTGAGCTCTGAGCGTGAGCAAAACCGCAGGGCTTACGTTCAGTTCATGCGCAAGAACCATCAGAGGAGGAAGCGTCACTTGGCTCGGAGGAGCGCCATCATCCAGGGCATCCCTGGCTTCTGGGCCAAAGCTGTATCCTTTGCGCTGCTCCTTGGGGTCCGCTGCTCAGGAGGACGAGGAAGGGGAGAAGGGGCAGGAGCAGGCGGAGGGGGTGGAGGCGAGGGCACAGGAAGGGCGCCGGAGGCCACTGAAGGAAATGCGGTCCTGGGCAATTGGCAGGCTCCAAAGGCACAGCCGAGTAGGGCCTGGGCAGGGCCACAGGTGGACGTGTCGCAGCCATGCCTTTGAGTGTCTCCTTCAGGCCTGCATCTGAGGAGGCGCAGCCCCCGAGGCCTCTAAGTCAACATTGACCAGAGACGGTACACAAGAGCAGCGTTCGCAGACAGTTATTGGTGTAAATGTGGGTGATCCCGGCACATTGCTGGGGCATGTGAGTCATTCACACACACACGCACACGCACACGCACACACACACACACGTACACATAAACACACACACACATACCCAAGAAGCCCTTTACTTTCAGACACGGTTTGTCACAAGGACTGCAAGTCTGACCGTATAAGCAGTGACATGCCACTACCCAGCATACACAGGTCTGGAGGAGCAGAGTAGCGGTCAGAAACAGCCCCTGCTTGGGGAATGCAGATGCACACCATCCCAAGGGGCCCAGAGCCATGAGCGTGTCTGATGGTATGGCAGGTCCTGAGGATATCAGCAGTGGCCGGGCAAGAGGCAGTGCCCGCCAAGCTCCTTGCAGATGCGTGTTCCAGTATCCTTGTTCCACCCCAGACTAGGGCTGATGCTCCTGGCTCTTCTTGGCCGGCATGTGGCCTGAATGGCTCCTTGACCTAAAGCAGATTATGAGCCACCCTCAAGTCTCCGTCCTGATCAGCGACCAAGATCAAGACTTTCTCGGCTACATGATGGACTTGAAGGTCAGTGAGGGAGACTGAGGAAGGGTGGGTATGGGACCTGGCGGGGAGTGGGAGGAACGTGTTAGCCATGTTCCTGTGCTGTGAGACTTTGGAGAGGCATCGGGGAAGCTGATCATGCCTGCCTTGGAGGCAAGCTGAGGCCCCTAGAAGCTTGCACCTTTTCCCTCCTCGCTATCCTGGCAGGTGCAGGTGCGGAGCCATCCGCCGTCCCGCTGCAAGCTGATCTTTTCCTTTCGGGACAACCCCTGCTTCTTGAACTCGGTGATCATTAAGGAGTATTACCTTGACATCACTGGTAAAAGGTGGCTCCCGGGGTGATGAGTGTGGGTGTGCAAGCGTGTGGATGATGCACCTGCGGTGTCCACCCCAGTCTCCCCTGTCTGTCTGCAGGGTACAGGGCACGTCGATCCACTCCAGTCCACTGGTTCTGGGACTTTGAACGGGGAGCCCCCAGCCGCAGGCTGGACACCAGGAGCCTTAACTTTCTCAACTGGCTGTCAGGCCACAACGGCCCAGAATCGAACAGGATTGCTGAGGTGGGGTTGCTTTGGGCTTGCACACAGTTGGTGGTTGATGTTGGAGTTCTTGGCTGCTCATGGGAGGGTTGGGAGCCTGGTCAGCCCCTGGCTGACCTTGCTCGTGTTGCCTGCAGATCATCAGCGAAGACGTGTGGGACGATCCCCTGAAGTACTACCTCAGGGAGGAAGGTTCGTCCATGAGAGACAACTGACAGAAACACATGTGGTGATGGGGTCTGGAGGTAGGCCCCGTAGGGACAGCCGAATAGTAGCTGGGACACAGTACTTTCTTTTGCAAATGGGGATGCTCAGGCTCATGCAAACTGGCTGCAGAGCCAGAGCCTGAGTCAAGCATGCAGCAGGTGACTTGCTGAGACTGGGGGCTGGGGGGGACTCGGTGTGTCCGAGAGCGCAGTAAGTCCCCCTCCAGTCAGCTGTGGTGGCAGCGCGAGAGTCCTAGGTGATACGACTAGAGGCAGGGTGAATTAAGTGCCTGTGTCAGAATCATCTGTCCTTGGGTCCTGCCATTCCCCCGGCGTCCTTCCTCTCACTGAGTTTGAGAATGCCTGGGCCCTTCACTTCCGCCCCTTAACCTAGGATGGCCTGTCACTGAAAGGGCGTCCTGTCCAGGGTCCCAGTGCACCTGTGCGCTGACTTTGGGATCTTGTGTGAATTTCCACATCCAATACTCTGATCTCACCAGCACCACACCTGCTGAGCTTGAAGTTGCTTCAGGGAAAATCCGGACGTCTCTGGGAGGAGGTGGACAGGGAGCCCCAAGGGCAGGACATGGTGCCTAGTGACACCATCTCCGTCATTGCTGGACACGGGTCTTCGGCTCCTGAAACCCCTGTGTTCCCTGTTTGCGTCCGTGTCCACGTGCCAAGCATGTGTGTGTGTACACGCGTGTGCTTGTGTCACCTGTCTTTATGCGGGGGTGTGTGTGTGTGTCCGGCCCAGGGCGGACGCAGAGATGAAGGCGACGGGAGAGGAGGTGACGAGCGACCAGAAGAGGAGGCACGAGGCGTCCCCAGGCTGACGGAGGTTGGTCACCGACTCTCCGCATGACCGTATCCGGGATGGGAATGAGGAAAAGATGGCCAGTGATACCTCGGACCAGCGGACCGTGGCTCGAGAAATCCGCAATTAGACCAAATCCAAAACACGCTCGCCACTTCTAACTTGTGGTTGTGTGTGCTTGGACCAGGGAGAGGGAAGTGCATGGTCTGAGGATTCCGCGAGGGCAAATCAGGTGGGGCGGGGCTTTGAAACCGCTGCCTGAGGAGCCCTCAGTCCATGGGGACGTGGGCCGGCCTCTGGAAATGGTGGGCGAGGGTACGGCTGGACCCGGGGTGGAGAGGAGGCCAAGTTCCTGTAGAGAAGAGCAGAGACCCGAAGGAGAAAGAGGCACAGATTGCCTGCTGCACTGGGGACTTGTTCCACACACGGAAGAAGGAGACCCGGGAGGGCCCTGGGCCAGTGCTGCCCAGGATCGGCCCATCGGCCCGCACGCTGTCTCCACGAGGGTGGCACACACTGGCATGATGCGAAACACAACGCAAGATGTGCTAAGCTAGGCTGTCCATGCAAAACCCCAGGCACGCGAGGAGAGACAGGGTGTGAGCGTGGCAGACGTCCAGGCATTTCCAGCCTCCTCGGCAGGGCAGAAAGGCGAGGGAGGCGCAGGTGTGGGTGTACGTGTGCGTCCCTCTGCCGGAGTGTGCCTGTGAGGGAGGGAAGAGGGAGGAAGCAAGGACGGTGGGCTACTTGCATGTGCCAAGGGACCTCGGGAGAATGGCAGACAGGGAAGCCCCTGGGGGCGGTTGAGAGCCTGCTGGTGGATTTCAGGGCCCAGGGGCTAGGCATTAGCGGCCCTGCCAAAGACACCCCATGGGTCGTGCTCCAAGTCCTGACGTGAATTCCTTCCTTCCTCTGGGGTCTTGCCCCCGGCTGTGGGGGGCGGGGGGGGGGGGGCCAGAGGGGCTAAGGGGCGCGTCTGCCCCAGACGGAGGTTTCTGGCAGCGTCGCTGGAGCAGAATCTCTGATTCTGTCGTAGGGCATCTGCACCAGATGACACTCAGAGGCACCCTGCCTTCCAGGTGACCGTCTTGGATGTCCCCGGGCCCAAGCGGGGACTGGCTTCCTTGGCATGTGGGCTGTGTAGGCAAGCAGGGATGCCTGACTGTCGGGAATTCTAGCTGGGCCTAATGAGAGCAACTGAAAGAGAGTCTTGGCATTTAGCAAAGCAGTGAGGCCCGGGTGGTACAAGGCCTCTTGGTGCCTTTGAGGTAGCAAAGCTGCTTTCTGCCCAGGGAGGCATGAGCTGTGGGCCCAGACAGGGCCGGGTGCCCAGGGCAGCATCGGTTCAGGGACTGAGTGCGTCTGGGTAGTGTTAAAGAGAAGGGACGGCGTGTAGGGTTGCCGCCTTACCTTTACGGCCTCAGGTTCCGTGCCTTGTATCGGAAGAGTGCCTGTATCCACGTGCTCCTTCTTCACAAGATTGGATCAGACCCAGGCCTGTCACAGTCTCTTGGGGCCCTTGCAGGCCCGGGCGTCTCTTTGGCCTTTTCCTGCTACAGGGAGACAGGGAGACAGGTGCACTCAGCAAGCTACACAGGTGGGAAGCACAGGGGCCTCAGTCGGAGTGTTGTGGGCCCTGACGGCTGGTGGGCTAGCAACAGGGCCACGCCATTGACAAGGAACGACCTAGATAGATGCACACGGAGAAAGCGGTTCTCCAAGTCAGCGGAGGCCAGCGCTCCTTGTTTTCTGGTTCCCTGAGGGAAGGCACAGACAATGGATCCGGCCAACGTGACTGGTACTGTGAAGCTGTCCAAGGTGATGGGAGAAGGCAGAACACAGGCGCCTGTCACTCAGCTGGCCACAGCGAGCAAATCCTGGGTCCTGCCCTTGCCCAAACCCCCGACAAATACTCCTGAGCGCACATCTCGGTTCCTGCACCGAACCAGGCCAGGTCCTGCACTTCTTCAAGCCCCCGACCGACACTCCTGGGCCAGCATCGGACTCTCAGGCTTGTTCCTGGCCTTAGTCAAGCCCCCGGAACACATTCCTGAGCCCACAACGCGCTCTGTACCCCTGAACTACGGTGTGTCCTCCCCTTGTTCAAGCCCCCAGGAAACACTACTGAGCCCGCATCTCACTCGCTGCATTGAACCTGGCTGGCTCCTTGTCTTGTTCAAGCCCCCGACAGATACTCCGGAACCCACATCTCGGTCCCTGCACTGATCCCGGCTGGGTGCTGCCCTTGTTCCCGACCCCGACAAATACTCCTGAGCCCACATCTCGGGCCCTGCACTGAATCGGGTGGGCCCTGCCCATCTTCCAGCCCCGACAAACTCTCCTGAGCCCACATCCCGGTCCCTGCACTGAAGCAGGCTGGGTGCTTCCCATGTTCAAGCCCCGACAAGCACTCCTGAGCCCACATCTCGGGCCCTGCACCGACCCAGTCTGGGTCCTGCCCTTGTTCAAGCCGCTGAACAAATACCCCTGAGCCGGCTTCTCTGTCCCTGCCGTGAACCAGGCCAGGAGCTGCACGTGTTGAAGCCACTGACCAACAGTTCTGGGCCTGCATCTGATTCTCAGGCTGGTTCCTGGCCTGAGGTAAGCCCCCAGCAAACAGTATTGAGCCCACAGCTGGCTCCCTGCTCCTGAACTCAACTAAGGTGTGTCCTCCCCTTGTTCAACCACCCTCCCCCCCCCCCACCCCCCAGGAAACACCACTGTGCCCGCATCTCACTCGCTGCATTGAACCAGGCTGGGTCCTGCGCTTGTTCAAACCCCCGACAAATCCTCCTGAGCCCACCCCTCGGTCCCTGCACTGAACCAGGCTGGATCCTCCCTTTGTTCAAGCCCCTGACAAACACACCTGACACCACCTCTCGGTCCCGTCATCGAGCCAGGCTGGGTCCTGCCCATGATCAAGCAGCCGATAAACACTCCTTGGAGCACATCTCGGTCCCTGCACTGATCCAGGCTGGATCCTGCCCTTGTTCATCCCGACAGACACTCCCGAGGCCACAGCACAGTCCCTGCCATGACCCAGGCTGGGTCCTGCCTTTGTTCAAGCCCCCGACAAACACTCTTGAGCCCACATCTCGGTCCATGCAACTGAATCGGGTCGGCCCTGCCCATGCCCAAGCTCTTTGTAGAACGCATATATCGTGTGTCAGGACTATAGGATGGCTGGTTTAGCTTGATCCTCTTGCTGCTCCAGGCCCCACAGGCTTGGGCCACAGGGCAGGCTGGGATGTGTTCTCACATGGAGAACAGAACCACTTTGAAAGGGCCTCCATAGGGTCGATGGCAGCCGTGCATGTCTCCGACACCGGTGAGTCGTGGGACTTAACGGGGAGCTGTCCTTAGCGTCTCCCTGGCCGGCATTCGCACAAGGTTCAGGGGGGGTCCCTCATGCCAGCAGAGCGGGCCTCGTTTCTCCCTCTGCACACAGTGTGGCCACGGCACCTCAGGCTTGTGCAGCTTTCACGTCGGCCCAGCGAGGGAGGGAGGGTCGCCCGTCCCCTTCTGCGCTTCAGCAGTGACCGCCCACTGTTGGCTTTCAAGGTCGAGAAAGCACTCTCTGAACGTGTGGACTAAAACCCTCTGAACTCCCACCGGTGAAACTCACTCAGGACGAGAAGGGCTTGCCTTCACGCCAAGGATAAGCGTCTCTTCTGAGCGCTGGTGTCCACAGAGTTGCAGACGGCAACAGCACTACTTAGAGAGACGGAGACACACAGACACCAGCGCCTGCTACACACGCGGAAGGATTGCCCAACACAGTGCTATGCCAGAAGCAAAGATACAGAGACACAGAGCGAGCGCTGTACACTAAGGCGCTGGTGTTCCCGAACAGTGGAGATCCACTGTAGCACTGTAGGTGGGGTTCTTCCCTACTCCCCTAGCATCCGGACAGCAGCAGGCTCTCTGTCCCTTGAAGAAAAGTATCCAGCCCCTTGGCACCCCTGCGTATCCCTTGGATACTCAGGGAGAGCTCTCAGTTATTGCCAGTCCCAGGGGACACAGGAGTGTGCGGTTCGGATGGCGGAGCAGGAACCCGTGCTTGGAATTTCCAGAGCCAGGTCAATGACAGCGCCTGGGGCTAGCCCGGCCACATGCAAAACCCTGTCCCTCCCTGGAGCAGAATCTGGCCACGTGGGGGCGCTGGAGCAGCACAGGAACCCCGGAAGATGCCCTCCGGTCTGGGGGCGTGTCCATAAGAGTGCCGCCCACTACCCTGTCGGCCGTTGGTCTAGATTTGGGCCAGCAGTCTGTGCATGGCTCACAGCCTAGGCCCCCGCCTGTTCGCCGGATCTCCTAGGGCCCGTTCACCCCGTCCTGCGTTTCTGGCACCCCTTTCTTCGGCCTGACGCCAACACCCCCACACAGCAGCCCCCGCCTTCTGACAATCCCCCTCACTCCCCGCCCCCAAAAGAGCTAGTCGGTCCCACAGGTTTACTGCAGCCTGGGTCGCCATTACGCCCCACTTGTTGTGCTCTTATGTCGCGTCCCTTCGCCTCTGCCCCAGCTCGGGGTCACCGCCAAGGCCAAGAGGAACGTGAGAGGCGGTCAGAGGAAGGCGGGAGCGTCCCGGGACCCCGCACCTTCCAAGTTGTGAGCCCAGGTACTCAGGGGGCAGGGCCCCGCCCCCACCCCCCCTCCCCCACCCCGCAGCCTGCCGTCGTGATGCAGTGCGCAGCTGGGACCTTGTCACCAGCAGTTGTCACGCCAGGCCAAGAGGCCACCCTCTTCAGGGTGGAGGCGGTGGAGGAGGGCGAGGCCCTGGTGGACGGAGACGTGGCGGGGATCGGGCGGGAGTTCCAGCTGCTTGCGGAAGACATCGTGGAGGAGGTGGAGGTTGTGGCGGATGAGGAGCAGGAACAGCGGCCCTCCCAGGAGCTAGAGGAGAAGACGGTGGAGGAGCAGGGCCAGGAAAGGCCCGGAGGCCCTTGTGAGCGCCAGGAGCTGGATGCCCTGCAGGCACTGGCCGCCCTGCAGGTAGAACTGAGCTCTGAGCGTGAGCAAAACCGCAGGGCTTACGTTCAGTTCATGCGCAAGAACCATCAGAGGAGGAAGCGTCACTTGGCTCGGAGGAGCGCCATCATCCAGGGCATCCCTGGCTTCTGGGCCAAAGCTGTATCCTTTGCGCTGCTCCTTGGGGTCCGCTGCTCAGGAGGACGAGGAAGGGGAGAAGGGGCAGGAGCAGGCGGAGGGGGTGGAGGCGAGGGCACAGGAAGGGCGCCGGAGGCCACTGAAGGAAATGCGGTCCTGGGCAATTGGCAGGCTCCAAAGGCACAGCCGAGTAGGGCCTGGGCAGGGCCACAGGTGGACGTGTCGCAGCCATGCCTTTGAGTGTCTCCTTCAGGCCTGCATCTGAGGAGGCGCAGCCCCCGAGGCCTCTAAGTCAACATTGACCAGAGACGGTACACAAGAGCAGCGTTCGCAGACAGTTATTGGTGTAAATGTGGGTGATCCCGGCACATTGCTGGGGCATGTGAGTCATTCACACACACACGCACACGCACACGCACACACACACACACGTACACATAAACACACACACACATACCCAAGAAGCCCTTTACTTTCAGACACGGTTTGTCACAAGGACTGCAAGTCTGACCGTATAAGCAGTGACATGCCACTACCCAGCATACACAGGTCTGGAGGAGCAGAGTAGCGGTCAGAAACAGCCCCTGCTTGGGGAATGCAGATGCACACCATCCCAAGGGGCCCAGAGCCATGAGCGTGTCTGATGGTATGGCAGGTCCTGAGGATATCAGCAGTGGCCGGGCAAGAGGCAGTGCCCGCCAAGCTCCTTGCAGATGCGTGTTCCAGTATCCTTGTTCCACCCCAGACTAGGGCTGATGCTCCTGGCTCTTCTTGGCCGGCATGTGGCCTGAATGGCTCCTTGACCTAAAGCAGATTATGAGCCACCCTCAAGTCTCCGTCCTGATCAGCGACCAAGATCAAGACTTTCTCGGCTACATGATGGACTTGAAGGTCAGTGAGGGAGACTGAGGAAGGGTGGGTATGGGACCTGGCGGGGAGTGGGAGGAACGTGTTAGCCATGTTCCTGTGCTGTGAGACTTTGGAGAGGCATCGGGGAAGCTGATCATGCCTGCCTTGGAGGCAAGCTGAGGCCCCTAGAAGCTTGCACCTTTTCCCTCCTCGCTATCCTGGCAGGTGCAGGTGCGGAGCCATCCGCCGTCCCGCTGCAAGCTGATCTTTTCCTTTCGGGACAACCCCTGCTTCTTGAACTCGGTGATCATTAAGGAGTATTACCTTGACATCACTGGTAAAAGGTGGCTCCCGGGGTGATGAGTGTGGGTGTGCAAGCGTGTGGATGATGCACCTGCGGTGTCCACCCCAGTCTCCCCTGTCTGTCTGCAGGGTACAGGGCACGTCGATCCACTCCAGTCCACTGGTTCTGGGACTTTGAACGGGGAGCCCCCAGCCGCAGGCTGGACACCAGGAGCCTTAACTTTCTCAACTGGCTGTCAGGCCACAACGGCCCAGAATCGAACAGGATTGCTGAGGTGGGGTTGCTTTGGGCTTGCACACAGTTGGTGGTTGATGTTGGAGTTCTTGGCTGCTCATGGGAGGGTTGGGAGCCTGGTCAGCCCCTGGCTGACCTTGCTCGTGTTGCCTGCAGATCATCAGCGAAGACGTGTGGGACGATCCCCTGAAGTACTACCTCAGGGAGGAAGGTTCGTCCATGAGAGACAACTGACAGAAACACATGTGGTGATGGGGTCTGGAGGTAGGCCCCGTAGGGACAGCCGAATAGTAGCTGGGACACAGTACTTTCTTTTGCAAATGGGGATGCTCAGGCTCATGCAAACTGGCTGCAGAGCCAGAGCCTGAGTCAAGCATGCAGCAGGTGACTTGCTGAGACTGGGGGCTGGGGGGGACTCGGTGTGTCCGAGAGCGCAGTAAGTCCCCCTCCAGTCAGCTGTGGTGGCAGCGCGAGAGTCCTAGGTGATACGACTAGAGGCAGGGTGAATTAAGTGCCTGTGTCAGAATCATCTGTCCTTGGGTCCTGCCATTCCCCCGGCGTCCTTCCTCTCACTGAGTTTGAGAATGCCTGGGCCCTTCACTTCCGCCCCTTAACCTAGGATGGCCTGTCACTGAAAGGGCGTCCTGTCCAGGGTCCCAGTGCACCTGTGCGCTGACTTTGGGATCTTGTGTGAATTTCCACATCCAATACTCTGATCTCACCAGCACCACACCTGCTGAGCTTGAAGTTGCTTCAGGGAAAATCCGGACGTCTCTGGGAGGAGGTGGACAGGGAGCCCCAAGGGCAGGACATGGTGCCTAGTGACACCATCTCCGTCATTGCTGGACACGGGTCTTCGGCTCCTGAAACCCCTGTGTTCCCTGTTTGCGTCCGTGTCCACGTGCCAAGCATGTGTGTGTGTACACGCGTGTGCTTGTGTCACCTGTCTTTATGCGGGGGTGTGTGTGTGTGTCCGGCCCAGGGCGGACGCAGAGATGAAGGCGACGGGAGAGGAGGTGACGAGCGACCAGAAGAGGAGGCACGAGGCGTCCCCAGGCTGACGGAGGTTGGTCACCGACTCTCCGCATGACCGTATCCGGGATGGGAATGAGGAAAAGATGGCCAGTGATACCTCGGACCAGCGGACCGTGGCTCGAGAAATCCGCAATTAGACCAAATCCAAAACACGCTCGCCACTTCTAACTTGTGGTTGTGTGTGCTTGGACCAGGGAGAGGGAAGTGCATGGTCTGAGGATTCCGCGAGGGCAAATCAGGTGGGGCGGGGCTTTGAAACCGCTGCCTGAGGAGCCCTCAGTCCATGGGGACGTGGGCCGGCCTCTGGAAATGGTGGGCGAGGGTACGGCTGGACCCGGGGTGGAGAGGAGGCCAAGTTCCTGTAGAGAAGAGCAGAGACCCGAAGGAGAAAGAGGCACAGATTGCCTGCTGCACTGGGGACTTGTTCCACACACGGAAGAAGGAGACCCGGGAGGGCCCTGGGCCAGTGCTGCCCAGGATCGGCCCATCGGCCCGCACGCTGTCTCCACGAGGGTGGCACACACTGGCATGATGCGAAACACAACGCAAGATGTGCTAAGCTAGGCTGTCCGTGCAAAACCCCAGGCACGCGAGGAGAGACAGGGTGTGAGCGTGGCAGACGTCCAGGCATTTCCAGCCTCCTCGGCAGGGCAGAAAGGCGAGGGAGGCGCAGGTGTGGGTGTACGTGTGCGTCCCTCTGCCGGAGTGTGCCTGTGAGGGAGGGAAGAGGGAGGAAGCAAGGACGGTGGGCTACTTGCATGTGCCAAGGGACCTCGGGAGAATGGCAGACAGGGAAGCCCCTGGGGGCGGTTGAGAGCCTGCTGGTGGATTTCAGGGCCCAGGGGCTAGGCATTAGCGGCCCTGCCAAAGACACCCCATGGGTCGTGCTCCAAGTCCTGACGTGAATTCCTTCCTTCCTCTGGGGTCTTGCCCCCGGCTGTGGGGGGCGGGGGGGGGGGCCAGAGGGGCTAAGGGGCGCGTCTGCCCCAGACGGAGGTTTCTGGCAGCGTCGCTGGAGCAGAATCTCTGATTCTGTCGTAGGGCATCTGCACCAGATGACACTCAGAGGCACCCTGCCTTCCAGGTGACCGTCTTGGATGTCCCCGGGCCCAAGCGGGGACTGGCTTCCTTGGCATGTGGGCTGTGTAGGCAAGCAGGGATGCCTGACTGTCGGGAATTCTAGCTGGGCCTAATGAGAGCAACTGAAAGAGAGTCTTGGCATTTAGCAAAGCAGTGAGGCCCGGGTGGTACAAGGCCTCTTGGTGCCTTTGAGGTAGCAAAGCTGCTTTCTGCCCAGGGAGGCATGAGCTGTGGGCCCAGACAGGGCCGGGTGCCCAGGGCAGCATCGGTTCAGGGACTGAGTGCGTCTGGGTAGTGTTAAAGAGAAGGGACGGCGTGTAGGGTTGCCGCCTTACCTTTACGGCCTCAGGTTCCGTGCCTTGTATCGGAAGAGTGCCTGTATCCACGTGCTCCTTCTTCACAAGATTGGATCAGACCCAGGCCTGTCACAGTCTCTTGGGGCCCTTGCAGGCCCGGGCGTCTCTTTGGCCTTTTCCTGCTACAGGGAGACAGGGAGACAGGTGCACTCAGCAAGCTACACAGGTGGGAAGTACAGGGGCCTCAGTCGGAGTGTTGTGGGCCCTGACGGCTGGTGGGCTAGCAACAGGGCCACGCCATTGACAAGGAACGACCTAGATAGATGCACACGGAGAAAGCGGTTCTCCAAGTCAGCGGAGGCCAGCGCTCCTTGTTTTCTGGTTCCCTGAGGGAAGGCACAGACAATGGATCCGGCCAACGTGACTGGCACTGTGAAGCTGTCCAAGGTGATGGGAGAAGGCAGAACACAGGCGCCTGTCACTCAGCTGGCCACAGCGAGCAAATCCTGGGTCCTGCCCTTGCCCAAACCCCCGACAAATACTCCTGAGCGCACATCTCGGTTCCTGCACCGAACCAGGCCAGGTCCTGCACTTCTTCAAGCCCCCGACCGACACTCCTGGGCCAGCATCGGACTCTCAGGCTTGTTCCTGGCCTTAGTCAAGCCCCCGGAACACATTCCTGAGCCCACAACGCGCTCTGTACCCCTGAACTACGGTGTGTCCTCCCCTTGTTCAAGCCCCCAGGAAACACTACTGAGCCCGCATCTCACTCGCTGCATTGAACCTGGCTGGCTCCTTGTCTTGTTCAAGCCCCCGACAGATACTCCGGAACCCACATCTCGGTCCCTGCACTGATCCCGGCTGGGTGCTGCCCTTGTTCCCGACCCCGACAAATACTCCTGAGCCCACATCTCGGGCCCTGCACTGAATCGGGTGGGCCCTGCCCATCTTCCAGCCCCGACAAACTCTCCTGAGCCCACATCCCGGTCCCTGCACTGAAGCAGGCTGGGTGCTTCCCATGTTCAAGCCCCGACAAGCACTCCTGAGCCCACATCTCGGGCCCTGCACCGACCCAGTCTGGGTCCTGCCCTTGTTCAAGCCGCTGAACAAATACCCCTGAGCCGGCTTCTCTGTCCCTGCCGTGAACCAGGCCAGGAGCTGCACGTGTTGAAGCCACTGACCAACACTTCTGGGCCTGCCTCTGATTCTCAGGCTGGTTCCTGGCCTGAGGTAAGCCCCCAGCAAACAGTATTGAGCCCACAGCTGGCTCCCTGCTCCTGAACTCAACTAAGGTGTGTCCTCCCCTTGTTCAACCACCCCCCCCCACCCCCCAGGAAACACCACTGTGCCCGCATCTCACTCGCTGCATTGAACCAGGCTGGGTCCTGCGCTTGTTCAAACCCCCGACAAATCCTCCTGAGCCCACCCCTCGGTCCCTGCACTGAACCAGGCTGGATCCTCCCTTTGTTCAAGCCCCTGACAAACACACCTGACACCACCTCTCGGTCCCGTCATCGAGCCAGGCTGGGTCCTGCCCATGATCAAGCAGCCGATAAACACTCCTTGGAGCACATCTCGGTCCCTGCACTGATCCAGGCTGGATCCTGCCCTTGTTCATCCCGACAGACACTCCCGAGGCCACAGCACAGTCCCTGCCATGACCCAGGCTGGGTCCTGCCTTTGTTCAAGCCCCCGACAAACACTCTTGAGCCCACATCTCGGTCCATGCAACTGAATCGGGTCGGCCCTGCCCATGCCCAAGCTCTTTGTAGAACGCATATATCGTGTGTCAGGACTATAGGATGGCTGGTTTAGCTTGATCCTCTTGCTGCTGCAGGCCCCAAAGGCTTGGGCCACAGGGCAGGCTGGGATGTGTTCTCACATGGAGAACAGAACCACTTTGAAAGGGCCTCCATAGGGTCGATGGCAGCCGTGCATGTCTCCGACACCGGTGAGTCGTGGGACTTAACGGGGAGCTGTCCTTAGCGTCTCCCTGGCCGGCATTCGCACAAGGTTCAGGGGGGGTCCCTCATGCCAGCAGAGCGGGCCTCGTTTCTCCCTCTGCGCACAGTGTGGCCACGGCACCTCAGGCTTGTGCAGCTTTCACGTCGGCCCATCGAGGGAGGGAGGGTCGCCCGTCCCCTTCTGCGCTTCAGCAGTGACCGCCCACTGTTGGCTTTCAAGGTCGAGAAAGCACTCTCCGAACGTGTGGACTAAAACCCTCTGAACTCCCACCGGTGAAACTCACTCAGGACGAGAAGGGCTTGCCTTCACGCCAAGGATAAGCGTCTCTTCTGAGCACTGGTGTCCACAGAGTTGCAGACGGTAACAGCACTACTTAGAGAGACGGAGACACACAGACACCAGCGCCTGCTACACACGCGGAAGGATTGCCCAACACAGTGCTATGCCAGAAGCAAAGTTACAGAGACACAGAGCGAGCGCTGTACACTAAGGCGCTGGTGTTCCCGAACAGTGGAGATCCACTGTAGCACTGTAGGTGGGGTTCTTCCCTACTCCCCTAGCATCCGGACAGCAGCAGGCTCTCTGTCCCTTGAAGAAAAGTATCCAGCCCCTTGGCACCCCTGCGTATCCCTTGGATACTCAGGGAGAGCTCTCAGTTATTGCCAGTCCCAGGGGACACAGGAGTGTGCGGTTCGGATGGCGGAGCAGGAACCCGTGCTTGGAATTTCCAGAGCCAGGTCAATGACAGCGCCTGGGGCTAGCCCGGCCACATGCAAAACCCTGTCCCTCCCTGGAGCAGAATCTGGCCACGTGGGGGCGCTGGAGCAGCACAGGAACCCCGGAAGATGCCCTCCGGTCTGGGGGCGTGTCCATAAGAGTGCCGCCCACTACCCTGTCGGCCGTTGGTCTAGATTTGGGCCAGCAGTCTGTGCATGGCTCACAGCCTAGGCCCCCGCCTGTTCGCCGGATCTCCTAGGGCCCGTTCACCCCGTCCTGCGTTTCTGGCACCCCTTTCTTCGGCCTCACGCCAACACCCCCACACAGCAGCCCCCGCCTTCTGACAATCCCCCTCACTCCCCGCCCCCAAAAGAGCTAGTCGGTCCCACAGGTTTACTGCAGCCTGGGCCGCCATTACGCCCCACTTGTTGTGCTCTTATGTCGCGTCCCTTCGCCTCTGCCCCAGCTCGGGGTCACCGCCAAGGCCAAGAGGAACGTGAGAGGCGGTCAGAGGAAGGCGGGAGCGTCCCGGGACCCCGCACCTTCCAAGTTGTGAGCCCAGGTACTCAGGGGGCAGGGCCCCGCCCCCACCCCCCCTCCCCCACCCCGCAGCCTGCCGTCGTGATGCAGTGCGCAGCTGGGACCTTGTCACCAGCAGTTGTCACGCCAGGCCAAGAGGCCACCCTCTTCAGGGTGGAGGCGGTGGAGGAGGGCGAGGCCCTGGTGGACGGAGACGTGGCGGGGATCGGGCGGGAGTTCCAGCTGCTTGCGGAAGACATCGTGGAGGAGGTGGAGGTTGTGGCGGATGAGGAGCAGGAACAGCGGCCCTCCCAGGAGCTAGAGGAGAAGACGGTGGAGGAGCAGGGCCAGGAAAGGCCCGGAGGCCCTTGTGAGCGCCAGGAGCTGGATGCCCTGCAGGCACTGGCCGCCCTGCAGGTAGAACTGAGCTCTGAGCGTGAGCAAAACCGCAGGGCTTACGTTCAGTTCATGCGCAAGAACCATCAGAGGAGGAAGCGTCACTTGGCTCGGAGGAGCGCCATCATCCAGGGCATCCCTGGCTTCTGGGCCAAAGCTGTATCCTTTGCGCTGCTCCTTGGGGTCCGCTGCTCAGGAGGACGAGGAAGGGGAGAAGGGGCAGGAGCAGGCGGAGGGGGTGGAGGCGAGGGCACAGGAAGGGCGCCGGAGGCCACTGAAGGAAATGCGGTCCTGGGCAATTGGCAGGCTCCAAAGGCACAGCCGAGTAGGGCCTGGGCAGGGCCACAGGTGGACGTGTCGCAGCCATGCCTTTGAGTGTCTCCTTCAGGCCTGCATCTGAGGAGGCGCAGCCCCCGAGGCCTCTAAGTCAACATTGACCAGAGACGGTACACAAGAGCAGCGTTCGCAGACAGTTATTGGTGTAAATGTGGGTGATCCCGGCACATTGCTGGGGCATGTGAGTCATTCACACACACACGCACACACGCACACGCACACGCACACGCACACGCACACACACGTACACATAAACACACACACACATACCCAAGAAGCCCTTTACTTTCAGACACGGTTTGTCACAAGGACTGCAAGTCTGACCGTATAAGCAGTGACATGCCGCTACCCAGCATACACAGGTCTGGAGGAGCAGAGTAGCGGTCAGAAACAGCCCCTGCTTGGGGAATGCAGATGCACACCATCCCAAGGGGCCCAGAGCCATGAGCGTGTCTGATGGTATGGCAGGTCCTGAGGATATCAGCAGTGGCCGGGCAAGAGGCAGTGCCCGCCAAGCTCCTTGCAGATGCGTGTTCCAGTATCCTTGTTCCACCCCAGACTAGGGCTGATGCTCCTGGCTCTTCTTGGCCGGCATGTGGCCTGAATGGCTCCTTGACCTAAAGCAGATTATGAGCCACCCTCAAGTCTCCATCCTGATCAGCAACCAAGATCAAGACTTTCTCCGCTACATGATGGACTTGAAGGTCAGTGAGGGAGACTGAGGAAGGGTGGGTATGGGACCTGGCGGGGAGTGGGAGGAACGTGTTAGCCATGTTCCTGTGCTGTGAGACTTTGGAGAGGCATCGGGGAAGCTGATCATGCCTGCCTTGGAGGCAAGCTGAGGCCCCTAGAAGCTTGCACCTTTTCCCTCCTCGCTATCCTGGCAGGTGCAGGTGCGGAGCCATCCGCCGTCCTGCTGCAAGCTGATCTTTTCCTTTCGGGACAACCCCTGCTTCTTGAACTCGGTGATCATTAAGGAGTATTACCTTGACATCACTGGTAAAAGGTGGCTCCCGGGGTGATGAGTGTGGGTGTGCAAGCGTGTGGATGATGCACCTGCGGTGTCCACCCCAGTCTCCCCTGTCTGTCTGCAGGGTACAGGGCACGTCGATCCACTCCAGTCCACTGGTTCTGGGACTTTGAACGGGGAGCCCCCAGCCGCAGGCTGGACACCAGGAGCCTTAACTTTCTCAACTGGCTGTCAGGCCACAACGGCCCAGAATCGAACAGGATTGCTGAGGTGGGGTTGCTTTGGGCTTGCACACAGTTGGTGGTTGATGTTGGAGTTCTTGGCTGCTCATGGGAGGGTTGGGAGCCTGGTCAGCCCCTGGCTGACCTTGCTCGTGTTGCCTGCAGATCATCAGCGAAGACGTGTGGGACGATCCCCTGAAGTACTACCTCAGGGAGGAAGGTTCGTCCATGAGAGACAACTGACAGAAACACATGTGGTGATGGGGTCTGGAGGTAGGCCCCGTAGGGACAGCCGAATAGTAGCTGGGACACAGTACTTTCTTTCGCAAATGGGGATGCTCAGGCTCATGCAAACTGGCTGCAGAGCCAGAGCCTGAGTCAAGCATGCAGCAGGTGACTTGCTGAGACTGGGGCCTGGCGGGGACTCGGTGTGTCCGAGAGCGCAGTAAGTCCCCCTCCAGTCAGCTGTGGTGGCAGCGCGAGAGTCCTAGGTGATACGACTAGAGGCAGGGTGAATTAAGTGCCTGTGTCAGAATCATCTGTCCTTGGGTCCTGCCATTCCCCCGGCGTCCTTCCTCTCACTGAGTTTGAGAATGCCTGGGCCCTTCACTTCCGCCCCTTAACCTAGGATGGCCTGTCATTGAAAGGGCGTCCTGTCCAGGGTCCCAGTGCACCTGTGCGCTGACTTTGGGATCTTGTGTGAATTTCCACATCCAATACTCTGATCTCACCAGCACCACACCTGCTGAGCTTGAAGTTGCTTCAGGGAAAATCCGGACGTCTCTGGGAGGAGGTGGACAGGGAGCCCCAAGGGCAGGACATGGTGCCTAGTGACACCATCTCCGTCATTGCTGGACACGGGTCTTCGGCTCCTGAAACCCCTGTGTTCCCTGTTTGCGTCCGTGTCCACGTGCCAAGCATGTGTGTGTGTACACGCGTGTGCTTGTGTCACCTGTCTTTATGCGGGGGTGTGTGTGTGTGTCCGGCCCAGGGCGGACGCAGAGATGAAGGTGACGGGAGAGGAGGTGACGAGCGACCAGAAGAGGAGGCACGAGGCGTCCCCAGGCTGACGGAGGTTGGTCACCGACTCTCCGCATGACCGTATCCGGGATGGGAATGAGGAAAAGATGGCCAGTGATACCTGCGGACCGTGGCTCGAGAAATCCGCAATTAGACCAAATCCAAAACACGCTCGCCACTTCTAACTTGTGGTTGTGTGTGCTTGGACCAGGGAGAGGGAAGTGCATGGTCTGAGGATTCCGCGAGGGCAAATCAGGTGGGGCGGGGCTTTGAAACCGCTGCCCGAGGAGCCCTCAGTCCATGGGGACGTGGGCCGGCCTCTGGAAATGGTGGGCGAGGGTACGGCTGGACCCGGGGTGGAGAGGAGGCCAAGTTCCTGTAGAGAAGAGCAGAGACCCGAAGGAGAAAGAGGCACAGATTGCCTGCTGCACTGGGGACTTGTTCCACACACGGAAGAAGGAGACCCGGGAGGGCCCTGGGCCAGTGCTGCCCAGGATCGGCCCATCGGCCCGCACGCTGTCTCCACGAGGGTGGCACACACTGGCATGATGCGAAACACAACGCAAGATGTGCTAAGCTAGGCTGTCCGTGCAAAACCCCAGGCACGCGAGGAGAGACAGGGTGTGAGCGTGGCAGACGTCCAGGCATTTCCAGCCTCCTCGGCAGGGCAGAAAGGCGAGGGAGGCGCAGGTGTGGGTGTACGTGTGCGTCCCTCTGCCGGAGTGTGCCTGTGAGGGAGGGAAGAGGGAGGAAGCAAGGACGGTGGGCTACTTGCATGTGCCAAGGGACCTCGGGAGAATGGCAGACAGGGAAGCCCCTGGGGGCGGTTGAGAGCCTGCTGGTGGATTTCAGGGCCCAGGGGCTAGGCATTAGCGGCCCTGCCAAAGACACCCCATGGATCGTGCTCCAAGTCCTGACGTGAATTCCTTCCTTCCTCTGGGGTCTTGCCTCCGGCTGTGGGGGGTGGGGGGGGGGCCAGAGAGGCTAAGGGGCGCGTCTGCCCCAGACGGAGGTTTCTGGCAGCGTCGCTGGAGCAGAATCTCTGATTCTGTCGTAGGGCATCTGCACCAGATGACACTCAGAGGCACCCTGCCTTCCAGGTGACCGTCTTGGATGTCCCCGGGCCCAAGCGGGGACTGGCTTCCTTGGCATGTGGGCTGTGTAGGCAAGCAGGGATGCCTGACTGTCGGGAATTCTAGCTGGGCCTAATGAGAGCAACTGAAAGAGAGTCTTGGCATTTAGCAAAGCAGTGAGGCCCGGGTGGTACAAGGCCTCTTGGTGCCTTTGAGGTAGCAAAGCTGCTTTCTGCCCAGGGAGGCATGAGCTGTGGGCCCAGACAGGGCCGGGTGCCCAGGGCAGCATCGGTTCAGGGACTGAGTGCGTCTGGGTAGTGTTAAAGAGAAGGGACGGCGTGTAGGGTTGCCGCCTTACCTTTACGGCCTCAGGTTCCGTGCCTTGTATCGGAAGAGTGCCTGTATCCACGTGCTCCTTCTTCACAAGATTGGATCAGACCCAGGCCTGTCACAGTCTCTTGGGGCCCTTGCAGGCCCGGGCGTCTCTTTGGCCTTTTCCTGCTACAGGGAGACAGGGAGACAGGTGCACTCAGCAAGCTACACAGGTGGGAAGCACAGGGGCCTCAGTCGGAGTGTTGTGGGCCCTGACGGCTGGTGGGCTAGCAACAGGGCCACGCCATTGACAAGGAACGACCTAGATAGATGCACACGGAGAAAGCGGTTCTCCAAGTCAGCGGAGGCCAGCGCTCCTTGTTTTCTGGTTCCCTGAGGGAAGGCACAGACAATGGATCCGGCCAACGTGACTGGTACTGTGAAGCTGTCCAAGGTGATGGGAGAAGGCAGAACACAGGCGCCTGTCACTCAGCTGGCCACAGCGAGCAAATCCTGGGTCCTGCCCTTGCCCAAACCCCCGACAAATACTCCTGAGCGCACATCTCGGTTCCTGCACCGAACCAGGCCAGGTCCTGCACTTCTTCAAGCCCCCGACCGACACTCCTGGGCCAGCATCGGACTCTCAGGCTTGTTCCTGGCCTTAGTCAAGCCCCCGGAACACATTCCTGAGCCCACAACGCGCTCTGTACCCCTGAACTACGGTGTGTCCTCCCCTTGTTCAAGCCCCCAGGAAACACTACTGAGCCCGCATCTCACTCGCTGCATTGAACCTGGCTGGCTCCTTGTCTTGTTCAAGCCCCCGACAGATACTCCGGAACCCACATCTCGGTCCCTGCACTGATCCCGGCTGGGTGCTGCCCTTGTTCCCGACCCCGACAAATACTCCTGAGCCCACATCTCGGGCCCTGCACTGAATCGGGTGGGCCCTGCCCATCTTCCAGCCCCGACAAACTCTCCTGAGCCCACATCCCGGTCCCTGCACTGAAGCAGGCTGGGTGCTTCCCATGTTCAAGCCCCGACAAGCACTCCTGAGCCCACATCTCGGGCCCTGCACCGACCCAGTCTGGGTCCTGCCCTTGTTCAAGCCGCTGAACAAATACCCCTGAGCCGGCTTCTCTGTCCCTGCCGTGAACCAGGCCAGGAGCTGCACGTGTTGAAGCCACTGACCAACACTTCTGGGCCTGCCTCTGATTCTCAGGCTGGTTCCTGGCCTGAGGTAAGCCCCCAGCAAACAGTATTGAGCCCACAGCTGGCTCCCTGCTCCTGAACTCAACTAAGGTGTGTCCTCCCCTTGTTCAACCACCCTCCCCCCCCCACCCCCCAGGAAACACCACTGTGCCCGCATCTCACTCGCTGCATTGAACCAGGCTGGGTCCTGCGCTTGTTCAAACCCCCGACAAATCCTCCTGAGCCCACCCCTCGGTCCCTGCACTGAACCAGGCTGGATCCTCCCTTTGTTCAAGCCCCTGACAAACACACCTGACACCACCTCTCGGTCCCGTCATCGAGCCAGGCTGGGTCCTGCCCATGATCAAGCAGCCGATAAACACTCCTTGGAGCACATCTCGGTCCCTGCACTGATCCAGGCTGGATCCTGCCCTTGTTCATCCCGACAGACACTCCCGAGGCCACAGCACAGTCCCTGCCATGACCCAGGCTGGGTCCTGCCTTTGTTCAAGCCCCCGACAAACACTCTTGAGCCCACATCTCGGTCCATGCAACTGAATCGGGTCGGCCCTGCCCATGCCCAAGCTCTTTGTAGAACGCATATATCGTGTGTCAGGACTATAGGATGGCTGGTTTAGCTTGATCCTCTTGCTGCTCCAGGCCCCACAGGCTTGGGCCACAGGGCAGGCTGGGATGTGTTCTCACATGGAGAACAGAACCACTTTGAAAGGGCCTCCATAGGGTCGATGGCAGCCGTGCATGTCTCCGACACCGGTGAGTCGTGGGACTTAACGGGGAGCTGTCCTTAGCGTCTCCCTGGCCGGCATTCGCACAAGGTTCAGGGGGGGTCCCTCATGCCAGCAGAGCGGGCCTCGTTTCTCCCTCTGCGCACAGTGTGGCCACGGCACCTCAGGCTTGTGCAGCTTTCACGTCGGCCCATCGAGGGAGGGAGGATCGCCCGTCCCCTTCTGCGCTTCAGCAGTGACCGCCCACTGTTGGCTTTCAAGGTCGAGAAAGCACTCTCCGAACGTGTGGACTAAAACCCTCTGAACTCCCACCGGTGAAACTCACTCAGGACGAGAAGGGCTTGCCTTCACGCCAAGGATAAGCGTCTCTTCTGAGCGCTGGTGTCCACAGAGTTGCAGACGGCAACAGCACTACTTAGAGAGACGGAGACACACAGACACCAGCGCCTGCTACACACGCGGAAGGATTGCCCAACACAGTGCTATGCCAGAAGCAAAGATACAGAGACACAGAGCGAGCGCTGTACACTAAGGCGCTGGTGTTCCCGAACAGTGGAGATCCACTGTAGCACTGTAGGTGGGGTTCTTCCCTACTCCCCTAGCATCCGGACAGCAGCAGGCTCTCTGTCCCTTGAAGAAAAGTATCCAGCCCCTTGGCACCCCTGCGTATCCCTTGGATACTCAGGGAGAGCTCTCAGTTATTGCCAGTCCCAGGGGACACAGGAGTGTGCGGTTCGGATGGCGGAGCAGGAACCCGTGCTTGGAATTTCCAGAGCCAGGTCAATGACAGCGCTTGGGGCTAGCCCGGCCACATGCAAAACCCTGTCCCTCCCTGGAGCAGAATCTGGCCACGTGGGGGCGCTGGAGCAGCACAGGAACCCTGGAAGATGCCCTCCGGTCTGGGGGCGTGTCCATAAGAGTGCCGCCCACTACCCTGTCGGCCATTGGTCTAGATTTGGGCCAGCAGTCTGTGCATGGCTCACAGCCTAGGCCCCCGCCTGTTCGCCGGATCTCCTAGGGCCCGTTCACCACGTCCTGCGTTTCTGGCACCCCTTTCTTCGGCCTCACGCCAACACCCCCACACACCAGCCCCCGCCTTCTGACAATCCCCCTCACTCCCCGCCCCCAAAAGAGCTAGTCGGTCCCACAGGTTTACTGCAGCCTGGGCCGCCATTACGCCCCACTTGTTGTGCTCTTATGTCGCGTCCCTTCGCCTCTGCCCCAGCTCGGGGTCACCGCCAAGGCCAAGAGGAACGTGAGAGGCGGTCAGAGGAAGGCGGGAGCGTCCCGGGACCCCGCACCTTCCAAGCTGTGAGCCCAGGTACTCAGGGGGCAGGGCCCCGCCCCCACCCCCCCTCCCCCACCCCGCAGCCTGCCGTCGTGATGCAGTGCGCAGCTGGGACCTTGTCACCAGCAGTTGTCACGCCAGGCCAAGAGGCCACCCTCTTCAGGGTGGAGGCGGTGGAGGAGGGCGAGGCCCTGGTGGACGGAGACGTGGCGGGGATCGGGCGGGAGTTCCAGCTGCTTGCGGAAGACATCGTGGAGGAGGTGGAGGTTGTGGCGGATGAGGAGCAGGAACAGCGGCCCTCCCAGGAGCTAGAGGAGAAGACGGTGGAGGAGCAGGGCCAGGAAAGGCCCGGAGGCCCTTGTGAGCGCCAGGAGCTGGATGCCCTGCAGGCACTGGCCGCCCTGCAGGTAGAACTGAGCTCTGAGCGTGAGCAAAACCGCAGGGCTTACGTTCAGTTCATGCGCAAGAACCATCAGAGGAGGAAGCGTCACTTGGCTCGGAGGAGCGCCATCATCCAGGGCATCCCTGGCTTCTGGGCCAAAGCTGTATCCTTTGCGCTGCTCCTTGGGGTCCGCTGCTCAGGAGGACGAGGAAGGGGAGAAGGGGCAGGAGCAGGCGGAGGGGGTGGAGGCGAGGGCACAGGAAGGGCGCCGGAGGCCACTGAAGGAAATGCGGTCCTGGGCAATTGGCAGGCTCCAAAGGCACAGCCGAGTAGGGCCTGGGCAGGGCCACAGGTGGACGTGTCGCAGCCATGCCTTTGAGTGTCTCCTTCAGGCCTGCATCTGAGGAGGCGCAGCCCCCGAGGCCTCTAAGTCAACATTGACCAGAGACGGTACACAAGAGCAGCGTTCGCAGACAGTTATTGGTGTAAATGTGGGTGATCCCGGCACATTGCTGGGGCATGTGAGTCATTCACACACACACGCACACACGCACACGCACACGCACACGCACACGCACACACACGTACACATAAACACACACACACATACCCAAGAAGCCCTTTACTTTCAGACACGGTTTGTCACAAGGACTGCAAGTCTGACCGTATAAGCAGTGACATGCCGCTACCCAGCATACACAGGTCTGGAGGAGCAGAGTAGCGGTCAGAAACAGCCCCTGCTTGGGGAATGCAGATGCACACCATCCCAAGGGGCCCAGAGCCATGAGCGTGTCTGATGGTATGGCAGGTCCTGAGGATATCAGCAGTGGCCGGGCAAGAGGCAGTGCCCGCCAAGCTCCTTGCAGATGCGTGTTCCAGTATCCTTGTTCCACCCCAGACTAGGGCTGATGCTCCTGGCTCTTCTTGGCCGGCATGTGGCCTGAATGGCTCCTTGACCTAAAGCAGATTATGAGCCACCCTCAAGTCTCCATCCTGATCAGCAACCAAGATCAAGACTTTCTCCGCTACATGATGGACTTGAAGGTCAGTGAGGGAGACTGAGGAAGGGTGGGTATGGGACCTGGCGGGGAGTGGGAGGAACGTGTTAGCCATGTTCCTGTGCTGTGAGACTTTGGAGAGGCATCGGGGAAGCTGATCATGCCTGCCTTGGAGGCAAGCTGAGGCCCCTAGAAGCTTGCACCTTTTCCCTCCTCGCTATCCTGGCAGGTGCAGGTGCGGAGCCATCCGCCGTCCTGCTGCAAGCTGATCTTTTCCTTTCGGGACAACCCCTGCTTCTTGAACTCGGTGATCATTAAGGAGTATTACCTTGACATCACTGGTAAAAGGTGGCTCCCGGGGTGATGAGTGTGGGTGTGCAAGCGTGTGGATGATGCACCTGCGGTGTCCACCCCAGTCTCCCCTGTCTGTCTGCAGGGTACAGGGCACGTCGATCCACTCCAGTCCACTGGTTCTGGGACTTTGAACGGGGAGCCCCCAGCCGCAGGCTGGACACCAGGAGCCTTAACTTTCTCAACTGGCTGTCAGGCCACAACGGCCCAGAATCGAACAGGATTGCTGAGGTGGGGTTGCTTTGGGCTTGCACACAGTTGGTGGTTGATGTTGGAGTTCTTGGCTGCTCATGGGAGGGTTGGGAGCCTGGTCAGCCCCTGGCTGACCTTGCTCGTGTTGCCTGCAGATCATCAGCGAAGACGTGTGGGACGATCCCCTGAAGTACTACCTCAGGGAGGAAGGTTCGTCCATGAGAGACAACTGACAGAAACACATGTGGTGATGGGGTCTGGAGGTAGGCCCCGTAGGGACAGCCGAATAGTAGCTGAGGCACAGTACTTTCTTTTGCAAATGGGGATGCTCAGGCTCATGCAAACTGGCTGCAGAGCCAGAGCCTGAGTCAAGCATGCAGCAGGTGACTTGCTGAGACTGGGGGCTGGGGGGGACTCGGTGTGTCCGAGAGCGCAGTAAGTCCCCCTCCAGTCAGCTGTGGTGGCAGCGCGAGAGTCCTAGGTGATACGACTAGAGGCAGGGTGAATTAAGTGCCTGTGTCAGAATCATCTGTCCTTGGGTCCTGCCATTCCCCCGGCGTCCTTCCTCTCACTGAGTTTGAGAATGCCTGGGCCCTTCACTTCCGCCCCTTAACCTAGGATGGCCTGTCATTGAAAGGGCGTCCTGTCCAGGGCCCCAGTGCACCTGTGCGCTGACTTTGGGATCTTGTGTGAATTTCCACATCCAATACTCTGATCTCACCAGCACCACACCTGCTGAGCTTGAAGTTGCTTCAGGGAAAATCCGGACGTCTCTGGGAGGAGGTGGACAGGGAGCCCCAAGGGCAGGACATGGTGCCTAGTGACACCATCTCCGTCATTGCTGGACACGGGTCTTCGGCTCCTGAAACCCCTGTGTTCCCTGTTTGCGTCCGTGTCCACGTGCCAAGCATGTGTGTGTGTACACGCGTGTGCTTGTGTCACCTGTCTTTATGCGGGGGTGTGTGTGTGTGTCCGGCCCAGGGCGGACGCAGAGATGAAGGCGACGGGAGAGGAGGTGACGAGCGACCAGAAGAGGAGGCACGAGGCGTCCCCAGGCTGACGGAGGTTGGTCACCGACTCTCCGCATGACCGTATCCGGGATGGGAATGAGGAAAAGATGGCCAGTGATACCTGCGGACCGTGGCTCGAGAAATCCGCAATTAGACCAAATCCAAAACATGCTCGCCACTTCTAACTTGTGGTTGTGTGTGCTTGGACCAGGGAGAGGGAAGTGCATGGTCTGAGGATTCCGCGAGGGCAAATCAGGTGGGGCGGGGCTTTGAAACCGCTGCCTGAGGAGCCCTCAGTCCATGGGGACGTGGGCCGGCCTCTGGAAATGGTGGGCGAGGGTACGGCTGGACCCGGGGTGGAGAGGAGGCCAAGTTCCTGTAGAGAAGAGCAGAGACCCGAAGGAGAAAGAGGCACAGATTGCCTGCTGCACTGGGGACTTGTTCCACACACGGAAGAAGGAGACCCGGGAGGGCCCTGGGCCAGTGCTGCCCAGGATCGGCCCATCGGCCCGCACGCTGTCTCCACGAGGGTGGCACACACTGGCATGATGCGAAACACAACGCAAGATGTGCTAAGCTAGGCTGTCCGTGCAAAACCCCAGGCACGCGAGGAGAGACAGGGTGTGAGCGTGGCAGACGTCCAGGCATTTCCAGCCTCCTCGGCAGGGCAGAAAGGCGAGGGAGGCGCAGGTGTGGGTGTACGTGTGCGTCCCTCTGCCGGAGTGTGCCTGTGAGGGAGGGAAGAGGGAGGAAGCAAGGACGGTGGGCTACTTGCATGTGCCAAGGGACCTCGGGAGAATGGCAGACAGGGAAGCCCCTGGGGGCGGTTGAGAGCCTGCTGGTGGATTTCAGGGCCCAGGGGCTAGGCATTAGCGGCCCTGCCAAAGACACCCCATGGGTCGTGCTCCAAGTCCTGACGTGAATTCCTTCCTTCCTCTGGGGTCTTGCCCCCGGCTGTGGGGGGGGGCCAGAGGGGATCAGGGGCGCGTCTGCCCCAGACGGAGGTTTCTGGCAGCGTCGCTGGAGCAGAATCTCTGATTCTGTCGTAGGGCATCTGCACCAGATGACACTCAGAGGCACCCTGCCTTCCAGGTGACCGTCTTGGATGTCCCCGGGCCCAAGCGGGGACTGGCTTCCTTGGCATGTGGGCTGTGTAGGCAAGCAGGGATGCCTGACTGTCGGGAATTCTAGCTGGGCCTAATGAGAGCAACTGAAAGAGAGTCTTGGCATTTAGCAAAGCAGTGAGGCCCGGGTGGTACAAGGCCTCTTGGTGCCTTTGAGGTAGCAAAGCTGCTTTCTGCCCAGGGAGGCATGAGCTGTGGGCCCAGACAGGGCCGGGTGCCCAGGGCAGCATCGGTTCAGGGACTGAGTGCGTCTGGGTAGTGTTAAAGAGAAGGGACGGCGTGTAGGGTTGCCGCCTTACCTTTACGGCCTCAGGTTCCGTGCCTTGTATCGGAAGAGTGCCTGTATCCACGTGCTCCTTCTTCACAAGATTGGATCAGACCCAGGCCTGTCACAGTCTCTGGGGGCCCTTGCAGGCCCGGGCGTCTCTTTGGCCTTTTCCTGCTACAGGGAGACAGGGAGACAGGTGCACTCAGCAAGCTACACAGGTGGGAAGCACAGGGGCCTCACTCGGAGTGTTGTGGGCCCTGACGGCTGGTGGGCTAGCAACAGGGCCACGCCATTGACAAGGAACGACCTAGATAGATGCACACGGAGAAAGCGGTTCTCCAAGTCAGCGGAGGCCAGCGCTCCTTGTTTTCTGGTTCCCTGAGGGAAGGCACAGACAATGGATCCGGCCAACGTGACTGGTACTGTGAAGCTGTCCAAGGTGATGGGAGAAGGCAGAACACAGGCGCCTGTCACTCAGCTGGCCACAGCGAGCAAATCCTGGGTCCTGCCCTTGCCCAAACCCCCGACAAATACTCCTGAGCGCACATCTCGGTTCCCCGCACCGAACCAGGCCAGGTCCTGCACTTCTTCAAGCCCCCGACCGACACTCCTGGGCCAGCATCGGACTCTCAGGCTTGTTCCTGGCCTTAGTCAAGCCCCCGGAACACATTCCTGAGCCCACAACGCGCTCTGTACCCCTGAACTACGGTGTGTCCTCCCCTTGTTCAAGCCCCCAGGAAACACTACTGAGCCCGCATCTCACTCGCTGCATTGAACCTGGCTGGCTCCTTGTCTTGTTCAAGCCCCCGACAGATACTCCGGAACCCACATCTCGGTCCCTGCACTGATCCCGGCTGGGTGCTGCCCTTGTTCCCGACCCCGACAAATACTCCTGAGCCCACATCTCGGGCCCTGCACTGAATCGGGTGGGCCCTGCCCATCTTCCAGCCCCGACAAACTCTCCTGAGCCCACATCCCGGTCCCTGCACTGAAGCAGGCTGGGTGCTTCCCATGTTCAAGCCCCGACAAGCACTCCTGAGCCCACATCTCGGGCCCTGCACCGACCCAGTCTGGGTCCTGCCCTTGTTCAAGCCGCTGAACAAATACCCCTGAGCCGGCTTCTCTGTCCCTGCCGTGAACCAGGCCAGGAGCTGCACGTGTTGAAGCCACTGACCAACAGTTCTGGGCCTGCATCTGATTCTCAGGCTGTTTCCTGGCCTGAGGTAAGCCCCCAGCAAACAGTATTGAGCCCACAGCTGGCTCCCTGCTCCTGAACTCAACTAAGGTGTGTCCTCCCCTTGTTCAACCACCCCCCCCCACCCCCCAGGAAACACCACTGTGCCCGCATCTCACTCGCTGCATTGAACCAGGCTGGGTCCTGCGCTTGTTCAAACCCCCGACAAATCCTCCTGAGCCCACCCCTCGGTCCCTGCACTGAACCAGGCTGGATCCTCCCTTTGTTCAAGCCCCTGACAAACACACCTGACACCACCTCTCGGTCCCGTCATCGAGCCAGGCTGGGTCCTGCCCATGATCAAGCAGCCGATAAACACTCCTTGGAGCACATCTCGGTCCCTGCACTGATCCAGGCTGGATCCTGCCCTTGTTCATCCCGACAGACACTCCCGAGGCCACAGCACAGTCCCTGCCATGACCCAGGCTGGGTCCTGCCTTTGTTCAAGCCCCCGACAAACACTCTTGAGCCCACATCTCGGTCCATGCAACTGAATCGGGTCGGCCCTGCCCATGCCCAAGCTCTTTGTAGAACGCATATATCGTGTGTCAGGACTATAGGATGGCTGGTTTAGCTTGATCCTCTTGCTGCTCCAGGCCCCACAGGCTTGGGCCACAGGGCAGGCTGGGATGTGTTCTCACATGGAGAACAGAACCACTTTGAAAGGGCCTCCATAGGGTCGATGGCAGCCGTGCATGTCTCCGACACCGGTGAGTCGTGGGACTTAACGGGGAGCTGTCCTTAGCGTCTCCCTGGCCGGCATTCGCACAAGGTTCAGGGGGGGTCCCTCATGCCAGCAGAGCGGGCCTCGTTTCTCCCTCTGCGCACAGTGTGGCCACGGCACCTCAGGCTTGTGCAGCTTTCACGTCGGCCCAGCGAGGGAGGGAGGGTCGCCCGTCCCCTTCTGCACTTCAGCAGTGACCGCCCACTGTTGGCTTTCAAGGTCGAGAAAGCACTCTCCGAACGTGTGGACTAAAACCCTCTGAACTCCCACCGGTGAAACTCACTCAGGACGAGAAGGGCTTGCCTTCACGCCAAGGATAAGCGTCTCTTCTGAGCGCTGGTGTCCACAGAGTTGCAGACGGCAACAGCACTACTTAGAGAGACGGAGACACACAGACACCAGCGCCTGCTACACACGCGGAAGGATTGCCCAACACAGTGCTATGCCAGAAGCAAAGATACAGAGACACAGAGCGAGCGCTGTACACTAAGGCGCTGGTGTTCCCGAACAGTGGAGATCCACTGTAGCACTGTAGGTGGGGTTCTTCCCTACTCCCCTAGCATCCGGACAGCAGCAGGCTCTCTGTCCCTTGAAGAAAAGTATCCAGCCCCTTGGCACCCCTGCGTATCCCTTGGATACTCAGGGAGAGCTCTCAGTTATTGCCAGTCCCAGGGGACACAGGAGTGTGCGGGTGGGACGGCGGAGCAGGAACCCGTGCTTGGAATTTCCAGAGCCAGGTCAATGACAGCGCTTGGGGCTAGCCCGGCCACATGCAAAACCCTGTCCCTCCCTGGAGCAGAATCTGGCCACGTGGGGGCGCTGGAGCAGCACAGGAACCCTGGAAGATGCCCTCCGGTCTGGGGGCGTGTCCATAAGAGTGCCGCCCACTACCCTGTCGGCCATTGGTCTAGATTTGGGCCAGCAGTCTGTGCATGGCTCACAGCCTAGGCCCCCGCCTGTTCGCCGGATCTCCTAGGGCCCGTTCACCACGTCCTGCGTTTCTGGCACCCCTTTCTTCGGCCTCACGCCAACACCCCCACACACCAGCCCCCGCCTTCTGACAATCCCCCTCACTCCCCGCCCCCAAAAGAGCTAGTCGGTCCCACAGGTTTACTGCAGCCTGGGCCGCCATTACGCCCCACTTGTTGTGCTCTTATGTCGCGTCCCTTCGCCTCTGCCCCAGCTCGGGGTCACCGCCAAGGCCAAGAGGAACGTGAGAGGCGGTCAGAGGAAGGCGGGAGCGTCCCGGGACCCCGCACCTTCCAAGCTGTGAGCCCAGGTACTCAGGGGGCAGGGCCCCGCCCCCACCCCCCCTCCCCCACCCCGCAGCCTGCCGTCGTGATGCAGTGCGCAGCTGGGACCTTGTCACCAGCAGTTGTCACGCCAGGCCAAGAGGCCACCCTCTTCAGGGTGGAGGCGGTGGAGGAGGGCGAGGCCCTGGTGGACGGAGACGTGGCGGGGATCGGGCGGGAGTTCCAGCTGCTTGCGGAAGACATCGTGGAGGAGGTGGAGGTTGTGGCGGATGAGGAGCAGGAACAGCGGCCCTCCCAGGAGCTAGAGGAGAAGACGGTGGAGGAGCAGGGCCAGGAAAGGCCCGGAGGCCCTTGTGAGCGCCAGGAGCTGGATGCCCTGCAGGCACTGGCCGCCCTGCAGGTAGAACTGAGCTCTGAGCGTGAGCAAAACCGCAGGGCTTACGTTCAGTTCATGCGCAAGAACCATCAGAGGAGGAAGCGTCACTTGGCTCGGAGGAGCGCCATCATCCAGGGCATCCCTGGCTTCTGGGCCAAAGCTGTATCCTTTGCGCTGCTCCTTGGGGTCCGCTGCTCAGGAGGACGAGGAAGGGGAGAAGGGGCAGGAGCAGGCGGAGGGGGTGGAGGCGAGGGCACAGGAAGGGCGCCGGAGGCCACTGAAGGAAATGCGGTCCTGGGCAATTGGCAGGCTCCAAAGGCACAGCCGAGTAGGGCCTGGGCAGGGCCACAGGTGGACGTGTCGCAGCCATGCCTTTGAGTGTCTCCTTCAGGCCTGCATCTGAGGAGGCGCAGCCCCCGAGGCCTCTAAGTCAACATTGACCAGAGACGGTACACAAGAGCAGCGTTCGCAGACAGTTATTGGTGTAAATGTGGGTGATCCCGGCACATTGCTGGGGCATGTGAGTCATTCACACACACACGCACACACGCACACGCACACGCACACACACACACACGTACACATAAACACACACACACATACCCAAGAAGCCCTTTACTTTCAGACACGGTTTGTCACAAGGACTGCAAGTCTGACCGTATAAGCAGTGACAGGCCACTACCCAGCATACACAGGTCTGGAGGAGCAGAGTAGCGGTCAGAAACAGCCCCTGCTTGGGGAATGCAGATGCACACCATCCCAAGGGGCCCAGAGCCATGAGCGTGTCTGATGGTATGGCAGGTCCTGAGGATATCAGCAGTGGCCGGGCAAGAGGCAGTGCCCGCCAAGCTCCTTGCAGATGCGTGTTCCAGTATCCTTGTTCCACCCCAGACTAGGGCTGATGCTCCTGGCTCTTCTTGGCCGGCATGTGGCCTGAATGGCTCCTTGACCTAAAGCAGATTATGAGCCACCCTCAAGTCTCCGTCCTGATCAGCGACCAAGATCAAGACTTTCTCGGCTACATGATGGACTTGAAGGTCAGTGAGGGAGACTGAGGAAGGGTGGGTATGGGACCTGGCGGGGAGTGGGAGGAACGTGTTAGCCATGTTCCTGTGCTGTGAGACTTTGGAGAGGCATCGGGGAAGCTGATCATGCCTGCCTTGGAGGCAAGCTGAGGCCCCTAGAAGCTTGCACCTTTTCCCTCCTCGCTATCCTGGCAGGTGCAGGTGCGGAGCCATCCGCCGTCCCGCTGCAAGCTGGTCTTTTCCTTTCGGGACAACCCCTACTTCTTGAACTCGGTGATCATTAAGGAGTATTACCTTGACATCACTGGTAAAAGGTGGCTCCCGGGGTGATGAGTGTGGGTGTGCAAGCGTGTGGATGATGCACCTGCGGTGTCCACCCCAGTCTCCCCTGTCTGTCTGCAGGGTACAGGGCACGTCGATCCACTCCAGTCCACTGGTTCTGGGACTTTGAACGGGGAGCCCCCAGCCGCAGGCTGGACACCAGGAGCCTTAACTTTCTCAACTGGCTGTCAGGCCACAACGGCCCAGAATCGAACAGGATTGCTGAGGTGGGGTTGCTTTGGGCTTGCACACAGTTGGTGGTTGATGTTGGAGTTCTTGGCTGCTCATGGGAGGGTTGGGAGCCTGGTCAGCCCCTGGCTGACCTTGCTCGTGTTGCCTGCAGATCATCAGCGAAGACGTGTGGGACGATCCCCTGAAGTACTACCTCAGGGAGGAAGGTTCGTCCATGAGAGACAACTGACAGAAACACATGTGGTGATCGGGTCTGGAGGTAGGCCCCGTAGGGACAGCCGAATAGTAGCTGGGACACAGTACTTTCTTTTGCAAATGGGGATGCTCAGGCTCATGCAAACTGGCTGCAGAGCCAGAGCCTGAGTCAAGCATGCAGCAGGTGACTTGCTGAGACTGGGGGCTGGGGGGGACTCGGTGTGTCCGAGAGCGCAGTAAGTCCCCCTCCAGTCAGCTGTGGTGGCAGCGCGAGAGTCCTAGGTGATACGACTAGAGGCAGGGTGAATTAAGTGCCTGTGTCAGAATCATCTGTCCTTGGGTCCTGCCATTCCCCCGGCGTCCTTCCTCTCACTGAGTTTGAGAATGCCTGGGCCCTTCACTTCCGCCCCTTAACCTAGGATGGCCTGTCATTGAAAGGGCGTCCTGTCCAGGGCCCCAGTGCACCTGTGCGCTGACTTTGGGATCTTGTGTGAATTTCCACATCCAATACTCTGATCTCACCAGCACCACACCTGCTGAGCTTGAAGTTGCTTCAGGGAAAATCCGGACGTCTCTGGGAGGAGGTGGACAGGGAGCCCCAAGGGCAGGACATGGTGCCTAGTGACACCATCTCCGTCATTGCTGGACACGGGTCTTCGGCTCCTGAAACCCCTGTGTTCCCTGTTTGCGTCCGTGTCCACGTGCCAAGCATGTGTGTGTGTACACGCGTGTGCTTGTGTCACCTGTCTTTATGCGGGGGTGTGTGTGTGTGTCCGGCCCAGGGCGGACGCAGAGATGAAGGCGACGGGAGAGGAGGTGACGAGCGACCAGAAGAGGAGGCACGAGGCGTCCCCAGGCTGACGGAGGTTGGTCACCGACTCTCCGCATGACCGTATCCGGGATGGGAATGAGGAAAAGATGGCCAGTGATACCTCGGACCAGCGGACCGTGGCTCGAGAAATCCGCAATTAGACCAAATCCAAAACACGCTCGCCACTTCTAACTTGTGGTTGTGTGTGCTTGGACCAGGGAGAGGGAAGTGCATGGTCTGAGGATTCCGCGAGGGCAAATCAGGTGGGGCGGGGCTTTGAAACCGCTGCCTGAGGAGCCCTCAGTCCATGGGGACGTGGGCCGGCCTCTGGAAATGGTGGGCGAGGGTACGGCTGGACCCGGGGTGGAGAGGAGGCCAAGTTCCTGTAGAGAAGAGCAGAGACCCGAAGGAGAAAGAGGCACAGATTGCCTGCTGCACTGGGGACTTGTTCCACACACGGAAGAAGGAGACCCGGGAGGGCCCTGGGCCAGTGCTGCCCAGGATCGGCCCATCGGCCCGCACGCTGTCTCCACGAGGGTGGCACACACTGGCATGATGCGAAACACAACGCAAGATGTGCTAAGCTAGGCTGTCCGTGCAAAACCACAGGCACGCGAGGAGAGACAGGGTGTGAGCGTGGCAGACGTCCAGGCATTTCCAGCCTCCTCGGCAGGGCAGAAAGGCGAGGGAGGCGCAGGTGTGGGTGTACGTGTGCGTCCCTCTGCCGGAGTGTGCCTGTGAGGGAGGGAAGAGGGAGGAAGCAAGGACGGTGGGCTACTTGCATGTGCCAAGGGACCTCGGGAGAATGGCAGACAGGGAAGCCCCTGGGGGCGGTTGAGAGCCTGCTGGTGGATTTCAGGGCCCAGGGGCTAGGCGTTAGCGGCCCTGCCAAAGACACCCCATGGGTCGTGCTCCAAGTCCTGACGTGAATTCCTTCCTTCCTCTGGGGTCTTGCCCCCGGCTGTGGGGGGCGGGGGGGGGGCCAGAGGGGCTAAGGGGCGCGTCTGCCCCAGACGGAGGTTTCTGGCAGCGTCGCTGGAGCAGAATCTCTGATTCTGTCGTAGGGCATCTGCACCAGATGACACTCAGAGGCACCCTGCCTTCCAGGTGACCGTCTTGGATGTCCCCGGGCCCAAGCGGGGACTGGCTTCCTTGGCATGTGGGCTGTGTAGGCAAGCAGGGATGCCTGACTGTCGGGAATTCTAGCTGGGCCTAATGAGAGCAACTGAAAGAGAGTCTTGGCATTTAGCAAAGCAGTGAGGCCCGGGTGGTACAAGGCCTCTTGGTGCCTTTGAGGTAGCAAAGCTGCTTTCTGCCCAGGGAGGCATGAGCTGTGGGCCCAGACAGGGCCGGGTGCCCAGGGCAGCATCGGTTCAGGGACTGAGTGCGTCTGGGTAGTGTTAAAGAGAAGGGACGGCGTGTAGGGTTGCCGCCTTACCTTTACGGCCTCAGGTTCCGTGCCTTGTATCGGAAGAGTGCCTGTATCCACGTGCTCCTTCTTCACAAGATTGGATCAGACCCAGGCCTGTCACAGTCTCTTGGGGCCCTTGCAGGCCCGGGCGTCTCTTTGGCCTTTTCCTGCTACAGGGAGACAGGGAGACAGGTGCACTCAGCAAGCTACACAGGTGGGAAGCACAGGGGCCTCAGTCGGAGTGTTGTGGGCCCTGACGGCTGGTGGGCTAGCAACAGGGCCACGCCATTGACAAGGAACGACCTAGATAGATGCACACGGAGAAAGCGGTTCTCCAAGTCAGCGGAGGCCAGCGCTCCTTGTTTTCTGGTTCCCTGAGGGAAGGCACAGACAATGGATCCGGCCAACGTGACTGGTACTGTGAAGCTGTCCAAGGTGATGGGAGAAGGCAGAACACAGGCGCCTGTCACTCAGCTGGCCACAGCGAGCAAATCCTGGGTCCTGCCCTTGCCCAAACCCCCGACAAATACTCCTGAGCGCACATCTCGGTTCCCTGCACCGAACCAGGCCAGGTCCTGCACTTCTTCAAGCCCCCGACCGACACTCCTGGGCCAGCATCGGACTCTCAGGCTTGTTCCTGGCCTTAGTCAAGCCCCCGGAACACATTCCTGAGCCCACAACGCGCTCTGTACCCCTGAACTACGGTGTGTCCTCCCCTTGTTCAAGCCCCCAGGAAACACTACTGAGCCCGCATCTCACTCGCTGCATTGAACCTGGCTGGCTCCTTGTCTTGTTCAAGCCCCCGACAGATACTCCGGAACCCACATCTCGGTCCCTGCACTGATCCCGGCTGGGTGCTGCCCTTGTTCCCGACCCCGACAAATACTCCTGAGCCCACATCTCGGGCCCTGCACTGAATCGGGTGGGCCCTGCCCATCTTCCAGCCCCGACAAACTCTCCTGAGCCCACATCCCGGTCCCTGCACTGAAGCAGGCTGGGTGCTTCCCATGTTCAAGCCCCGACAAGCACTCCTGAGCCCACATCTCGGGCCCTGCACCGACCCAGTCTGGCTCCTGCCCTTGTTCAAGCCGCTGAACAAATACCCCTGAGCCGGCTTCTCTGTCCCTGCCGTGAACCAGGCCAGGAGCTGCACGTGTTGAAGCCACTGACCAACACTTCTGGGCCTGCCTCTGATTCTCAGGCTGGTTCCTGGCCTGAGGTAAGCCCCCAGCAAACAGTATTGAGCCCACAGCTGGCTCCCTGCTCCTGAACTCAACTAAGGTGTGTCCTCCCCTTGTTCAACCACCCTCCCCCCCCCCACCCCCCAGGAAACACCACTGTGCCCGCATCTCACTCGCTGCATTGAACCAGGCTGGGTCCTGCGCTTGTTCAAACCCCCGACAAATCCTCCTGAGCCCACCCCTCGGTCCCTGCACTGAACCAGGCTGGATCCTCCCTTTGTTCAAGCCCCTGACAAACACACCTGACACCACCTCTCGGTCCCGTCATCGAGCCAGGCTGGGTCCTGCCCATGATCAAGCAGCCGATAAACACTCCTTGGAGCACATCTCGGTCCCTGCACTGATCCAGGCTGGATCCTGCCCTTGTTCATCCCGACAGACACTCCCGAGGCCACAGCACAGTCCCTGCCATGACCCAGGCTGGGTCCTGCCTTTGTTCAAGCCCCCGAGAAACACTCTTGAGCCCACATCTCGGTCCATGCAACTGAATCGGGTCGGCCCTGCCCATGCCCAAGCTCTTTGTAGAACGCATATATCGTGTGTCAGGACTATAGGATGGCTGGTTTAGCTTGATCCTCTTGCTGCTCCAGGCCCCACAGGCTTGGGCCACAGGGCAGGCTGGGATGTGTTCTCACATGGAGAACAGAACCACTTTGAAAGGGCCTCCATAGGGTCGATGGCAGCCGTGCATGTCTCCGACACCGGTGAGTCGTGGGACTTAACGGGGAGCTGTCCTTAGCGTCTCCCTGGCCGGCATTCGCACAAGGTTCAGGGGGGGTCCCTCATGCCAGCAGAGCGGGCCTCGTTTCTCCCTCTGCGCACAGTGTGGCCACGGCACCTCAGGCTTGTGCAGCTTTCACGTCGGCCCAGCGAGGGAGGGAGGGTCGCCCGTCCCCTTCTGCACTTCAGCAGTGACCGCCCACTGTTGGCTTTCAAGGTCGAGAAAGCACTCTCCGAACGTGTGGACTAAAACCCTCTGAACTCCCACCGGTGAAACTCACTCAGGACGAGAAGGGCTTGCCTTCACGCCAAGGATAAGCGTCTCTTCTGAGCGCTGGTGTCCACAGAGTTGCAGACGGCAACAGCACTACTTAGAGAGACGGAGACACACAGACACCAGCGCCTGCTACACACGCGGAAGGATTGCCCAACACAGTGCTATGCCAGAAGCAAAGATACAGAGACACAGAGCGAGCGCTGTACACTAAGGCGCTGGTGTTCCCGAACAGTGGAGATCCACTGTAGCACTGTAGGTGGGGTTCTTCCCTACTCCCCTAGCATCCGGACAGCAGCAGGCTCTCTGTCCCTTGAAGAAAAGTATCCAGCCCCTTGGCACCCCTGCGTATCCCTTGGATACTCAGGGAGAGCTCTCAGTTATTGCCAGTCCCAGGGGACACAGGAGTGTGCGGTTCGGACGGCGGAGCAGGAACCCGTGCTTGGAATTTCCAGAGCCAGGTCAATGACAGCGCTTGGGGCTAGCCCGGCCACATGCAAAACCCTGTCCCTCCCTGGAGCAGAATCTGGCCACGTGGGGGCGCTGGAGCAGCACAGGAACCCCGGAAGATGCCCTCCGGTCTGGGGGCGTGTCCATAAGAGTGCCGCCCACTACCCTGTCGGCCGTTGGTCTAGATTTGGGCCAGCAGTCTGTGCATGGCTCACAGCCTAGGCCCCCGCCTGTTCGCCGGATCTCCTAGGGCCCGTTCACCCCGTCCTGCGTTTCTGGCACCCCTTTCTTCGGCCTCACGCCAACACCCCCACACAGCAGCCCCCGCCTTCTGACAATCCCCCTCACTCCCCGCCCCCAAAAGAGCTAGTCGGTCCCACAGGTTTACTGCAGCCTGGGCCGCCATTACGCCCCACTTGTTGTGCTCTTATGTCGCGTCCCTTCGCCTCTGCCCCAGCTCGGGGTCACCGCCAAGGCCAAGAGGAACGTGAGAGGCGGTCAGAGGAAGGCGGGAGCGTCCCGGGACCCCGCACCTTCCAAGTTGTGAGCCCAGGTACTCAGGGGGCAGGGCCCCGCCCCCACCCCCCCTCCCCCACCCCGCAGCCTGCCGTCGTGATGCAGTGCGCAGCTGGGACCTTGTCACCAGCAGTTGTCACGCCAGGCCAAGAGGCCACCCTCTTCAGGGTGGAGGCGGTGGAGGAGGGCGAGGCCCTGGTGGACGGAGACGTGGCGGGGATCGGGCGGGAGTTCCAGCTGCTTGCGGAAGACATCGTGGAGGAGGTGGAGGTTGTGGCGGATGAGGAGCAGGAACAGCGGCCCTCCCAGGAGCTAGAGGAGAAGACGGTGGAGGAGCAGGGCCAGGAAAGGCCCGGAGGCCCTTGTGAGCGCCAGGAGCTGGATGCCCTGCAGGCACTGGCCGCCCTGCAGGTAGAACTGAGCTCTGAGCGTGAGCAAAACCGCAGGGCTTACGTTCAGTTCATGCGCAAGAACCATCAGAGGAGGAAGCGTCACTTGGCTCGGAGGAGCGCCATCATCCAGGGCATCCCTGGCTTCTGGGCCAAAGCTGTATCCTTTGCGCTGCTCCTTGGGGTCCGCTGCTCAGGAGGACGAGGAAGGGGAGAAGGGGCAGGAGCAGGCGGAGGGGGTGGAGGCGAGGGCACAGGAAGGGCGCCGGAGGCCACTGAAGGAAATGCGGTCCTGGGCAATTGGCAGGCTCCAAAGGCACAGCCGAGTAGGGCCTGGGCAGGGCCACAGGTGGACGTGTCGCAGCCATGCCTTTGAGTGTCTCCTTCAGGCCTGCATCTGAGGAGGCGCAGCCCCCGAGGCCTCTAAGTCAACATTGACCAGAGACGGTACACAAGAGCAGCGTTCGCAGACAGTTATTGGTGTAAATGTGGGTGATCCCGGCACATTGCTGGGGCATGTGAGTCATTCACACACACACGCACACGCACACGCACACACACACACACGTACACATAAACACACACACACATACCCAAGAAGCCCTTTACTTTCAGACACGGTTTGTCACAAGGACTGCAAGTCTGACCGTATAAGCAGTGACATGCCACTACCCAGCATACACAGGTCTGGAGGAGCAGAGTAGCGGTCAGAAACAGCCCCTGCTTGGGGAATGCAGATGCACACCATCCCAAGGGGCCCAGAGCCATGAGCGTGTCTGATGGTATGGCAGGTCCTGAGGATATCAGCAGTGGCCGGGCAAGAGGCAGTGCCCGCCAAGCTCCTTGCAGATGCGTGTTCCAGTATCCTTGTTCCACCCCAGACTAGGGCTGATGCTCCTGGCTCTTCTTGGCCGGCATGTGGCCTGAATGGCTCCTTGACCTAAAGCAGATTATGAGCCACCCTCAAGTCTCCGTCCTGATCAGCGACCAAGATCAAGACTTTCTCGGCTACATGATGGACTTGAAGGTCAGTGAGGGAGACTGAGGAAGGGTGGGTATGGGACCTGGCGGGGAGTGGGAGGAACGTGTTAGCCATGTTCCTGTGCTGTGAGACTTTGGAGAGGCATCGGGGAAGCTGATCATGCCTGCCTTGGAGGCAAGCTGAGGCCCCTAGAAGCTTGCACCTTTTCCCTCCTCGCTATCCTGGCAGGTGCAGGTGCGGAGCCATCCGCCGTCCCGCTGCAAGCTGATCTTTTCCTTTCGGGACAACCCCTGCTTCTTGAACTCGGTGATCATTAAGGAGTATTACCTTGACATCACTGGTAAAAGGTGGCTCCCGGGGTGATGAGTGTGGGTGTGCAAGCGTGTGGATGATGCACCTGCGGTGTCCACCCCAGTCTCCCCTGTCTGTCTGCAGGGTACAGGGCACGTCGATCCACTCCAGTCCACTGGTTCTGGGACTTTGAACGGGGAGCCCCCAGCCGCAGGCTGGACACCAGGAGCCTTAACTTTCTCAACTGGCTGTCAGGCCACAACGGCCCAGAATCGAACAGGATTGCTGAGGTGGGGTTGCTTTGGGCTTGCACACAGTTGGTGGTTGATGTTGGAGTTCTTGGCTGCTCATGGGAGGGTTGGGAGCCTGGTCAGCCCCTGGCTGACCTTGCTCGTGTTGCCTGCAGATCATCAGCGAAGACGTGTGGGACGATCCCCTGAAGTACTACCTCAGGGAGGAAGGTTCGTCCATGAGAGACAACTGACAGAAACACATGTGGTGATGGGGTCTGGAGGTAGGCCCCGTAGGGACAGCCGAATAGTAGCTGGGACACAGTACTTTCTTTTGCAAATGGGGATGCTCAGGCTCATGCAAACTGGCTGCAGAGCCAGAGCCTGAGTCAAGCATGCAGCAGGTGACTTGCTGAGACTGGGGGCTGGGGGGGACTCGGTGTGTCCGAGAGCGCAGTAAGTCCCCCTCCAGTCAGCTGTGGTGGCAGCGCGAGAGTCCTAGGTGATACGACTAGAGGCAGGGTGAATTAAGTGCCTGTGTCAGAATCATCTGTCCTTGGGTCCTGCCATTCCCCCGGCGTCCTTCCTCTCACTGAGTTTGAGAATGCCTGGGCCCTTCACTTCCGCCCCTTAACCTAGGATGGCCTGTCACTGAAAGGGCGTCCTGTCCAGGGTCCCAGTGCACCTGTGCGCTGACTTTGGGATCTTGTGTGAATTTCCACATCCAATACTCTGATCTCACCAGCACCACACCTGCTGAGCTTGAAGTTGCTTCAGGGAAAATCCGGACGTCTCTGGGAGGAGGTGGACAGGGAGCCCCAAGGGCAGGACATGGTGCCTAGTGACACCATCTCCGTCATTGCTGGACACGGGTCTTCGGCTCCTGAAACCCCTGTGTTCCCTGTTTGCGTCCGTGTCCACGTGCCAAGCATGTGTGTGTGTACACGCGTGTGCTTGTGTCACCTGTCTTTATGCGGGGGTGTGTGTGTGTGTCCGGCCCAGGGCAGACGCAGAGATGAAGGCGACGGGAGAGGAGGTGACGAGCGACCAGAAGAGGAGGCACGAGGCGTCCCCAGGCTGACGGAGGTTGGTCACCGACTCTCCGCATGACCGTATCCGGGATGGGAATGAGGAAAAGATGGCCAGTGATACCTGCGGACCGTGGCTCGAGAAATCCGCAATTAGACCAAATCCAAAACACGCTCGCCACTTCTAACTTGTGGTTGTGTGTGCTTGGACCAGGGAGAGGGAAGTGCATGGTCTGAGGATTCCGCGAGGGCAAATCAGGTGGGGTGGGGCTTTGAAACCGCCGCCCGAGGAGCCCTCAGTCCATGGGGACGTGGGCCGGCCTCTGGAAATGGTGGGCGAGGGTACGGCTGGACCCGGGGTGGAGAGGAGGCCAAGTTCCTGTAGAGAAGAGCAGAGACCCGAAGGAGAAAGAGGCACAGATTGCCTGCTGCACTGGGGACTTGTTCCACACACGGAAGAAGGAGACCCGGGAGGGCCCTGGGCCAGTGCTGCCCAGGATCGGCCCATCGGCCCGCACGCTGTCTCCACGAGGGTGGCACACACTGGCATGATGCGAAACACAACGCAAGATGTGCTAAGCTAGGCTGTCCGTGCAAAACCACAGGCACGCGAGGAGAGACAGGGTGTGAGCGTGGCAGACGTCCAGGCATTTCCAGCCTCCTCGGCAGGGCAGAAAGGCGAGGGAGGCGCAGGTGTGGGTGTACGTGTGCGTCCCTCTGCTGGAGTGTGCCTGTGAGGGAGGGAAGAGGGAGGAAGCAAGGACGGTGGGCTACTTGCATGTGCCAAGGGACCTCGGGAGAATGGCAGACAGGGAAGCCCCTGGGGGCGGTTGAGAGCCTGCTGGTGGATTTCAGGGCCCAGGGGCTAGGCATTAGCGGCCCTGCCAAAGACACCCCATGGGTCGTGCTCCAAGTCCTGACGTGAATTCCTTCCTTCCTCTGGGGTCTTGCCCCCGGCTGTGGGGGGCGGGGGGGGGCCAGAGGGGCTAAGGGGCGCGTCTGCCCCAGACGGAGGTTTCTGGCAGCGTCGCTGGAGCAGAATCTCTGATTCTGTCGTAGGGCATCTGCACCAGATGACACTCAGAGGCACCCTGCCTTCCAGGTGACCGTCTTGGATGTCCCCGGGCCCAAGCGGGGACTGGCTTCCTTGGCATGTGGGCTGTGTAGGCAAGCAGGGATGCCTGACTGTCGGGAATTCTAGCTGGGCCTAATGAGAGCAACTGAAAGAGAGTCTTGGCATTTAGCAAAGCAGTGAGGCCCGGGTGGTACAAGGCCTCTTGGTGCCTTTGAGGTAGCAAAGCTGCTTTCTGCCCAGGGAGGCATGAGCTGTGGGCCCAGACAGGGCCGGGTGCCCAGGGCAGCATCGGTTCAGGGACTGAGTGCGTCTGGGTAGTGTTAAAGAGAAGGGACGGCGTGTAGGGTTGCCGCCTTACCTTTACGGCCTCAGGTTCCGTGCCTTGTATCGGAAGAGTGCCTGTATCCACGTGCTCCTTCTTCACAAGATTGGATCAGACCCAGGCCTGTCACAGTCTCTTGGGGCCCTTGCAGGCCCGGGCGTCTCTTTGGCCTTTTCCTGCTACAGGGAGACAGGGAGACAGGTGCACTCAGCAAGCTACACAGGTGGGAAGCACAGGGGCCTCACTCGGAGTGTTGTGGGCCCTGACGGCTGGTGGGCTAGCAACAGGGCCACGCCATTGACAAGGAACGACCTAGATAGATGCACACGGAGAAAGCGGTTCTCCAAGTCAGCGGAGGCCAGCGCTCCTTGTTTTCTGGTTCCCTGAGGGAAGGCACAGACAATGGATCCGGCCAACGTGACTGGTACTGTGAAGCTGTCCAAGGTGATGGGAGAAGGCAGAACACAGGCGCCTGTCACTCAGCTGGCCACAGCGAGCAAATCCTGGGTCCTGCCCTTGCCCAAACCCCCGACAAATACTCCTGAGCGCACATCTCGGTTCCTGCACCGAACCAGGCCAGGTCCTGCACTTCTTCAAGCCCCCGACCGACACTCCTGGGCCAGCATCGGACTCTCAGGCTTGTTCCTGGCCTTAGTCAAGCCCCCGGAACACATTCCTGAGCCCACAACGCGCTCTGTACCCCTGAACTACGGTGTGTCCTCCCCTTGTTCAAGCCCCCAGGAAACACTACTGAGCCCGCATCTCACTCGCTGCATTGAACCTGGCTGGCTCCTTGTCTTGTTCAAGCCCCCGACAGATACTCCGGAACCCACATCTCGGTCCCTGCACTGATCCCGGCTGGGTGCTGCCCTTGTTCCCGACCCCGACAAATACTCCTGAGCCCACATCTCGGGCCCTGCACTGAATCGGGTGGGCCCTGCCCATCTTCCAGCCCCGACAAACTCTCCTGAGCCCACATCCCGGTCCCTGCACTGAAGCAGGCTGGGTGCTTCCCATGTTCAAGCCCCGACAAGCACTCCTGAGCCCACATCTCGGGCCCTGCACCGACCCAGTCTGGGTCCTGCCCTTGTTCAAGCTGCTGAACAAATACCCCTGAGCCGGCTTCTCTGTCCCTGCCGTGAAACAGGCCAAGAGCTGCATGTGTTGAAGCCACTGACCAACACTTCTGGGCCTGCATCTGATTCTCAGGCTGGTTCCTGGCCTGAGGTAAGCCCCCAGCAAACAGTATTGAGCCCACAGCTGGCTCCCTGCTCCTGAACTCAACTAAGGTGTGTCCTCCCCTTGTTCAACCACCCTCCCCCCCCCCACCCCCCAGGAAACACCACTGTGCCCGCATCTCACTCGCTGCATTGAACCAGGCTGGGTCCTGCGCTTGTTCAAACCCCCGACAAATCCTCCTGAGCCCACCCCTCGGTCCCTGCACTGAACCAGGCTGGATCCTCCCTTTGTTCAAGCCCCTGACAAACACACCTGACACCACCTCTCGGTCCCGTCATCGAGCCAGGCTGGGTCCTGCCCATGATCAAGCAGCCGATAAACACTCCTTGGAGCACATCTCGGTCCCTGCACTGATCCAGGCTGGATCCTGCCCTTGTTCATCCCGACAGACACTCCCGAGGCCACAGCACAGTCCCTGCCATGACCCAGGCTGGGTCCTGCCTTTGTTCAAGCCCCCGAGAAACACTCTTGAGCCCACATCTCGGTCCATGCAACTGAATCGGGTCGGCCCTGCCCATGCCCAAGCTCTTTGTAGAACGCATATATCGTGTGTCAGGACTATAGGATGGCTGGTTTAGCTTGATCCTCTTGCTGCTCCAGGCCCCACAGGCTTGGGCCACAGGGCAGGCTGGGATGTGTTCTCACATGGAGAACAGAACCACTTTGAAAGGGCCTCCATAGGGTCGATGGCAGCCGTGCATGTCTCCGACACCGGTGAGTCGTGGGACTTAACGGGGAGCTGTCCTTAGCGTCTCCCTGGCCGGCATTCGCACAAGGTTCAGGGGGGGTCCCTCATGCCAGCAGAGCGGGCCTCGTTTCTCCCTCTGCGCACAGTGTGGCCACGGCACCTCAGGCTTGTGCAGCTTTCACGTCGGCCCAGCGAGGGAGGGAGGGTCGCCCGTCCCCTTCTGCACTTCAGCAGTGACCGCCCACTGTTGGCTTTCAAGGTCGAGAAAGCACTCTCCGAACGTGTGGACTAAAACCCTCTGAACTCCCACCGGTGAAACTCACTCAGGACGAGAAGGGCTTGCCTTCACGCCAAGGATAAGCGTCTCTTCTGAGCGCTGGTGTCCACAGAGTTGCAGACGGCAACAGCACTACTTAGAGAGACGGAGACACACAGACACCAGCGCCTGCTACACACGCGGAAGGATTGCCCAACACAGTGCTATGCCAGAAGCAAAGATACAGAGACACAGAGCGAGCGCTGTACACTAAGGCGCTGGTGTTCCCGAACAGTGGAGATCCACTGTAGCACTGTAGGTGGGGTTCTTCCCTACTCCCCTAGCATCCGGACAGCAGCAGGCTCTCTGTCCCTTGAAGAAAAGTATCCAGCCCCTTGGCACCCCTGCGTATCCCTTGGATACTCAGGGAGAGCTCTCAGTTATTGCCAGTCCCAGGGGACACAGGAGTGTGCGGTTCGGACGGCGGAGCAGGAACCCGTGCTTGGAATTTCCAGAGCCAGGTCAATGACAGCGCCTGGGGCTAGCCCGGCCACATGCAAAACCCTGTCCCTCCCTGGAGCAGAATCTGGCCACGTGGGGGCGCTGGAGCAGCACAGGAACCCCGGAAGATGCCCTCCGGTCTGGGGGCGTGTCCATAAGAGTGCCGCCCACTACCCTGTCGGCCATTGGTCTAGATTTGGGCCAGCAGTCTGTGCATGGCTCACAGCCTAGGCCCCCGCCTGTTCGCCGGATCTCCTAGGGCCCGTTCACCCCGTCCTGCGTTTCTGGCACCCCTTTCTTCGGCCTCACGCCAACACCCCCACACAGCAGCCCCCGCCTTCTGACAATCCCCCTCACTCCCCGCCCCCAAAAGAGCTAGTCGGTCCCACAGGTTTACTGCAGCCTGGGCCGCCATTACGCCCCACTTGTTGTGCTCTTATGTCGCGTCCCTTCGCCTCTGCCCCAGCTCGGGGTCACCGCCAAGGCCAAGAGGAACGTGAGAGGCGGTCAGAGGAAGGCGGGAGCGTCCCGGGACCCCGCACCTTCCAAGCTGTGAGCCCAGGTACTCAAGGGGCAGGGCCCCGCCCCCACCCCCCATCCCCCACCCCGCAGCCTGCCGTCGTGATGCAGTGTGCAGCTGGGACCTTGTCACCAGCAGTTGTCACGCCAGGCCAAGAGGCCACCCTCTTCAGGGTGGAGGCGGTGGAGGAGGGCGAGGCCCTGGTGGACGGAGACGTGGCGGGGATCGGGCGGGAGTTCCAGCTGCTTGCGGAAGACATCGTGGAGGAGGTGGAGGTTGTGGCGGATGAGGAGCAGGAACAGCGGCCCTCCCAGGAGCTAGAGGAGAAGACGGTGGAGGAGCAGGGCCAGGAAAGGCCCGGAGGCCCTTGTGAACGCCAGGAGCTGGATGCCCTGCAGGCACTGGCCGCCCTGCAGGTAGAACTGAGCTCTGAGCGTGAGCAAACCGCAGGGCTTACGTTCAGTTCATGCGCAAGAACCATCAGAGGAGGAAGCGTCACTTGGCTCGGAGGAGCGCCATCATCCAGGGCATCTCTGGCTTCTGGGCCAAAGCTGTATCCTTTGCGCTGCTCCTTGGGGTCCGCTGCTCAGGAGGACGAGGAAGGGGAGAAGGGGCAGGAGCAGGCGGAGGGGGTGGAGGCGAGGGCACAGGAAGGGCGCTGGAGGCCACTGAAGGAAATGCGGTCCTGGGCAATTGGCAGGCTCCAAAGGCACAGCCGAGTAGGGCCTGGGCAGGGCCACAGGTGGACGTGTCGCAGCCATGCCTTTGAGTGTCTCCTTCAGGCCTGCATCTGAGGAGGCGCAGCCCCCGAGGCCTCTAAGTCAACATTGACCAGAGACGGTACACAAGAGCAGCGTTCGCAGACAGTTATTGGTGTAAATGTGGGTGATCCCGGCACATTGCTGGGGCATGTGAGTCATTCACACACACACGCACACACGCACACGCACACGCACACACACACACACGTACACATAAACACACACACACATACCCAAGAAGCCCTTTACTTTCAGACACGGTTTGTCACAAGGACTGCAAGTCTGACCGTATAAGCAGTGACAGGCCACTACCCAGCATACACAGGTCTGGAGGAGCAGAGTAGCGGTCAGAAACAGCCCCTGCTTGGGGAATGCAGATGCACACCATCCCAAGGGGCCCAGAGCCATGAGCGTGTCTGATGGTATGGCAGGTCCTGAGGATATCAGCAGTGGCCGGGCAAGAGGCAGTGCCCGCCAAGCTCCTTGCAGATGCGTGTTCCAGTATCCTTGTTCCACCCCAGACTAGGGCTGATGCTCCTGGCTCTTCTTGGCCGGCATGTGGCCTGAATGGCTCCTTGACCTAAAGCAGATTATGAGCCACCCTCAAGTCTCCGTCCTGAACAGCGACCAAGATCAAGACTTTCTCGGCTACATGATGGACTTGAAGGTCAGTGAGGGAGACTGAGGAAGGGTGGGTATGGGACCTGGCGGGGAGTGGGAGGAACGTGTTAGCCATGTTCCTGTGCTGTGAGACTTTGGAGAGGCATCGGGGAAGCTGATCATGCCTGCCTTGGAGGCAAGCTGAGGCCCCTAGAAGCTTGCACCTTTTCCCTCCTCGCTATCCTGGCAGGTGCAGGTGCGGAGCCATCCGCCGTCCCGCTGCAAGCTGGTCTTTTCCTTTCGGGACAACCCCTACTTCTTGAACTCGGTGATCATTAAGGAGTATTACCTTGACATCACTGGTAAAAGGTGGCTCCCGGGGTGATGAGTGTGGGTGTGCAAGCGTGTGGATGATGCACCTGCGGTGTCCACCCCAGTCTCCCCTGTCTGTCTGCAGGGTACAGGGCACGTCGATCCACTCCAGTCCACTGGTTCTGGGACTTTGAACGGGGAGCCCCCCGCCGCAGGCTGGACACCAGGAGCCTTAACTTTCTCAACTGGCTGTCAGGCCACAACGGCCCAGAATCGAACAGGATTGCTGAGGTGGGGTTGCTTTGGGCTTGCACACAGTTGGTGGTTGATGTTGGAGTTCTTGGCTGCTCATGGGAGGGTTGGGAGCCTGGTCAGCCCCTGGCTGACCTTGCTCGTGTTGCCTGCAGATCATCAGCGAAGACGTGTGGGACGATCCCCTGAAGTACTACCTCAGGGAGGAAGGTTCGTCCATGAGAGACAACTGACAGAAACACATGTGGTGATCGGGTCTGGAGGTAGGCCCCGTAGGGACAGCCGAATAGTAGCTGGGACACAGTACTTTCTTTTGCAAATGGGGATGCTCAGGCTCATGCAAACTGGCTGCAGAGCCAGAGCCTGAGTCAAGCATGCAGCAGGTGACTTGCTGAGACTGGGGGCTGGGGGGGACTCGGTGTGTCCGAGAGCGCAGTAAGTCCCCCTCCAGTCAGCTGTGGTGGCAGCGCGAGAGTCCTAGGTGATACGACTAGAGGCAGGGTGAATTAAGTGCCTGTGTCAGAATCATCTGTCCTTGGGTCCTGCCATTCCCCCGGCGTCCTTCCTCTCACTGAGTTTGAGAATGCCTGGGCCCTTCACTTCCGCCCCTTAACCTAGGATGGCCTGTCATTGAAAGGGCGTCCTGTCCAGGGCCCCAGTGCACCTGTGCGCTGACTTTGGGATCTTGTGTGAATTTCCACATCCAATACTCTGATCTCACCAGCACCACACCTGCTGAGCTTGAAGTTGCTTCAGGGAAAATCCGGACGTCTCTGGGAGGAGGTGGACAGGGAGCCCCAAGGGCAGGACATGGTGCCTAGTGACACCATCTCCGTCATTGCTGGACACGGGTCTTCGGCTCCTGAAACCCCTGTGTTCCCTGTTTGCGTCCGTGTCCACGTGCCAAGCATGTGTGTGTGTACACACGTGTGCTTGTGTCACCTGTCTTTATGCGGGGGTGTGTGTGTGTGTCCGGCCCAGGGCGGACGCAGAGATGAAGGCGACGGGAGAGGAGGTGACGAGCGACCAGAAGAGGAGGCACGAGGCGTCCCCAGGCTGACGGAGGTTGGTCACCGACTCTCCGCATGACCGTATCCGGGATGGGAATGAGGAAAAGATGGCCAGTGATACCTGCGGACCGTGGCTCGAGAAATCCGCAATTAGACCAAATCCAAAACACGCTCGCCACTTCTAACTTGTGGTTGTGTGTGCTTGGACCAGGGAGAGGGAAGTGCATGGTCTGAGGATTCCGCGAGGGCAAATCAGGTGGGGCGGGGCTTTGAAACCGCTGCCTGAGGAGCCCTCAGTCCATGGGGACGTGGGCCGGCCTCTGGAAATGGTGGGCGAGGGTACGGCTGGACCCGGGGTGGAGAGGAGGCCAAGTTCCTGTAGAGAAGAGCAGAGACCCGAAGGAGAAAGAGGCACAGATTGCCTGCTGCACTGGGGACTTGTTCCACACACGGAAGAAGGAGACCCGGGAGGGCCCTGGGCCAGTGCTGCCCAGGATCGGCCCATCGGCCCGCACGCTGTCTCCACGAGGGTGGCACACACTGGCATGATGCGAAACACAACGCAAGATGTGCTAAGCTAGGCTGTCCGTGCAAAACCCCAGGCACGCGAGGAGAGACAGGGTGTGAGCGTGGCAGACGTCCAGGCATTTCCAGCCTCCTCGGCAGGGCAGAAAGGCGAGGGAGGCGCAGGTGTGGGTGTACGTGTGCGTCCCTCTGCCGGAGTGTGCCTGTGAGGGAGGGAAGAGGGAGGAAGCAAGGGCGGTGGGCTACTTGCATGTGCCAAGGGACCTCGGGAGAATGGCAGACAGGGAAGCCCCTGGGGGCGGTTGAGAGCCTGCTGGTGGATTTCAGGGCCCAGGGGCTAGGCGTTAGCGGCCCTGCCAAAGACACCCCATGGGTCGTGCTCCAAGTCCTGACGTGAATTCCTTCCTTCCTCTGGGGTCTTGCCTCCGGCTGTGGGGGGTGGGGGGGGGGACAGAGAGGCTAAGGGGCGCGTCTGCCCCAGACGGAGGTTTCTGGCAGCGTCGCTGGAGCAGAATCTCTGATTCTGTCGTAGGGCATCTGCACCAGATGACACTCAGAGGCACCCTGCCTTCCAGGTGACCGTCTTGGATGTCCCCGGGCCCAAGCGGGGACTGGCTTCCTTGGCATGTGGGCTGTGTAGGCAAGCAGGGATGCCTGACTGTCGGGAATTCTAGCTGGGCCTAATGAGAGCAACTGAAAGAGAGTCTTGGCATTTAGCAAAGCAGTGAGGCCCGGGTGGTACAAGGCCTCTTGGTGCCTTTGAGGTAGCAAAGCTGCTTTCTGCCCAGGGAGGCATGAGCTGTGGGCCCAGACAGGGCCGGGTGCCCAGGGCAGCATCGGTTCAGGGACTGAGTGCGTCTGGGTAGTGTTAAAGAGAAGGGACGGCGTGTAGGGTTGCCGCCTTACCTTTACGGCCTCAGGTTCCGTGCCTTGTATCGGAAGAGTGCCTGTATCCACGTGCTCCTTCTTCACAAGATTGGATCAGACCCAGGCCTGTCACAGTCTCTTGGGGCCCTTGCAGGCCCGGGCGTCTCTTTGGCCTTTTCCTGCTACAGGGAGACAGGGAGACAGGTGCACTCAGCAAGCTACACAGGTGGGAAGCACAGGGGCCTCAGTCGGAGTGTTGTGGGCCCTGACGGCTGGTGGGCTAGCAACAGGGCCACGCCATTGACAAGGAACGACCTAGATAGATGCACACGGAGAAAGCGGTTCTCCAAGTCAGCGGAGGCCAGCGCTCCTTGTTTTCTGGTTCCCTGAGGGAAGGCACAGACAATGGATCCGGCCAACGTGACTGGTACTGTGAAGCTGTCCAAGGTGATGGGAGAAGGCAGAACACAGGCGCCTGTCACTCAGCTGGCCACAGCGAGCAAATCCTGGGTCCTGCCCTTGCCCAAACCCCCGACAAATACTCCTGAGCGCACATCTCGGTTCCTGCACCGAACCAGGCCAGGTCCTGCACTTCTTCAAGCCCCCGACCGACACTCCTGGGCCAGCATCGGACTCTCAGGCATGTTCCTGGCCTTAGTCAAGCCCCCGGAACACATTCCTGAGCCCACAACGCGCTCTGTACCCCTGAACTACGGTGTGTCCTCCCCTTGTTCAAGCCCCCAGGAAACACTACTGAGCCCGCATCTCACTCGCTGCATTGAACCTGGCTGGCTCCTTGTCTTGTTCAAGCCCCCGACAGATACTCCGGAACCCACATCTCGGTCCCTGCACTGATCCCGGCTGGGTGCTGCCTTGTTCCCGACCCCGACAAATACTCCTGAGCCCACATCTCGGGCCCTGCACTGAATCGGGTGGGCCCTGCCCATCTTCCAGCCCCGACAAACTCTCCTGAGCCCACATCCCGGTCCCTGCACTGAAGCAGGCTGGGTGCTTCCCATGTTCAAGCCCCGACAAGCACTCCTGAGCCCACATCTCGGGCCCTGCACCGACCCAGTCTGGGTCCTGCCCTTGTTCAAGCCGCTGAACAAATACCCCTGAGCCGGCTTCTCTGTCCCTGCCGTGAACCAGGCCAGGAGCTGCACGTGTTGAAGCCACTGACCAACACTTCTGGGCCTGCCTCTGATTCTCAGGCTGGTTCCTGGCCTGAGGTAAGCCCCCAGCAAACAGTATTGAGCCCACAGCTGGCTCCCTGCTCCTGAACTCAACTAAGGTGTGTCCTCCCCTTGTTCAACCACCCTCCCCCCCCCCACCCCCCAGGAAACACCACTGTGCCCGCATCTCACTCGCTGCATTGAACCAGGCTGGGTCCTGCGCTTGTTCAAACCCCCGACAAATCCTCCTGAGCCCACCCCTCGGTCCCTGCACTGAACCAGGCTGGATCCTCCCTTTGTTCAAGCCCCTGACAAACACACCTGACACCACCTCTCGGTCCCGTCATCGAGCCAGGCTGGGTCCTGCCCATGATCAAGCAGCCGATAAACACTCCTTGGAGCACATCTCGGTCCCTGCACTGATCCAGGCTGGATCCTGCCCTTGTTCATCCCGACAGACACTCCCGAGGCCACAGCACAGTCCCTGCCATGACCCAGGCTGGGTCCTGCCTTTGTTCAAGCCCCCGAGAAACACTCTTGAGCCCACATCTCGGTCCATGCAACTGAATCGGGTCGGCCCTGCCCATGCCCAAGCTCTTTGTAGAACGCATATATCGTGTGTCAGGACTATAGGATGGCTGGTTTAGCTTGATCCTCTTGCTGCTCCAGGCCCCACAGGCTTGGGCCACAGGGCAGGCTGGGATGTGTTCTCACATGGAGAACAGAACCACTTTGAAAGGGCCTCCATAGGGTCGATGGCAGCCGTGCATGTCTCCGACACCGGTGAGTCGTGGGACTTAACGGGGAGCTGTCCTTAGCGTCTCCCTGGCCGGCATTCGCACAAGGTTCAGGGGGGGTCCCTCATGCCAGCAGAGCGGGCCTCGTTTCTCCCTCTGCGCACAGTGTGGCCACGGCACCTCAGGCTTGTGCAGCTTTCACGTCGGCCCAGCGAGGGAGGGAGGGTCGCCCGTCCCCTTCTGCGCTTCAGCAGTGACCGCCCACTGTTGGCTTTCAAGGTCGAGAAAGCACTCTCCGAACGTGTGGACTAAAACCCTCTGAACTCCCACCGGTGAAACTCACTCAGGACGAGAAGGGCTTGCCTTCACGCCAAGGATAAGCGTCTCTTCTGAGCGCTGGTGTCCACAGAGTTGCAGACGGCAACAGCACTACTTAGAGAGACGGAGACACACAGACACCAGCGCCTGCTACACACGCGGAAGGATTGCCCAACACAGTGCTATGCCAGAAGCAAAGATACAGAGACACAGAGCGAGCGCTGTACACTAAGGCGCTGGTGTTCCCGAACAGTGGAGATCCACTGTAGCACTGTAGGTGGGGTTCTTCCCTACTCCCCTAGCATCCGGACAGCAGCAGGCTCTCTGTCCCTTGAAGAAAAGTATCCAGCCCCTTGGCACCCCTGCGTATCCCTTGGATACTCAGGGAGAGCTCTCAGTTATTGCCAGTCCCAGGGGACACAGGAGTGTGCGGTTCGGACGGCGGAGCAGGAACCCGTGCTTGGAATTTCCAGAGCCAGGTCAATGACAGCGCCTGGGGCTAGCCCGGCCACATGCAAAACCCTGTCCCTCCCTGGAGCAGAATCTGGCCACGTGGGGGCGCTGGAGCAGCACAGGAACCCCGGAAGATGCCCTCCGGTCTGGGGGCGTGTCCATAAGAGTGCCGCCCACTACCCTGTCGGCCATTGGTCTAGATTTGGGCCAGCAGTCTGTGCATGGCTCACAGCCTAGGCCCCCGCCTGTTCGCCGGATCTCCTAGGGCCCGTTCACCCCGTCCTGCGTTTCTGGCACCCCTTTCTTCGGCCTCACGCCAACACCCCCACACACCAGCCCCCGCCTTCTGACAATCCCCCTCACTCCCCGCCCCCAAAAGAGCTAGTCGGTCCCACAGGTTTACTGCAGCCTGGGCCGCCATTACGCCCCACTTGTTGTGCTCTTATGTCGCGTCCCTTCGCCTCTGCCCCAGCTCGGGGTCACCGCCAAGGCCAAGAGGAACGTGAGAGGCGGTCAGAGGAAGGCGGGAGCGTCCCGGGACCCCGCACCTTCCAAGCTGTGAGCCCAGGTACTCAGGGGGCAGGGCCCCGCCCCCACCCCCCCTCCCCCACCCCGCAGCCTGCCGTCGTGATGCAGTGCGCAGCTGGGACCTTGTCACCAGCAGTTGTCACGCCAGGCCAAGAGGCCACCCTCTTCAGGGTGGAGGCGGTGGAGGAGGGCGAGGCCCTGGTGGACGGAGACGTGGCGGGGATCGGGCGGGAGTTCCAGCTGCTTGCGGAAGACATCGTGGAGGAGGTGGAGGTTGTGGCGGATGAGGAGCAGGAACAGCGGCCCTCCCAGGAGCTAGAGGAGAAGACGGTGGAGGAGCAGGGCCAGGAAAGGCCCGGAGGCCCTTGTGAGCGCCAGGAGCTGGATGCCCTGCAGGCACTGGCCGCCCTGCAGGTAGAACTGAGCTCTGAGCGTGAGCAAAACCGCAGGGCTTACGTTCAGTTCATGCGCAAGAACCATCAGAGGAGGAAGCGTCACTTGGCTCGGAGGAGCGCCATCATCCAGGGCATCCCTGGCTTCTGGGCCAAAGCTGTATCCTTTGCGCTGCTCCTTGGGGTCCGCTGCTCAGGAGGACGAGGAAGGGGAGAAGGGGCAGGAGCAGGCGGAGGGGGTGGAGGCGAGGGCACAGGAAGGGCGCCGGAGGCCACTGAAGGAAATGCGGTCCTGGGCAATTGGCAGGCTCCAAAGGCACAGCCGAGTAGGGCCTGGGCAGGGCCACAGGTGGACGTGTCGCAGCCATGCCTTTGAGTGTCTCCTTCAGGCCTGCATCTGAGGAGGCGCAGCCCCCGAGGCCTCTAAGTCAACATTGACCAGAGACGGTACACAAGAGCAGCGTTCGCAGACAGTTATTGGTGTAAATGTGGGTGATCCCGGCACATTGCTGGGGCATGTGAGTCATTCACACACACACGCACACACGCACACGCACACGCACACACACACACACATACACATAAACACACACACACACATACCCAAGAAGCCCTTTACTTTCAGACACGGTTTGTCACAAGGACTGCAAGTCTGACCGTATAAGCAGTGACATGCCACTACCCAGCATACACAGGTCTGGAGGAGCAGAGTAGCGGTCAGAAACAGCCCCTGCTTGGGGAATGCAGATGCACACCATCCCAAGGGGCCCAGAGCCATGAGCGTGTCTGATGGTATGGCAGGTCCTGAGGATATCAGCAGTGGCCGGGCAAGAGGCAGTGCCCGCCAAGCTCCTTGCAGATGCGTGTTCCAGTATCCTTGTTCCACCCCAGACTAGGGCTGATGCTCCTGGCTCTTCTTGGCCGGCATGTGGCCTGAATGGCTCCTTGACCTAAAGCAGATTATGAGCCACCCTCAAGTCTCCGTCCTGATCAGCGACCAAGATCAAGACTTTCTCGGCTACATGATGGACTTGAAGGTCAGTGAGGGAGACTGAGGAAGGGTGGGTATGGGACCTGGCGGGGAGTGGGAGGAACGTGTTAGCCATGTTCCTGTGCTGTGAGACTTTGGAGAGGCATCGGGGAAGCTGATCATGCCTGCCTTGGAGGCAAGATGAGGCCCCTAGAAGCTTGCACCTTTTCCCTCCTCGCTATCCTGGCAGGTGCAGGTGCGGAGCCATCTGCCGTCCCGCTCAAGCTGATCTTTTCCTTTCGGGACAACCCCTGCTTCTTGAACTCGGTGATCATTAAGGAGTATTACCTTGACATCACTGGTAAAAGGTGGCTCCCGGGGTGATGAGTGTGGGTGTGCAAGCGTGTGGATGATGCACCTGCGGTGTCCACCCCAGTCTCCCCTGTCTGTCTGCAGGGTACAGGGCACGTCGATCCACTCCAGTCCACTGGTTCTGGGACTTTGGACGGGGAGCCCCCAGCCGCAGGCTGGACACCAGGAGCCTTAACTTTCTCAACTGGCTGTCAGGCCACAACGGCCCAGAATCGAACAGGATTGCTGAGGTGGGGTTGCTTTGGGCTTGCACACAGTTGGTGGTTGATGTTGGAGTTCTTGGCTGCTCATGGGAGGGTTGGGAGCCTGGTCAGCCCCTGGCTGACCTTGCTCGTGTTGCCTGCAGATCATCAGCGAAGACGTGTGGGACGATCCCCTGAAGTACTACCTCAGGGAGGAAGGTTCGTCCATGAGAGACAACTGACAGAAACACATGTGGTGATCGGGTCTGGAGGTAGGCCCCGTAGGGACAGCCGAATAGTAGCTGGGACACAGTACTTTCTTTCGCAAATGGGGATGCTCAGGCTCATGCAAACTGGCTGCAGAGCCAGAGCCTGAGTCAAGCATGCAGCAGGTGACTTGCTGAGACTGGGGGCTGGGGGGGACTCGGTGTGTCCGAGAGCGCAGTAAGTCCCCCTCCAGTCAGCTGTGGTGGCAGCGCGAGAGTCCTAGGTGATACGACTAGAGGCAGGGTGAATTAAGTGCCTGTGTCAGAATCATCTGTCCTTGGGTCCTGCCATTCCCCCGGCGTCCTTCCTCTCACTGAGTTTGAGAATGCCTGGGCCCTTCACTTCCGCCCCTTAACCTAGGATGGCCTGTCACTGAAAGGGCGTCCTGTCCAGGGTCCCAGTGCACCTGTGCGCTGACTTTGGGATCTTGTGTGAATTTCCACATCCAATACTCTGATCTCACCAGCACCACACCTGCTGAGCTTGAAGTTGCTTCAGGGAAAATCCGGACGTCTCTGGGAGGAGGTGGACAGGGAGCCCCAAGGGCAGGACATGGTGCCTAGTGACACCATCTCCGTCATTGCTGGACACGGGTCTTCGGCTCCTGAAACCCCTGTGTTCCCTGTTTGCGTCCGTGTCCACGTGCCAAGCATGTGTGTGTGTACACGCGTGTGCTTGTGTCACCTGTCTTTATGCGGGGGTGTGTGTGTGTGTCCGGCCCAGGGCGGACGCAGAGATGAAGGCGACGGGAGAGGAGGTGACGAGCGACCAGAAGAGGAGGCACGAGGCGTCCCCAGGCTGACGGAGGTTGGTCACCGACTGTCCGCATGACCGTATCCGGGATGGGAATGAGGAAAAGATGGCCAGTGATGCCTCGGACCAGCGGACCGTGGCTCGAGAAATCCGCAATTAGACCAAATCCAAAACACGCTCGCCACTTCTAACTTGTGGTTGTGTGTGCTTGGACCAGGGAGAGGGAAGTGCATGGTCTGAGGATTCCGCGAGGGCAAATCAGGTGGGGCGGGGCTTTGAAACCGCCGCCCGAGGAGCCCTCAGTCCATGGGGACGTGGGCCGGCCTCTGGAAATGGTGGGCGAGGGTACGGCTGGACCCGGGGTGGAGAGGAGGCCAAGTTCCTGTAGAGAAGAGCAGAGACCCGAAGGAGAAAGAGGCACAGATTGCCTGCTGCACTGGGGACTTGTTCCACACACGGAAGAAGGAGACCCGGGAGGGCCCTGGGCCAGTGCTGCCCAGGATCGGCCCATCGGCCCGCACGCTGTCTCCACGAGGGTGGCACACACTGGCATGATGCGAAACACAACGCAAGATGTGCTAAGCTAGGCTGTCCGTGCAAAACCCCAGGCACGCGAGGAGAGACAGGGTGTGAGCGTGGCAGACGTCCAGGCATTTCCAGCCTCCTCGGCAGGGCAGAAAGGCGAGGGAGGCGCAGGTGTGGGTGTACGTGTGCGTCCCTCTGCCGGAGTGTGCCTGTGAGGGAGGGAAGAGGGAGGAAGCAAGGACGGTGGGCTACTTGCATGTGCCAAGGGACCTCGGGAGAATGGCAGACAGGGAAGCCCCTGGGGGCGGTTGAGAGCCTGCTGGTGGATTTCAGGGCCCAGGGGCTAGGCATTAGCGGCCCTGCCAAAGACACCCCATGGGTCGTGCTCCAAGTCCTGACGTGAATTCCTTCCTTCCTCTGGGGTCTTGCCCCCGGCTGTGGGGGTGGGGGGGGGGCAGAGGGGCTCAGGGGTGCGTCTGCCCCAGACGGAGGTTTCTGGCAGTGTCGCTGGAGCAGAATCTCTGATTCTGTCGTAGGGCATCTGCACCAGATGACACTCAGAGGCACCCTGCCTTCCAGGTGACCGTCTTGGATGTCCCCGGGCCCAAGCGGGGACTGGCTTCCTTGGCATGTGGGCTGTGTAGGCAAGCAGGGATGCCTGACTGTCGGGAATTCTAGCTGGGCCTAATGAGAGCAACTGAAAGAGAGTCTTGGCATTTAGCAAAGCAGTGAGGCCCGGGTGGTACAAGGCCTCTTGGTGCCTTTGAGGTAGCAAAGCTGCTTTCTGCCCAGGGAGGCATGAGCTGTGGGCCCAGACAGGGCCGGGTGCCCAGGGCAGCATCGGTTCAGGGACTGAGTGCGTCTGGGTAGTGTTAAAGAGAAGGGACGGCGTGTAGGGTTGCCGCCTTACCTTTACGGCCTCAGGTTCCGTGCCTTGTATCGGAAGAGTGCCTGTATCCACGTGCTCCTTCTTCACAAGATTGGATCAGACCCAGGCCTGTCACAGTCTCTTGGGGCCCTTGCAGGCCCGGGCGTCTCTTTGGCCTTTTCCTGCTACAGGGAGACAGGGAGACAGGTGCACTCAGCAAGCTACACAGGTGGGAAGCACAGGGGCCTCAGTCGGAGTGTTGTGGGCCCTGACGGCTGGTGGGCTAGCAACAGGGCCACGCCATTGACAAGGAACGACCTAGATAGATGCACACGGAGAAAGCGGTTCTCCAAGTCAGCGGAGGCCAGCGCTCCTTGTTTTCTGGTTCCCTGAGGGAAGGCACAGACAATGGATCCGGCCAACGTGACTGGTACTGTGAAGCTGTCCAAGGTGATGGGAGAAGGCAGAACACAGGCGCCTGTCACTCAGCTGGCCACAGCGAGCAAATCCTGGGTCCTGCCCTTGCCCAAACCCCCGACAAATACTCCTGAGCGCACATCTCGGTTCCTGCACCGAACCAGGCCAGGTCCTGCACTTCTTCAAGCCCCCGACCGACACTCCTGGGCCAGCATCGGACTCTCAGGCATGTTCCTGGCCTTAGTCAAGCCCCCGGAACACATTCCTGAGCCCACAACGCGCTCTGTACCCCTGAACTACGGTGTGTCCTCCCCTTGTTCAAGCCCCCAGGAAACACTACTGAGCCCGCATCTCACTCGCTGCATTGAACCTGGCTGGCTCCTTGTCTTGTTCAAGCCCCCGACAGATACTCCGGAACCCACATCTCGGTCCCTGCACTGATCCCGGCTGGGTGCTGCCCTTGTTCCCGACCCCGACAAATACTCCTGAGCCCACATCTCGGGCCCTGCACTGAATCGGGTGGGCCCTGCCCATCTTCCAGCCCCGACAAACTCTCCTGAGCCCACATCCCGGTCCCTGCACTGAAGCAGGCTGGGTGCTTCCCATGTTCAAGCCCCGACAAGCACTCCTGAGCCCACATCTCGGGCCCTGCACCGACCCAGTCTGGGTCCTGCCCTTGTTCAAGCCGCTGAACAAATACCCCTGAGCCGGCTTCTCTGTCCCTGCCGTGAACCAGGCCAGGAGCTGCACGTGTTGAAGACACTGACCAACACTTCTGGGCCTGCCTCTGATTCTCAGGCTGGTTCCTGGCCTGAGGTAAGCCCCCAGCAAACAGTATTGAGCCCACAGCTGGCTCCCTGCTCCTGAACTCAACTAAGGTGTGTCCTCCCCTTGTTCAACCACACTCCCCCCCCCACCCCCCAGGAAACACCACTGTGCCCGCATCTCACTCGCTGCATTGAACCAGGCTGGGTCCTGCGCTTGTTCAAACCCCCGACAAATCCTCCTGAGCCCACCCCTCGGTCCCTGCACTGAACCAGGCTGGATCCTCCCTTTGTTCAAGCCCCTGACAAACACACCTGACACCACCTCTCGGTCCCGTCATCGAGCCAGGCTGGGTCCTGCCCATGATCAAGCAGCCGATAAACACTCCTTGGAGCACATCTCGGTCCCTGCACTGATCCAGGCTGGATCCTGCCCTTGTTCATCCCGACAGACACTCCCGAGGCCACAGCACAGTCCCTGCCATGACCCAGGCTGGGTCCTGCCTTTGTTCAAGCCCCCGACAAACACTCTTGAGCCCACATCTCGGTCCATGCAACTGAATCGGGTCGGCCCTGCCCATGCCCAAGCTCTTTGTAGAACGCATATATCGTGTGTCAGGACTATAGGATGGCTGGTTTAGCTTGATCCTCTTGCTGCTCCAGGCCCCACAGGCTTGGGCCACAGGGCAGGCTGGGATGTGTTCTCACATGGAGAACAGAACCACTTTGAAAGGGCCTCCATAGGGTCGATGGCAGCCGTGCATGTCTCCGACACCGGTGAGTCGTGGGACTTAACGGGGAGCTGTCCTTAGCGTCTCCCTGGCCGGCATTCGCACAAGGTTCAGGGGGGGTCCCTCATGCCAGCAGAGCGGGCCTCGTTTCTCCCTCTGCGCACAGTGTGGCCACGGCACCTCAGGCTTGTGCAGCTTTCACGTCGGCCCAGCGAGGGAGGGAGGGTCGCCCGTCCCCTTCTGCGCTTCAGCAGTGACCGCCCACTGTTGGCTTTCAAGGTCGAGAAAGCACTCTCTGAACGTGTGGACTAAAACCCTCTGAACTCCCACCGGTGAAACTCACTCAGGACGAGAAGGGCTTGCCTTCACGCCAAGGATAAGCGTCTCTTCTGAGCGCTGGTGTCCACAGAGTTGCAGACGGCAACAGCACTACTTAGAGAGACGGAGACACACAGACACCAGCGCCTGCTACACACGCGGAAGGATTGCCCAACACAGTGCTATGCCAGAAGCAAAGATACAGAGACACAGAGCGAGCGCTGTACACTAAGGCGCTGGTGTTCCCGAACAGTGGAGATCCACTGTAGCACTGTAGGTGGGGTTCTTCCCTACTCCCCTAGCATCCGGACAGCAGCAGGCTCTCTGTCCCTTGAAGAAAAGTATCCAGCCCCTTGGCACCCCTGCGTATCCCTTGGATACTCAGGGAGAGCTCTCAGTTATTGCCAGTCCCAGGGGACACAGGAGTGTGCGGTTCGGATGGCGGAGCAGGAACCCGTGCTTGGAATTTCCAGAGCCAGGTCAATGACAGCGCCTGGGGCTAGCCCGGCCACATGCAAAACCCTGTCCCTCCCTGGAGCAGAATCTGGCCACGTGGGGGCGCTGGAGCAGCACAGGAACCCCGGAAGATGCCCTCCGGTCTGGGGGCGTGTCCATAAGAGTGCCGCCCACTACCCTGTCGGCCATTGGTCTAGATTTGGGCCAGCAGTCTGTGCATGGCTCACAGCCTAGGCCCCCGCCTGTTCGCCGGATCTCCTAGGGCCCGTTCACCCCGTCCTGCGTTTCTGGCACCCCTTTCTTCGGCCTCACGACAACACCCCCACACAGCAGCCCCCGCCTTCTGACAATCCCCCTCACTCCCCGCCCCCAAAAGAGCTAGTCGGTCCCACAGGTTTACTGCAGCCTGGGCCGCCATTACGCCCCACTTGTTGTGCTCTTATGTCGCGTCCCTTCGCCTCTGCCCCAGCTCGGGGTCACCGCCAAGGCCAAGAGGAACGTGAGAGGCGGTCAGAGGAAGGCGGGAGCGTCCCGGGACCCCGCACCTTCCAAGTTGTGAGCCCAGGTACTCAGGGGGCAGGACCCCGCCCCCACCCCCCCTCCCCCACCCCGCAGCCTGCCGTCGTGATGCAGTGCGCAGCTGGGACCTTGTCACCAGCAGTTGTCACGCCAGGCCAAGAGGCCACCCTCTTCAGGGTGGAGGCGGTGGAGGAGGGCGAGGCCCTGGTGGACGGAGACGTGGCGGGGATCGGGCGGGAGTTCCAGCTGCTTGCGGAAGACATCGTGGAGGAGGTGGAGGTTGTGGCGGATGAGGAGCAGGAACAGCGGCCCTCCCAGGAGCTAGAGGAGAAGACGGTGGAGGAGCAGGGCCAGGAAAGGCCCGGAGGCCCTTGTGAGCGCCAGGAGCTGGATGCCCTGCAGGCACTGGCCGCCCTGCAGGTAGAACTGAGCTCTGAGCGTGAGCAAAACCGCAGGGCTTACGTTCAGTTCATGCGCAAGAACCATCAGAGGAGGAAGCGTCACTTGGCTCGGAGGAGCGCCATCATCCAGGGCATCCCTGGCTTCTGGGCCAAAGCTGTATCCTTTGCGCTGCTCCTTGGGGTCCGCTGCTCAGGAGGACGAGGAAGGGGAGAAGGGGCAGGAGCAGGCGGAGGGGGTGGAGGCGAGGGCACAGGAAGGGCGCCGGAGGCCACTGAAGGAAATGCGGTCCTGGGCAATTGGCAGGCTCCAAAGGCACAGCCGAGTAGGGCCTGGGCAGGGCCACAGGTGGACGTGTCGCAGCCATGCCTTTGAGTGTCTCCTTCAGGCCTGCATCTGAGGAGGCGCAGCCCCCGAGGCCTCTAAGTCAACATTGACCAGAGACGGTACACAAGAGCAGCGTTCGCAGACAGTTATTGGTGTAAATGTGGGTGATCCCGGCACATTGCTGGGGCATGTGAGTCATTCACACACACACGCACACACGCACACGCACACGCACACACACACACACGTACACATAAACACACACACACACATACCCAAGAAGCCCTTTACTTTCAGACACGGTTTGTCACAAGGACTGCAAGTCTGACCGTATAAGCAGTGACATGCCACTACCCAGCATACACAGGTCTGGAGGAGCAGAGTAGCGGTCAGAAACAGCCCCTGCTTGGGGAATGCAGATGCACACCATCCCAAGGGGCCCAGAGCCATGAGCGTGTCTGATGGTATGGCAGGTCCTGAGGATATCAGCAGTGGCCGGGCAAGAGGCAGTGCCCGCCAAGCTCCTTGCAGATGCGTGTTCCAGTATCCTTGTTCCACCCCAGACTAGGGCTGATGCTCCTGGCTCTTCTTGGCCGGCATGTGGCCTGAATGGCTCCTTGACCTAAAGCAGATTATGAGCCACCCTCAAGTCTCCGTCCTGATCAGCGACCAAGATCAAGACTTTCTCGGCTACATGATGGACTTGAAGGTCAGTGAGGGAGACTGAGGAAGGGTGGGTATGGGACCTGGCGGGGAGTGGGAGGAACGTGTTAGCCATGTTCCTGTGCTGTGAGACTTTGGAGAGGCATCGGGGAAGCTGATCATGCCTGCCTTGGAGGCAAGCTGAGGCCCCTAGAAGCTTGCACCTTTTCCCTCCTCGCTATCCTGGCAGGTGCAGGTGCGGAGCCATCTGCCGTCCCGCTCAAGCTGATCTTTTCCTTTCGGGACAACCCCTGCTTCTTGAACTCGGTGATCATTAAGGAGTATTACCTTGACATCACTGGTAAAAGGTGGCTCCCGGGGTGATGAGTGTGGGTGTGCAAGCGTGTGGATGATGCACCTGCGGTGTCCACCCCAGTCTCCCCTGTCTGTCTGCAGGGTACAGGGCACGTCGATCCACTCCAGTCCACTGGTTCTGGGACTTTGAACGGGGAGCCCCCAGCCGCAGGCTGGACACCAGGAGCCTTAACTTTCTCAACTGGCTGTCAGGCCACAACGGCCCAGAATCGAACAGGATTGCTGAGGTGGGGTTGCTTTGGGCTTGCACACAGTTGGTGGTTGATGTTGGAGTTCTTGGCTGCTCATGGGAGGGTTGGGAGCCTGGTCAGCCCCTGGCTGACCTTGCTCGTGTTGCCTGCAGATCATCAGCGAAGACGTGTGGGACGATCCCCTGAAGTACTACCTCAGGGAGGAAAGTTCGTCCATGAGAGACAACTGACAGAAACACATGTGGTGATGGGGTCTGGAGGTAGGCCCCGTAGGGACAGCCGAATAGTAGCTGGGACACAGTACTTTCTTTTGCAAATGGGGATGCTCAGGCTCATGCAAACTGGCTGCAGAGCCAGAGCCTGAGTCAAGCATGCAGCAGGTGACTTGCTGAGACTGGGGGCTGGGGGGGACTCGGTGTGTCCGAGAGCGCAGTAAGTCCCCCTCCAGTCAGCTGTGGTGGCAGCGCGAGAGTCCTAGGTGATACGACTAGAGGCAGGGTGAATTAAGTGCCTGTGTCAGAATCATCTGTCCTTGGGTCCTGCCATTCCCCCGGCGTCCTTCCTCTCACTGAGTTTGAGAATGCCTGGGCCCTTCACTTCCGCCCCTTAACCTAGGATGGCCTGTCACTGAAAGGGCGTCCTGTCCAGGGTCCCAGTGCACCTGTGCGCTGACTTTGGGATCTTGTGTGAATTTCCACATCCAATACTCTGATCTCACCAGCACCACACCTGCTGAGCTTGAAGTTGCTTCAGGGAAAATCCGGACGTCTCTGGGAGGAGGTGGACAGGGAGCCCCAAGGGCAGGACATGGTGCCTAGTGACACCATCTCCGTCATTGCTGGACACGGGTCTTCGGCTCCTGAAACCCCTGTGTTCCCTGTTTGCGTCCGTGTCCACGTGCCAAGCATGTGTGTGTGTACACGCGTGTGCTTGTGTCACCTGTCTTTATGCGGGGGTGTGTGTGTGTGTCCGGCCCAGGGCGGACGCAGAGATGAAGGCGACGGGAGAGGAGGTGACGAGCGACCAGAAGAGGAGGCACGAGGCGTCCCCAGGCTGACGGAGGTTGGTCACCGACTCTCCGCATGACCGTATCCGGGATGGGAATGAGGAAAAGATGGCCAGTGATACCTCGGACCAGCGGACCGTGGCTCGAGAAATCCGCAATTAGACCAAATCCAAAACACGCTCGCCACTTCTAACTTGTGGTTGTGTGTGCTTGGACCAGGGAGAGGGAAGTGCATGGTCTGAGGATTCCGCGAGGGCAAATCAGGTGGGGCGGGGCTTTGAAACCGCTGCCTGAGGAGCCCTCAGTCCATGGGGACGTGGGCCGGCCTCTGGAAATGGTGGGCGAGGGTACGGCTGGACCCGGGGTGGAGAGGAGGCCAAGTTCCTGTAGAGAAGAGCAGAGACCCGAAGGAGAAAGAGGCACAGATTGCCTGCTGCACTGGGGACTTGTTCCACACACGGAAGAAGGAGACCCGGGAGGGCCCTGGGCCAGTGCTGCCCAGGATCGGCCCATCGGCCCGCACGCTGTCTCCACGAGGGTGGCACACACTGGCATGATGCGAAACACAACGCAAGATGTGCTAAGCTAGGCTGTCCGTGCAAAACCCCAGGCACGCGAGGAGAGACAGGGTGTGAGCGTGGCAGACGTCCAGGCATTTCCAGCCTCCTCGGCAGGGCAGAAAGGCGAGGGAGGCGCAGGTGTGGGTGTACGTGTGCGTCCCTCTGCCGGAGTGTGCCTGTGAGGGAGGGAAGAGGGAGGAAGCAAGGACGGTGGGCTACTTGCATGTGCCAAGGGACCTCGGGAGAATGGCAGACAGGGAAGCCCCTGGGGGCGGTTGAGAGCCTGCTGGTGGATTTCAGGGCCCAGGGGCTAGGCATTAGCGGCCCTGCCAAAGACACCCCATGGGTCGTGCTCCAAGTCCTGACGTGAATTCCTTCCTTCCTCTGGGGTCTTGCCCCCGGCTGTGGGGGTGGGGGGGGGGCCAGAGGGGCTCAGGGGTGCGTCTGCCCCAGACGGAGGTTTCTGGCAGCGTCGCTGGAGCAGAATCTCTGATTCTGTCGTAGGGCATCTGCACCAGATGACACTCAGAGGCACCCTGCCTTCCAGGTGACCGTCTTGGATGTCCCCGGGCCCAAGCGGGGACTGGCTTCCTTGGCATGTGGGCTGTGTAGGCAAGCAGGGATGCCTGACTGTCGGGAATTCTAGCTGGGCCTAATGAGAGCAACTGAAAGAGAGTCTTGGCATTTAGCAAAGCAGTGAGGCCCGGGTGGTACAAGGCCTCTTGGTGCCTTTGAGGTAGCAAAGCTGCTTTCTGCCCAGGGAGGCATGAGCTGTGGGCCCAGACAGGGCCGGGTGCCCAGGGCAGCATCGGTTCAGGGACTGAGTGCGTCTGGGTAGTGTTAAAGAGAAGGGACGGCGTGTAGGGTTGCCGCCTTACCTTTACGGCCTCAGGTTCCGTGCCTTGTATCGGAAGAGTGCCTGTATCCACGTGCTCCTTCTTCACAAGATTGGATCAGACCCAGGCCTGTCACAGTCTCTTGGGGCCCTTGCAGGCCCGGGCGTCTCTTTGGCCTTTTCCTGCTACAGGGAGACAGGGAGACAGGTGCACTCAGCAAGCTACACAGGTGGGAAGCACAGGGGCCTCAGTCGGAGTGTTGTGGGCCCTGACGGCTGGTGGGCTAGCAACAGGGCCACGCCATTGACAAGGAACGACCTAGATAGATGCACACGGAGAAAGCGGTTCTCCAAGTCAGCGGAGGCCAGCGCTCCTTGTTTTCTGGTTCCCTGAGGGAAGGCACAGACAATGGATCCGGCCAACGTGACTGGTACTGTGAAGCTGTCCAAGGTGATGGGAGAAGGCAGAACACAGGCGCCTGTCACTCAGCTGGCCACAGCGAGCAAATCCTGGGTCCTGCCCTTGCCCAAACCCCCGACAAATACTCCTGAGCGCACATCTCGGTTCCTGCACCGAACCAGGCCAGGTCCTGCACTTCTTCAAGCCCCCGACCGACACTCCTGGGCCAGCATCGGACTCTCAGGCATGTTCCTGGCCTTAGTCAAGCCCCCGGAACACATTCCTGAGCCCACAACGCGCTCTGTACCCCTGAACTACGGTGTGTCCTCCCCTTGTTCAAGCCCCCAGGAAACACTACTGAGCCCGCATCTCACTCGCTGCATTGAACCTGGCTGGCTCCTTGTCTTGTTCAAGCCCCCGACAGATACTCCGGAACCCACATCTCGGTCCCTGCACTGATCCCGGCTGGGTGCTGCCCTTGTTCCCGACCCCGACAAATACTCCTGAGCCCACATCTCGGGCCCTGCACTGAATCGGGTGGGCCCTGCCCATCTTCCAGCCCCGACAAACTCTCCTGAGCCCACATCCCGGTCCCTGCACTGAAGCAGGCTGGGTGCTTCCCATGTTCAAGCCCCGACAAGCACTCCTGAGCCCACATCTCGGGCCCTGCACCGACCCAGTCTGGGTCCTGCCCTTGTTCAAGCCGCTGAACAAATACCCCTGAGCCGGCTTCTCTGTCCCTGCCGTGAACCAGGCCAGGAGCTGCACGTGTTGAAGCCACTGACCAACACTTCTGGGCCTGCCTCTGATTCTCAGGCTGGTTCCTGGCCTGAGGTAAGCCCCCAGCAAACAGTATTGAGCCCACAGCTGGCTCCCTGCTCCTGAACTCAACTAAGGTGTGTCCTCCCCTTGTTCAACCACACTCCCCCCCCCACCCCCCAGGAAACACCACTGTGCCCGCATCTCACTCGCTGCATTGAACCAGGCTGGGTCCTGCGCTTGTTCAAACCCCCGACAAATCCTCCTGAGCCCACCCCTCGGTCCCTGCACTGAACCAGGCTGGATCCTCCCTTTGTTCAAGCCCCTGACAAACACACCTGACACCACCTCTCGGTCCCGTCATCGAGCCAGGCTGGGTCCTGCCCATGATCAAGCAGCCGATAAACACTCCTTGGAGCACATCTCGGTCCCTGCACTGATCCAGGCTGGATCCTGCCCTTGTTCATCCCGACAGACACTCCCGAGGCCACAGCACAGTCCCTGCCATGACCCAGGCTGGGTCCTGCCTTTGTTCAAGCCCCCGACAAACACTCTTGAGCCCACATCTCGGTCCATGCAACTGAATCGGGTCGGCCCTGCCCATGCCCAAGCTCTTTGTAGAACGCATATATCGTGTGTCAGGACTATAGGATGGCTGGTTTAGCTTGATCCTCTTGCTGCTCCAGGCCCCACAGGCTTGGGCCACAGGGCAGGCTGGGATGTGTTCTCACATGGAGAACAGAACCACTTTGAAAGGGCCTCCATAGGGTCGATGGCAGCCGTGCATGTCTCCGACACCGGTGAGTCGTGGGACTTAACGGGGAGCTGTCCTTAGCGTCTCCCTGGCCGGCATTCGCACAAGGTTCAGGGGGGGTCCCTCATGCCAGCAGAGCGGGCCTCGTTTCTCCCTCTGCGCACAGTGTGGCCACGGCACCTCAGGCTTGTGCAGCTTTCACGTCGGCCCAGCGAGGGAGGGAGGGTCGCCCGTCCCCTTCTGCGCTTCAGCAGTGACCGCCCACTGTTGGCTTTCAAGGTCGAGAAAGCACTCTCTGAACGTGTGGACTAAAACCCTCTGAACTCCCACCGGTGAAACTCACTCAGGACGAGAAGGGCTTGCCTTCACGCCAAGGATAAGCGTCTCTTCTGAGCGCTGGTGTCCACAGAGTTGCAGACGGCAACAGCACTACTTAGAGAGACGGAGACACACAGACACCAGCGCCTGCTACACACGCGGAAGGATTGCCCAACACAGTGCTATGCCAGAAGCAAAGATACAGAGACACAGAGCGAGCGCTGTACACTAAGGCGCTGGTGTTCCCGAACAGTGGAGATCCACTGTAGCACTGTAGGTGGGGTTCTTCCCTACTCCCCTAGCATCCGGACAGCAGCAGGCTCTCTGTCCCTTGAAGAAAAGTATCCAGCCCCTTGGCACCCCTGCGTATCCCTTGGATACTCAGGGAGAGCTCTCAGTTATTGCCAGTCCCAGGGGACACAGGTGTGTGCGGTTCGGATGGCGGAGCAGGAACCCGTGCTTGGAATTTCCAGAGCCAGGTCAATGACAGCGCCTGGGGCTAGCCCGACCACATGCAAAACCCTGTCCCTCCCTGGAGCAGAATCTGGCCACGTGGGGGCGCTGGAGCAGCACAGGAACCCCGGAAGATGCCCTCCGGTCTGGGGGCGTGTCCATAAGAGTGCCGCCCACTACCCTGTCGGCCGTTGGTCTAGATTTGGGCCAGCAGTCTGTGCATGGCTCACAGCCTAGGCCCCCGCCTGTTCGCCGGATCTCCTAGGGCCCGTTCACCCCGTCCTGCGTTTCTGGCACCCCTTTCTTCGGCCTCACGCCAACACCCCCACACAGCAGCCCCCGCCTTCTGACAATCCCCCTCACTCCCCGCCCCCAAAAGAGCTAGTCGGTCCCACAGGTTTACTGCAGCCTGGGCCGCCATTACGCCCCACTTGTTGTGCTCTTATGTCGCGTCCCTTCGCCTCTGCCCCAGCTCGGGGTCACCGCCAAGGCCAAGAGGAACGTGAGAGGCGGTCAGAGGAAGGCGGGAGCGTCCCGGGACCCCGCACCTTCCAAGTTGTGAGCCCAGGTACTCAGGGGGCAGGGCCCCGCCCCCACCCCCCCTCCCCCACCCCGCAGCCTGCCGTCGTGATGCAGTGCGCAGCTGGGACCTTGTCACCAGCAGTTGTCACGCCAGGCCAAGAGGCCACCCTCTTCAGGGTGGAGGCGGTGGAGGAGGGCGAGGCCCTGGTGGACGGAGACGTGGCGGGGATCGGGCGGGAGTTCCAGCTGCTTGCGGAAGACATCGTGGAGGAGGTGGAGGTTGTGGCGGATGAGGAGCAGGAACAGCGGCCCTCCCAGGAGCTAGAGGAGAAGACGGTGGAGGAGCAGGGCCAGGAAAGGCCCGGAGGCCCTTGTGAGCGCCAGGAGCTGGATGCCCTGCAGGCACTGGCCGCCCTGCAGGTAGAACTGAGCTCTGAGCGTGAGCAAAACCGCAGGGCTTACGTTCAGTTCATGCGCAAGAACCATCAGAGGAGGAAGCGTCACTTGGCTCGGAGGAGCGCCATCATCCAGGGCATCCCTGGCTTCTGGGCCAAAGCTGTATCCTTTGCGCTGCTCCTTGGGGTCCGCTGCTCAGGAGGACGAGGAAGGGGAGAAGGGGCAGGAGCAGGCGGAGGGGGTGGAGGCGAGGGCACAGGAAGGGCGCCGGAGGCCACTGAAGGAAATGCGGTCCTGGGCAATTGGCAGGCTCCAAAGGCACAGCCGAGTAGGGCCTGGGCAGGGCCACAGGTGGACGTGTCGCAGCCATGCCTTTGAGTGTCTCCTTCAGGCCTGCATCTGAGGAGGCGCAGCCCCCGAGGCCTCTAAGTCAACATTGACCAGAGACGGTACACAAGAGCAGCGTTCGCAGACAGTTATTGGTGTAAATGTGGGTGATCCCGGCACATTGCTGGGGCATGTGAGTCATTCACACACACACGCACACACGCACACGCACACGCACACACACACACACGTACACATAAACACACACACACACATACCCAAGAAGCCCTTTACTTTCAGACACGGTTTGTCACAAGGACTGCAAGTCTGACCGTATAAGCAGTGACATGCCACTACCCAGCATACACAGGTCTGGAGGAGCAGAGTAGCGGTCAGAAACAGCCCCTGCTTGGGGAATGCAGATGCACACCATCCCAAGGGGCCCAGAGCCATGAGCGTGTCTGATGGTATGGCAGGTCCTGAGGATATCAGCAGTGGCCGGGCAAGAGGCAGTGCCCGCCAAGCTCCTTGCAGATGCGTGTTCCAGTATCCTTGTTCCACCCCAGACTAGGGCTGATGCTCCTGGCTCTTCTTGGCCGGCATGTGGCCTGAATGGCTCCTTGACCTAAAGCAGATTATGAGCCACCCTCAAGTCTCCGTCCTGATCAGCGACCAAGATCAAGACTTTCTCGGCTACATGATGGACTTGAAGGTCAGTGAGGGAGACTGAGGAAGGGTGGGTATGGGACCTGGCGGGGAGTGGGAGGAACGTGTTAGCCATGTTCCTGTGCTGTGAGACTTTGGAGAGGCATCGGGGAAGCTGATCATGCCTGCCTTGGAGGCAAGCTGAGGCCCCTAGAAGCTTGCACCTTTTCCCTCCTCGCTATCCTGGCAGGTGCAGGTGCGGAGCCATCCGCCGTCCCGCTGCAAGCTGGTCTTTTCCTTTCGGGACAACCCCTACTTCTTGAACTCGGTGATCATTAAGGAGTATTACCTTGACATCACTGGTAAAAGGTGGCTCCCGGGGTGATGAGTGTGGGTGTGCAAGCGTGTGGATGATGCACCTGCGGTGTCCACCCCAGTCTCCCCTGTCTGTCTGCAGGGTACAGGGCACGTCGATCCACTCCAGTCCACTGGTTCTGGGACTTTGAACGGGGAGCCCCCAGCCGCAGGCTGGACACCAGGAGCCTTAACTTTCTCAACTGGCTGTCAGGCCACAACGGCCCAGAATCGAACAGGATTGCTGAGGTGGGGTTGCTTTGGGCTTGCACACAGTTGGTGGTTGATGTTGGAGTTCTTGGCTGCTCATGGGAGGGTTGGGAGCCTGGTCAGCCCCTGGCTGACCTTGCTCGTGTTGCCTGCAGATCATCAGCGAAGACGTGTGGGACGATCCCCTGAAGTACTACCTCAGGGAGGAAGGTTCGTCCATGAGAGACAACTGACAGAAACACATGTGGTGATGGGGTCTGGAGGTAGGCCCCGTAGGGACAGCCGAATAGTAGCTGGGACACAGTACTTTCTTTTGCAAATGGGGATGCTCAGGCTCATGCAAACTGGCTGCAGAGCCAGAGCCTGAGTCAAGCATGCAGCAGGTGACTTGCTGAGACTGGGGGCTGGGGGGGACTCGGTGTGTCCGAGAGCGCAGTAAGTCCCCCTCCAGTCAGCTGTGGTGGCAGCGCGAGAGTCCTAGGTGATACGACTAGAGGCAGGGTGAATTAAGTGCCTGTGTCAGAATCATCTGTCCTTGGGTCCTGCCATTCCCCCGGCGTCCTTCCTCTCACTGAGTTTGAGAATGCCTGGGCCCTTCACTTCCGCCCCTTAACCTAGGATGGCCTGTCATTGAAAGGGCGTCCTGTCCAGGGCCCCAGTGCACCTGTGCGCTGACTTTGGGATCTTGTGTGAATTTCCACATCCAATACTCTGATCTCACCAGCACCACACCTGCTGAGCTTGAAGTTGCTTCAGGGAAAATCCGGACGTCTCTGGGAGGAGGTGGACAGGGAGCCCCAAGGGCAGGACATGGTGCCTAGTGACACCATCTCCGTCATTGCTGGACACGGGTCTTCGGCTCCTGAAACCCCTGTGTTCCCTGTTTGCGTCCGTGTCCACGTGCCAAGCATGTGTGTGTGTACACGCGTGTGCTTGTGTCACCTGTCTTTATGTGGGGGTGTGTGTGTGTGTCCGGCCCAGGGCGGACGCAGAGATGAAGGCGACGGGAGAGGAGGTGACGAGCGACCAGAAGAGGAGGCACGAGGCGTCCCCAGGCTGACGGAGGTTGGTCACCGACTCTCCGCATGACCGTATCCGGGATGGGAATGAGGAAAAGATGGCCAGTGATACCTGCGGACCGTGGCTCGAGAAATCCGCAATTAGACCAAATCCAAAACACGCTCGCCACTTCTAACTTGTGGTTGTGTGTGCTTGGACCAGGGAGAGGGAAGTGCATGGTCTGAGGATTCCGCGAGGGCAAATCAGGTGGGGCGGGGCTTTGAAACCGCCGCCCGAGGAGCCCTCAGTCCATGGGGACGTGGGCCGGCCTCTGGAAATGGTGGGCGAGGGTACGGCTGGACCCGGGGTGGAGAGGAGGCCAAGTTCCTGTAGAGAAGAGCAGAGACCCGAAGGAGAAAGAGGCACAGATTGCCTGCTGCACTGGGGACTTGTTCCACACACGGAAGAAGGAGACCCGGGAGGGCCCTGGGCCAGTGCTGCCCAGGATCGGCCCATCGGCCCGCACGCTGTCTCCACGAGGGTGGCACACACTGGCATGATGCGAAACACAACGCAAGATGTGCTAAGCTAGGCTGTCCGTGCAAAACCCCAGGCACGCGAGGAGAGACAGGGTGTGAGCGTGGCAGACGTCCAGGCATTTCCAGCCTCCTCGGCAGGGCAGAAAGGCGAGGGAGGCGCAGGTGTGGGTGTACGTGTGCGTCCCTCTGCCGGAGTGTGCCTGTGAGGGAGGGAAGAGGGAGGAAGCAAGGACGGTGGGCTACTTGCATGTGCCAAGGGACCTCGGGAGAATGGCAGACAGGGAAGCCCCTGGGGGCGGTTGAGAGCCTGCTGGTGGATTTCAGGGCCCAGGGGCTAGGCATTAGCGGCCCTGCCAAAGACACCCCATGGGTCGTGCTCCAAGTCCTGACGTGAATTCCTTCCTTCCTCTGGGGTCTTGCCCCCGGCTGTGGGGGTGGGGGGGTGGGGCCAGAGGGGCTCAGGGGTGCGTCTGCCCCAGACGGAGGTTTCTGGCAGCGTCGCTGGAGCAGAATCTCTGATTCTGTCGTAGGGCATCTGCACCAGATGACACTCAGAGGCACCCTGCCTTCCAGGTGACCGTCTTGGATGTCCCCGGGCCCAAGCGGGGACTGGCTTCCTTGGCATGTGGGCTGTGTAGGCAAGCAGGGATGCCTGACTGTCGGGAATTCTAGCTGGGCCTAATGAGAGCAACTGAAAGAGAGTCTTGGCATTTAGCAAAGCAGTGAGGCCCGGGTGGTACAAGGCCTCTTGGTGCCTTTGAGGTAGCAAAGCTGCTTTCTGCCCAGGGAGGCATGAGCTGTGGGCCCAGACAGGGCCGGGTGCCCAGGGCAGCATCGGTTCAGGGACTGAGTGCGTCTGGGTAGTGTTAAAGAGAAGGGACGGCGTGTAGGGTTGCCGCCTTACCTTTACGGCCTCAGGTTCCGTGCCTTGTATCGGAAGAGTGCCTGTATCCACGTGCTCCTTCTTCACAAGATTGGATCAGACCCAGGCCTGTCACAGTCTCTTGGGGCCCTTGCAGGCCCGGGCGTCTCTTTGGCCTTTTCCTGCTACAGGGAGACAGGGAGACAGGTGCACTCAGCAAGCTACACAGGTGGGAAGCACAGGGGCCTCACTCGGAGTGTTGTGGGCCCTGACGGCTGGTGGGCTAGCAACAGGGCCACGCCATTGACAAGGAACGACCTAGATAGATGCACACGGAGAAAGCGGTTCTCCAAGTCAGCGGAGGCCAGCGCTCCTTGTTTTCTGGTTCCCTGAGGGAAGGCACAGACAATGGATCCGGCCAACGTGACTGGTACTGTGAAGCTGTCCAAGGTGATGGGAGAAGGCAGAACACAGGCGCCTGTCACTCAGCTGGCCACAGCGAGCAAATCCTGGGTCCTGCCCTTGCCCAAACCCCCGACAAATACTCCTGAGCGCACATCTCGGTTCCTGCACCGAACCAGGCCAGGTCCTGCACTTCTTCAAGCCCCCGACCGACACTCCTGGGCCAGCATCGGACTCTCAGGCTTGTTCCTGGCCTTAGTCAAGCCCCCGGAACACATTCCTGAGCCCACAACGCGCTCTGTACCCCTGAACTACGGTGTGTCCTCCCCTTGTTCAAGCCCCCAGGAAACACTACTGAGCCCGCATCTCACTCGCTGCATTGAACCTGGCTGGCTCCTTGTCTTGTTCAAGCCCCCGACAGATACTCCGGAACCCACATCTCGGTCCCTGCACTGATCCCGGCTGGGTGCTGCCCTTGTTCCCGACCCCGACAAATACTCCTGAGCCCACATCTCGGGCCCTGCACTGAATCGGGTGGGCCCTGCCCATCTTCCAGCCCCGACAAACTCTCCTGAGCCCACATCCCGGTCCCTGCACTGAAGCAGGCTGGGTGCTTCCCATGTTCAAGCCCCGACAAGCACTCCTGAGCCCACATCTCGGGCCCTGCACCGACCCAGTCTGGGTCCTGCCCTTGTTCAAGCCGCTGAACAAATACCCCTGAGCCGGCTTCTCTGTCCCTGCCGTGAACCAGGCCAGGAGCTGCACGTGTTGAAGCCACTGACCAACACTTCTGGGCCTGCCTCTGATTCTCAGGCTGGTTCCTGGCCTGAGGTAAGCCCCCAGCAAACAGTATTGAGCCCACAGCTGGCTCCCTGCTCCTGAACTCAACTAAGGTGTGTCCTCCCCTTGTTCAACCACACTCCCCCCCCCACCCCCCAGGAAACACCACTGTGCCCGCATCTCACTCGCTGCATTGAACCAGGCTGGGTCCTGCGCTTGTTCAAACCCCCGACAAATCCTCCTGAGCCCACCCCTCGGTCCCTGCACTGAACCAGGCTGGATCCTCCCTTTGTTCAAGCCCCTGACAAACACACCTGACACCACCTCTCGGTCCCGTCATCGAGCCAGGCTGGGTCCTGCCCATGATCAAGCAGCCGATAAACACTCCTTGGAGCACATCTCGGTCCCTGCACTGATCCAGGCTGGATCCTGCCCTTGTTCATCCCGACAGACACTCCCGAGGCCACAGCACAGTCCCTGCCATGACCCAGGCTGGGTCCTGCCTTTGTTCAAGCCCCCGACAAACACTCTTGAGCCCACATCTCGGTCCATGCAACTGAATCGGGTCGGCCCTGCCCATGCCCAAGCTCTTTGTAGAACGCATATATCGTGTGTCAGGACTATAGGATGGCTGGTTTAGCTTGATCCTCTTGCTGCTCCAGGCCCCACAGGCTTGGGCCACAGGGCAGGCTGGGATGTGTTCTCACATGGAGAACAGAACCACTTTGAAAGGGCCTCCATAGGGTCGATGGCAGCCGTGCATGTCTCCGACACCGGTGAGTCGTGGGACTTAACGGGGAGCTGTCCTTAGCGTCTCCCTGGCCGGCATTCGCACAAGGTTCAGGGGGGGTCCCTCATGCCAGCAGAGCGGGCCTCGTTTCTCCCTCTGCGCACAGTGTGGCCACGGCACCTCAGGCTTGTGCAGCTTTCACGTCGGCCCAGCGAGGGAGGGAGGGTCGCCCGTCCCCTTCTGCGCTTCAGCAGTGACCGCCCACTGTTGGCTTTCAAGGTCGAGAAAGCACTCTCTGAACGTGTGGACTAAAACCCTCTGAACTCCCACCGGTGAAACTCACTCAGGACGAGAAGGGCTTGCCTTCACGCCAAGGATAAGCGTCTCTTCTGAGCGCTGGTGTCCACAGAGTTGCAGACGGCAACAGCACTACTTAGAGAGACGGAGACACACAGACACCAGCGCCTGCTACACACGCGGAAGGATTGCCCAACACAGTGCTATGCCAGAAGCAAAGATACAGAGACACAGAGCGAGCGCTGTACACTAAGGTGCTGGTGTTCCCGAACAGTGGAGATCCACTGTAGCACTGTAGGTGGGGGTTCTTCCCTACTCCCCTAGCATCCGGACAGCAGCAGGCTCTCTGTCCCTTGAAGAAAAGTATCCAGCCCCTTGGCACCCCTGCGTATCCCTTGGATACTCAGGGAGAGCTCTCAGTTATTGCCAGTCCCAGGGGACACAGGAGTGTGCGGTTCGGATGGCGGAGCAGGAACCCGTGCTTGGAATTTCCAGAGCCAGGTCAATGACAGCGCCTGGGGCTAGCCCGGCCACATGCAAAACCCTGTCCCTCCCTGGAGCAGAATCTGGCCACGTAGGGGCGCTGGAGCAGCACAGGAACCCCGGAAGATGCCCTCCGGTCTGGGGGCGTGTCCATAAGAGTGCCGCCCACTACCCTGTCGGCCATTGGTCTAGATTTGGGCCAGCAGTCTGTGCATGGCTCACAGCCTAGGCCCCCGCCTGTTCGCCGGATCTCCTAGGGCCCGTTCACCCCGTCCTGCGTTTCTGGCACCCCTTTCTTCGGCCTCACGCCAACACCCCCACACAGCAGCCCCCGCCTTCTGACAATCCCCCTCACTCCCCGCCCCCAAAAGAGCTAGTCGGTCCCACAGGTTTACTGCAGCCTGGGCCGCCATTACGCCCCACTTGTTGTGCTCTTATGTCGCGTCCCTTCGCCTCTGCCCCAGCTCGGGGTCACCGCCAAGGCCAAGAGGAACGTGAGAGGCGGTCAGAGGAAGGCGGGAGCGTCCCGGGACCCCGCACCTTCCAAGTTGTGAGCCCAGGTACTCAGGGGGCAGGGCCCCGCCCCCACCCCCCCTCCCCCACCCCGCAGCCTGCCGTCGTGATGCAGTGCGCAGCTGGGACCTTGTCACCAGCAGTTGTCACGCCAGGCCAAGAGGCCACCCTCTTCAGGGTGGAGGCGGTGGAGGAGGGCGAGGCCCTGGTGGACGGAGACGTGGCGGGGATCGGGCGGGAGTTCCAGCTGCTTGCGGAAGACATCGTGGAGGAGGTGGAGGTTGTGGCGGATGAGGAGCAGGAACAGCGGCCCTCCCAGGAGCTAGAGGAGAAGACGGTGGAGGAGCAGGGCCAGGAAAGGCCCGGAGGCCCTTGTGAGCGCCAGGAGCTGGATGCCCTGCAGGCACTGGCCGCCCTGCAGGTAGAACTGAGCTCTGAGCGTGAGCAAAACCGCAGGGCTTACGTTCAGTTCATGCGCAAGAACCATCAGAGGAGGAAGCGTCACTTGGCTCGGAGGAGCGCCATCATCCAGGGCATCCCTGGCTTCTGGGCCAAAGCTGTATCCTTTGCGCTGCTCCTTGGGGTCCGCTGCTCAGGAGGACGAGGAAGGGGAGAAGGGGCAGGAGCAGGCGGAGGGGGTGGAGGCGAGGGCACAGGAAGGGCGCCGGAGGCCACTGAAGGAAATGCGGTCCTGGGCAATTGGCAGGCTCCAAAGGCACAGCCGAGTAGGGCCTGGGCAGGGCCACAGGTGGACGTGTCGCAGCCATGCCTTTGAGTGTCTCCTTCAGGCCTGCATCTGAGGAGGCGCAGCCCCCGAGGCCTCTAAGTCAACATTGACCAGAGACGGTACACAAGAGCAGCGTTCGCAGACAGTTATTGGTGTAAATGTGGGTGATCCCGGCACATTGCTGGGGCATGTGAGTCATTCACACACACACGCACACACGCACACGCACACGCACACACACACACACGTACACATAAACACACACACACACACACCCAAGAAGCCCTTTACTTTCAGACACGGTTTGTCACAAGGACTGCAAGTCTGACCGTATAAGCAGTGACATGCCACTACCCAGCATACACAGGTCTGGAGGAGCAGAGTAGCGGTCAGAAACAGCCCCTGCTTGGGGAATGCAGATGCACACCATCCCAAGGGGCCCAGAGCCATGAGCGTGTCTGATGGTATGGCAGGTCCTGAGGATATCAGCAGTGGCCGGGCAAGAGGCAGTGCCCGCCAAGCTCCTTGCAGATGCGTGTTCCAGTATCCTTGTTCCACCCCAGACTAGGGCTGATGCTCCTGGCTCTTCTTGGCCGGCATGTGGCCTGAATGGCTCCTTGACCTAAAGCAGATTATGAGCCACCCTCAAGTCTCCGTCCTGATCAGCGACCAAGATCAAGACTTTCTCGGCTACATGATGGACTTGAAGGTCAGTGAGGGAGACTGAGGAAGGGTGGGTATGGGACCTGGCGGGGAGTGGGAGGAACGTGTTAGCCATGTTCCTGTGCTGTGAGACTTTGGAGAGGCATCGGGGAAGCTGATCATGCCTGCCTTGGAGGCAAGCTGAGGCCCCTAGAAGCTTGCACCTTTTCCCTCCTCGCTATCCTGGCAGGTGCAGGTGCGGAGCCATCCGCCGTCCCGCTGCAAGCTGATCTTTTCCTTTCGGGACAACCCCTGCTTCTTGAACTCGGTGATCATTAAGGAGTATTACCTTGACATCACTGGTAAAAGGTGGCTCCCGGGGTGATGAGTGTGGGTGTGCAAGCGTGTGGATGATGCACCTGCGGTGTCCACCCCAGTCTCCCCTGTCTGTCTGCAGGGTACAGGGCACGTCGATCCACTCCAGTCCACTGGTTCTGGGACTTTGAACGGGGAGCCCCCCGCCGCAGGCTGGACACCAGGAGCCTTAACTTTCTCAACTGGCTGTCAGGCCACAACGGCCCAGAATCGAACAGGATTGCTGAGGTGGGGTTGCTTTGGGCTTGCACACAGTTGGTGGTTGATGTTGGAGTTCTTGGCTGCTCATGGGAGGGTTGGGAGCCTGGTCAGCCCCTGGCTGACCTTGCTCGTGTTGCCTGCAGATCATCAGCGAAGACGTGTGGGACGATCCCCTGAAGTACTACCTCAGGGAGGAAGGTTCGTCCATGAGAGACAACTGACAGAAACACATGTGGTGATGGGGTCTGGAGGTAGGCCCCGTAGGGACAGCCGAATAGTAGCTGGGACACAGTACTTTCTTTTGCAAATGGGGATGCTCAGGCTCATGCAAACTGGCTGCAGAGCCAGAGCCTGAGTCAAGCATGCAGCAGGTGACTTGCTGAGACTGGGGGCTGGGGGGGACTCGGTGTGTCCGAGAGCGCAGTAAGTCCCCCTCCAGTCAGCTGTGGTGGCAGCGCGAGAGTCCTAGGTGATACGACTAGAGGCAGGGTGAATTAAGTGCCTGTGTCAGAATCATCTGTCCTTGGGTCCTGCCATTCCCCCGGCGTCCTTCCTCTCACTGAGTTTGAGAATGCCTGGGCCCTTCACTTCCGCCCCTTAACCTAGGATGGCCTGTCACTGAAAGGGCGTCCTGTCCAGGGTCCCAGTGCACCTGTGCGCTGACTTTGGGATCTTGTGTGAATTTCCACATCCAATACTCTGATCTCACCAGCACCACACCTGCTGAGCTTGAAGTTGCTTCAGGGAAAATCCGGACGTCTCTGGGAGGAGGTGGACAGGGAGCCCCAAGGGCAGGACATGGTGCCTAGTGACACCATCTCCGTCATTGCTGGACACGGGTCTTCGGCTCCTGAAACCCCTGTGTTCCCTGTTTGCGTCCGTGTCCACGTGCCAAGCATGTGTGTGTGTACACGCGTGTGCTTGTGTCACCTGTCTTTATGCGGGGGTGTGTGTGTGTGTCCGGCCCAGGGCGGACGCAGAGATGAAGGCGACGGGAGAGGAGGTGACGAGCGACCAGAAGAGGAGGCACGAGGCGTCCCCAGGCTGACGGAGGTTGGTCACCGACTCTCCGCATGACCGTATCCGGGATGGGAATGAGGAAAAGATGGCCAGTGATACCTCGGACCAGCGGACCGTGGCTCGAGAAATCCGCAATTAGACCAAATCCAAAACACGCTCGCCACTTCTAACTTGTGGTTGTGTGTGCTTGGACCAGGGAGAGGGAAGTGCATGGTCTGAGGATTCCGCGAGGGCAAATCAGGTGGGGCGGGGCTTTGAAACCGCTGCCTGAGGAGCCCTCAGTCCATGGGGACGTGGGCCGGCCTCTGGAAATGGTGGGCGAGGGTACGGCTGGACCCGGGGTGGAGAGGAGGCCAAGTTCCTGTAGAGAAGAGCAGAGACCCGAAGGAGAAAGAGGCACAGATTGCCTGCTGCACTGGGGACTTGTTCCACACACGGAAGAAGGAGACCCGGGAGGGCCCTGGGCCAGTGCTGCCCAGGATCGGCCCATCGGCCCGCACGCTGTCTCCACGAGGGTGGCACACACTGGCATGATGCGAAACACAACGCAAGATGTGCTAAGCTAGGCTGTCCATGCAAAACCACAGGCACGCGAGGAGAGACAGGGTGTGAGCGTGGCAGACGTCCAGGCATTTCCAGCCTCCTCGGCAGGGCAGAAAGGCGAGGGAGGCGCAGGTGTGGGTGTACGTGTGCGTCCCTCTGCCGGAGTGTGCCTGTGAGGGAGGGAAGAGGGAGGAAGCAAGGACGGTGGGCTACTTGCATGTGCCAAGGGACCTCGGGAGAATGGCAGACAGGGAAGCCCCTGGGGGCGGTTGAGAGCCTGCTGGTGGATTTCAGGGCCCAGGGGCTAGGCATTAGCGGCCCTGCCAAAGACACCCCATGGGTCGTGCTCCAAGTCCTGACGTGAATTCCTTCCTTCCTCTGGGGTCTTGCCCCCGGCTGTGGGGGGCGGGGGGGGGGGGCCAGAGGGGCTAAGGGGCGCGTCTGCCCCAGACGGAGGTTTCTGGCAGCGTCGCTGGAGCAGAATCTCTGATTCTGTCGTAGGGCATCTGCACCAGATGACACTCAGAGGCACCCTGCCTTCCAGGTGACCGTCTTGGATGTCCCCGGGCCCAAGCGGGGACTGGCTTCCTTGGCATGTGGGCTGTGTAGGCAAGCAGGGATGCCTGACTGTCGGGAATTCTAGCTGGGCCTAATGAGAGCAACTGAAAGAGAGTCTTGGCATTTAGCAAAGCAGTGAGGCCCGGGTGGTACAAGGCCTCTTGGTGCCTTTGAGGTAGCAAAGCTGCTTTCTGCCCAGGGAGGCATGAGCTGTGGGCCCAGACAGGGCCGGGTGCCCAGGGCAGCATCGGTTCAGGGACTGAGTGCGTCTGGGTAGTGTTAAAGAGAAGGGACGGCGTGTAGGGTTGCCGCCTTACCTTTACGGCCTCAGGTTCCGTGCCTTGTATCGGAAGAGTGCCTGTATCCACGTGCTCCTTCTTCACAAGATTGGATCAGACCCAGGCCTGTCACAGTCTCTTGGGGCCCTTGCAGGCCCGGGCGTCTCTTTGGCCTTTTCCTGCTACAGGGAGACAGGGAGACAGGTGCACTCAGCAAGCTACACAGGTGGGAAGCACAGGGGCCTCAGTCGGAGTGTTGTGGGCCCTGACGGCTGGTGGGCTAGCAACAGGGCCACGCCATTGACAAGGAACGACCTAGATAGATGCACACGGAGAAAGCGGTTCTCCAAGTCAGCGGAGGCCAGCGCTCCTTGTTTTCTGGTTCCCTGAGGGAAGGCACAGACAATGGATCCGGCCAACGTGACTGGTACTGTGAAGCTGTCCAAGGTGATGGGAGAAGGCAGAACACAGGCGCCTGTCACTCAGCTGGCCACAGCGAGCAAATCCTGGGTCCTGCCCTTGCCCAAACCCCCGACAAATACTCCTGAGCGCACATCTCGGTTCCTGCACCGAACCAGGCCAGGTCCTGCACTTCTTCAAGCCCCCGACCGACACTCCTGGGCCAGCATCGGACTCTCAGGCTTGTTCCTGGCCTTAGTCAAGCCCCCGGAACACATTCCTGAGCCCACAACGCGCTCTGTACCCCTGAACTACGGTGTGTCCTCCCCTTGTTCAAGCCCCCAGGAAACACTACTGAGCCCGCATCTCACTCGCTGCATTGAACCTGGCTGGCTCCTTGTCTTGTTCAAGCCCCCGACAGATACTCCGGAACCCACATCTCGGTCCCTGCACTGATCCCGGCTGGGTGCTGCCCTTGTTCCCGACCCCGGCAAATACTCCTGAGCCCACATCTCGGGCCCTGCACTGAATCGGGTGGGCCCTGCCCATCTTCCAGCCCCGACAAACTCTCCTGAGCCCACATCCCGGTCCCTGCACTGAAGCAGGCTGGGTGCTTCCCATGTTCAAGCCCCGACAAGCACTCCTGAGCCCACATCTCGGGCCCTGCACCGACCCAGTCTGGGTCCTGCCCTTGTTCAAGCCGCTGAACAAATACCCCTGAGCCGGCTTCTCTGTCCCTGCCGTGAACCAGGCCAGGAGCTGCACGTGTTGAAGCCACTGACCAACACTTCTGGGCCTGCATCTGATTCTCAGGCTGGTTCCTGGCCTGAGGTAAGCCCCCAGCAAACAGTATTGAGCCCACAGCTGGCTCCCTGCTCCTGAACTCAACTAAGGTGTGTCCTCCCCTTGTTCAACCACCTTCCCCCCCCCCCACCCCCCAGGAAACACCACTGTGCCCGCATCTCACTCGCTGCATTGAACCAGGCTGGGTCCTGCGCTTGTTCAAACCCCCGACAAATCCTCCTGAGCCCACCCCTCGGTCCCTGCACTGAACCAGGCTGGATCCTCCCTTTGTTCAAGCCCCTGACAAACACACCTGACACCACCTCTCGGTCCCGTCATCGAGCCAGGCTGGGTCCTGCCCATGATCAAGCAGCCGATAAACACTCCTTGGAGCACATCTCGGTCCCTGCACTGATCCAGGCTGGATCCTGCCCTTGTTCATCCCGACAGACACTCCCGAGGCCACAGCACAGTCCCTGCCATGACCCAGGCTGGGTCCTGCCTTTGTTCAAGCCCCCGACAAACACTCTTGAGCCCACATCTCGGTCCATGCAACTGAATCGGGTCGGCCCTGCCCATGCCCAAGCTCTTTGTAGAACGCATATATCGTGTGTCAGGACTATAGGATGGCTGGTTGAGCTTGATCCTCTTGCTGCTCCAGGCCCCACAGGCTTGGGCCACAGGGCAGGCTGGGATGTGTTCTCACATGGAGAACAGAACCACTTTGAAAGGGCCTCCATAGGGTCGATGGCAGCCGTGCATGTCTCCGACACCGGTGAGTCGTGGGACTTAACGGGGAGCTGTCCTTAGCGTCTCCCTGGCCGGCATTCGCACAAGGTTCAGGGGGGGTCCCTCATGCCAGCAGAGCGGGCCTCGTTTCTCCCTCTGCACACAGTGTGGCCACGGCACCTCAGGCTTGTGCAGCTTTCACGTCGGCCCAGCGAGGGAGGGAGGGTCGCCCGTCCCCTTCTGCGCTTCAGCAGTGACCGCCCACTGTTGGCTTTCAAGGTCGAGAAAGCACTCTCTGAACGTGTGGACTAAAACCCTCTGAACTCCCACCGGTGAAACTCACTCAGGACGAGAAGGGCTTGCCTTCACGCCAAGGATAAGCGTCTCTTCTGAGCGCTGGTGTCCACAGAGTTGCAGACGGCAACAGCACTACTTAGAGAGACGGAGACACACAGACACCAGCGCCTGCTACACACGCGGAAGGATTGCCCAACACAGTGCTATGCCAGAAGCAAAGATACAGAGACACAGAGCGAGCGCTGTACACTAAGGCGCTGGTGTTCCCGAACAGTGGAGATCCACTGTAGCACTGTAGGTGGGGTTCTTCCCTACTCCCCTAGCATCCGGACAGCAGCAGGCTCTCTGTCCCTTGAAGAAAAGTATCCAGCCCCTTGGCACCCCTGCGTATCCCTTGGATACTCAGGGAGAGCTCTCAGTTATTGCCAGTCCCAGGGGACACAGGAGTGTGCGGTTCGGATGGCGGAGCAGGAACCCGTGCTTGGAATTTCCAGAGCCAGGTCAATGACAGCGCCTGGGGCTAGCCCGGCCACATGCAAAACCCTGTCCCTCCCTGGAGCAGAATCTGGCCACGTGGGGGCGCTGGAGCAGCACAGGAACCCCGGAAGATGCCCTCCGGTCTGGGGGCGTGTCCATAAGAGTGCCGCCCACTACCCTGTCGGCCGTTGGTCTAGATTTGGGCCAGCAGTCTGTGCATGGCTCACAGCCTAGGCCCCCGCCTGTTCGCCGGATCTCCTAGGGCCCGTTCACCCCGTCCTGCGTTTCTGGCACCCCTTTCTTCGGCCTCACGCCAACACCCCCACACAGCAGCCCCCGCCTTCTGACAATCCCCCTCACTCCCCGCCCCCAAAAGAGCTAGTCGGTCCCACAGGTTTACTGCAGCCTGGGCCGCCATTACGCCCCACTTGTTGTGCTCTTATGTCGCGTCCCTTCGCCTCTGCCCCAGCTCGGGGTCACCGCCAAGGCCAAGAGGAACGTGAGAGGCGGTCAGAGGAAGGCGGGAGCGTCCCGGGACCCCGCACCTTCCAAGTTGTGAGCCCAGGTACTCAGGGGGCAGGGCCCCGCCCCCACCCCCCCTCCCCCACCCCGCAGCCTGCCGTCGTGATGCAGTGCGCAGCTGGGACCTTGTCACCAGCAGTTGTCACGCCAGGCCAAGAGGCCACCCTCTTCAGGGTGGAGGCGGTGGAGGAGGGCGAGGCCCTGGTGGACGGAGACGTGGCGGGGATCGGGCGGGAGTTCCAGCTGCTTGCGGAAGACATCGTGGAGGAGGTGGAGGTTGTGGCGGATGAGGAGCAGGAACAGCGGCCCTCCCAGGAGCTAGAGGAGAAGACGGTGGAGGAGCAGGGCCAGGAAAGGCCCGGAGGCCCTTGTGAGCGCCAGGAGCTGGATGCCCTGCAGGCACTGGCCGCCCTGCAGGTAGAACTGAGCTCTGAGCGTGAGCAAAACCGCAGGGCTTACGTTCAGTTCATGCGCAAGAACCATCAGAGGAGGAAGCGTCACTTGGCTCGGAGGAGCGCCATCATCCAGGGCATCCCTGGCTTCTGGGCCAAAGCTGTATCCTTTGCGCTGCTCCTTGGGGTCCGCTGCTCAGGAGGACGAGGAAGGGGAGAAGGGGCAGGAGCAGGCGGAGGGGGTGGAGGCGAGGGCACAGGAAGGGCGCCGGAGGCCACTGAAGGAAATGCGGTCCTGGGCAATTGGCAGGCTCCAAAGGCACAGCCGAGTAGGGCCTGGGCAGGGCCACAGGTGGACGTGTCGCAGCCATGCCTTTGAGTGTCTCCTTCAGGCCTGCATCTGAGGAGGCGCAGCCCCCGAGGCCTCTAAGTCAACATTGACCAGAGACGGTACACAAGAGCAGCGTTCGCAGACAGTTATTGGTGTAAATGTGGGTGATCCCGGCACATTGCTGGGGCATGTGAGTCATTCACACACACACGCACACACGCACACGCACACGCACACACACACACACGTACACATAAACACACACACACACATACCCAAGAAGCCCTTTACTTTCAGACACGGTTTGTCACAAGGACTGCAAGTCTGACCGTATAAGCAGTGACATGCCACTACCCAGCATACACAGGTCTGGAGGAGCAGAGTAGCGGTCAGAAACAGCCCCTGCTTGGGGAATGCAGATGCACACCATCCCAAGGGGCCCAGAGCCATGAGCGTGTCTGATGGTATGGCAGGTCCTGAGGATATCAGCAGTGGCCGGGCAAGAGGCAGTGCCCGCCAAGCTCCTTGCAGATGCGTGTTCCAGTATCCTTGTTCCACCCCAGACTAGGGCTGATGCTCCTGGCTCTTCTTGGCCGGCATGTGGCCTGAATGGCTCCTTGACCTAAAGCAGATTATGAGCCACCCTCAAGTCTCCGTCCTGATCAGCGACCAAGATCAAGACTTTCTCGGCTACATGATGGACTTGAAGGTCAGTGAGGGAGACTGAGGAAGGGTGGGTATGGGACCTGGCGGGGAGTGGGAGGAACGTGTTAGCCATGTTCCTGTGCTGTGAGACTTTGGAGAGGCATCGGGGAAGCTGATCATGCCTGCCTTGGAGGCAAGCTGAGGCCCCTAGAAGCTTGCACCTTTTCCCTCCTCGCTATCCTGGCAGGTGCAGGTGCGGAGCCATCCGCCGTCCCGCTGCAAGCTGATCTTTTCCTTTCGGGACAACCCCTGCTTCTTGAACTCGGTGATCATTAAGGAGTATTACCTTGACATCACTGGTAAAAGGTGGCTCCCGGGGTGATGAGTGTGGGTGTGCAAGCGTGTGGATGATGCACCTGCGGTGTCCACCCCAGTCTCCCCTGTCTGTCTGCAGGGTACAGGGCACGTCGATCCACTCCAGTCCACTGGTTCTGGGACTTTGAACGGGGAGCCCCCCGCCGCAGGCTGGACACCAGGAGCCTTAACTTTCTCAACTGGCTGTCAGGCCACAACGGCCCAGAATCGAACAGGATTGCTGAGGTGGGGTTGCTTTGGGCTTGCACACAGTTGGTGGTTGATGTTGGAGTTCTTGGCTGCTCATGGGAGGGTTGGGAGCCTGGTCAGCCCCTGGCTGACCTTGCTCGTGTTGCCTGCAGATCATCAGCGAAGACGTGTGGGACGATCCCCTGAAGTACTACCTCAGGGAGGAAGGTTCGTCCATGAGAGACAACTGACAGAAACACATGTGGTGATGGGGTCTGGAGGTAGGCCCCGTAGGGACAGCCGAATAGTAGCTGGGACACAGTACTTTCTTTTGCAAATGGGGATGCTCAGGCTCATGCAAACTGGCTGCAGAGCCAGAGCCTGAGTCAAGCATGCAGCAGGTGACTTGCTGAGACTGGGGGCTGGGGGGGACTCGGTGTGTCCGAGAGCGCAGTAAGTCCCCCTCCAGTCAGCTGTGGTGGCAGCGCGAGAGTCCTAGGTGATACGACTAGAGGCAGGGTGAATTAAGTGCCTGTGTCAGAATCATCTGTCCTTGGGTCCTGCCATTCCCCCGGCGTCCTTCCTCTCACTGAGTTTGAGAATGCCTGGGCCCTTCACTTCCGCCCCTTAACCTAGGATGGCCTGTCACTGAAAGGGCGTCCTGTCCAGGGTCCCAGTGCACCTGTGCGCTGACTTTGGGATCTTGTGTGAATTTCCACATCCAATACTCTGATCTCACCAGCACCACACCTGCTGAGCTTGAAGTTGCTTCAGGGAAAATCCGGACGTCTCTGGGAGGAGGTGGACAGGGAGCCCCAAGGGCAGGACATGGTGCCTAGTGACACCATCTCCGTCATTGCTGGACACGGGTCTTCGGCTCCTGAAACCCCTGTGTTCCCTGTTTGCGTCCGTGTCCACGTGCCAAGCATGTGTGTGTGTACACGCGTGTGCTTGTGTCACCTGTCTTTATGCGGGGGTGTGTGTGTGTGTCCGGCCCAGGGCGGACGCAGAGATGAAGGCGACGGGAGAGGAGGTGACGAGCGACCAGAAGAGGAGGCACGAGGCGTCCCCAGGCTGACGGAGGTTGGTCACCGACTCTCCGCATGACCGTATCCGGGATGGGAATGAGGAAAAGATGGCCAGTGATACCTCGGACCAGCGGACCGTGGCTCGAGAAATCCGCAATTAGACCAAATCCAAAACACGCTCGCCACTTCTAACTTGTGGTTGTGTGTGCTTGGACCAGGGAGAGGGAAGTGCATGGTCTGAGGATTCCGCGAGGGCAAATCAGGTGGGGCGGGGCTTTGAAACCGCTGCCTGAGGAGCCCTCAGTCCATGGGGACGTGGGCCGGCCTCTGGAAATGGTGGGCGAGGGTACGGCTGGACCCGGGGTGGAGAGGAGGCCAAGTTCCTGTAGAGAAGAGCAGAGACCCGAAGGAGAAAGAGGCACAGATTGCCTGCTGCACTGGGGACTTGTTCCACACACGGAAGAAGGAGACCCGGGAGGGCCCTGGGCCAGTGCTGCCCAGGATCGGCCCATCGGCCCGCACGCTGTCTCCACGAGGGTGGCACACACTGGCATGATGCGAAACACAACGCAAGATGTGCTAAGCTAGGCTGTCCGTGCAAAACCCCAGGCACGCGAGGAGAGACAGGGTGTGAGCGTGGCAGACGTCCAGGCATTTCCAGCCTCCTCGGCAGGGCAGAAAGGCGAGGGAGGCGCAGGTGTGGGTGTACGTGTGCGTCCCTCTGCCGGAGTGTGCCTGTGAGGGAGGGAAGAGGGAGGAAGCAAGGACGGTGGGCTACTTGCATGTGCCAAGGGACCTCGGGAGAATGGCAGACAGGGAAGCCCCTGGGGGCGGTTGAGAGCCTGCTGGTGGATTTCAGGGCCCAGGGGCTAGGCATTAGCGGCCCTGCCAAAGACACCCCATGGGTCGTGCTCCAAGTCCTGACGTGAATTCCTTCCTTCCTCTGGGGTCTTGCCCCCGGCTGTGGGGGTGGGGGGGGGGCCAGAGGGGCTCAGGGGTGCGTCTGCCCCAGACGGAGGTTTCTGGCAGCGTCGCTGGAGCAGAATCTCTGATTCTGTCGTAGGGCATCTGCACCAGATGACACTCAGAGGCACCCTGCCTTCCAGGTGACCGTCTTGGATGTCCCCGGGCCCAAGCGGGGACTGGCTTCCTTGGCATGTGGGCTGTGTAGGCAAGCAGGGATGCCTGACTGTCGGGAATTCTAGCTGGGCCTAATGAGAGCAACTGAAAGAGAGTCTTGGCATTTAGCAAAGCAGTGAGGCCCGGGTGGTACAAGGCCTCTTGGTGCCTTTGAGGTAGCAAAGCTGCTTTCTGCCCAGGGAGGCATGAGCTGTGGGCCCAGACAGGGCCGGGTGCCCAGGGCAGCATCGGTTCAGGGACTGAGTGCGTCTGGGTAGTGTTAAAGAGAAGGGACGGCGTGTAGGGTTGCCGCCTTACCTTTACGGCCTCAGGTTCCGTGCCTTGTATCGGAAGAGTGCCTGTATCCACGTGCTCCTTCTTCACAAGATTGGATCAGACCCAGGCCTGTCACAGTCTCTTGGGGCCCTTGCAGGCCCGGGCGTCTCTTTGGCCTTTTCCTGCTACAGGGAGACAGGGAGACAGGTGCACTCAGCAAGCTACACAGGTGGGAAGCACAGGGGCCTCAGTCGGAGTGTTGTGGGCCCTGACGGCTGGTGGGCTAGCAACAGGGCCACGCCATTGACAAGGAACGACCTAGATAGATGCACACGGAGAAAGCGGTTCTCCAAGTCAGCGGAGGCCAGCGCTCCTTGTTTTCTGGTTCCCTGAGGGAAGGCACAGACAATGGATCCGGCCAACGTGACTGGTACTGTGAAGCTGTCCAAGGTGATGGGAGAAGGCAGAACACAGGCGCCTGTCACTCAGCTGGCCACAGCGAGCAAATCCTGGGTCCTGCCCTTGCCCAAACCCCCGACAAATACTCCTGAGCGCACATCTCGGTTCCTGCACCGAACCAGGCCAGGTCCTGCACTTCTTCAAGCCCCCGACCGACACTCCTGGGCCAGCATCGGACTCTCAGGCTTGTTCCTGGCCTTAGTCAAGCCCCCGGAACACATTCCTGAGCCCACAACGCGCTCTGTACCCCTGAACTACGGTGTGTCCTCCCCTTGTTCAAGCCCCCAGGAAACACTACTGAGCCCGCATCTCACTCGCTGCATTGAACCTGGCTGGCTCCTTGTCTTGTTCAAGCCCCCGACAGATACTCCGGAACCCACATCTCGGTCCCTGCACTGATCCTGGCTGGGTGCTGCCTTGTTCCCGACCCCGACAAATACTCCTGAGCCCACATCTCGGGCCCTGCACTGAATCGGGTGGGCCCTGCCCATCTTCCAGCCCCGACAAACTCTCCTGAGCCCACATCCCGGTCCCTGCACTGAAGCAGGCTGGGTGCTTCCCATGTTCAAGCCCCGACAAGCACTCCTGAGCCCACATCTCGGGCCCTGCACCGACCCAGTCTGGGTCCTGCCCTTGTTCAAGCCGCTGAACAAATACCCCTGAGCCGGCTTCTCTGTCCCTGCCGTGAACCAGGCCAGGAGCTGCACGTGTTGAAGCCACTGACCAACACTTCTGGGCCTGCCTCTGATTCTCAGGCTGGTTCCTGGCCTGAGGTAAGCCCCCAGCAAACAGTATTGAGCCCACAGCTGGCTCCCTGCTCCTGAACTCAACTAAGGTGTGTCCTCCCCTTGTTCAACCACACTCCCCCCCCCACCCCCCAGGAAACACCACTGTGCCCGCATCTCACTCGCTGCATTGAACCAGGCTGGGTCCTGCGCTTGTTCAAACCCCCGACAAATCCTCCTGAGCCCACCCCTCGGTCCCTGCACTGAACCAGGCTGGATCCTCCCTTTGTTCAAGCCCCTGACAAACACACCTGACACCACCTCTCGGTCCCGTCATCGAGCCAGGCTGGGTCCTGCCCATGATCAAGCAGCCGATAAACACTCCTTGGAGCACATCTCGGTCCCTGCACTGATCCAGGCTGGATCCTGCCCTTGTTCATCCCGACAGACACTCCCGAGGCCACAGCACAGTCCCTGCCATGACCCAGGCTGGGTCCTGCCTTTGTTCAAGCCCCCGACAAACACTCTTGAGCCCACATCTCGGTCCATGCAACTGAATCGGGTCGGCCCTGCCCATGCCCAAGCTCTTTGTAGAACGCATATATCGTGTGTCAGGACTATAGGATGGCTGGTTTAGCTTGATCCTCTTGCTGCTCCAGGCCCCACAGGCTTGGGCCACAGGGCAGGCTGGGATGTGTTCTCACATGGAGAACAGAACCACTTTGAAAGGGCCTCCATAGGGTCGATGGCAGCCGTGCATGTCTCCGACACCGGTGAGTCGTGGGACTTAACGGGGAGCTGTCCTTAGCGTCTCCCTGGCCGGCATTCGCACAAGGTTCAGGGGGGGTCCCTCATGCCAGCAGAGCGGGCCTCGTTTCTCCCTCTGCGCACAGTGTGGCCACGGCACCTCAGGCTTGTGCAGCTTTCACGTCGGCCCAGCGAGGGAGGGAGGGTCGCCCGTCCCCTTCTGCGCTTCAGCAGTGACCGCCCACTGTTGGCTTTCAAGGTCGAGAAAGCACTCTCTGAACGTGTGGACTAAAACCCTCTGAACTCCCACCGGTGAAACTCACTCAGGACGAGAAGGGCTTGCCTTCACGCCAAGGATAAGCGTCTCTTCTGAGCGCTGGTGTCCACAGAGTTGCAGACGGCAACAGCACTACTTAGAGAGACGGAGACACACAGACACCAGCGCCTGCTACACACGCGGAAGGATTGCCCAACACAGTGCTATGCCAGAAGCAAAGATACAGAGACACAGAGCGAGCGCTGTACACTAAGGTGCTGGTGTTCCCGAACAGTGGAGATCCACTGTAGCACTGTAGGTGGGGGTTCTTCCCTACTCCCCTAGCATCCGGACAGCAGCAGGCTCTCTGTCCCTTGAAGAAAAGTATCCAGCCCCTTGGCACCCCTGCGTATCCCTTGGATACTCAGGGAGAGCTCTCAGTTATTGCCAGTCCCAGGGGACACAGGAGTGTGCGGTTCGGATGGCGGAGCAGGAACCCGTGCTTGGAATTTCCAGAGCCAGGTCAATGACAGCGCCTGGGGCTAGCCCGGCCACATGCAAAACCCTGTCCCTCCCTGGAGCAGAATCTGGCCACGTAGGGGCGCTGGAGCAGCACAGGAACCCCGGAAGATGCCCTCCGGTCTGGGGGCGTGTCCATAAGAGTGCCGCCCACTACCCTGTCGGCCATTGGTCTAGATTTGGGCCAGCAGTCTGTGCATGGCTCACAGCCTAGGCCCCCGCCTGTTCGCCGGATCTCCTAGGGCCCGTTCACCCCGTCCTGCGTTTCTGGCACCCCTTTCTTCGGCCTCACGCCAACACCCCCACACAGCAGCCCCCGCCTTCTGACAATCCCCCTCACTCCCCGCCCCCAAAAGAGCTAGTCGGTCCCACAGGTTTACTGCAGCCTGGGCCGCCATTACGCCCCACTTGTTGTGCTCTTATGTCGCGTCCCTTCGCCTCTGCCCCAGCTCGGGGTCACCGCCAAGGCCAAGAGGAACGTGAGAGGCGGTCAGAGGAAGGCGGGAGCGTCCCGGGACCCCGCACCTTCCAAGTTGTGAGCCCAGGTACTCAGGGGGCAGGGCCCCGCCCCCACCCCCCCTCCCCCACCCCGCAGCCTGCCGTCGTGATGCAGTGCGCAGCTGGGACCTTGTCACCAGCAGTTGTCACGCCAGGCCAAGAGGCCACCCTCTTCAGGGTGGAGGCGGTGGAGGAGGGCGAGGCCCTGGTGGACGGAGACGTGGCGGGGATCGGGCGGGAGTTCCAGCTGCTTGCGGAAGACATCGTGGAGGAGGTGGAGGTTGTGGCGGATGAGGAGCAGGAACAGCGGCCCTCCCAGGAGCTAGAGGAGAAGACGGTGGAGGAGCAGGGCCAGGAAAGGCCCGGAGGCCCTTGTGAGCGCCAGGAGCTGGATGCCCTGCAGGCACTGGCCGCCCTGCAGGTAGAACTGAGCTCTGAGCGTGAGCAAAACCGCAGGGCTTACGTTCAGTTCATGCGCAAGAACCATCAGAGGAGGAAGCGTCACTTGGCTCGGAGGAGCGCCATCATCCAGGGCATCCCTGGCTTCTGGGCCAAAGCTGTATCCTTTGCGCTGCTCCTTGGGGTCCGCTGCTCAGGAGGACGAGGAAGGGGAGAAGGGGCAGGAGCAGGCGGAGGGGGTGGAGGCGAGGGCACAGGAAGGGCGCCGGAGGCCACTGAAGGAAATGCGGTCCTGGGCAATTGGCAGGCTCCAAAGGCACAGCCGAGTAGGGCCTGGGCAGGGCCACAGGTGGACGTGTCGCAGCCATGCCTTTGAGTGTCTCCTTCAGGCCTGCATCTGAGGAGGCGCAGCCCCCGAGGCCTCTAAGTCAACATTGACCAGAGACGGTACACAAGAGCAGCGTTCGCAGACAGTTATTGGTGTAAATGTGGGTGATCCCGGCACATTGCTGGGGCATGTGAGTCATTCACACACACACGCACACACGCACACGCACACGCACACACACACACACGTACACATAAACACACACACACACACACCCAAGAAGCCCTTTACTTTCAGACACGGTTTGTCACAAGGACTGCAAGTCTGACCGTATAAGCAGTGACATGCCACTACCCAGCATACACAGGTCTGGAGGAGCAGAGTAGCGGTCAGAAACAGCCCCTGCTTGGGGAATGCAGATGCACACCATCCCAAGGGGCCCAGAGCCATGAGCGTGTCTGATGGTATGGCAGGTCCTGAGGATATCAGCAGTGGCCGGGCAAGAGGCAGTGCCCGCCAAGCTCCTTGCAGATGCGTGTTCCAGTATCCTTGTTCCACCCCAGACTAGGGCTGATGCTCCTGGCTCTTCTTGGCCGGCATGTGGCCTGAATGGCTCCTTGACCTAAAGCAGATTATGAGCCACCCTCAAGTCTCCGTCCTGATCAGCGACCAAGATCAAGACTTTCTCGGCTACATGATGGACTTGAAGGTCAGTGAGGGAGACTGAGGAAGGGTGGGTATGGGACCTGGCGGGGAGTGGGAGGAACGTGTTAGCCATGTTCCTGTGCTGTGAGACTTTGGAGAGGCATCGGGGAAGCTGATCATGCCTGCCTTGGAGGCAAGCTGAGGCCCCTAGAAGCTTGCACCTTTTCCCTCCTCGCTATCCTGGCAGGTGCAGGTGCGGAGCCATCCGCCGTCCCGCTGCAAGCTGATCTTTTCCTTTCGGGACAACCCCTGCTTCTTGAACTCGGTGATCATTAAGGAGTATTACCTTGACATCACTGGTAAAAGGTGGCTCCCGGGGTGATGAGTGTGGGTGTGCAAGCGTGTGGATGATGCACCTGCGGTGTCCACCCCAGTCTCCCCTGTCTGTCTGCAGGGTACAGGGCACGTCGATCCACTCCAGTCCACTGGTTCTGGGACTTTGAACGGGGAGCCCCCCGCCGCAGGCTGGACACCAGGAGCCTTAACTTTCTCAACTGGCTGTCAGGCCACAACGGCCCAGAATCGAACAGGATTGCTGAGGTGGGGTTGCTTTGGGCTTGCACACAGTTGGTGGTTGATGTTGGAGTTCTTGGCTGCTCATGGGAGGGTTGGGAGCCTGGTCAGCCCCTGGCTGACCTTGCTCGTGTTGCCTGCAGATCATCAGCGAAGACGTGTGGGACGATCCCCTGAAGTACTACCTCAGGGAGGAAGGTTCGTCCATGAGAGACAACTGACAGAAACACATGTGGTGATGGGGTCTGGAGGTAGGCCCCGTAGGGACAGCCGAATAGTAGCTGGGACACAGTACTTTCTTTTGCAAATGGGGATGCTCAGGCTCATGCAAACTGGCTGCAGAGCCAGAGCCTGAGTCAAGCATGCAGCAGGTGACTTGCTGAGACTGGGGGCTGGGGGGGACTCGGTGTGTCCGAGAGCGCAGTAAGTCCCCCTCCAGTCAGCTGTGGTGGCAGCGCGAGAGTCCTAGGTGATACGACTAGAGGCAGGGTGAATTAAGTGCCTGTGTCAGAATCATCTGTCCTTGGGTCCTGCCATTCCCCCGGCGTCCTTCCTCTCACTGAGTTTGAGAATGCCTGGGCCCTTCACTTCCGCCCCTTAACCTAGGATGGCCTGTCACTGAAAGGGCGTCCTGTCCAGGGTCCCAGTGCACCTGTGCGCTGACTTTGGGATCTTGTGTGAATTTCCACATCCAATACTCTGATCTCACCAGCACCACACCTGCTGAGCTTGAAGTTGCTTCAGGGAAAATCCGGACGTCTCTGGGAGGAGGTGGACAGGGAGCCCCAAGGGCAGGACATGGTGCCTAGTGACACCATCTCCGTCATTGCTGGACACGGGTCTTCGGCTCCTGAAACCCCTGTGTTCCCTGTTTGCGTCCGTGTCCACGTGCCAAGCATGTGTGTGTGTACACGCGTGTGCTTGTGTCACCTGTCTTTATGCGGGGGTGTGTGTGTGTGTCCGGCCCAGGGCGGACGCAGAGATGAAGGCGACGGGAGAGGAGGTGACGAGCGACCAGAAGAGGAGGCACGAGGCGTCCCCAGGCTGACGGAGGTTGGTCACCGACTCTCCGCATGACCGTATCCGGGATGGGAATGAGGAAAAGATGGCCAGTGATACCTCGGACCAGCGGACCGTGGCTCGAGAAATCCGCAATTAGACCAAATCCAAAACACGCTCGCCACTTCTAACTTGTGGTTGTGTGTGCTTGGACCAGGGAGAGGGAAGTGCATGGTCTGAGGATTCCGCGAGGGCAAATCAGGTGGGGCGGGGCTTTGAAACCGCTGCCTGAGGAGCCCTCAGTCCATGGGGACGTGGGCCGGCCTCTGGAAATGGTGGGCGAGGGTACGGCTGGACCCGGGGTGGAGAGGAGGCCAAGTTCCTGTAGAGAAGAGCAGAGACCCGAAGGAGAAAGAGGCACAGATTGCCTGCTGCACTGGGGACTTGTTCCACACACGGAAGAAGGAGACCCGGGAGGGCCCTGGGCCAGTGCTGCCCAGGATCGGCCCATCGGCCCGCACGCTGTCTCCACGAGGGTGGCACACACTGGCATGATGCGAAACACAACGCAAGATGTGCTAAGCTAGGCTGTCCATGCAAAACCACAGGCACGCGAGGAGAGACAGGGTGTGAGCGTGGCAGACGTCCAGGCATTTCCAGCCTCCTCGGCAGGGCAGAAAGGCGAGGGAGGCGCAGGTGTGGGTGTACGTGTGCGTCCCTCTGCCGGAGTGTGCCTGTGAGGGAGGGAAGAGGGAGGAAGCAAGGACGGTGGGCTACTTGCATGTGCCAAGGGACCTCGGGAGAATGGCAGACAGGGAAGCCCCTGGGGGCGGTTGAGAGCCTGCTGGTGGATTTCAGGGCCCAGGGGCTAGGCATTAGCGGCCCTGCCAAAGACACCCCATGGGTCGTGCTCCAAGTCCTGACGTGAATTCCTTCCTTCCTCTGGGGTCTTGCCCCCGGCTGTGGGGGGCGGGGGGGGGGGGCCAGAGGGGCTAAGGGGCGCGTCTGCCCCAGACGGAGGTTTCTGGCAGCGTCGCTGGAGCAGAATCTCTGATTCTGTCGTAGGGCATCTGCACCAGATGACACTCAGAGGCACCCTGCCTTCCAGGTGACCGTCTTGGATGTCCCCGGGCCCAAGCGGGGACTGGCTTCCTTGGCATGTGGGCTGTGTAGGCAAGCAGGGATGCCTGACTGTCGGGAATTCTAGCTGGGCCTAATGAGAGCAACTGAAAGAGAGTCTTGGCATTTAGCAAAGCAGTGAGGCCCGGGTGGTACAAGGCCTCTTGGTGCCTTTGAGGTAGCAAAGCTGCTTTCTGCCCAGGGAGGCATGAGCTGTGGGCCCAGACAGGGCCGGGTGCCCAGGGCAGCATCGGTTCAGGGACTGAGTGCGTCCGGGTAGTGTTAAAGAGAAGGGACGGCGTGTAGGGTTGCCGCCTTACCTTTACGGCCTCAGGTTCCGTGCCTTGTATCGGAAGAGTGCCTGTATCCACGTGCTCCTTCTTCACAAGATTGGATCAGACCCAGGCCTGTCACAGTCTCTTGGGGCCCTTGCAGGCCCGGGCGTCTCTTTGGCCTTTTCCTGCTACAGGGAGACAGGGAGACAGGTGCACTCAGCAAGCTACACAGGTGGGAAGCACAGGGGCCTCAGTCGGAGTGTTGTGGGCCCTGACGGCTGGTGGGCTAGCAACAGGGCCACGCCATTGACAAGGAACGACCTAGATAGATGCACACGGAGAAAGCGGTTCTCCAAGTCAGCGGAGGCCAGCGCTCCTTGTTTTCTGGTTCCCTGAGGGAAGGCACAGACAATGGATCCGGCCAACGTGACTGGTACTGTGAAGCTGTCCAAGGTGATGGGAGAAGGCAGAACACAGGCGCCTGTCACTCAGCTGGCCACAGCGAGCAAATCCTGGGTCCTGCCCTTGCCCAAACCCCCGACAAATACTCCTGAGCGCACATCTCGGTTCCTGCACCGAACCAGGCCAGGTCCTGCACTTCTTCAAGCCCCCGACCGACACTCCTGGGCCAGCATCGGACTCTCAGGCTTGTTCCTGGCCTTAGTCAAGCCCCCGGAACACATTCCTGAGCCCACAACGCGCTCTGTACCCCTGAACTACGGTGTGTCCTCCCCTTGTTCAAGCCCCCAGGAAACACTACTGAGCCCGCATCTCACTCGCTGCATTGAACCTGGCTGGCTCCTTGTCTTGTTCAAGCCCCCGACAGATACTCCGGAACCCACATCTCGGTCCCTGCACTGATCCCGGCTGGGTGCTGCCCTTGTTCCCGACCCCGGCAAATACTCCTGAGCCCACATCTCGGGCCCTGCACTGAATCGGGTGGGCCCTGCCCATCTTCCAGCCCCGACAAACTCTCCTGAGCCCACATCCCGGTCCCTGCACTGAAGCAGGCTGGGTGCTTCCCATGTTCAAGCCCCGACAAGCACTCCTGAGCCCACATCTCGGGCCCTGCACCGACCCAGTCTGGGTCCTGCCCTTGTTCAAGCCGCTGAACAAATACCCCTGAGCCGGCTTCTCTGTCCCTGCCGTGAACCAGGCCAGGAGCTGCACGTGTTGAAGCCACTGACCAACACTTCTGGGCCTGCATCTGATTCTCAGGCTGGTTCCTGGCCTGAGGTAAGCCCCCAGCAAACAGTATTGAGCCCACAGCTGGCTCCCTGCTCCTGAACTCAACTAAGGTGTGTCCTCCCCTTGTTCAACCACCTTCCCCCCCCCCCACCCCCCAGGAAACACCACTGTGCCCGCATCTCACTCGCTGCATTGAACCAGGCTGGGTCCTGCGCTTGTTCAAACCCCCGACAAATCCTCCTGAGCCCACCCCTCGGTCCCTGCACTGAACCAGGCTGGATCCTCCCTTTGTTCAAGCCCCTGACAAACACACCTGACACCACCTCTCGGTCCCGTCATCGAGCCAGGCTGGGTCCTGCCCATGATCAAGCAGCCGATAAACACTCCTTGGAGCACATCTCGGTCCCTGCACTGATCCAGGCTGGATCCTGCCCTTGTTCATCCCGACAGACACTCCCGAGGCCACAGCACAGTCCCTGCCATGACCCAGGCTGGGTCCTGCCTTTGTTCAAGCCCCCGACAAACACTCTTGAGCCCACATCTCGGTCCATGCAACTGAATCGGGTCGGCCCTGCCCATGCCCAAGCTCTTTGTAGAACGCATATATCGTGTGTCAGGACTATAGGATGGCTGGTTGAGCTTGATCCTCTTGCTGCTCCAGGCCCCACAGGCTTGGGCCACAGGGCAGGCTGGGATGTGTTCTCACATGGAGAACAGAACCACTTTGAAAGGGCCTCCATAGGGTCGATGGCAGCCGTGCATGTCTCCGACACCGGTGAGTCGTGGGACTTAACGGGGAGCTGTCCTTAGCGTCTCCCTGGCCGGCATTCGCACAAGGTTCAGGGGGGGTCCCTCATGCCAGCAGAGCGGGCCTCGTTTCTCCCTCTGCACACAGTGTGGCCACGGCACCTCAGGCTTGTGCAGCTTTCACGTCGGCCCAGCGAGGGAGGGAGGGTCGCCCGTCCCCTTCTGCGCTTCAGCAGTGACCGCCCACTGTTGGCTTTCAAGGTCGAGAAAGCACTCTCTGAACGTGTGGACTAAAACCCTCTGAACTCCCACCGGTGAAACTCACTCAGGACGAGAAGGGCTTGCCTTCACGCCAAGGATAAGCGTCTCTTCTGAGCGCTGGTGTCCACAGAGTTGCAGACGGCAACAGCACTACTTAGAGAGACGGAGACACACAGACACCAGCGCCTGCTACACACGCGGAAGGATTGCCCAACACAGTGCTATGCCAGAAGCAAAGATACAGAGACACAGAGCGAGCGCTGTACACTAAGGCGCTGGTGTTCCCGAACAGTGGAGATCCACTGTAGCACTGTAGGTGGGGTTCTTCCCTACTCCCCTAGCATCCGGACAGCAGCAGGCTCTCTGTCCCTTGAAGAAAAGTATCCAGCCCCTTGGCACCCCTGCGTATCCCTTGGATACTCAGGGAGAGCTCTCAGTTATTGCCAGTCCCAGGGGACACAGGAGTGTGCGGTTCGGATGGCGGAGCAGGAACCCGTGCTTGGAATTTCCAGAGCCAGGTCAATGACAGCGCCTGGGGCTAGCCCGGCCACATGCAAAACCCTGTCCCTCCCTGGAGCAGAATCTGGCCACGTGGGGGCGCTGGAGCAGCACAGGAACCCCGGAAGATGCCCTCCGGTCTGGGGGCGTGTCCATAAGAGTGCCGCCCACTACCCTGTCGGCCGTTGGTCTAGATTTGGGCCAGCAGTCTGTGCATGGCTCACAGCCTAGGCCCCCGCCTGTTCGCCGGATCTCCTAGGGCCCGTTCACCCCGTCCTGCGTTTCTGGCACCCCTTTCTTCGGCCTCACGCCAACACCCCCACACAGCAGCCCCCGCCTTCTGACAATCCCCCTCACTCCCCGCCCCCAAAAGAGCTAGTCGGTCCCACAGGTTTACTGCAGCCTGGGCCGCCATTACGCCCCACTTGTTGTGCTCTTATGTCGCGTCCCTTCGCCTCTGCCCCAGCTCGGGGTCACCGCCAAGGCCAAGAGGAACGTGAGAGGCGGTCAGAGGAAGGCGGGAGCGTCCCGGGACCCCGCACCTTCCAAGTTGTGAGCCCAGGTACTCAGGGGGCAGGGCCCCGCCCCCACCCCCCCTCCCCCACCCCGCAGCCTGCCGTCGTGATGCAGTGCGCAGCTGGGACCTTGTCACCAGCAGTTGTCACGCCAGGCCAAGAGGCCACCCTCTTCAGGGTGGAGGCGGTGGAGGAGGGCGAGGCCCTGGTGGACGGAGACGTGGCGGGGATCGGGCGGGAGTTCCAGCTGCTTGCGGAAGACATCGTGGAGGAGGTGGAGGTTGTGGCGGATGAGGAGCAGGAACAGCGGCCCTCCCAGGAGCTAGAGGAGAAGACGGTGGAGGAGCAGGGCCAGGAAAGGCCCGGAGGCCCTTGTGAGCGCCAGGAGCTGGATGCCCTGCAGGCACTGGCCGCCCTGCAGGTAGAACTGAGCTCTGAGCGTGAGCAAAACCGCAGGGCTTACGTTCAGTTCATGCGCAAGAACCATCAGAGGAGGAAGCGTCACTTGGCTCGGAGGAGCGCCATCATCCAGGGCATCCCTGGCTTCTGGGCCAAAGCTGTATCCTTTGCGCTGCTCCTTGGGGTCCGCTGCTCAGGAGGACGAGGAAGGGGAGAAGGGGCAGGAGCAGGCGGAGGGGGTGGAGGCGAGGGCACAGGAAGGGCGCCGGAGGCCACTGAAGGAAATGCGGTCCTGGGCAATTGGCAGGCTCCAAAGGCACAGCCGAGTAGGGCCTGGGCAGGGCCACAGGTGGACGTGTCGCAGCCATGCCTTTGAGTGTCTCCTTCAGGCCTGCATCTGAGGAGGCGCAGCCCCCGAGGCCTCTAAGTCAACATTGACCAGAGACGGTACACAAGAGCAGCGTTCGCAGACAGTTATTGGTGTAAATGTGGGTGATCCCGGCACATTGCTGGGGCATGTGAGTCATTCACACACACACGCACACACGCACACGCACACGCACACACACACACACGTACACATAAACACACACACACACATACCCAAGAAGCCCTTTACTTTCAGACACGGTTTGTCACAAGGACTGCAAGTCTGACCGTATAAGCAGTGACATGCCACTACCCAGCATACACAGGTCTGGAGGAGCAGAGTAGCGGTCAGAAACAGCCCCTGCTTGGGGAATGCAGATGCACACCATCCCAAGGGGCCCAGAGCCATGAGCGTGTCTGATGGTATGGCAGGTCCTGAGGATATCAGCAGTGGCCGGGCAAGAGGCAGTGCCCGCCAAGCTCCTTGCAGATGCGTGTTCCAGTATCCTTGTTCCACCCCAGACTAGGGCTGATGCTCCTGGCTCTTCTTGGCCGGCATGTGGCCTGAATGGCTCCTTGACCTAAAGCAGATTATGAGCCACCCTCAAGTCTCCGTCCTGATCAGCGACCAAGATCAAGACTTTCTCGGCTACATGATGGACTTGAAGGTCAGTGAGGGAGACTGAGGAAGGGTGGGTATGGGACCTGGCGGGGAGTGGGAGGAACGTGTTAGCCATGTTCCTGTGCTGTGAGACTTTGGAGAGGCATCGGGGAAGCTGATCATGCCTGCCTTGGAGGCAAGCTGAGGCCCCTAGAAGCTTGCACCTTTTCCCTCCTCGCTATCCTGGCAGGTGCAGGTGCGGAGCCATCCGCCGTCCCGCTGCAAGCTGATCTTTTCCTTTCGGGACAACCCCTGCTTCTTGAACTCGGTGATCATTAAGGAGTATTACCTTGACATCACTGGTAAAAGGTGGCTCCCGGGGTGATGAGTGTGGGTGTGCAAGCGTGTGGATGATGCACCTGCGGTGTCCACCCCAGTCTCCCCTGTCTGTCTGCAGGGTACAGGGCACGTCGATCCACTCCAGTCCACTGGTTCTGGGACTTTGAACGGGGAGCCCCCCGCCGCAGGCTGGACACCAGGAGCCTTAACTTTCTCAACTGGCTGTCAGGCCACAACGGCCCAGAATCGAACAGGATTGCTGAGGTGGGGTTGCTTTGGGCTTGCACACAGTTGGTGGTTGATGTTGGAGTTCTTGGCTGCTCATGGGAGGGTTGGGAGCCTGGTCAGCCCCTGGCTGACCTTGCTCGTGTTGCCTGCAGATCATCAGCGAAGACGTGTGGGACGATCCCCTGAAGTACTACCTCAGGGAGGAAGGTTCGTCCATGAGAGACAACTGACAGAAACACATGTGGTGATGGGGTCTGGAGGTAGGCCCCGTAGGGACAGCCGAATAGTAGCTGGGACACAGTACTTTCTTTTGCAAATGGGGATGCTCAGGCTCATGCAAACTGGCTGCAGAGCCAGAGCCTGAGTCAAGCATGCAGCAGGTGACTTGCTGAGACTGGGGGCTGGGGGGGACTCGGTGTGTCCGAGAGCGCAGTAAGTCCCCCTCCAGTCAGCTGTGGTGGCAGCGCGAGAGTCCTAGGTGATACGACTAGAGGCAGGGTGAATTAAGTGCCTGTGTCAGAATCATCTGTCCTTGGGTCCTGCCATTCCCCCGGCGTCCTTCCTCTCACTGAGTTTGAGAATGCCTGGGCCCTTCACTTCCGCCCCTTAACCTAGGATGGCCTGTCACTGAAAGGGCGTCCTGTCCAGGGTCCCAGTGCACCTGTGCGCTGACTTTGGGATCTTGTGTGAATTTCCACATCCAATACTCTGATCTCACCAGCACCACACCTGCTGAGCTTGAAGTTGCTTCAGGGAAAATCCGGACGTCTCTGGGAGGAGGTGGACAGGGAGCCCCAAGGGCAGGACATGGTGCCTAGTGACACCATCTCCGTCATTGCTGGACACGGGTCTTCGGCTCCTGAAACCCCTGTGTTCCCTGTTTGCGTCCGTGTCCACGTGCCAAGCATGTGTGTGTGTACACGCGTGTGCTTGTGTCACCTGTCTTTATGCGGGGGTGTGTGTGTGTGTCCGGCCCAGGGCGGACGCAGAGATGAAGGCGACGGGAGAGGAGGTGACGAGCGACCAGAAGAGGAGGCACGAGGCGTCCCCAGGCTGACGGAGGTTGGTCACCGACTCTCCGCATGACCGTATCCGGGATGGGAATGAGGAAAAGATGGCCAGTGATACCTCGGACCAGCGGACCGTGGCTCGAGAAATCCGCAATTAGACCAAATCCAAAACACGCTCGCCACTTCTAACTTGTGGTTGTGTGTGCTTGGACCAGGGAGAGGGAAGTGCATGGTCTGAGGATTCCGCGAGGGCAAATCAGGTGGGGCGGGGCTTTGAAACCGCTGCCTGAGGAGCCCTCAGTCCATGGGGACGTGGGCCGGCCTCTGGAAATGGTGGGCGAGGGTACGGCTGGACCCGGGGTGGAGAGGAGGCCAAGTTCCTGTAGAGAAGAGCAGAGACCCGAAGGAGAAAGAGGCACAGATTGCCTGCTGCACTGGGGACTTGTTCCACACACGGAAGAAGGAGACCCGGGAGGGCCCTGGGCCAGTGCTGCCCAGGATCGGCCCATCGGCCCGCACGCTGTCTCCACGAGGGTGGCACACACTGGCATGATGCGAAACACAACGCAAGATGTGCTAAGCTAGGCTGTCCGTGCAAAACCCCAGGCACGCGAGGAGAGACAGGGTGTGAGCGTGGCAGACGTCCAGGCATTTCCAGCCTCCTCGGCAGGGCAGAAAGGCGAGGGAGGCGCAGGTGTGGGTGTACGTGTGCGTCCCTCTGCCGGAGTGTGCCTGTGAGGGAGGGAAGAGGGAGGAAGCAAGGACGGTGGGCTACTTGCATGTGCCAAGGGACCTCGGGAGAATGGCAGACAGGGAAGCCCCTGGGGGCGGTTGAGAGCCTGCTGGTGGATTTCAGGGCCCAGGGGCTAGGCATTAGCGGCCCTGCCAAAGACACCCCATGGGTCGTGCTCCAAGTCCTGACGTGAATTCCTTCCTTCCTCTGGGGTCTTGCCCCCGGCTGTGGGGGTGGGGGGGGGGCCAGAGGGGCTCAGGGGTGCGTCTGCCCCAGACGGAGGTTTCTGGCAGCGTCGCTGGAGCAGAATCTCTGATTCTGTCGTAGGGCATCTGCACCAGATGACACTCAGAGGCACCCTGCCTTCCAGGTGACCGTCTTGGATGTCCCCGGGCCCAAGCGGGGACTGGCTTCCTTGGCATGTGGGCTGTGTAGGCAAGCAGGGATGCCTGACTGTCGGGAATTCTAGCTGGGCCTAATGAGAGCAACTGAAAGAGAGTCTTGGCATTTAGCAAAGCAGTGAGGCCCGGGTGGTACAAGGCCTCTTGGTGCCTTTGAGGTAGCAAAGCTGCTTTCTGCCCAGGGAGGCATGAGCTGTGGGCCCAGACAGGGCCGGGTGCCCAGGGCAGCATCGGTTCAGGGACTGAGTGCGTCTGGGTAGTGTTAAAGAGAAGGGACGGCGTGTAGGGTTGCCGCCTTACCTTTACGGCCTCAGGTTCCGTGCCTTGTATCGGAAGAGTGCCTGTATCCACGTGCTCCTTCTTCACAAGATTGGATCAGACCCAGGCCTGTCACAGTCTCTTGGGGCCCTTGCAGGCCCGGGCGTCTCTTTGGCCTTTTCCTGCTACAGGGAGACAGGGAGACAGGTGCACTCAGCAAGCTACACAGGTGGGAAGCACAGGGGCCTCAGTCGGAGTGTTGTGGGCCCTGACGGCTGGTGGGCTAGCAACAGGGCCACGCCATTGACAAGGAACGACCTAGATAGATGCACACGGAGAAAGCGGTTCTCCAAGTCAGCGGAGGCCAGCGCTCCTTGTTTTCTGGTTCCCTGAGGGAAGGCACAGACAATGGATCCGGCCAACGTGACTGGTACTGTGAAGCTGTCCAAGGTGATGGGAGAAGGCAGAACACAGGCGCCTGTCACTCAGCTGGCCACAGCGAGCAAATCCTGGGTCCTGCCCTTGCCCAAACCCCCGACAAATACTCCTGAGCGCACATCTCGGTTCCTGCACCGAACCAGGCCAGGTCCTGCACTTCTTCAAGCCCCCGACCGACACTCCTGGGCCAGCATCGGACTCTCAGGCTTGTTCCTGGCCTTAGTCAAGCCCCCGGAACACATTCCTGAGCCCACAACGCGCTCTGTACCCCTGAACTACGGTGTGTCCTCCCCTTGTTCAAGCCCCCAGGAAACACTACTGAGCCCGCATCTCACTCGCTGCATTGAACCTGGCTGGCTCCTTGTCTTGTTCAAGCCCCCGACAGATACTCCGGAACCCACATCTCGGTCCCTGCACTGATCCTGGCTGGGTGCTGCCTTGTTCCCGACCCCGACAAATACTCCTGAGCCCACATCTCGGGCCCTGCACTGAATCGGGTGGGCCCTGCCCATCTTCCAGCCCCGACAAACTCTCCTGAGCCCACATCCCGGTCCCTGCACTGAAGCAGGCTGGGTGCTTCCCATGTTCAAGCCCCGACAAGCACTCCTGAGCCCACATCTCGGGCCCTGCACCGACCCAGTCTGGGTCCTGCCCTTGTTCAAGCCGCTGAACAAATACCCCTGAGCCGGCTTCTCTGTCCCTGCCGTGAACCAGGCCAGGAGCTGCACGTGTTGAAGACACTGACCAACACTTCTGGGCCTGCCTCTGATTCTCAGGCTGGTTCCTGGCCTGAGGTAAGCCCCCAGCAAACAGTATTGAGCCCACAGCTGGCTCCCTGCTCCTGAACTCAACTAAGGTGTGTCCTCCCCTTGTTCAACCACACTCCCCCCCCCACCCCCCAGGAAACACCACTGTGCCCGCATCTCACTCGCTGCATTGAACCAGGCTGGGTCCTGCGCTTGTTCAAACCCCCGACAAATCCTCCTGAGCCCACCCCTCGGTCCCTGCACTGAACCAGGCTGGATCCTCCCTTTGTTCAAGCCCCTGACAAACACACCTGACACCACCTCTCGGTCCCGTCATCGAGCCAGGCTGGGTCCTGCCCATGATCAAGCAGCCGATAAACACTCCTTGGAGCACATCTCGGTCCCTGCACTGATCCAGGCTGGATCCTGCCCTTGTTCATCCCGACAGACACTCCCGAGGCCACAGCACAGTCCCTGCCATGACCCAGGCTGGGTCCTGCCTTTGTTCAAGCCCCCGACAAACACTCTTGAGCCCACATCTCGGTCCATGCAACTGAATCGGGTCGGCCCTGCCCATGCCCAAGCTCTTTGTAGAACGCATATATCGTGTGTCAGGACTATAGGATGGCTGGTTTAGCTTGATCCTCTTGCTGCTCCAGGCCCCACAGGCTTGGGCCACAGGGCAGGCTGGGATGTGTTCTCACATGGAGAACAGAACCACTTTGAAAGGGCCTCCATAGGGTCGATGGCAGCCGTGCATGTCTCCGACACCGGTGAGTCGTGGGACTTAACGGGGAGCTGTCCTTAGCGTCTCCCTGGCCGGCATTCGCACAAGGTTCAGGGGGGGTCCCTCATGCCAGCAGAGCGGGCCTCGTTTCTCCCTCTGCGCACAGTGTGGCCACGGCACCTCAGGCTTGTGCAGCTTTCACGTCGGCCCAGCGAGGGAGGGAGGGTCGCCCGTCCCCTTCTGCGCTTCAGCAGTGACCGCCCACTGTTGGCTTTCAAGGTCGAGAAAGCACTCTCTGAACGTGTGGACTAAAACCCTCTGAACTCCCACCGGTGAAACTCACTCAGGACGAGAAGGGCTTGCCTTCACGCCAAGGATAAGCGTCTCTTCTGAGCGCTGGTGTCCACAGAGTTGCAGACGGCAACAGCACTACTTAGAGAGACGGAGACACACAGACACCAGCGCCTGCTACACACGCGGAAGGATTGCCCAACACAGTGCTATGCCAGAAGCAAAGATACAGAGACACAGAGCGAGCGCTGTACACTAAGGCGCTGGTGTTCCCGAACAGTGGAGATCCACTGTAGCACTGTAGGTGGGGTTCTTCCCTACTCCCCTAGCATCCGGACAGCAGCAGGCTCTCTGTCCCTTGAAGAAAAGTATCCAGCCCCTTGGCACCCCTGCGTATCCCTTGGATACTCAGGGAGAGCTCTCAGTTATTGCCAGTCCCAGGGGACACAGGAGTGTGCGGTTCGGATGGCGGAGCAGGAACCCGTGCTTGGAATTTCCAGAGCCAGGTCAATGACAGCGCCTGGGGCTAGCCCGGCCACATGCAAAACCCTGTCCCTCCCTGGAGCAGAATCTGGCCACGTGGGGGCGCTGGAGCAGCACAGGAACCCCGGAAGATGCCCTCCGGTCTGGGGGCGTGTCCATAAGAGTGCCGCCCACTACCCTGTCGGCCATTGGTCTAGATTTGGGCCAGCAGTCTGTGCATGGCTCACAGCCTAGGCCCCCGCCTGTTCGCCGGATCTCCTAGGGCCCGTTCACCCCGTCCTGCGTTTCTGGCACCCCTTTCTTCGGCCTCACGCCAACACCCCCACACAGCAGCCCCCGCCTTCTGACAATCCCCCTCACTCCCCGCCCCCAAAAGAGCTAGTCGGTCCCACAGGTTTACTGCAGCCTGGGCCGCCATTACGCCCCACTTGTTGTGCTCTTATGTCGCGTCCCTTCGCCTCTGCCCCAGCTCGGGGTCACCGCCAAGGCCAAGAGGAACGTGAGAGGCGGTCAGAGGAAGGCGGGAGCGTCCCGGGACCCCGCACCTTCCAAGTTGTGAGCCCAGGTACTCAGGGGGCAGGGCCCCGCCCCCACCCCCCCTCCCCCACCCCGCAGCCTGCCGTCGTGATGCAGTGCGCAGCTGGGACCTTGTCACCAGCAGTTGTCACGCCAGGCCAAGAGGCCACCCTCTTCAGGGTGGAGGCGGTGGAGGAGGGCGAGGCCCTGGTGGACGGAGACGTGGCGGGGATCGGGCGGGAGTTCCAGCTGCTTGCGGAAGACATCGTGGAGGAGGTGGAGGTTGTGGCGGATGAGGAGCAGGAACAGCGGCCCTCCCAGGAGCTAGAGGAGAAGACGGTGGAGGAGCAGGGCCAGGAAAGGCCCGGAGGCCCTTGTGAGCGCCAGGAGCTGGATGCCCTGCAGGCACTGGCCGCCCTGCAGGTAGAACTGAGCTCTGAGCGTGAGCAAAACCGCAGGGCTTACGTTCAGTTCATGCGCAAGAACCATCAGAGGAGGAAGCGTCACTTGGCTCGGAGGAGCGCCATCATCCAGGGCATCCCTGGCTTCTGGGCCAAAGCTGTATCCTTTGCGCTGCTCCTTGGGGTCCGCTGCTCAGGAGGACGAGGAAGGGGAGAAGGGGCAGGAGCAGGCGGAGGGGGTGGAGGCGAGGGCACAGGAAGGGCGCCGGAGGCCACTGAAGGAAATGCGGTCCTGGGCAATTGGCAGGCTCCAAAGGCACAGCCGAGTAGGGCCTGGGCAGGGCCACAGGTGGACGTGTCGCAGCCATGCCTTTGAGTGTCTCCTTCAGGCCTGCATCTGAGGAGGCGCAGCCCCCGAGGCCTCTAAGTCAACATTGACCAGAGACGGTACACAAGAGCAGCGTTCGCAGACAGTTATTGGTGTAAATGTGGGTGATCCCGGCACATTGCTGGGGCATGTGAGTCATTCACACACACACGCACACACGCACACGCACACGCACACACACACACACGTACACATAAACACACACACACATACCCAAGAAGCCCTTTACTTTCAGACACGGTTTGTCACAAGGACTGCAAGTCTGACCGTATAAGCAGTGACATGCCACTACCCAGCATACACAGGTCTGGAGGAGCAGAGTAGCGGTCAGAAACAGCCCCTGCTTGGGGAATGCAGATGCACACCATCCCAAGGGGCCCAGAGCCATGAGCGTGTCTGATGGTATGGCAGGTCCTGAGGATATCAGCAGTGGCCGGGCAAGAGGCAGTGCCCGCCAAGCTCCTTGCAGATGCGTGTTCCAGTATCCTTGTTCCACCCCAGACTAGGGCTGATGCTCCTGGCTCTTCTTGGCCGGCATGTGGCCTGAATGGCTCCTTGACCTAAAGCAGATTATGAGCCACCCTCAAGTCTCCGTCCTGATCAGCGACCAAGATCAAGACTTTCTCGGCTACATGATGGACTTGAAGGTCAGTGAGGGAGACTGAGGAAGGGTGGGTATGGGACCTGGCGGGGAGTGGGAGGAACGTGTTAGCCATGTTCCTGTGCTGTGAGACTTTGGAGAGGCATCGGGGAAGCTGATCATGCCTGCCTTGGAGGCAAGCTGAGGCCCCTAGAAGCTTGCACCTTTTCCCTCCTCGCTATCCTGGCAGGTGCAGGTGCGGAGCCATCCGCCGTCCCGCTGCAAGCTGATCTTTTCCTTTCGGGACAACCCCTGCTTCTTGAACTCGGTGATCATTAAGGAGTATTACCTTGACATCACTGGTAAAAGGTGGCTCCCGGGGTGATGAGTGTGGGTGTGCAAGCGTGTGGATGATGCACCTGCGGTGTCCACCCCAGTCTCCCCTGTCTGTCTGCAGGGTACAGGGCACGTCGATCCACTCCAGTCCACTGGTTCTGGGACTTTGAACGGGGAGCCCCCCGCCGCAGGCTGGACACCAGGAGCCTTAACTTTCTCAACTGGCTGTCAGGCCACAACGGCCCAGAATCGAACAGGATTGCTGAGGTGGGGTTGCTTTGGGCTTGCACACAGTTGGTGGTTGATGTTGGAGCTCTTGGCTGCTCATGGGAGGGTTGGGAGCCTGGTCAGCCCCTGGCTGACCTTGCTCGTGTTGCCTGCAGATCATCAGCGAAGACGTGTGGGACGATCCCCTGAAGTACTACCTCAGGGAGGAAGGTTCGTCCATGAGAGACAACTGACAGAAACACATGTGGTGATGGGGTCTGGAGGTAGGCCCCGTAGGGACAGCCGAATAGTAGCTGGGACACAGTACTTTCTTTTGCAAATGGGGATGCTCAGGCTCATGCAAACTGGCTGCAGAGCCAGAGCCTGAGTCAAGCATGCAGCAGGTGACTTGCTGAGACTGGGGGCTGGGGGGGACTCGGTGTGTCCGAGAGCGCAGTAAGTCCCCCTCCAGTCAGCTGTGGTGGCAGCGCGAGAGTCCTAGGTGATACGACTAGAGGCAGGGTGAATTAAGTGCCTGTGTCAGAATCATCTGTCCTTGGGTCCTGCCATTCCCCCGGCGTCCTTCCTCTCACTGAGTTTGAGAATGCCTGGGCCCTTCACTTCCGCCCCTTAACCTAGGATGGCCTGTCACTGAAAGGGCGTCCTGTCCAGGGTCCCAGTGCACCTGTGCGCTGACTTTGGGATCTTGTGTGAATTTCCACATCCAATACTCTGATCTCACCAGCACCACACCTGCTGAGCTTGAAGTTGCTTCAGGGAAAATCCGGACGTCTCTGGGAGGAGGTGGACAGGGAGCCCCAAGGGCAGGACATGGTGCCTAGTGACACCATCTCCGTCATTGCTGGACACGGGTCTTCGGCTCCTGAAACCCCTGTGTTCCCTGTTTGCGTCCGTGTCCACGTGCCAAGCATGTGTGTGTGTACACGCGTGTGCTTGTGTCACCTGTCTTTATGCGGGGGTGTGTGTGTGTGTCCGGCCCAGGGCGGACGCAGAGATGAAGGCGACGGGAGAGGAGGTGACGAGCGACCAGAAGAGGAGGCACGAGGCGTCCCCAGGCTGACGGAGGTTGGTCACCGACTCTCCGCATGACCGTATCCGGGATGGGAATGAGGAAAAGATGGCCAGTGATACCTCGGACCAGCGGACCGTGGCTCGAGAAATCCGCAATTAGACCAAATCCAAAACACGCTCGCCACTTCTAACTTGTGGTTGTGTGTGCTTGGACCAGGGAGAGGGAAGTGCATGGTCTGAGGATTCCGCGAGGGCAAATCAGGTGGGGCGGGGCTTTGAAACCGCTGCCTGAGGAGCCCTCAGTCCATGGGGACGTGGGCCGGCCTCTGGAAATGGTGGGCGAGGGTACGGCTGGACCCGGGGTGGAGAGGAGGCCAAGTTCCTGTAGAGAAGAGCAGAGACCCGAAGGAGAAAGAGGCACAGATTGCCTGCTGCACTGGGGACTTGTTCCACACACGGAAGAAGGAGACCCGGGAGGGCCCTGGGCCAGTGCTGCCCAGGATCGGCCCATCGGCCCGCACGCTGTCTCCACGAGGGTGGCACACACTGGCATGATGCGAAACACAACGCAAGATGTGCTAAGCTAGGCTGTCCGTGCAAAACCCCAGGCACGCGAGGAGAGACAGGGTGTGAGCGTGGCAGACGTCCAGGCATTTCCAGCCTCCTCGGCAGGGCAGAAAGGCGAGGGAGGCGCAGGTGTGGGTGTACGTGTGCGTCCCTCTGCCGGAGTGTGCCTGTGAGGGAGGGAAGAGGGAGGAAGCAAGGACGGTGGGCTACTTGCATGTGCCAAGGGACCTCGGGAGAATGGCAGACAGGGAAGCCCCTGGGGGCGGTTGAGAGCCTGCTGGTGGATTTCAGGGCCCAGGGGCTAGGCATTAGCGGCCCTGCCAAAGACACCCCATGGGTCGTTCTCCAAGTCCTGACGTGAATTCCTTCCTTCCTCTGGGGTCTTGCCCCCGGCTGTGGGGGTGGGGGGGGGGCCAGAGGGGCTCAGGGGTGCGTCTGCCCCAGACGGAGGTTTCTGGCAGCGTCGCTGGAGCAGAATCTCTGATTCTGTCGTAGGGCATCTGCACCAGATGACACTCAGAGGCACCCTGCCTTCCAGGTGACCGTCTTGGATGTCCCCGGGCCCAAGCGGGGACTGGCTTCCTTGGCATGTGGGCTGTGTAGGCAAGCAGGGATGCCTGACTGTCGGGAATTCTAGCTGGGCCTAATGAGAGCAACTGAAAGAGAGTCTTGGCATTTAGCAAAGCAGTGAGGCCCGGGTGGTACAAGGCCTCTTGGTGCCTTTGAGGTAGCAAAGCTGCTTTCTGCCCAGGGAGGCATGAGCTGTGGGCCCAGACAGGGCCGGGTGCCCAGGGCAGCATCGGTTCAGGGACTGAGTGCGTCTGGGTAGTGTTAAAGAGAAGGGACGGCGTGTAGGGTTGCCGCCTTACCTTTACGGCCTCAGGTTCCGTGCCTTGTATCGGAAGAGTGCCTGTATCCACGTGCTCCTTCTTCACAAGATTGGATCAGACCCAGGCCTGTCACAGTCTCTTGGGGCCCTTGCAGGCCCGGGCGTCTCTTTGGCCTTTTCCTGCTACAGGGAGACAGGGAGACAGGTGCACTCAGCAAGCTACACAGGTGGGAAGCACAGGGGCCTCAGTCGGAGTGTTGTGGGCCCTGACGGCTGGTGGGCTAGCAACAGGGCCACGCCATTGACAAGGAACGACCTAGATAGATGCACACGGAGAAAGCGGTTCTCCAAGTCAGCGGAGGCCAGCGCTCCTTGTTTTCTGGTTCCCTGAGGGAAGGCACAGACAATGGATCCGGCCAACGTGACTGGTACTGTGAAGCTGTCCAAGGTGATGGGAGAAGGCAGAACACAGGCGCCTGTCACTCAGCTGGCCACAGCGAGCAAATCCTGGGTCCTGCCCTTGCCCAAACCCCCGACAAATACTCCTGAGCGCACATCTCGGTTCCTGCACCGAACCAGGCCAGGTCCTGCACTTCTTCAAGCCCCCGACCGACACTCCTGGGCCAGCATCGGACTCTCAGGCTTGTTCCTGGCCTTAGTCAAGCCCCCGGAACACATTCCTGAGCCCACAACGCGCTCTGTACCCCTGAACTACGGTGTGTCCTCCCCTTGTTCAAGCCCCCAGGAAACACTACTGAGCCCGCATCTCACTCGCTGCATTGAACCTGGCTGGCTCCTTGTCTTGTTCAAGCCCCCGACAGATACTCCGGAACCCACATCTCGGTCCCTGCACTGATCCCGGCTGGGTGCTGCCCTTGTTCCCGACCCCGACAAATACTCCTGAGCCCACATCTCGGGCCCTGCACTGAATCGGGTGGGCCCTGCCCATCTTCCAGCCCCGACAAACTCTCCTGAGCCCACATCCCGGTCCCTGCACTGAAGCAGGCTGGGTGCTTCCCATGTTCAAGCCCCGACAAGCACTCCTGAGCCCACATCTCGGGCCCTGCACCGACCCAGTCTGGGTCCTGCCCTTGTTCAAGCCGCTGAACAAATACCCCTGAGCCGGCTTCTCTGTCCCTGCCGTGAACCAGGCCAGGAGCTGCACGTGTTGAAGCCACTGACCAACACTTCTGGGCCTGCCTCTGATTCTCAGGCTGGTTCCTGGCCTGAGGTAAGCCCCCAGCAAACAGTATTGAGCCCACAGCTGGCTCCCTGCTCCTGAACTCAACTAAGGTGTGTCCTCCCCTTGTTCAACCACACTCCCCCCCCACCCCCCAGGAAACACCACTGTGCCCGCATCTCACTCGCTGCATTGAACCAGGCTGGGTCCTGCGCTTGTTCAAACCCCCGACAAATCCTCCTGAGCCCACCCCTCGGTCCCTGCACTGAACCAGGCTGGATCCTCCCTTTGTTCAAGCCCCTGACAAACACACCTGACACCACCTCTCGGTCCCGTCATCGAGCCAGGCTGGGTCCTGCCCATGATCAAGCAGCCGATAAACACTCCTTGGAGCACATCTCGGTCCCTGCACTGATCCAGGCTGGATCCTGCCCTTGTTCATCCCGACAGACACTCCCGAGGCCACAGCACAGTCCCTGCCATGACCCAGGCTGGGTCCTGCCTTTGTTCAAGCCCCCGACAAACACTCTTGAGCCCACATCTCGGTCCATGCAACTGAATCGGGTCGGCCCTGCCCATGCCCAAGCTCTTTGTAGAACGCATATATCGTGTGTCAGGACTATAGGATGGCTGGTTTAGCTTGATCCTCTTGCTGCTCCAGGCCCCACAGGCTTGGGCCACAGGGCAGGCTGGGATGTGTTCTCACATGGAGAACAGAACCACTTTGAAAGGGCCTCCATAGGGTCGATGGCAGCCGTGCATGTCTCCGACACCGGTGAGTCGTGGGACTTAACGGGGAGCTGTCCTTAGCGTCTCCCTGGCCGGCATTCGCACAAGGTTCAGGGGGGGTCCCTCATGCCAGCAGAGCGGGCCTCGTTTCTCCCTCTGCGCACAGTGTGGCCACGGCACCTCAGGCTTGTGCAGCTTTCACGTCGGCCCAGCGAGGGAGGGAGGGTCGCCCGTCCCCTTCTGCGCTTCAGCAGTGACCGCCCACTGTTGGCTTTCAAGGTCGAGAAAGCACTCTCTGAACGTGTGGACTAAAACCCTCTGAACTCCCACCGGTGAAACTCACTCAGGACGAGAAGGGCTTGCCTTCACGCCAAGGATAAGCGTCTCTTCTGAGCGCTGGTGTCCACAGAGTTGCAGACGGCAACAGCACTACTTAGAGAGACGGAGACACACAGACACCAGCGCCTGCTACACACGCGGAAGGATTGCCCAACACAGTGCTATGCCAGAAGCAAAGATACAGAGACACAGAGCGAGCGCTGTACACTAAGGCGCTGGTGTTCCCGAACAGTGGAGATCCACTGTAGCACTGTAGGTGGGGTTCTTCCCTACTCCCCTAGCATCCGGACAGCAGCAGGCTCTCTGTCCCTTGAAGAAAAGTATCCAGCCCCTTGGCACCCCTGCGTATCCCTTGGATACTCAGGGAGAGCTCTCAGTTATTGCCAGTCCCAGGGGACACAGGAGTGTGCGGTTCGGATGGCGGAGCAGGAACCCGTGCTTGGAATTTCCAGAGCCAGGTCAATGACAGCGCCTGGGGCTAGCCCGGCCACATGCAAAACCCTGTCCCTCCCTGGAGCAGAATCTGGCCACGTGGGGGCGCTGGAGCAGCACAGGAACCCCGGAAGATGCCCTCCGGTCTGGGGGCGTGTCCATAAGAGTGCCGCCCACTACCCTGTCGGCCATTGGTCTAGATTTGGGCCAGCAGTCTGTGCATGGCTCACAGCCTAGGCCCCCGCCTGTTCGCCGGATCTCCTAGGGCCCGTTCACCCCGTCCTGCGTTTCTGGCACCCCTTTCTTCGGCCTCACGCCAACACCCCCACACAGCAGCCCCCGCCTTCTGACAATCCCCCTCACTCCCCGCCCCCAAAAGAGCTAGTCGGTCCCACAGGTTTACTGCAGCCTGGGCCGCCATTACGCCCCACTTGTTGTGCTCTTATGTCGCGTCCCTTCGCCTCTGCCCCAGCTCGGGGTCACCGCCAAGGCCAAGAGGAACGTGAGAGGCGGTCAGAGGAAGGCGGGAGCGTCCCGGGACCCCGCACCTTCCAAGTTGTGAGCCCAGGTACTCAGGGGGCAGGGCCCCGCCCCCACCCCCCCTCCCCCACCCCGCAGCCTGCCGTCGTGATGCAGTGCGCAGCTGGGACCTTGTCACCAGCAGTTGTCACGCCAGGCCAAGAGGCCACCCTCTTCAGGGTGGAGGCGGTGGAGGAGGGCGAGGCCCTGGTGGACGGAGACGTGGCGGGGATCGGGCGGGAGTTCCAGCTGCTTGCGGAAGACATCGTGGAGGAGGTGGAGGTTGTGGCGGATGAGGAGCAGGAACAGCGGCCCTCCCAGGAGCTAGAGGAGAAGACGGTGGAGGAGCAGGGCCAGGAAAGGCCCGGAGGCCCTTGTGAGCGCCAGGAGCTGGATGCCCTGCAGGCACTGGCCGCCCTGCAGGTAGAACTGAGCTCTGAGCGTGAGCAAAACCGCAGGGCTTACGTTCAGTTCATGCGCAAGAACCATCAGAGGAGGAAGCGTCACTTGGCTCGGAGGAGCGCCATCATCCAGGGCATCCCTGGCTTCTGGGCCAAAGCTGTATCCTTTGCGCTGCTCCTTGGGGTCCGCTGCTCAGGAGGACGAGGAAGGGGAGAAGGGGCAGGAGCAGGCGGAGGGGGTGGAGGCGAGGGCACAGGAAGGGCGCCGGAGGCCACTGAAGGAAATGCGGTCCTGGGCAATTGGCAGGCTCCAAAGGCACAGCCGAGTAGGGCCTGGGCAGGGCCACAGGTGGACGTGTCGCAGCCATGCCTTTGAGTGTCTCCTTCAGGCCTGCATCTGAGGAGGCGCAGCCCCCGAGGCCTCTAAGTCAACATTGACCAGAGACGGTACACAAGAGCAGCGTTCGCAGACAGTTATTGGTGTAAATGTGGGTGATCCCGGCACATTGCTGGGGCATGTGAGTCATTCACACACACACGCACACACGCACACGCACACGCACACACACACACACGTACACATAAACACACACACACATACCCAAGAAGCCCTTTACTTTCAGACACGGTTTGTCACAAGGACTGCAAGTCTGACCGTATAAGCAGTGACATGCCACTACCCAGCATACACAGGTCTGGAGGAGCAGAGTAGCGGTCAGAAACAGCCCCTGCTTGGGGAATGCAGATGCACACCATCCCAAGGGGCCCAGAGCCATGAGCGTGTCTGATGGTATGGCAGGTCCTGAGGATATCAGCAGTGGCCGGGCAAGAGGCAGTGCCCGCCAAGCTCCTTGCAGATGCGTGTTCCAGTATCCTTGTTCCACCCCAGACTAGGGCTGATGCTCCTGGCTCTTCTTGGCCGGCATGTGGCCTGAATGGCTCCTTGACCTAAAGCAGATTATGAGCCACCCTCAAGTCTCCGTCCTGATCAGCGACCAAGATCAAGACTTTCTCGGCTACATGATGGACTTGAAGGTCAGTGAGGGAGACTGAGGAAGGGTGGGTATGGGACCTGGCGGGGAGTGGGAGGAACGTGTTAGCCATGTTCCTGTGCTGTGAGACTTTGGAGAGGCATCGGGGAAGCTGATCATGCCTGCCTTGGAGGCAAGCTGAGGCCCCTAGAAGCTTGCACCTTTTCCCTCCTCGCTATCCTGGCAGGTGCAGGTGCGGAGCCATCCGCCGTCCCGCTGCAAGCTGATCTTTTCCTTTCGGGACAACCCCTGCTTCTTGAACTCGGTGATCATTAAGGAGTATTACCTTGACATCACTGGTAAAAGGTGGCTCCCGGGGTGATGAGTGTGGGTGTGCAAGCGTGTGGATGATGCACCTGCGGTGTCCACCCCAGTCTCCCCTGTCTGTCTGCAGGGTACAGGGCACGTCGATCCACTCCAGTCCACTGGTTCTGGGACTTTGAACGGGGAGCCCCCCGCCGCAGGCTGGACACCAGGAGCCTTAACTTTCTCAACTGGCTGTCAGGCCACAACGGCCCAGAATCGAACAGGATTGCTGAGGTGGGGTTGCTTTGGGCTTGCACACAGTTGGTGGTTGATGTTGGAGTTCTTGGCTGCTCATGGGAGGGTTGGGAGCCTGGTCAGCCCCTGGCTGACCTTGCTCGTGTTGCCTGCAGATCATCAGCGAAGACGTGTGGGACGATCCCCTGAAGTACTACCTCAGGGAGGAAGGTTCGTCCATGAGAGACAACTGACAGAAACACATGTGGTGATGGGGTCTGGAGGTAGGCCCCGTAGGGACAGCCGAATAGTAGCTGGGACACAGTACTTTCTTTTGCAAATGGGGATGCTCAGGCTCATGCAAACTGGCTGCAGAGCCAGAGCCTGAGTCAAGCATGCAGCAGGTGACTTGCTGAGACTGGGGGCTGGGGGGGACTCGGTGTGTCCGAGAGCGCAGTAAGTCCCCCTCCAGTCAGCTGTGGTGGCAGCGCGAGAGTCCTAGGTGATACGACTAGAGGCAGGGTGAATTAAGTGCCTGTGTCAGAATCATCTGTCCTTGGGTCCTGCCATTCCCCCGGCGTCCTTCCTCTCACTGAGTTTGAGAATGCCTGGGCCCTTCACTTCCGCCCCTTAACCTAGGATGGCCTGTCACTGAAAGGGCGTCCTGTCCAGGGTCCCAGTGCACCTGTGCGCTGACTTTGGGATCTTGTGTGAATTTCCACATCCAATACTCTGATCTCACCAGCACCACACCTGCTGAGCTTGAAGTTGCTTCAGGGAAAATCCGGACGTCTCTGGGAGGAGGTGGACAGGGAGCCCCAAGGGCAGGACATGGTGCCTAGTGACACCATCTCCGTCATTGCTGGACACGGGTCTTCGGCTCCTGAAACCCCTGTGTTCCCTGTTTGCGTCCGTGTCCACGTGCCAAGCATGTGTGTGTGTACACGCGTGTGCTTGTGTCACCTGTCTTTATGCGGGGGTGTGTGTGTGTGTCCGGCCCAGGGCGGACGCAGAGATGAAGGCGACGGGAGAGGAGGTGACGAGCGACCAGAAGAGGAGGCACGAGGCGTCCCCAGGCTGACGGAGGTTGGTCACCGACTCTCCGCATGACCGTATCCGGGATGGGAATGAGGAAAAGATGGCCAGTGATACCTCGGACCAGCGGACCGTGGCTCGAGAAATCCGCAATTAGACCAAATCCAAAACACGCTCGCCACTTCTAACTTGTGGTTGTGTGTGCTTGGACCAGGGAGAGGGAAGTGCATGGTCTGAGGATTCCGCGAGGGCAAATCAGGTGGGGCGGGGCTTTGAAACCGCTGCCTGAGGAGCCCTCAGTCCATGGGGACGTGGGCCGGCCTCTGGAAATGGTGGGCGAGGGTACGGCTGGACCCGGGGTGGAGAGGAGGCCAAGTTCCTGTAGAGAAGAGCAGAGACCCGAAGGAGAAAGAGGCACAGATTGCCTGCTGCACTGGGGACTTGTTCCACACACGGAAGAAGGAGACCCGGGAGGGCCCTGGGCCAGTGCTGCCCAGGATCGGCCCATCGGCCCGCACGCTGTCTCCACGAGGGTGGCACACACTGGCATGATGCGAAACACAACGCAAGATGTGCTAAGCTAGGCTGTCCATGCAAAACCACAGGCACGCGAGGAGAGACAGGGTGTGAGCGTGGCAGACGTCCAGGCATTTCCAGCCTCCTCGGCAGGGCAGAAAGGCGAGGGAGGCGCAGGTGTGGGTGTACGTGTGCGTCCCTCTGCCGGAGTGTGCCTGTGAGGGAGGGAAGAGGGAGGAAGCAAGGACGGTGGGCTACTTGCATGTGCCAAGGGACCTCGGGAGAATGGCAGACAGGGAAGCCCCTGGGGGCGGTTGAGAGCCTGCTGGTGGATTTCAGGGCCCAGGGGCTAGGCATTAGCGGCCCTGCCAAAGACACCCCATGGGTCGTGCTCCAAGTCCTGACGTGAATTCCTTCCTTCCTCTGGGGTCTTGCCCCCGGCTGTGGGGGGCGGGGGGGGGGGGCCAGAGGGGCTAAGGGGCGCGTCTGCCCCAGACGGAGGTTTCTGGCAGCGTCGCTGGAGCAGAATCTCTGATTCTGTCGTAGGGCATCTGCACCAGATGACACTCAGAGGCACCCTGCCTTCCAGGTGACCGTCTTGGATGTCCCCGGGCCCAAGCGGGGACTGGCTTCCTTGGCATGTGGGCTGTGTAGGCAAGCAGGGATGCCTGACTGTCGGGAATTCTAGCTGGGCCTAATGAGAGCAACTGAAAGAGAGTCTTGGCATTTAGCAAAGCAGTGAGGCCCGGGTGGTACAAGGCCTCTTGGTGCCTTTGAGGTAGCAAAGCTGCTTTCTGCCCAGGGAGGCATGAGCTGTGGGCCCAGACAGGGCCGGGTGCCCAGGGCAGCATCGGTTCAGGGACTGAGTGCGTCTGGGTAGTGTTAAAGAGAAGGGACGGCGTGTAGGGTTGCCGCCTTACCTTTACGGCCTCAGGTTCCGTGCCTTGTATCGGAAGAGTGCCTGTATCCACGTGCTCCTTCTTCACAAGATTGGATCAGACCCAGGCCTGTCACAGTCTCTTGGGGCCCTTGCAGGCCCGGGCGTCTCTTTGGCCTTTTCCTGCTACAGGGAGACAGGGAGACAGGTGCACTCAGCAAGCTACACAGGTGGGAAGCACAGGGGCCTCAGTCGGAGTGTTGTGGGCCCTGACGGCTGGTGGGCTAGCAACAGGGCCACGCCATTGACAAGGAACGACCTAGATAGATGCACACGGAGAAAGCGGTTCTCCAAGTCAGCGGAGGCCAGCGCTCCTTGTTTTCTGGTTCCCTGAGGGAAGGCACAGACAATGGATCCGGCCAACGTGACTGGCACTGTGAAGCTGTCCAAGGTGATGGGAGAAGGCAGAACACAGGCGCCTGTCACTCAGCTGGCCACAGCGAGCAAATCCTGGGTCCTGCCCTTGCCCAAACCCCCGACAAATACTCCTGAGCGCACATCTCGGTTCCTGCACCGAACCAGGCCAGGTCCTGCACTTCTTCAAGCCCCCGACCGACACTCCTGGGCCAGCATCGGACTCTCAGGCTTGTTCCTGGCCTTAGTCAAGCCCCCGGAACACATTCCTGAGCCCACAACGCGCTCTGTACCCCTGAACTACGGTGTGTCCTCCCCTTGTTCAAGCCCCCAGGAAACACTACTGAGCCCGCATCTCACTCGCTGCATTGAACCTGGCTGGCTCCTTGTCTTGTTCAAGCCCCCGACAGATACTCCGGAACCCACATCTCGGTCCCTGCACTGATCCCGGCTGGGTGCTGCCCTTGTTCCCGACCCCGACAAATACTCCTGAGCCCACATCTCGGGCCCTGCACTGAATCGGGTGGGCCCTGCCCATCTTCCAGCCCCGACAAACTCTCCTGAGCCCACATCCCGGTCCCTGCACTGAAGCAGGCTGGGTGCTTCCCATGTTCAAGCCCCGACAAGCACTCCTGAGCCCACATCTCGGGCCCTGCACCAACCCAGTCTGGGTCCTGGCCTTGTTCAAGCCGCTGAACAAATACCCCTGAGCCGGCTTCTCTGTCCCTGCCGTGAACCAGGCCAGGAGCTGCACGTGTTGAAGCCACTGACCAACACTTCTGGGCCTGCATCTGATTCTCAGGCTGGTTCCTGGCCTGAGGTAAGCCCCCAGCAAACAGTATTGAGCCCACAGCTGGCTCCCTGCTCCTGAACTCAACTAAGGTGTGTCCTCCCCTTGTTCAACCACCCTCCCCCCCCCCACCCCCCAGGAAACACCACTGTGCCCGCATCTCACTCGCTGCATTGAACCAGGCTGGGTCCTGCGCTTGTTCAAACCCCCGACAAATCCTCCTGAGCCCACCCCTCGGTCCCTGCACTGAACCAGGCTGGATCCTCCCTTTGTTCAAGCCCCTGACAAACACACCTGACACCACCTCTCGGTCCTGTCATCGAGCCAGGCTGGGTCCTGCCCATGATCAAGCAGCCGATAAACACTCCTTGGAGCACATCTCGGTCCCTGCACTGATCCAGGCTGGATCCTGCCCTTGTTCATCCCGACAGACACTCCCGAGGCCACAGCACAGTCCCTGCCATGACCCAGGCTGGGTCCTGCCTTTGTTCAAGCCCCCGAGAAACACTCTTGAGCCCACATCTCGGTCCATGCAACTGAATCGGGTCGGCCCTGCCCATGCCCAAGCTCTTTGTAGAACGCATATATCGTGTGTCAGGACTATAGGATGGCTGGTTTAGCTTGATCCTCTTGCTGCTCCAGGCCCCACAGGCTTGGGCCACAGGGCAGGCTGGGATGTGTTCTCACATGGAGAACAGAACCACTTTGAAAGGGCCTCCATAGGGTCGATGGCAGCCGTGCATGTCTCCGACACCGGTGAGTCGTGGGACTTAACGGGGAGCTGTCCTTAGCGTCTCCCTGGCCGGCATTCGCACAAGGTTCAGGGGGTTCCCTCATGCCAGCAGAGCGGGCCTCGTTTCTCCCTCTGCACACAGTGTGGCCACGGCACCTCAGGCTTGTGCAGCTTTCACGTCGGCCCAGCGAGGGAGGGAGGGTCGCCCGTCCCCTTCTGCGCTTCAGCAGTGACCGCCCACTGTTGGCTTTCAAGGTCGAGAAAGCACTCTCTGAACGTGTGGACTAAAACCCTCTGAACTCCCACCGGTGAAACTCACTCAGGACGAGAAGGGCTTGCCTTCACGCCAAGGATAAGCGTCTCTTCTGAGCGCTGGTGTCCACAGAGTTGCAGACGGCAACAGCACTACTTAGAGAGACGGAGACACACAGACACCAGCGCCTGCTACACACGCGGAAGGATTGCCCAACACAGTGCTATGCCAGAAGCAAAGATACAGAGACACAGAGCGAGCGCTGTACACTAAGGCGCTGGTGTTCCCGAACAGTGGAGATCCACTGTAGCACTGTAGGTGGGGTTCTTCCCTACTCCCCTAGCATCCGGACAGCAGCAGGCTCTCTGTCCCTTGAAGAAAAGTATCCAGCCCCTTGGCACCCCTGCGTATCCCTTGGATACTCAGGGAGAGCTCTCAGTTATTGCCAGTCCCAGGGGACACAGGAGTGTGCCGTTCGGATGGCTGAGCAGGAACCCGTGCTTGGAATTTCCAGAGCCAGGTCAATGACAGCGCCTGGGGCTAGCCCGGCCACATGCAAAACCCTGTCCCTCCCTGGAGCAGAATCTGGCCACGTGGGGGCGCTGGAGCAGCACAGGAACCCCGGAAGATGCCCTCCGGTCTGGGGGCGTGTCCATAAGAGTGCCGCCCACTACCCTGTCGGCCATTGGTCTAGATTTGGGCCAGCAGTCTGTGCATGGCTCACAGCCTAGGCCCCCGCCTGTTCGCCGGATCTCCTAGGGCCCGTTCACCCCGTCCTGCGTTTCTGGCACCCCTTTCTTCGGCCTCACGCCAACACCCCCACACAGCAGCCCCCGCCTTCTGACAATCCCCCTCACTCCCCGCCCCCAAAAGAGCTAGTCGGTCCCACAGGTTTACTGCAGCCTGGGCCGCCATTACGCCCCACTTGTTGTGCTCTTATGTCGCGTCCCTTCGCCTCTGCCCCAGCTCGGGGTCACCGCCAAGGCCAAGAGGAACGTGAGAGGCGGTCAGAGGAAGGCGGGAGCGTCCCGGGACCCCGCACCTTCCAAGTTGTGAGCCCAGGTACTCAGGGGGCAGGGCCCCGCCCCCACCCCCCCTCCCCCACCCCGCAGCCTGCCGTCGTGATGCAGTGCGCAGCTGGGACCTTGTCACCAGCAGTTGTCACGCCAGGCCAAGAGGCCACCCTCTTCAGGGTGGAGGCGGTGGAGGAGGGCGAGGCCCTGGTGGACGGAGACGTGGCGGGGATCGGGCGGGAGTTCCAGCTGCTTGCGGAAGACATCGTGGAGGAGGTGGAGGTTGTGGCGGATGAGGAGCAGGAACAGCGGCCCTCCCAGGAGCTAGAGGAGAAGACGGTGGAGGAGCAGGGCCAGGAAAGGCCCGGAGGCCCTTGTGAGCGCCAGGAGCTGGATGCCCTGCAGGCACTGGCCGCCCTGCAGGTAGAACTGAGCTCTGAGCGTGAGCAAAACCGCAGGGCTTACGTTCAGTTCATGCGCAAGAACCATCAGAGGAGGAAGCGTCACTTGGCTCGGAGGAGCGCCATCATCCAGGGCATCCCTGGCTTCTGGGCCAAAGCTGTATCCTTTGCGCTGCTCCTTGGGGTCCGCTGCTCAGGAGGACGAGGAAGGGGAGAAGGGGCAGGAGCAGGCGGAGGGGGTGGAGGCGAGGGCACAGGAAGGGCGCCGGAGGCCACTGAAGGAAATGCGGTCCTGGGCAATTGGCAGGCTCCAAAGGCACAGCCGAGTAGGGCCTGGGCAGGGCCACAGGTGGACGTGTCGCAGCCATGCCTTTGAGTGTCTCCTTCAGGCCTGCATCTGAGGAGGCGCAGCCCCCGAGGCCTCTAAGTCAACATTGACCAGAGACAGTACACAAGAGCAGCGTTCGCAGACAGTTATTGGTGTAAATGTGGGTGATCCCGGCACATTGCTGGGGCATGTGAGTCATTCACACACACACGCACACGCACACGCACACACACACACACGTACACATAAACACACACACACATACCCAAGAAGCCCTTTACTTTCAGACACGGTTTGTCACAAGGACTGCAAGTCTGACCGTATAAGCAGTGACATGCCACTACCCAGCATACACAGGTCTGGAGGAGCAGAGTAGCGGTCAGAAACAGCCCCTGCTTGGGGAATGCAGATGCACACCATCCCAAGGGGCCCAGAGCCATGAGCGTGTCTGATGGTATGGCAGGTCCTGAGGATATCAGCAGTGGCCGGGCAAGAGGCAGTGCCCGCCAAGCTCCTTGCAGATGCGTGTTCCAGTATCCTTGTTCCACCCCAGACTAGGGCTGATGCTCCTGGCTCTTCTTGGCCGGCATGTGGCCTGAATGGCTCCTTGACCTAAAGCAGATTATGAGCCACCCTCAAGTCTCCGTCCTGATCAGCGACCAAGATCAAGACTTTCTCGGCTACATGATGGACTTGAAGGTCAGTGAGGGAGACTGAGGAAGGGTGGGTATGGGACCTGGCGGGGAGTGGGAGGAACGTGTTAGCCATGTTCCTGTGCTGTGAGACTTTGGAGAGGCATCGGGGAAGCTGATCATGCCTGCCTTGGAGGCAAGCTGAGGCCCCTAGAAGCTTGCACCTTTTCCCTCCTCGCTATCCTGGCAGGTGCAGGTGCGGAGCCATCCGCCGTCCCGCTGCAAGCTGATCTTTTCCTTTCGGGACAACCCCTGCTTCTTGAACTCGGTGATCATTAAGGAGTATTACCTTGACATCACTGGTAAAAGGTGGCTCCCGGGGTGATGAGTGTGGGTGTGCAAGCGTGTGGATGATGCACCTGCGGTGTCCACCCCAGTCTCCCCTGTCTGTCTGCAGGGTACAGGGCACGTCGATCCACTCCAGTCCACTGGTTCTGGGACTTTGAACGGGGAGCCCCCAGCCGCAGGCTGGACACCAGGAGCCTTAACTTTCTCAACTGGCTGTCAGGCCACAACGGCCCAGAATCGAACAGGATTGCTGAGGTGGGGTTGCTTTGGGCTTGCACACAGTTGGTGGTTGATGTTGGAGTTCTTGGCTGCTCATGGGAGGGTTGGGAGCCTGGTCAGCCCCTGGCTGACCTTGCTCGTGTTGCCTGCAGATCATCAGCGAAGACGTGTGGGACGATCCCCTGAAGTACTACCTCAGGGAGGAAGGTTCGTCCATGAGAGACAACTGACAGAAACACATGTGGTGATGGGGTCTGGAGGTAGGCCCCGTAGGGACAGCCGAATAGTAGCTGGGACACAGTACTTTCTTTTGCAAATGGGGATGCTCAGGCTCATGCAAACTGGCTGCAGAGCCAGAGCCTGAGTCAAGCATGCAGCAGGTGACTTGCTGAGACTGGGGGCTGGGGGGGACTCGGTGTGTCCGAGAGCGCAGTAAGTCCCCCTCCAGTCAGCTGTGGTGGCAGCGCGAGAGTCCTAGGTGATACGACTAGAGGCAGGGTGAATTAAGTGCCTGTGTCAGAATCATCTGTCCTTGGGTCCTGCCATTCCCCCGGCGTCCTTCCTCTCACTGAGTTTGAGAATGCCTGGGCCCTTCACTTCCGCCCCTTAACCTAGGATGGCCTGTCACTGAAAGGGCGTCCTGTCCAGGGTCCCAGTGCACCTGTGCGCTGACTTTGGGATCTTGTGTGAATTTCCACATCCAATACTCTGATCTCACCAGCACCACACCTGCTGAGCTTGAAGTTGCTTCAGGGAAAATCCGGACGTCTCTGGGAGGAGGTGGACAGGGAGCCCCAAAGGCAGGACATGGTGCCTAGTGACACCATCTCCGTCATTGCTGGACACGGGTCTTCGGCTCCTGAAACCCCTGTGTTCCCTGTTTGCGTCCGTGTCCACGTGCCAAGCATGTGTGTGTGTACACGCGTGTGCTTGTGTCACCTGTCTTTATGCGGGGGTGTGTGTGTGTGTCCGGCCCAGGGCGGACGCAGAGATGAAGGCGACGGGAGAGGAGGTGACGAGCGACCAGAAGAGGAGGCACGAGGCGTCCCCAGGCTGACGGAGGTTGGTCACCGACTCTCCGCATGACCGTATCCGGGATGGGAATGAGGAAAAGATGGCCAGTGATACCTCGGACCAGCGGACCGTGGCTCGAGAAATCCGCAATTAGACCAAATCCAAAACACGCTCGCCACTTCTAACTTGTGGTTGTGTGTGCTTGGACCAGGGAGAGGGAAGTGCATGGTCTGAGGATTCCGCGAGGGCAAATCAGGTGGGGCGGGGCTTTGAAACCGCTGCCTGAGGAGCCCTCAGTCCATGGGGACGTGGGCCGGCCTCTGGAAATGGTGGGCGAGGGTACGGCTGGACCCGGGGTGGAGAGGAGGCCAAGTTCCTGTAGAGAAGAGCAGAGACCCGAAGGAGAAAGAGGCACAGATTGCCTGCTGCACTGGGGACTTGTTCCACACACGGAAGAAGGAGACCCGGGAGGGCCCTGGGCCAGTGCTGCCCAGGATCGGCCCATCGGCCCGCACGCTGTCTCCACGAGGGTGGCACACACTGGCATGATGCGAAACACAACGCAAGATGTGCTAAGCTAGGCTGTCCATGCAAAACCACAGGCACGCGAGGAGAGACAGGGTGTGAGCGTGGCAGACGTCCAGGCATTTCCAGCCTCCTCGGCAGGGCAGAAAGGCGAGGGAGGCGCAGGTGTGGGTGTACGTGTGCGTCCCTCTGCCGGAGTGTGCCTGTGAGGGAGGGAAGAGGGAGGAAGCAAGGACGGTGGGCTACTTGCATGTGCCAAGGGACCTCGGGAGAATGGCAGACAGGGAAGCCCCTGGGGGCGGTTGAGAGCCTGCTGGTGGATTTCAGGGCCCAGGGGCTAGGCATTAGCGGCCCTGCCAAAGACACCCCATGGGTCGTGCTCCAAGTCCTGACGTGAATTCCTTCCTTCCTCTGGGGTCTTGCCCCCGGCTGTGGGGGGCGGGGGGGGGGCCAGAGGGGCTAAGGGGCGCGTCTGCCCCAGACGGAGGTTTCTGGCAGCGTCGCTGGAGCAGAATCTCTGATTCTGTCGTAGGGCATCTGCACCAGATGACACTCAGAGGCACCCTGCCTTCCAGGTGACCGTCTTGGATGTCCCCGGGCCCAAGCGGGGACTGGCTTCCTTGGCATGTGGGCTGTGTAGGCAAGCAGGGATGCCTGACTGTCGGGAATTCTAGCTGGGCCTAATGAGAGCAACTGAAAGAGAGTCTTGGCATTTAGCAAAGCAGTGAGGCCCGGGTGGTACAAGGCCTCTTGGTGCCTTTGAGGTAGCAAAGCTGCTTTCTGCCCAGGGAGGCATGAGCTGTGGGCCCAGACAGGGCCGGGTGCCCAGGGCAGCATCGGTTCAGGGACTGAGTGCGTCTGGGTAGTGTTAAAGAGAAGGGACGGCGTGTAGGGTTGCCGCCTTACCTTTACGGCCTCAGGTTCCGTGCCTTGTATCGGAAGAGTGCCTGTATCCACGTGCTCCTTCTTCACAAGATTGGATCAGACCCAGGCCTGTCACAGTCTCTTGGGGCCCTTGCAGGCCCGGGCGTCTCTTTGGCCTTTTCCTGCTACAGGGAGACAGGGAGACAGGTGCACTCAGCAAGCTACACAGGTGGGAAGCACAGGGGCCTCAGTCGGAGTGTTGTGGGCCCTGACGGCTGGTGGGCTAGCAACAGGGCCACGCCATTGACAAGGAACGACCTAGATAGATGCACACGGAGAAAGCGGTTCTCCAAGTCAGCGGAGGCCAGCGCTCCTTGTTTTCTGGTTCCCTGAGGGAAGGCACAGACAATGGATCCGGCCAACGTGACTGGCACTGTGAAGCTGTCCAAGGTGATGGGAGAAGGCAGAACACAGGCGCCTGTCACTCAGCTGGCCACAGCGAGCAAATCCTGGGTCCTGCCCTTGCCCAAACCCCCGACAAATACTCCTGAGCGCACATCTCGGTTCCTGCACCGAACCAGGCCAGGTCCTGCACTTCTTCAAGCCCCCGACCGACACTCCTGGGCCAGCATCGGACTCTCAGGCTTGTTCCTGGCCTTAGTCAAGCCCCCGGAACACATTCCTGAGCCCACAACGCGCTCTGTACCCCTGAACTACGGTGTGTCCTCCCCTTGTTCAAGCCCCCAGGAAACACTACTGAGCCCGCATCTCACTCGCTGCATTGAACCTGGCTGGCTCCTTGTCTTGTTCAAGCCCCCGACAGATACTCCGGAACCCACATCTCGGTCCCTGCACTGATCCCGGCTGGGTGCTGCCCTTGTTCCCGACCCCGACAAATACTCCTGAGCCCACATCTCGGGCCCTGCACTGAATCGGGTGGGCCCTGCCCATCTTCCAGCCCCGACAAACTCTCCTGAGCCCACATCCCGGTCCCTGCACTGAAGCAGGCTGGGTGCTTCCCATGTTCAAGCCCCGACAAGCACTCCTGAGCCCACATCTCGGGCCCTGCACCAACCCAGTCTGGGTCCTGCCCTTGTTCAAGCCGCTGAACAAATACCCCTGAGCCGGCTTCTCTGTCCCTGCCGTGAACCAGGCCAGGAGCTGCACGTGTTGAAGCCACTGACCAACACTTCTGGGCCTGCATCTGATTCTCAGGCTGGTTCCTGGCCTGAGGTAAGCCCCCAGCAAACAGTATTGAGCCCACAGCTGGCTCCCTGCTCCTGAACTCAACTAAGGTGTGTCCTCCCCTTGTTCAACCACCCTCCCCCCCCCCACCCCCCAGGAAACACCACTGTGCCCGCATCTCACTCGCTGCATTGAACCAGGCTGGGTCCTGCGCTTGTTCAAACCCCCGACAAATCCTCCTGAGCCCACCCCTCGGTCCCTGCACTGAACCAGGCTGGATCCTCCCTTTGTTCAAGCCCCTGACAAACACACCTGACACCACCTCTCGGTCCCGTCATCGAGCCAGGCTGGGTCCTGCCCATGATCAAGCAGCCGATAAACACTCCTTGGAGCACATCTCGGTCCCTGCACTGATCCAGGCTGGATCCTGCCCTTGTTCATCCCGACAGACACTCCCGAGGCCACAGCACAGTCCCTGCCATGACCCAGGCTGGGTCCTGCCTTTGTTCAAGCCCCCGACAAACACTCTTGAGCCCACATCTCGGTCCATGCAACTGAATCGGGTCGGCCCTGCCCATGCCCAAGCTCTTTGTAGAACGCATATATCGTGTGTCAGGACTATAGGATGGCTGGTTTAGCTTGATCCTCTTGCTGCTCCAGGCCCCACAGGCTTGGGCCACAGGGCAGGCTGGGATGTGTTCTCACATGGAGAACAGAACCACTTTGAAAGGGCCTCCATAGGGTCGATGGCAGCCGTGCATGTCTCCGACACCGGTGAGTCGTGGGACTTAACGGGGAGCTGTCCTTAGCGTCTCCCTGGCCGGCATTCGCACAAGGTTCAGGGGGTTCCCTCATGCCAGCAGAGCGGGCCTCGTTTCTCCCTCTGCACACAGTGTGGCCACGGCACCTCAGGCTTGTGCAGCTTTCACGTCGGCCCAGCGAGGGAGGGAGGGTCGCCCGTCCCCTTCTGCGCTTCAGCAGTGACCGCCCACTGTTGGCTTTCAAGGTCGAGAAAGCACTCTCTGAACGTGTGGACTAAAACCCTCTGAACTCCCACCGGTGAAACTCACTCAGGACGAGAAGGGCTTGCCTTCACGCCAAGGATAAGCGTCTCTTCTGAGCGCTGGTGTCCACAGAGTTGCAGACGGCAACAGCACTACTTAGAGAGACGGAGACACACAGACACCAGCGCCTGCTACACACGCGGAAGGATTGCCCAACACAGTGCTATGCCAGAAGCAAAGATACAGAGACACAGAGCGAGCGCTGTACACTAAGGCGCTGGTGTTCCCGAACAGTGGAGATCCACTGTAGCACTGTAGGTGGGGTTCTTCCCTACTCCCCTAGCATCCGGACAGCAGCAGGCTCTCTGTCCCTTGAAGAAAAGTATCCAGCCCCTTGGCACCCCTGCGTATCCCTTGGATACTCAGGGAGAGCTCTCAGTTATTGCCAGTCCCAGGGGACACAGGAGTGTGCGGTTCGGATGGCGGAGCAGGAACCCGTGCTTGGAATTTCCAGAGCCAGGTCAATGACAGCGCCTGGGGCTAGCCCGGCCACATGCAAAACCCTGTCCCTCCCTGGAGCAGAATCTGGCCACGTGGGGGCGCTGGAGCAGCACAGGAACCCCGGAAGATGCCCTCCGGTCTGGGGGCGTGTCCATAAGAGTGCCGCCCACTACCCTGTCGGCCATTGGTCTAGATTTGGGCCAGCAGTCTGTGCATGGCTCACAGCCTAGGCCCCCGCCTGTTCGCCGGATCTCCTAGGGCCCGTTCACCCCGTCCTGCGTTTCTGGCACCCCTTTCTTCGGCCTCACGCCAACACCCCCACACAGCAGCCCCCGCCTTCTGACAATCCCCCTCACTCCCCGCCCCCAAAAGAGCTAGTCGGTCCCACAGGTTTACTGCAGCCTGGGCCGCCATTACGCCCCACTTGTTGTGCTCTTATGTCGCGTCTCTTCGCCTCTGCCCCAGCTCGGGGTCACCGCCAAGGCCAAGAGGAACGTGAGAGGCGGTCAGAGGAAGGCGGGAGCGTCCCGGGACCCCGCACCTTCCAAGTTGTGAGCCCAGGTACTCAGGGGGCAGGGCCCCGCCCCCACCCCCCCTCCCCCACCCCGCAGCCTGCCGTCGTGATGCAGTGCGCAGCTGGGACCTTGTCACCAGCAGTTGTCACGCCAGGCCAAGAGGCCACCCTCTTCAGGGTGGAGGCGGTGGAGGAGGGCGAGGCCCTGGTGGACGGAGACGTGGCGGGGATCGGGCGGGAGTTCCAGCTGCTTGCGGAAGACATCGTGGAGGAGGTGGAGGTTGTGGCGGATGAGGAGCAGGAACAGCGGCCCTCCCAGGAGCTAGAGGAGAAGACGGTGGAGGAGCAGGGCCAGGAAAGGCCCGGAGGCCCTTGTGAGCGCCAGGAGCTGGATGCCCTGCAGGCACTGGCCGCCCTGCAGGTAGAACTGAGCTCTGAGCGTGAGCAAAACCGCAGGGCTTACGTTCAGTTCATGCGCAAGAACCATCAGAGGAGGAAGCGTCACTTGGCTCGGAGGAGCGCCATCATCCAGGGCATCCCTGGCTTCTGGGCCAAAGCTGTATCCTTTGCGCTGCTCCTTGGGGTCCGCTGCTCAGGAGGACGAGGAAGGGGAGAAGGGGCAGGAGCAGGCGGAGGGGGTGGAGGCGAGGGCACAGGAAGGGCGCCGGAGGCCACTGAAGGAAATGCGGTCCTGGGCAATTGGCAGGCTCCAAAGGCACAGCCGAGTAGGGCCTGGGCAGGGCCACGGGTGGACGTGTCGCAGCCATGCCTTTGAGTGTCTCCTTCAGGCCTGCATCTGAGGAGGCGCAGCCCCCGAGGCCTCTAAGTCAACATTGACCAGAGACGGTACACAAGAGCAGCGTTCGCAGACAGTTATTGGTGTAAATGTGGGTGATCCCGGCACATTGCTGGGGCATGTGAGTCATTCACACACACACGCACACACGCACACGCACACGCACACACACACACACGTACACATAAACACACACACACATACCCAAGAAGCCCTTTACTTTCAGACACGGTTTGTCACAAGGACTGCAAGTCTGTCCGTATAAGCAGTGACATGCCACTACCCAGCATACACAGGTCTGGAGGAGCAGAGTAGCGGTCAGAAACAGCCCCTGCTTGGGGAATGCAGATGCACACCATCCCAAGGGGCCCAGAGCCATGAGCGTGTCTGATGGTATGGCAGGTCCTGAGGATATCAGCAGTGGCCGGGCAAGAGGCAGTGCCCGCCAAGCTCCTTGCAGATGCGTGTTCCAGTATCCTTGTTCCACCCCAGACTAGGGCTGATGCTCCTGGCTCTTCTTGGCCGGCATGTGGCCTGAATGGCTCCTTGACCTAAAGCAGATTATGAGCCACCCTCAAGTCTCCGTCCTGATCAGCGACCAAGATCAAGACTTTCTCGGCTACATGATGGACTTGAAGGTCAGTGAGGGAGACTGAGGAAGGGTGGGTATGGGACCTGGCGGGGAGTGGGAGGAACGTGTTAGCCATGTTCCTGTGCTGTGAGACTTTGGAGAGGCATCGGGGAAGCTGATCATGCCTGCCTTGGAGGCAAGCTGAGGCCCCTAGAAGCTTGCACCTTTTCCCTCCTCGCTATCCTGGCAGGTGCAGGTGCGGAGCCATCCGCCGTCCCGCTGCAAGCTGATCTTTTCCTTTCGGGACAACCCCTGCTTCTTGAACTCGGTGATCATTAAGGAGTATTACCTTGACATCACTGGTAAAAGGTGGCTCCCGGGGTGATGAGTGTGGGTGTGCAAGCGTGTGGATGATGCACCTGCGGTGTCCACCCCAGTCTCCCCTGTCTGTCTGCAGGGTACAGGGCACGTCGATCCACTCCAGTCCACTGGTTCTGGGACTTTGAACGGGGAGCCCCCAGCCGCAGGCTGGACACCAGGAGCCTTAACTTTCTCAACTGGCTGTCAGGCCACAACGGCCCAGAATCGAACAGGATTGCTGAGGTGGGGTTGCTTTGGGCTTGCACACAGTTGGTGGTTGATGTTGGAGCTCTTGGCTGCTCATGGGAGGGTTGGGAGCCTGGTCAGCCCCTGGCTGACCTTGCTCGTGTTGCCTGCAGATCATCAGCGAAGACGTGTGGGACGATCCCCTGAAGTACTACCTCAGGGAGGAAGGTTCGTCCATGAGAGACAACTGACAGAAACACATGTGGTGATGGGGTCTGGAGGTAGGCCCCGTAGGGACAGCCGAATAGTAGCTGGGACACAGTACTTTCTTTTGCAAATGGGGATGCTCAGGCTCATGCAAACTGGCTGCAGAGCCAGAGCCTGAGTCAAGCATGCAGCAGGTGACTTGCTGAGACTGGGGGCTGGGGGGGACTCGGTGTGTCCGAGAGCGCAGTAAGTCCCCCTCCAGTCAGCTGTGGTGGCAGCGCGAGAGTCCTAGGTGATACGACTAGAGGCAGGGTGAATTAAGTGCCTGTGTCAGAATCATCTGTCCTTGGGTCCTGCCATTCCCCCGGCGTCCTTCCTCTCACTGAGTTTGAGAATGCCTGGGCCCTTCACTTCCGCCCCTTAACCTAGGATGGCCTGTCACTGAAAGGGCGTCCTGTCCAGGGTCCCAGTGCACCTGTGCGCTGACTTTGGGATCTTGTGTGAATTTCCACATCCAATACTCTGATCTCACCAGCACCACACCTGCTGAGCTTGAAGTTGCTTCAGGGAAAATCCGGACGTCTCTGGGAGGAGGTGGACAGGGAGCCCCAAGGGCAGGACATGGTGCCTAGTGACACCATCTCCGTCATTGCTGGACACGGGTCTTCGGCTCCTGAAACCCCTGTGTTCCCTGTTTGCGTCCGTGTCCACGTGCCAAGCATGTGTGTGTGTACACGCGTGTGCTTGTGTCACCTGTCTTTATGCGGGGGTGTGTGTGTGTGTCCGGCCCAGGGCGGACGCAGAGATGAAGGCGACGGGAGAGGAGGTGACGAGCGACCAGAAGAGGAGGCACGAGGCGTCCCCAGGCTGACGGAGGTTGGTCACCGACTCTCCGCATGACCGTATCCGGGATGGGAATGAGGAAAAGATGGCCAGTGATACCTCGGACCAGCGGACCGTGGCTCGAGAAATCCGCAATTAGACCAAATCCAAAACACGCTCGCCACTTCTAACTTGTGGTTGTGTGTGCTTGGACCAGGGAGAGGGAAGTGCATGGTCTGAGGATTCCGCGAGGGCAAATCAGGTGGGGCGGGGCTTTGAAACCGCTGCCTGAGGAGCCCTCAGTCCATGGGGACGTGGGCCGGCCTCTGGAAATGGTGGGCGAGGGTACGGCTGGACCCGGGGTGGAGAGGAGGCCAAGTTCCTGTAGAGAAGAGCAGAGACCCGAAGGAGAAAGAGGCACAGATTGCCTGCTGCACTGGGGACTTGTTCCACACACGGAAGAAGGAGACCCGGGAGGGCCCTGGGCCAGTGCTGCCCAGGATCGGCCCATCGGCCCGCACGCTGTCTCCACGAGGGTGGCACACACTGGCATGATGCGAAACACAACGCAAGATGTGCTAAGCTAGGCTGTCCGTGCAAAACCACAGGCACGCGAGGAGAGACAGGGTGTGAGCGTGGCAGACGTCCAGGCATTTCCAGCCTCCTCGGCAGGGCAGAAAGGCGAGGGAGGCGCAGGTGTGGGTGTACGTGTGCGTCCCTCTGCCGGAGTGTGCCTGTGAGGGAGGGAAGAGGGAGGAAGCAAGGACGGTGGGCTACTTGCATGTGCCAAGGGACCTCGGGAGAATGGCAGACAGGGAAGCCCCTGGGGGCGGTTGAGAGCCTGCTGGTGGATTTCAGGGCCCAGGGGCTAGGCATTAGCGGCCCTGCCAAAGACACCCCATGGGTCGTGCTCCAAGTCCTGACGTGAATTCCTTCCTTCCTCTGGGGTCTTGCCCCCGGCTGTGGGGGGCGGGGGGGGGCCAGAGGGGCTAAGGGGCGCGTCTGCCCCAGACGGAGGTTTCTGGCAGCGTCGCTGGAGCAGAATCTCTGATTCTGTCGTAGGGCATCTGCACCAGATGACACTCAGAGGCACCCTGCCTTCCAGGTGACCGTCTTGGATGTCCCCGGGCCCAAGCAGGGACTGGCTTCCTTGGCATGTGGGCTGTGTAGGCAAGCAGGGATGCCTGACTGTCGGGAATTCTAGCTGGGCCTAATGAGAGCAACTGAAAGAGAGTCTTGGCATTTAGCAAAGCAGTGAGGCCCGGGTGGTACAAGGCCTCTTGGTGCCTTTGAGGTAGCAAAGCTGCTTTCTGCCCAGGGAGGCATGAGCTGTGGGCCCAGACAGGGCCGGGTGCCCAGGGCAGCATCGGTTCAGGGACTGAGTGCGTCTGGGTAGTGTTAAAGAGAAGGGACGGCGTGTAGGGTTGCCGCCTTACCTTTACGGCCTCAGGTTCCGTGCCTTGTATCGGAAGAGTGCCTGTATCCACGTGCTCCTTCTTCACAAGATTGGATCAGACCCAGGCCTGTCACAGTCTCTTGGGGCCCTTGCAGGCCCGGGCGTCTCTTTGGCCTTTTCCTGCTACAGGGAGACAGGGAGACAGGTGCACTCAGCAAGCTACACAGGTGGGAAGCACAGGGGCCTCAGTCGGAGTGTTGTGGGCCCTGACGGCTGGTGGGCTAGCAACAGGGCCACGCCATTGACAAGGAACGACCTAGATAGATGCACACGGAGAAAGCGGTTCTCCAAGTCAGCGGAGGCCAGCGCTCCTTGTTTTCTGGTTCCCTGAGGGAAGGCACAGACAATGGATCCGGCCAACGTGACTGGTACTGTGAAGCTGTCCAAGGTGATGGGAGAAGGCAGAACACAGGCGCCTGTCACTCAGCTGGCCACAGCGAGCAAATCCTGGGTCCTGCCCTTGCCCAAACCCCCGACAAATACTCCTGAGCGCACATCTCGGTTCCTGCACCGAACCAGGCCAGGTCCTGCACTTCTTCAAGCCCCCGACCGACACTCCTGGGCCAGCATCGGACTCTCAGGCTTGTTCCTGGCCTTAGTCAAGCCCCCGGAACACATTCCTGAGCCCACAACGCGCTCTGTACCCCTGAACTACGGTGTGTCCTCCCCTTGTTCAAGCCCCCAGGAAACACTACTGAGCCCGCATCTCACTCGCTGCATTGAACCTGGCTGGCTCCTTGTCTTGTTCAAGCCCCCGACAGATACTCCGGAACCCACATCTCGGTCCCTGCACTGATCCCGGCTGGGTGCTGCCCTTGTTCCCGACCCCGACAAATACTCCTGAGCCCACATCTCGGGCCCTGCACTGAATCGGGTGGGCCCTGCCCATCTTCCAGCCCCGACAAACTCTCCTGAGCCCACATCCCGGTCCCTGCACTGAAGCAGGCTGGGTGCTTCCCATGTTCAAGCCCCGACAAGCACTCCTGAGCCCACATCTCGGGCCCTGCACCAACCCAGTCTGGGTCCTGGCCTTGTTCAAGCCGCTGAACAAATACCCCTGAGCCGGCTTCTCTGTCCCTGCCGTGAACCAGGCCAGGAGCTGCACGTGTTGAAGCCACTGACCAACACTTCTGGGCCTGCATCTGATTCTCAGGCTGGTTCCTGGCCTGAGGTAAGCCCCCAGCAAACAGTATTGAGCCCACAGCTGGCTCCCTGCTCCTGAACTCAACTAAGGTGTGTCCTCCCCTTGTTCAACCACCCTCCCCCCCCCCCCACCCCCCAGGAAACACCACTGTGCCCGCATCTCACTCGCTGCATTGAACCAGGCTGGGTCCTGCGCTTGTTCAAACCCCCGACAAATCCTCCTGAGCCCACCCCTCGGTCCCTGCACTGAACCAGGCTGGATCCTCCCTTTGTTCAAGCCCCTGACAAACACACCTGACACCACCTCTCGGTCCCGTCATCGAGCCAGGCTGGGTCCTGCCCATGATCAAGCAGCCGATAAACACTCCTTGGAGCACATCTCGGTCCCTGCACTGATCCAGGCTGGATCCTGCCCTTGTTCATCCCGACAGACACTCCCGAGGCCACAGCACAGTCCCTGCCATGACCCAGGCTGGGTCCTGCCTTTGTTCAAGCCCCCGACAAACACTCTTGAGCCCACATCTCGGTCCATGCAACTGAATCGGGTCGGCCCTGCCCATGCCCAAGCTCTTTGTAGAACGCATATATCGTGTGTCAGGACTATAGGATGGCTGGTTTAGCTTGATCCTCTTGCTGCTCCAGGCCCCACAGGCTTGGGCCACAGGGCAGGCTGGGATGTGTTCTCACATGGAGAACAGAACCACTTTGAAAGGGCCTCCATAGGGTCGATGGCAGCCGTGCATGTCTCCGACACCGGTGAGTCGTGGGACTTAACGGGGAGCTGTCCTTAGCGTCTCCCTGGCCGGCATTCGCACAAGGTTCAGGGGGTTCCCTCATGCCAGCAGAGCGGGCCTCGTTTCTCCCTCTGCACACAGTGTGGCCACGGCACCTCAGGCTTGTGCAGCTTTCACGTCGGCCCAGCGAGGGAGGGAGGGTCGCCCGTCCCCTTCTGCGCTTCAGCAGTGACCGCCCACTGTTGGCTTTCAAGGTCGAGAAAGCACTCTCCGAACGTGTGGACTAAAACCCTCTGAACTCCCACCGGTGAAACTCACTCAGGACGAGAAGGGCTTGCCTTCACGCCAAGGATAAGCGTCTCTTCTGAGCGCTGGTGTCCACAGAGTTGCAGACGGCAACAGCACTACTTAGAGAGACGGAGACACACAGACACCAGCGCCTGCTACACACGCGGAAGGATTGCCCAACACAGTGCTATGCCAGAAGCAAAGATACAGAGACACAGAGCGAGCGCTGTACACTAAGGCGCTGGTGTTCCCGAACAGTGGAGATCCACTGTAGCGCTGTAGGTGGGGTTCTTCCCTACTCCCCTAGCATCCGGACAGCAGCAGGCTCTCTGTCCCTTGAAGAAAAGTATCCAGCCCCTTGGCACCCCTGCGTATCCCTTGGATACTCAGGGAGAGCTCTCAGTTATTGCCAGTCCCAGGGGACACAGGAGTGTGCGGTTCGGATGGCGGAGCAGGAACCCGTGCTTGGAATTTCCAGAGCCAGGTCAATGACAGCGCCTGGGGCTAGCCCGGCCACATGCAAAACCCTGTCCCTCCCTGGAGCAGAATCTGGCCACGTGGGGGCGCTGGAGCAGCACAGGAACCCCGGAAGATGCCCTCCGGTCTGGGGGCGTGTCCATAAGAGTGCCGCCCACTACCCTGTCGGCCGTTGGTCTAGATTTGGGCCAGCAGTCTGTGCATGGCTCAAAGCCTAGGCCCCCGCCTGTTCGCCGGATCTCCTAGGGCCCGTTCACCCCGTCCTGCGTTTCTGGCACCCCTTTCTTCGGCCTCACGCCAACACCCCCACACAGCAGCCCCCGCCTTCTGACAATCCCCCTCACTCCCCGCCCCCAAAAGAGCTAGTCGGTCCCACAGGTTTACTGCAGCCTGGGCCGCCATTACGCCCCACTTGTTGTGCTCTTATGTCGCGTCCCTTCGCCTCTGCCCCAGCTCGGGGTCACCGCCAAGGCCAAGAGGAACGTGAGAGGCGGTCAGAGGAAGGCGGGAGCGTCCCGGGACCCCGCACCTTCCAAGTTGTGAGCCCAGGTACTCAGGGGGCAGGGCCCCGCCCCCACCCCCCCTCCCCCACCCCGCAGCCTGCCGTCGTGATGCAGTGCGCAGCTGGGACCTTGTCACCAGCAGTTGTCACGCCAGGCCAAGAGGCCACCCTCTTCAGGGTGGAGGCGGTGGAGGAGGGCGAGGCCCTGGTGGACGGAGACGTGGCGGGGATCGGGCGGGAGTTCCAGCTGCTTGCGGAAGACATCGTGGAGGAGGTGGAGGTTGTGGCGGATGAGGAGCAGGAACAGCGGCCCTCCCAGGAGCTAGAGGAGAAGACGGTGGAGGAGCAGGGCCAGGAAAGGCCCGGAGGCCCTTGTGAGCGCCAGGAGCTGGATGCCCTGCAGGCACTGGCCACCCTGCAGGTAGAACTGAGCTCTGAGCGTGAGCAAAACCGCAGGGCTTACGTTCAGTTCATGCGCAAGAACCATCAGAGGAGGAAGCGTCACTTGGCTCGGAGGAGCGCCATCATCCAGGGCATCCCTGGCTTCTGGGCCAAAGCTGTATCCTTTGCGCTGCTCCTTGGGGTCCGCTGCTCAGGAGGACGAGGAAGGGGAGAAGGGGCAGGAGCAGGCGGAGGGGGTGGAGGCGAGGGCACAGGAAGGGCGCCGGAGGCCACTGAAGGAAATGCGGTCCTGGGCAATTGGCAGGCTCCAAAGGCACAGCCGAGTAGGGCCTGGGCAGGGCCACGGGTGGACGTGTCGCAGCCATGCCTTTGAGTGTCTCCTTCAGGCCTGCATCTGAGGAGGCGCAGCCCCCGAGGCCTCTAAGTCAACATTGACCAGAGACGGTACACAAGAGCAGCGTTCGCAGACAGTTATTGGTGTAAATGTGGGTGATCCCGGCACATTGCTGGGGCATGTGAGTCATTCACACACACACGCACACGCACACGCACACACACACACACGTACACATAAACACACACACACATACCCAAGAAGCCCTTTACTTTCAGACACGGTTTGTCACAAGGACTGCAAGTCTGACCGTATAAGCAGTGACATGCCACTACCCAGCATACACAGGTCTGGAGGAGCAGAGTAGCGGTCAGAAACAGCCCCTGCTTGGGGAATGCAGATGCACACCATCCCAAGGGGCCCAGAGCCATGAGCGTGTCTGATGGTATGGCAGGTCCTGAGGATATCAGCAGTGGCCGGGCAAGAGGCAGTGCCCGCCAAGCTCCTTGCAGATGCGTGTTCCAGTATCCTTGTTCCACCCCAGACTAGGGCTGATGCTCCTGGCTCTTCTTGGCCGGCATGTGGCCTGAATGGCTCCTTGACCTAAAGCAGATTATGAGCCACCCTCAAGTCTCCGTCCTGATCAGCGACCAAGATCAAGACTTTCTCGGCTACATGATGGACTTGAAGGTCAGTGAGGGAGACTGAGGAAGGGTGGGTATGGGACCTGGCGGGGAGTGGGAGGAACGTGTTAGCCATGTTCCTGTGCTGTGAGACTTTGGAGAGGCATCGGGGAAGCTGATCATGCCTGCCTTGGAGGCAAGCTGAGGCCCCTAGAAGCTTGCACCTTTTCCCTCCTCGCTATCCTGGCAGGTGCAGGTGCGGAGCCATCCGCCGTCCCGCTGCAAGCTGATCTTTTCCTTTCGGGACAACCCCTGCTTCTTGAACTCGGTGATCATTAAGGAGTATTACCTTGACATCACTGGTAAAAGGTGGCTCCCGGGGTGATGAGTGTGGGTGTGCAAGCGTGTGGATGATGCACCTGCGGTGTCCACCCCAGTCTCCCCTGTCTGTCTGCAGGGTACAGGGCACGTCGATCCACTCCAGTCCACTGGTTCTGGGACTTTGAACGGGGAGCCCCCAGCCGCAGGCTGGACACCAGGAGCCTTAACTTTCTCAACTGGCTGTCAGGCCACAACGGCCCAGAATCGAACAGGATTGCTGAGGTGGGGTTGCTTTGGGCTTGCACACAGTTGGTGGTTGATGTTGGAGTTCTTGGCTGCTCATGGGAGGGTTGGGAGCCTGGTCAGCCCCTGGCTGACCTTGCTCGTGTTGCCTGCAGATCATCAGCGAAGACGTGTGGGACGATCCCCTGAAGTACTACCTCAGGGAGGAAGGTTCGTCCATGAGAGACAACTGACAGAAACACATGTGGTGATGGGGTCTGGAGGTAGGCCCCGTAGGGACAGCCGAATAGTAGCTGGGACACAGTACTTTCTTTTGCAAATGGGGATGCTCAGGCTCATGCAAACTGGCTGCAGAGCCAGAGCCTGAGTCAAGCATGCAGCAGGTGACTTGCTGAGACTGGGGGCTGGGGGGGACTCGGTGTGTCTGAGAGCGCAGTAAGTCCCCCTCCAGTCAGCTGTGGTGGCAGCGCGAGAGTCCTAGGTGATACGACTAGAGGCAGGGTGAATTAAGTGCCTGTGTCAGAATCATCTGTCCTTGGGTCCTGCCATTCCCCCGGCGTCCTTCCTCTCACTGAGTTTGAGAATGCCTGGGCCCTTCACTTCCGCCCCTTAACCTAGGATGGCCTGTCACTGAAAGGGCGTCCTGTCCAGGGTCCCAGTGCACCTGTGCGCTGACTTTGGGATCTTGTGTGAATTTCCACATCCAATACTCTGATCTCACCAGCACCACACCTGCTGAGCTTGAAGTTGCTTCAGGGAAAATCCGGACGTCTCTGGGAGGAGGTGGACAGGGAGCCCCAAGGGCAGGACATGGTGCCTAGTGACACCATCTCCGTCATTGCTGGACACGGGTCTTCGGCTCCTGAAACCCCTGTGTTCCCTGTTTGCGTCCGTGTCCACGTGCCAAGCATGTGTGTGTGTACACGCGTGTGCTTGTGTCACCTGTCTTTATGCGGGTGTGTGTGTGTGTGTCCGGCCCAGGGCGGACGCAGAGATGAAGGCGACGGGAGAGGAGGTGACGAGCGACCAGAAGAGGAGGCACGAGGCGTCCCCAGGCTGACGGAGGTTGGTCACCGACTCTCCGCATGACCGTATCCGGGATGGGAATGAGGAAAAGATGGCCAGTGATACCTCGGACCAGCGGACCGTGGCTCGAGAAATCCGCAATTAGACCAAATCCAAAACACGCTCGCCACTTCTAACTTGTGGTTGTGTGTGCTTGGACCAGGGAGAGGGAAGTGCATGGTCTGAGGATTCCGCGAGGGCAAATCAGGTGGGGCGGGGCTTTGAAACCGCTGCCTGAGGAGCCCTCAGTCCATGGGGACGTGGGCCGGCCTCTGGAAATGGTGGGCGAGGGTACGGCTGGACCCGGGGTGGAGAGGAGGCCAAGTTCCTGTAGAGAAGAGCAGAGACCCGAAGGAGAAAGAGGCACAGATTGCCTGCTGCACTGGGGACTTGTTCCACACACGGAAGAAGGAGACCCGGGAGGGCCCTGGGCCAGTGCTGCCCAGGATCGGCCCATCGGCCCGCACGCTGTCTCCACGAGGGTGGCACACACTGGCATGATGCGAAACACAACGCAAGATGTGCTAAGCTAGGCTGTCCATGCAAAACCACAGGCACGCGAGGAGAGACAGGGTGTGAGCGTGGCAGACGTCCAGGCATTTCCAGCCTCCTCGGCAGGGCAGAAAGGCGAGGGAGGCGCAGGTGTGGGTGTACGTGTGCGTCCCTCTGCCGGAGTGTGCCTGTGAGGGAGGGAAGAGGGAGGAAGCAAGGACGGTGGGCTACTTGCATGTGCCAAGGGACCTCGGGAGAATGGCAGACAGGGAAGCCCCTGGGGGCGGTTGAGAGCCTGCTGGTGGATTTCAGGGCCCAGGGGCTAGGCATTAGCGGCCCTGCCAAAGACACCCCATGGGTCGTGCTCCAAGTCCTGACGTGAATTCCTTCCTTCCTCTGGGGTCTTGCCCCCGGCTGTGGGGGGCGGGGGGGGGCCAGAGGGGCTAAGGGGCGCGTCTGCCCCAGACGGAGGTTTCTGGCAGCGTCGCTGGAGCAGAATCTCTGATTCTGTCGTAGGGCATCTGCACCAGATGACACTCAGAGGCACCCTGCCTTCCAGGTGACCGTCTTGGATGTCCCCGGGCCCAAGCGGGGACTGGCTTCCTTGGCATGTGGGCTGTGTAGGCAAGTAGGGATGCCTGACTGTCGGGAATTCTAGCTGGGCCTAATGAGAGCAACTGAAAGAGAGTCTTGGCATTTAGCAAAGCAGTGAGGCCCGGGTGGTACAAGGCCTCTTGGTGCCTTTGAGGTAGCAAAGCTGCTTTCTGCCCAGGGAGGCATGAGCTGTGGGCCCAGACAGGGCCGGGTGCCCAGGGCAGCATCGGTTCAGGGACTGAGTGCGTCTGGGTAGTGTTAAAGAGAAGGGACGGCGTGTAGGGTTGCCGCCTTACCTTTACGGCCTCAGGTTCCGTGCCTTGTATCGGAAGAGTGCCTGTATCCACGTGCTCCTTCTTCACAAGATTGGATCAGACCCAGGCCTGTCACAGTCTCTTGGGGCCCTTGCAGGCCCGGGCGTCTCTTTGGCCTTTTCCTGCTACAGGGAGACAGGGAGACAGGTGCACTCAGCAAGCTACACAGGTGGGAAGCACAGGGGCCTCAGTCGGAGTGTTGTGGGCCCTGACGGCTGGTGGGCTAGCAACAGGGCCACGCCATTGACAAGGAACGACCTAGATAGATGCACACGGAGAAAGCGGTTCTCCAAGTCAGCGGAGGCCAGCGCTCCTTGTTTTCTGGTTCCCTGAGGGAAGGCACAGACAATGGATCCGGCCAACGTGACTGGCACTGTGAAGCTGTCCAAGGTGATGGGAGAAGGCAGAACACAGGCGCCTGTCACTCAGCTGGCCACAGCGAGCAAATCCTGGGTCCTGCCCTTGCCCAAACCCCCGACAAATACTCCTGAGCGCACATCTCGGTTCCTGCACCGAACCAGGCCAGGTCCTGCACTTCTTCAAGCCCCCGACCGACACTCCTGGGCCAGCATCGGACTCTCAGGCTTGTTCCTGGCCTTAGTCAAGCCCCCGGAACACATTCCTGAGCCCACAACGCGCTCTGTACCCCTGAACTACGGTGTGTCCTCCCCTTGTTCAAGCCCCCAGGAAACACTACTGAGCCCGCATCTCACTCGCTGCATTGAACCTGGCTGGCTCCTTGTCTTGTTCAAGCCCCCGACAGATACTCCGGAACCCACATCTCGGTCCCTGCACTGATCCCGGCTGGGTGCTGCCCTTGTTCCCGACCCCGACAAATACTCCTGAGCCCACATCTCGGGCCCTGCACTGAATCGGGTGGGCCCTGCCCATCTTCCAGCCCCGACAAACTCTCCTGAGCCCACATCCCGGTCCCTGCACTGAAGCAGGCTGGGTGCTTCCCATGTTCAAGCCCCGACAAGCACTCCTGAGCCCACATCTCGGGCCCTGCACCGACCCAGTCTGGGTCCTGCCCTTGTTCAAGCCGCTGAACAAATACCCCTGAGCCGGCTTCTCTGTCCCTGCCGTGAACCAGGCCAGGAGCTGCACGTGTTGAAGCCACTGACCAACACTTCTGGGCCTGCCTCTGATTCTCAGGCTGGTTCCTGGCCTGAGGTAAGCCCCCAGCAAACAGTATTGAGCCCACAGCTGGCTCCCTGCTCCTGAACTCAACTAAGGTGTGTCCTCCCCTTGTTCAACCACCCTCCCCCCCCCACCCCCCAGGAAACACCACCGTGCCCGCATCTCACTCGCTGCATTGAACCAGGCTGGGTCCTGCGCTTGTTCAAACCCCCGACAAATCCTCCTGAGCCCACCCCTCGGTCCCTGCACTGAACCAGGCTGGATCCTCCCTTTGTTCAAGCCCCTGACAAACACACCTGACACCACCTCTCGGTCCCGTCATCGAGCCAGGCTGGGTCCTGCCCATGATCAAGCAGCCGATAAACACTCCTTGGAGCACATCTCGGTCCCTGCACTGATCCAGGCTGGATCCTGCCCTTGTTCATCCCGACAGACACTCCCGAGGCCACAGCACAGTCCCTGCCATGACCCAGGCTGGGTCCTGCCTTTGTTCAAGCCCCCGACAAACACTCTTGAGCCCACATCTCGGTCCATGCAACTGAATCGGGTCGGCCCTGCCCATGCCCAAGCTCTTTGTAGAACGCATATATCGTGTGTCAGGACTATAGGATGGCTGGTTTAGCTTGATCCTCTTGCTGCTCCAGGCCCCACAGGCTTGGGCCACAGGGCAGGCTGGGATGTGTTCTCACATGGAGAACAGAACCACTTTGAAAGGGCCTCCATAGGGTCGATGGCAGCCGTGCATGTCTCCGACACCGGTGAGTCGTGGGACTTAACGGGGAGCTGTCCTTAGCGTCTCCCTGGCCGGCATTCGCACAAGGTTCAGGGGGGGTCCCTCATGCCAGCAGAGCGGGCCTCGTTTCTCCCTCTGCGCACAGTGTGGCCACGGCACCTCAGGCTTGTGCAGCTTTCACGTCGGCCCAGCGAGGGAGGGAGGGTCGCCCGTCCCCTTCTGCGCTTCAGCAGTGACCGCCCACTGTTGGCTTTCAAGGTCGAGAAAGCACTCTCTGAACGTGTGGACTAAAACCCTCTGAACTCCCACCGGTGAAACTCACTCAGGACGAGAAGGGCTTGCCTTCACGCCAAGGATAAGCGTCTCTTCTGAGCGCTGGTGTCCACAGAGTTGCAGACGGCAACAGCACTACTTAGAGAGACGGAGACACACAGACACCAGCGCCTGCTACACACGCGGAAGGATTGCCCAACACAGTGCTATGCCAGAAGCAAAGATACAGAGACACAGAGCGAGCGCTGTACACTAAGGCGCTGGTGTTCCCGAACAGTGGAGATCCACTGTAGCACTGTAGGTGGGGTTCTTCCCTACTCCCCTAGCATCCGGACAGCAGCAGGCTCTCTGTCCCTTGAAGAAAAGTATCCAGCCCCTTGGCACCCCTGCGTATCCCTTGGATACTCAGGGAGAGCTCTCAGTTATTGCCAGTCCCAGGGGACACAGGAGTGTGCGGTTCGGATGGCGGAGCAGGAACCCGTGCTTGGAATTTCCAGAGCCAGGTCAATGACAGCGCCTGGGGCTAGCCCGGCCACATGCAAAACCCTGTCCCTCCCTGGAGCAGAATCTGGCCACGTGGGGGCGCTGGAGCAGCACAGGAACCCCGGAAGATGCCCTCCGGTCTGGGGGCGTGTCCATAAGAGTGCCGCCCACTACCCTGTCGGCCGTTGGTCTAGATTTGGGCCAGCAGTCTGTGCATGGCTCACAGCCTAGGCCCCCGCCTGTTCGCCGGATCTCCTAGGGCCCGTTCACCCCGTCCTGCGTTTCTGGCACCCCTTTCTTCGGCCTCACGCCAACACCCCCACACAGCAGCCCCCGCCTTCTGACAATCCCCCTCACTCCCCGCCCCCAAAAGAGCTAGTCGGTCCCACAGGTTTACTGCAGCCTGGGCCGCCATTACGCCCCACTTGTTGTGCTCTTATGTCGCGTCCCTTCGCCTCTGCCCCAGCTCGGGGTCACCGCCAAGGCCAAGAGGAACGTGAGAGGCGGTCAGAGGAAGGCGGGAGCGTCCCGGGACCCCGCACCTTCCAAGTTGTGAGCCCAGGTACTCAGGGGGCAGGGCCCCGCCCCCACCCCCCCTCCCCCACCCCGCAGCCTGCCGTCGTGATGCAGTGCGCAGCTGGGACCTTGTCACCAGCAGTTGTCACGCCAGGCCAAGAGGCCACCCTCTTCAGGGTGGAGGCGGTGGAGGAGGGCGAGGCCCTGGTGGACGGAGACGTGGCGGGGATCGGGCGGGAGTTCCAGCTGCTTGCGGAAGACATCGTGGAGGAGGTGGAGGTTGTGGCGGATGAGGAGCAGGAACAGCGGCCCTCCCAGGAGCTAGAGGAGAAGACGGTGGAGGAGCAGGGCCAGGAAAGGCCCGGAGGCCCTTGTGAGCGCCAGGAGCTGGATGCCCTGCAGGCACTGGCCGCCCTGCAGGTAGAACTGAGCTCTGAGCGTGAGCAAAACCGCAGGGCTTACGTTCAGTTCATGCGCAAGAACCATCAGAGGAGGAAGCGTCACTTGGCTCGGAGGAGCGCCATCATCCAGGGCATCCCTGGCTTCTGGGCCAAAGCTGTATCCTTTGCGCTGCTCCTTGGGGTCCGCTGCTCAGGAGGACGAGGAAGGGGAGAAGGGGCAGGAGCAGGCGGAGGGGGTGGAGGCGAGGGCACAGGAAGGGCGCCGGAGGCCACTGAAGGAAATGCGGTCCTGGGCAATTGGCAGGCTCCAAAGGCACAGCCGAGTAGGGCCTGGGCAGGGCCACAGGTGGACGTGTCGCAGCCATGCCTTTGAGTGTCTCCTTCAGGCCTGCATCTGAGGAGGCGCAGCCCCCGAGGCCTCTAAGTCAACATTGACCAGAGACGGTACACAAGAGCAGCGTTCGCAGACAGTTATTGGTGTAAATGTGGGTGATCCCGGCACATTGCTGGGGCATGTGAGTCATTCACACACACACGCACACACGCACACGCACACACACACACACACACACACACACACACGTACACATAAACACACACACACATACCCAAGAAGCCCTTTACTTTCAGACACGGTTTGTCACAAGGACTGCAAGTCTGACCGTATAAGCAGTGACATGCCGCTACCCAGCATACACAGGTCTGGAGGAGCAGAGTAGCGGTCAGAAACAGCCCCTGCTTGGGGAATGCAGATGCACACCATCCCAAGGGGCCCAGAGCCATGAGCGTGTCTGATGGTATGGCAGGTCCTGAGGATATCAGCAGTGGCCGGGCAAGAGGCAGTGCCCGCCAAGCTCCTTGCAGATGCGTGTTCCAGTATCCTTGTTCCACCCCAGACTAGGGCTGATGCTCCTGGCTCTTCTTGGCCGGCATGTGGCCTGAATGGCTCCTTGACCTAAAGCAGATTATGAGCCACCCTCAAGTCTCCGTCCTGATCAGCGACCAAGATCAAGACTTTCTCGGCTACATGATGGACTTGAAGGTCAGTGAGGGAGACTGAGGAAGGGTGGGTATGGGACCTGGCGGGGAGTGGGAGGAACGTGTTAGCCATGTTCCTGTGCTGTGAGACTTTGGAGAGGCATCGGGGAAGCTGATCATGCCTGCCTTGGAGGCAAGCTGAGGCCCCTAGAAGCTTGCACCTTTTCCCTCCTCGCTATCCTGGCAGGTGCAGGTGCGGAGCCATCCGCCGTCCCGCTGCAAGCTGATCTTTTCCTTTCGGGACAACCCCTACTTCTTGAACTCGGTGATCATTAAGGAGTATTACCTTGACATCACTGGTAAAAGGTGGCTCCCGGGGTGATGAGTGTGGGTGTGCAAGCGTGTGGATGATGCACCTGCGGTGTCCACCCCAGTCTCCCCTGTCTGTCTGCAGGGTACAGGGCACGTCGATCCACTCCAGTCCACTGGTTCTGGGACTTTGAACGGGGAGCCCCCAGCCGCAGGCTGGACACCAGGAGCCTTAACTTTCTCAACTGGCTGGACACGGGTCTTCGGCTCCTGAAACCCCTGTGTTCCCTGTTTGCGTCCGTGTCCACGTGCAAAGCATGTGTGTGTGTACATGCGTGTGCTTGTGTCACCTGTCTTTATGCGGGTGTGTGTGTGTGTGTCCGGCCCAGGGCGGACGCAGAGATGAAGGCGACGGGAGAGGAGGTGACGAGCGACCAGAAGAGGAGGCACGAGGCGTCCCCAGGCTGACGGAGGTTGGTCACCGACTCTCCGCATGACCGTATCCGGGATGGGAATGAGGAAAAGATGGCCAGTGATACCTGCGGACCGTGGCTCGAGAAATCCGCAATTAGACCAAATCCAAAACACGCTCGCCACTTCTAACTTGTGGTTGTGTGTGCTTGGACCAGGGAGAGGGAAGTGCATGGTCTGAGGATTCCGCGAGGGCAAATCAGGTGGGGCGGGGCTTTGAAACCGCTGCCTGAGGAGCCCTCAGTCCATGGGGACGTGGGCCGGCCTCTGGAAATGGTGGGCGAGGGTACGGCTGGACCCGGGGTGGAGAGGAGGCCAAGTTCCTGTAGAGAAGAGCAGAGACCCGAAGGAGAAAGAGGCACAGATTGCCTGCTGCACTGGGGACTTGTTCCACACACGGAAGAAGGAGACCCGGGAGGGCCCTGGGCCAGTGCTGCCCAGGATCGGCCCATCGGCCCGCACGCTGTCTCCACGAGGGTGGCACACACTGGCATGATGCGAAACACAACGCAAGATGTGCTAAGCTAGGCTGTCCGTGCAAAACCACAGGCACGCGAGGAGAGACAGGGTGTGAGCGTGGCAGACGTCCAGGCATTTCCAGCCTCCTCGGCAGGGCAGAAAGGCGAGGGAGGCGCAGGTGTGGGTGTACGTGTGCGTCCCTCTGCCGGAGTGTGCCTGTGAGGGAGGGAAGAGGGAGGAAGCAAGGACGGTGGGCTACTTGCATGTGCCAAGGGACCTCGGGAGAATGGCAGACAGGGAAGCCCCTGGGGGCGGTTGAGAGCCTGCTGGTGGATTTCAGGGCCCAGGGGCTAGGCATTAGCGGCCCTGCCAAAGACACCCCATGGGTCGTGCTCCAAGTCCTGACGTGAATTCCTTCCTTCCTCTGGGGTCTTGCCCCCGGCTGTGGGGGGCGGGGGGGGGCCAGAGGGGCTAAGGGGCGCGTCTGCCCCAGACGGAGGTTTCTGGCAGTGTCGCTGGAGCAGAATCTCTGATTCTGTCGTAGGGCATCTGCACCAGATGACACTCAGAGGCACCCTGCCTTCCAGGTGACCGTCTTGGATGTCCCCGGGCCCAAGCGGGGACTGGCTTCCTTGGCATGTGGGCTGTGTAGGCAAGCAGGGATGCCTGACTGTCGGGAATTCTAGCTGGGCCTAATGAGAGCAACTGAAAGAGAGTCTTGGCATTTAGCAAAGCAGTGAGGCCCGGGTGGTACAAGGCCTCTTGGTGCCTTTGAGGTAGCAAAGCTGCTTTCTGCCCAGGGAGGCATGAGCTGTGGGCCCAGACAGGGCCGGGTGCCCAGGGCAGCATCGGTTCAGGGACTGAGTGCGTCTGGGTAGTGTTAAAGAGAAGGGACGGCGTGTAGGGTTGCCGCCTTACCTTTACGGCCTCAGGTTCCGTGCCTTGTATCGGAAGAGTGCCTGTATCCACGTGCTCCTTCTTCACAAGATTGGATCAGACCCAGGCCTGTCACAGTCTCTTGGGGCCCTTGCAGGCCCGGGCGTCTCTTTGGCCTTTTCCTGCTACAGGGAGACAGGGAGACAGGTGCACTCAGCAAGCTACACAGGTGGGAAGCACAGGGGCCTCACTCGGAGTGTTGTGGGCCCTGACGGCTGGTGGGCTAGCAACAGGGCCACGCCATTGACAAGGAACGACCTAGATAGATGCACACGGAGAAAGCGGTTCTCCAAGTCAGCGGAGGCCAGCGCTCCTTGTTTTCTGGTTCCCTGAGGGAAGGCACAGACAATGGATCCGGCCAACGTGACTGGTACTGTGAAGCTGTCCAAGGTGATGGGAGAAGGCAGAACACAGGCGCCTGTCACTCAGCTGGCCACAGCGAGCAAATCCTGAGTCCTGCCCTTGCCCAAACCCCCGACAAATACTCCTGAGCGCACATCTCGGTTCCTGCACCGAACCAGGCCAGGTCCTGCACTTCTTCAAGCCCCCGACCGACACTCCTGGGCCAGCATCGGACTCTCAGGCTTGTTCCTGGCCTTAGTCAAGCCCCCGGAACGCATTCCTGAGCCCACAACGCGCTCTGTACCCCTGAACTACGGTGTGTCCTCCCCTTGTTCAAGCCCCCAGGAAACACTACTGAGCCCGCATCTCACTCGCTGCATTGAACCTGGCTGGCTCCTTGTCTTGTTCAAGCCCCCGACAGATACTCCGGAACCCACATCTCGGTCCCTGCACTGATCCCGGCTGGGTGCTGCCCTTGTTCCCGACCCCGACAAATACTCCTGAGCCCACATCTCGGGCCCTGCACTGAATCGGGTGGGCCCTGCCCATCTTCCAGCCCCGACAAACTCTCCTGAGCCCACATCCCGGTCCCTGCACTGAAGCAGGCTGGGTGCTTCCCATGTTCAAGCCCCGACAAGCACTCCTGAGCCCACATCTCGGGCCCTGCACCGACCCAGTCTGGGTCCTGCCCTTGTTCAAGCCGCTGAACAAATACCCCTGAGCCGGCTTCTCTGTCCCTGCCGTGAACCAGGCCAGGAGCTGCACGTGTTGAAGCCACTGACCAACACTTCTGGGCCTGCATCTGATTCTCAGGCTGGTTCCTGGCCTGAGGTCAGCCCCCAGCAAACAGTATTGAGCCCACAGCTGGCTCCCTGCTCCTGAACTCAACTAAGGTGTGTCCTCCCCTTGTTCAACCACCCCCCACCCCCACCCCCCAGGAAACACCACTGTGCCTGCATCTCACTCGCTGCATTGAACCAGGCTGGGTCCTGCGCTTGTTCAAACCCCCGACAAATCCTCCTGAGCCCACCCCTCGGTCCCTGCACTGAACCAGGCTGGATCCTCCCTTTGTTCAAGCCCCTGACAAACACACCTGACACCACCTCTCGGTCCCGTCATCGAGCCAGGCTGGGTCCTGCCCATGATCAAGCAGCCGATAAACACTCCTTGGAGCACATCTCGGTCCCTGCACTGATCCAGGCTGGATCCTGCCCTTGTTCATCCCGACAGACACTCCCGAGGCCACAGCACAGTCCCTGCCATGACCCAGGCTGGGTCCTGCCTTTGTTCAAGCCCCCGACAAACACTCTTGAGCCTACATCTCGGTCCATGCAACTGAATCGGGTCGGCCCTGCCCATGCCCAAGCTCTTTGTAGAACGCATATATCGTGTGTCAGGACTATAGGATGGCTGGTTTAGCTTGATCCTCTTGCTGCTCCAGGCCCCACAGGCTTGGGCCACAGGGCAGGCTGGGATGTGTTCTCACATGGAGAACAGAACCACTTTGAAAGGGCCTCCATAGGGTCGATGGCAGCCGTGCATGTCTCCGACACCGGTGAGTCGTGGGACTTAACGGGGAGCTGTCCTTAGCGTCTCCCTGGCCGGCATTCGCACAAGGTTCAGGGGGGGTCCCTCATGCCAGCAGAGCGGGCCTCGTTTCTCCCTCTGCGCACAGTGTGGCCACGGCACCTCAGGCTTGTGCAGCTTTCACGTCGGCCCAGCGAGGGAGGGAGGGTCGCCCGTCCCCTTCTGCGCTTCAGCAGTGACCGCCCACTGTTGGCTTTCAAGGTCGAGAAAGCACTCTCCGAACGTGTGGACTAAAACCCTCTGAACTCCCACCGGTGAAACTCACTCAGGACGAGAAGGGCTTGCCTTCACGCCAAGGATAAGCGTCTCTTCTGAGCGCTGGTGTCCACAGAGTTGCAGACGGCAACAGCACTACTTAGAGAGACGGAGACACACAGACACCAGCGCCTGCTACACACGCGGAAGGACTGCCCAACACAGTGCTATGCCAGAAGCAAAGATACAGAGACACAGAGCGAGCGCTGTACACTAAGGCGCTGGTGTTCCCGAACAGTGGAGATCCACTGTAGCGCTGTAGGTGGGGTTCTTCCCTACTCCCCTAGCATCCGGACAGCAGCAGGCTCTCTGTCCCTTGAAGAAAAGTATCCAGCCCCTTGGCACCCCTGCGTATCCCTTGGATACTCAGGGAGAGCTCTCAGTTATTGCCAGTCCCAGGGGACACAGGAGTGTGCGGTTCGGACTGCGGAGCAGGAACCCGTGCTTGGAATTTCCAGAGCCAGGTCAATGACAGCGCCTGGGGCTAGCCCGGCCACATGCAAAACCCTGTCCCTCCCTGGAGCAGAATCTGGCCACGTGGGGGCGCTGGAGCAGCACAGGAACCCCGGAAGATGCCCTCCGGTCTGGGGGCATGTCCATAAGAGTGCCGCCCACTACCCTGTCGGCCATTGGTCTAGATTTGGGCCAGCAGTCTGTGCATGGCTCACAGCCTAGGCCCCCGCCTGTTCGCCGGATCTCCTAGGGCCCGTTCACCCCGTCCTGCGTTTCTGGCACCCCTTTCTTCGGCCTCACGCCAACACCCCCACACACCAGCCCCCGCCTTCTGACAATCCCCCTCACTCCCCGCCCCCAAAAGAGCTAGTCGGTCCCACAGGTTTACTGCAGCCTGGGCCGCCATTACGCCCCACTTGTTGTGCTCTTATGTCGCGTCCCTTCGCCTCTGCCCCAGCTCGGGGTCACCGCCAAGGCCAAGAGGAACGTGAGAGGCGGTCAGAGGAAGGCGGGAGCGTCCCGGGACCCCGCACCTTCCAAGCTGTGAGCCCAGGTACTCAGGGGGCAGGGCCCCGCCCCCACCCCCCCTCCCCCACCCCGCAGCCTGCCGTCGTGATGCAGTGCGCAGCTGGGACCTTGTCACCAGCAGTTGTCACGCCAGGCCAAGAGGCCACCCTCTTCAGGGTGGAGGCGGTGGAGGAGGGCGAGGCCCTGGTGGACGGAGACGTGGCGGGGATCGGGCGGGAGTTCCAGCTGCTTGCGGAAGACATCGTGGAGGAGGTGGAGGTTGTGGCGGATGAGGAGCAGGAACAGCGGCCCTCCCAGGAGCTAGAGGAGAAGACGGTGGAGGAGCAGGGCCAGGAAAGGCCCGGAGGCCCTTGTGAGCGCCAGGAGCTGGATGCCCTGCAGGCACTGGCCGCCCTGCAGGTAGAACTGAGCTCTGAGCGTGAGCAAAACCGCAGGGCTTACGTTCAGTTCATGCGCAAGAACCATCAGAGGAGGAAGCGTCACTTGGCTCGGAGGAGCGCCATCATCCAGGGCATCCCTGGCTTCTGGGCCAAAGCTGTATCCTTTGCGCTGCTCCTTGGGGTCCGCTGCTCAGGAGGACGAGGAAGGGGAGAAGGGGCAGGAGCAGGCGGAGGGGGTGGAGGCGAGGGCACAGGAAGGGCGCCGGAGGCCACTGAAGGAAATGCGGTCCTGGGCAATTGGCAGGCTCCAAAGGCACAGCCGAGTAGGGCCTGGGCAGGGCCACAGGTGGACGTGTCGCAGCCATGCCTTTGAGTGTCTCCTTCAGGCCTGCATCTGAGGAGGCGCAGCCCCTGAGGCCTCTAAGTCAACATTGACCAGAGACGGTACACAAGAGCAGCGTTCGCAGACAGTTATTGGTGTAAATGTGGGTGATCCCGGCACATTGCTGGGGCATGTGAGTCATTCACACACACACGCACACACGCACACGCACACGCACACACACACACACACACACACACACACACACGTACACATAAACACACACACACATACCCAAGAAGCCCTTTACTTTCAGACACGGTTTGTCACAAGGACTGCAAGTCTGACCGTATAAGCAGTGACATGCCGCTACCCAGCATACACAGGTCTGGAGGAGCAGAGTAGCGGTCAGAAACAGCCCCTGCTTGGGGAATGCAGATGCACACCATCCCAAGGGGCCCAGAGCCATGAGCGTGTCTGATGGTATGGCAGGTCCTGAGGATATCAGCAGTGGCCGGGCAAGAGGCAGTGCCCGCCAAGCTCCTTGCAGATGCGTGTTCCAGTATCCTTGTTCCACCCCAGACTAGGGCTGATGCTCCTGGCTCTTCTTGGCCGGCATGTGGCCTGAATGGCTCCTTGACCTAAAGCAGATTATGAGCCACCCTCAAGTCTCCGTCCTGATCAGCGACCAAGATCAAGACTTTCTCGGCTACATGATGGACTTGAAGGTCAGTGAGGGAGACTGAGGAAGGGTGGGTATGGGACCTGGCGGGGAGTGGGAGGAACGTGTTAGCCATGTTCCTGTGCTGTGAGACTTTGGAGAGGCATCGGGGAAGCTGATCATGCCTGCCTTGGAGGCAAGCTGAGGCCCCTAGAAGCTTGCACCTTTTCCCTCCTCGCTATCCTGGCAGGTGCAGGTGCGGAGCCATTCGCCGTCTCGCTGCAAGCTGGTCTTTTCCTTTCGGGACAACCCCTACTTCTTGAACTCGGTGATCATTAAGGAGTATTACCTTGACATCACTGGTAAAAGGTGGCTCCCGGGGTGATGAGTGTGGGTGTGCAAGCGTGTGGATGATGCACCTGCGGTGTCCACCCCAGTCTCCCCTGTCTGTCTGCAGGGTACAGGGCACGTCGATCCACTCCAGTCCACTGGTTCTGGGACTTTGAACGGGGAGCCCCCAGCCGCAGGCTGGACACCAGGAGCCTTAACTTTCTCAACTGGCTGTCAGGCCACAACGGCCCAGAATCGAACAGGATTGCTGAGGTGGGGTTGCTTTGGGCTTGCACACAGTTGGTGGTTGATGTTGGAGTTCTTGGCTGCTCATGGGAGGGTTGGGAGCCTGGTCAGCCCCTGGCTGACCTTGCTCGTGTTGCCTGCAGATCATCAGCGAAGACGTGTGGGACGATCCCCTGAAGTACTACCTCAGGGAGGAAGGTTCGTCCATGAGAGACAACTGACAGAAACACATGTGGTGATGGGGTCTGGAGGTAGGCCCCGTAGGGACAGCCGAATAGTAGCTGGGACACAGTACTTTCTTTCGCAAATGGGGATGCTCAGGCTCATGCAAACTGGCTGCAGAGCCAGAGCCTGAGTCAAGCATGCAGCAGGTGACTTGCTGAGACTGGGGGCTGGGGGGGACTCGGTGTGTCCGAGAGCGCAGTAAGTCCCCCTCCAGTCAGCTGTGGTGGCAGCGCGAGAGTCCTAGGTGATACGACTAGAGGCAGGGTGAATTAAGTGCCTGTGTCAGAATCATCTGTCCTTGGGTCCTGCCATTCCCCCGGCGTCCTTCCTCTCACTGAGTTTGAGAATGCCTGGGCCCTTCACTTCCGCCCCTTAACCTAGGATGGCCTGTCATTGAAAGGGCGTCCTGTCCAGGGCCCCAGTGCACCTGTGCGCTGACTTTGGGATCTTGTGTGAATTTCCACATCCAATACTCTGATCTCACCAGCACCACACCTGCTGAGCTTGAAGTTGCTTCAGGGAAAATCCGGACGTCTCTGGGAGGAGGTGGACAGGGAGCCCCAAGGGCAGGACATGGTGCCTAGTGACACCATCTCCGTCATTGCTGGACACGGGTCTTCGGCTCCTGAAACCCCTGTGTTCCCTGTTTGCGTCCGTGTCTACGTGCAAAGCATGTGTGTGTGTACACGCGTGTGCTTGTGTCACCTGTCTTTATGCGGGTGTGTGTGTGTGTGTCCGGCCCAGGGCGGACGCAGAGATGAAGGCGACGGGAGAGGAGGTGACGAGCGACCAGAAGAGGAGGCACGAGGCGTCCCCAGGCTGACGGAGGTTGGTCACCGACTCTCCGCATGACCGTATCCGGGATGGGAATGAGGAAAAGATGGCCAGTGATACCTGCGGACCGTGGCTCGAGAAATCCGCAATTAGACCAAATCCAAAACACGCTCGCCACTTCTAACTTGTGGTTGTGTGTGCTTGGACCAGGGAGAGGGAAGTGCATGGTCTGAGGATTCCGCGAGGGCAAATCAGGTGGGGCGGGGCTTTGAAACCGCTGCCTGAGGAGCCCTCAGTCCATGGGGACGTGGGCCGGCCTCTGGAAATGGTGGGCGAGGGTACGGCTGGACCCGGGGTGGAGAGGAGGCCAAGTTCCTGTAGAGAAGAGCAGAGACCCGAAGGAGAAAGAGGCACAGATTGCCTGCTGCACTGGGGACTTGTTCCACACACGGAAGAAGGAGACCCGGGAGGGCCCTGGGCCAGTGCTGCCCAGGATCGGCCCATCGGCCCGCACGCTGTCTCCACGAGGGTGGCACACACTGGCATGATGCGAAACACAACGCAAGATGTGCTAAGCTAGGCTGTCCGTGCAAAACCCCAGGCACGCGAAGAGAGACAGGGTGTGAGCGTGGCAGACGTCCAGGCATTTCCAGCCTCCTCGGCAGGGCAGAAAGGCGAGGGAGGCGCAGGTGTGGGTGTACGTGTGCGTCCCTCTGCCGGAGTGTGCCTGTGAGGGAGGGAAGAGGGAGGAAGCAAGGACGGTGGGCTACTTGCATGTGCCAAGGGACCTCGGGAGAATGGCAGACAGGGAAGCCCCTGGGGGCGGTTGAGAGCCTGCTGGTGGATTTCAGGGCCCAGGGGCTAGGCATTAGCGGCCCTGCCAAAGACACCCCATGGGTCGTGCTCCAAGTCCTGACGTGAATTCCTTCCTTCCTCTGGGGTCTTGCCCCCGGCTCTGGGGGGCGGGGGGGGGCCAGAGGGGCTAAGGGGCGCGTCTGCCCCAGACGGAGGTTTCTGGCAGTGTCGCTGGAGCAGAATCTCTGATTCTGTCGTAGGGCATCTGCACCAGATGACACTCAGAGGCACCCTGCCTTCCAGGTGACCGTCTTGGATGTCCCCGGGCCCAAGCGGGGACTGGCTTCCTTGGCATGTGGGCTGTGTAGGCAAGCAGGGATGCCTGACTGTCGGGAATTCTAGCTGGGCCTAATGAGAGCAACTGAAAGAGAGTCTTGGCATTTAGCAAAGCAGTGAGGCCCGGGTGGTACAAGGCCTCTTGGTGCCTTTGAGGTAGCAAAGCTGCTTTCTGCCCAGGGAGGCATGAGCTGTGGGCCCAGACAGGGCCGGGTGCCCAGGGCAGCATCGGTTCAGGGACTGAGTGCGTCTGGGTAGTGTTAAAGAGAAGGGACGGCGTGTAGGGTTGCCGCCTTACCTTTACGGCCTCAGGTTCCGTGCCTTGTATCGGAAGAGTGCCTGTATCCACGTGCTCCTTCTTCACAAGATTGGATCAGACCCAGGCCTGTCACAGTCTCTTGGGGCCCTTGCAGGCCCGGGCGTCTCTTTGGCCTTTTCCTGCTACAGGGAGACAGGGAGACAGGTGCACTCAGCAAGCTACACAGGTGGGAAGCACAGGGGCCTCAGTCGGAGTGTTGTGGGCCCTGACGGCTGGTGGGCTAGCAACAGGGCCACGCCATTGACAAGGAACGACCTAGATAGATGCACACGGAGAAAGCGGTTCTCCAAGTCAGCGGAGGCCAGCGCTCCTTGTTTTCTGGTTCCCTGAGGGAAGGCACAGACAATGGATCCGGCCAACGTGACTGGTACTGTGAAGCTGTCCAAGGTGATGGGAGAAGGCAGAACACAGGCGCCTGTCACTCAGCTGGCCACAGCGAGCAAATCCTGAGTCCTGCCCTTGCCCAAACCCCCGACAAATACTCCTGAGCGCACATCTCGGTTCCTGCACCGAACCAGGCCAGGTCCTGCACTTCTTCAAGCCCCCGACCGACACTCCTGGGCCAGCATCGGACTCTCAGGCTTGTTCCTGGCCTTAGTCAAGCCCCCGGAACGCATTCCTGAGCCCACAACGCGCTCTGTACCCCTGAACTACGGTGTGTCCTCCCCTTGTTCAAGCCCCCAGGAAACACTACTGAGCCCGCATCTCACTCGCTGCATTGAACCTGGCTGGCTCCTTGTCTTGTTCAAGCCCCCGACAGATACTCCGGAACCCACATCTCGGTCCCTGCACTGATCCCGGCTGGGTGCTGCCCTTGTTCCCGACCCCGACAAATACTCCTGAGCCCACATCTCGGGCCCTGCACTGAATCGGGTGGGCCCTGCCCATCTTCCAGCCCCGACAAACTCTCCTGAGCCCACATCCCGGTCCCTGCACTGAAGCAGGCTGGGTGCTTCCCATGTTCAAGCCCCGACAAGCACTCCTGAGCCCACATCTCGGGCCCTGCACCGACCCAGTCTGGGTCCTGCCCTTGTTCAAGCCGCTGAACAAATACCCCTGAGCCGGCTTCTCTGTCCCTGCCGTGAACCAGGCCAGGAGCTGCACGTGTTGAAGCCACTGACCAACACTTCTGGGCCTGCATCTGATTCTCAGGCTGGTTCCTGGCCTGAGGTCAGCCCCCAGCAAACAGTATTGAGCCCACAGCTGGCTCCCTGCTCCTGAACTCAACTAAGGTGTGTCCTCCCCTTGTTCAACCACCCCCCACCCCCACCCCCCAGGAAACACCACTGTGCCTGCATCTCACTCGCTGCATTGAACCAGGCTGGGTCCTGCGCTTGTTCAAACCCCCGACAAATCCTCCTGAGCCCACCCCTCGGTCCCTGCACTGAACCAGGCTGGATCCTCCCTTTGTTCAAGCCCCTGACAAACACACCTGACACCACCTCTCGGTCCCGTCATCGAGCCAGGCTGGGTCCTGCCCATGATCAAGCAGCCGATAAACACTCCTTGGAGCACATCTCGGTCCCTGCACTGATCCAGGCTGGATCCTGCCCTTGTTCATCCCGACAGACACTCCCGAGGCCACAGCACAGTCCCTGCCATGACCCAGGCTGGGTCCTGCCTTTGTTCAAGCCCCCGACAAACACTCTTGAGCCTACATCTCGGTCCATGCAACTGAATCGGGTCGGCCCTGCCCATGCCCAAGCTCTTTGTAGAACGCATATATCGTGTGTCAGGACTATAGGATGGCTGGTTTAGCTTGATCCTCTTGCTGCTCCAGGCCCCACAGGCTTGGGCCACAGGGCAGGCTGGGATGTGTTCTCACATGGAGAACAGAACCACTTTGAAAGGGCCTCCATAGGGTCGATGGCAGCCGTGCATGTCTCCGACACCGGTGAGTCGTGGGACTTAACGGGGAGCTGTCCTTAGCGTCTCCCTGGCCGGCATTCGCACAAGGTTCAGGGGGGGTCCCTCATGCCAGCAGAGCGGGCCTCGTTTCTCCCTCTGCGCACAGTGTGGCCACGGCACCTCAGGCTTGTGCAGCTTTCACGTCGGCCCAGCGAGGGAGGGAGGGTCGCCCGTCCCCTTCTGCGCTTCAGCAGTGACCGCCCACTGTTGGCTTTCAAGGTCGAGAAAGCACTCTCCGAACGTGTGGACTAAAACCCTCTGAACTCCCACCGGTGAAACTCACTCAGGACGAGAAGGGCTTGCCTTCACGCCAAGGATAAGCGTCTCTTCTGAGCGCTGGTGTCCACAGAGTTGCAGACGGCAACAGCACTACTTAGAGAGACGGAGACACACAGACACCAGCGCCTGCTACACACGCGGAAGGACTGCCCAACACAGTGCTATGCCAGAAGCAAAGATACAGAGACACAGAGCGAGCGCTGTACACTAAGGCGCTGGTGTTCCCGAACAGTGGAGATCCACTGTAGCGCTGTAGGTGGGGTTCTTCCCTACTCCCCTAGCATCCGGACAGCAGCAGGCTCTCTGTCCCTTGAAGAAAAGTATCCAGCCCCTTGGCACCCCTGCGTATCCCTTGGATACTCAGGGAGAGCTCTCAGTTATTGCCAGTCCCAGGGGACACAGGAGTGTGCCGTTCGGACTGCGGAGCAGGAACCCGTGCTTGGAATTTCCAGAGCCAGGTCAATGACAGCGCCTGGGGCTAGCCCGGCCACATGCAAAACCCTGTCCCTCCCTGGAGCAGAATCTGGCCACGTGGGGGCGCTGGAGCAGCACAGGAACCCCGGAAGATGCCCTCCGGTCTGGGGGCATGTCCATAAGAGTGCCGCCGACTACCCTGTCGGCCATTGGTCTAGATTTGGGCCAGCAGTCTGTGCATGGCTCACAGCCTAGGCCCCCGCCTGTTCGCCGGATCTCCTAGGGCCCGTTCACCCCGTCCTGCGTTTCTGGCACCCCTTTCTTCGGCCTCACGCCAACACCCCCACACACCAGCCCCCGCCTTCTGACAATCCCCCTCACTCCCCGCCCCCAAAAGAGCTAGTCGGTCCCACAGGTTTACTGCAGCCTGGGCCGCCATTACGCCCCACTTGTTGTGCTCTTATGTCGCGTCCCTTCGCCTCTGCCCCAGCTCGGGGTCACCGCCAAGGCCAAGAGGAACGTGAGAGGCGGTCAGAGGAAGGCGGGAGCGTCCCGGGACCCCGCACCTTCCAAGCTGTGAGCCCAGGTACTCAGGGGGCAGGGCCCCGCCCCCACCCCCCCTCCCCCACCCCGCAGCCTGCCGTCGTGATGCAGTGCGCAGCTGGGACCTTGTCACCAGCAGTTGTCACGCCAGGCCAAGAGGCCACCCTCTTCAGGGTGGAGGCGGTGGAGGAGGGCGAGGCCCTGGTGGACGGAGACGTGGCGGGGATCGGGCGGGAGTTCCAGCTGCTTGCGGAAGACATCGTGGAGGAGGTGGAGGTTGTGGCGGATGAGGAGCAGGAACAGCGGCCCTCCCAGGAGCTAGAGGAGAAGACGGTGGAGGAGCAGGGCCAGGAAAGGCCCGGAGGCCCTTGTGAGCGCCAGGAGATGGATGCCCTGCAGGCACTGGCCGCCCTGCAGGTAGAACTGAGCTCTGAGCGTGAGCAAAACCGCAGGGCTTACGTTCAGTTCATGCGCAAGAACCATCAGAGGAGGAAGCGTCACTTGGCTCGGAGGAGCGCCATCATCCAGGGCATCCCTGGCTTCTGGGCCAAAGCTGTATCCTTTGCGCTGCTCCTTGGGGTCCGCTGCTCAGGAGGACGAGGAAGGGGAGAAGGGGCAGGAGCAGGCGGAGGGGGTGGAGGCGAGGGCACAGGAAGGGCGCCGGAGGCCACTGAAGGAAATGCGGTCCTGGGCAATTGGCAGGCTCCAAAGGCACAGCCGAGTAGGGCCTGGGCAGGGCCACAGGTGGACGTGTCGCAGCCATGCCTTTGAGTGTCTCCTTCAGGCCTGCATCTGAGGAGGCGCAGCCCCTGAGGCCTCTAAGTCAACATTGACCAGAGACGGTACACAAGAGCAGCGTTCGCAGACAGTTATTGGTGTAAATGTGGGTGATCCCGGCACATTGCTGGGGCATGTGAGTCATTCACACACACACGCACACACACACACGCACACACGCACACGCACACACACACACACACACACACACACACACACACGTACACATAAACACACACACACATACCCAAGAAGCCCTTTACTTTCAGACACGGTTTGTCACAAGGACTGCAAGTCTGACCGTATAAGCAGTGACATGCCGCTACCCAGCATACACAGGTCTGGAGGAGCAGAGTAGCGGTCAGAAACAGCCCCTGCTTGGGGAATGCAGATGCACACCATCCCAAGGGGCCCAGAGCCATGAGCGTGTCTGATGGTATGGCAGGTCCTGAGGATATCAGCAGTGGCCGGGCAAGAGGCAGTGCCCGCCAAGCTCCTTGCAGATGCGTGTTCCAGTATCCTTGTTCCACCCCAGACTAGGGCTGATGCTCCTGGCTCTTCTTGGCCGGCATGTGGCCTGAATGGCTCCTTGACCTAAAGCAGATTATGAGCCACCCTCAAGTCTCCGTCCTGATCAGCGACCAAGATCAAGACTTTCTCGGCTACATGATGGACTTGAAGGTCAGTGAGGGAGACTGAGGAAGGGTGGGTATGGGACCTGGCGGGGAGTGGGAGGAACGTGTTAGCCATGTTCCTGTGCTGTGAGACTTTGGAGAGGCATCGGGGAAGCTGATCATGCCTGCCTTGGAGGCAAGCTGAGGCCCCTAGAAGCTTGCACCTTTTCCCTCCTCGCTATCCTGGCAGGTGCAGGTGCGGAGCCATTCGCCGTCTCGCTGCAAGCTGGTCTTTTCCTTTCGGGACAACCCCTACTTCTTGAACTCGGTGATCATTAAGGAGTATTACCTTGACATCACTGGTAAAAGGTGGCTCCCGGGGTGATGAGTGTGGGTGTGCAAGCGTGTGGATGATGCACCTGCGGTGTCCACCCCAGTCTCCCCTGTCTGTCTGCAGGGTACAGGGCACGTCGATCCACTCCAGTCCACTGGTTCTGGGACTTTGAACGGGGAGCCCCCAGCCGCAGGCTGGACACCAGGAGCCTTAACTTTCTCAACTGGCTGTCAGGCCACAACGGCCCAGAATCGAACAGGATTGCTGAGGTGGGGTTGCTTTGGGCTTGCACACAGTTGGTGGTTGATGTTGGAGTTCTTGGCTGCTCATGGGAGGGTTGGGAGCCTGGTCAGCCCCTGGCTGACCTTGCTCGTGTTGCCTGCAGATCATCAGCGAAGACGTGTGGGACGATCCCCTGAAGTACTACCTCAGGGAGGAAGGTTCGTCCATGAGAGACAACTGACAGAAACACATGTGGTGATGGGGTCTGGAGGTAGGCCCCGTAGGGACAGCCGAATAGTAGCTGGGACACAGTACTTTCTTTCGCAAATGGGGATGCTCAGGCTCATGCAAACTGGCTGCAGAGCCAGAGCCTGAGTCAAGCATGCAGCAGGTGACTTGCTGAGACTGGGGGCTGGGGGGGACTCGGTGTGTCCGAGAGCGCAGTAAGTCCCCCTCCAGTCAGCTGTGGTGGCAGCGCGAGAGTCCTAGGTGATACGACTAGAGGCAGGGTGAATTAAGTGCCTGTGTCAGAATCATCTGTCCTTGGGTCCTGCCATTCCCCCGGCGTCCTTCCTCTCACTGAGTTTGAGAATGCCTGGGCCCTTCACTTCCGCCCCTTAACCTAGGATGGCCTGTCATTGAAAGGGCGTCCTGTCCAGGGCCCCAGTGCACCTGTGCGCTGACTTTGGGATCTTGTGTGAATTTCCACATCCAATACTCTGATCTCACCAGCACCACACCTGCTGAGCTTGAAGTTGCTTCAGGGAAAATCCGGACGTCTCTGGGAGGAGGTGGACAGGGAGCCCCAAGGGCAGGACATGGTGCCTAGTGACACCATCTCCGTCATTGCTGGACACGGGTCTTCGGCTCCTGAAACCCCTGTGTTCCCTGTTTGCGTCCGTGTCTACGTGCAAAGCATGTGTGTGTGTACACGCGTGTGCTTGTGTCACCTGTCTTTATGCGGGTGTGTGTGTGTGTGTCCGGCCCAGGGCGGACGCAGAGATGAAGGCGACGGGAGAGGAGGTGACGAGCGACCAGAAGAGGAGGCACGAGGCGTCCCCAGGCTGACGGAGGTTGGTCACCGACTCTCCGCATGACCGTATCCGGGATGGGAATGAGGAAAAGATGGCCAGTGATACCTGCGGACCGTGGCTCGAGAAATCCGCAATTAGACCAAATCCAAAACACGCTCGCCACTTCTAACTTGTGGTTGTGTGTGCTTGGACCAGGGAGAGGGAAGTGCATGGTCTGAGGATTCCGCGAGGGCAAATCAGGTGGGGCGGGGCTTTGAAACCGCTGCCTGAGGAGCCCTCAGTCCATGGGGACGTGGGCCGGCCTCTGGAAATGGTGGGCGAGGGTACGGCTGGACCCGGGGTGGAGAGGAGGCCAAGTTCCTGTAGAGAAGAGCAGAGACCCGAAGGAGAAAGAGGCACAGATTGCCTGCTGCACTGGGGACTTGTTCCACACACGGAAGAAGGAGACCCGGGAGGGCCCTGGGCCAGTGCTGCCCAGGATCGGCCCATCGGCCCGCACGCTGTCTCCACGAGGGTGGCACACACTGGCATGATGCGAAACACAATGCAAGATGTGCTAAGCTAGGCTGTCCGTGCAAAACCACAGGCACGCGAGGAGAGACAGGGTGTGAGCGTGGCAGACGTCCAGGCATTTCCAGCCTCCTCGGCAGGGCAGAAAGGCGAGGGAGGCGCAGGTGTGGGTGTACGTGTGCGTCCCTCTGCCGGAGTGTGCCTGTGAGGGAGGGAAGAGGGAGGAAGCAAGGACGGTGGGCTACTTGCATGTGCCAAGGGACCTCGGGAGAATGGCAGACAGGGAAGCCCCTGGGGGCGGTTGAGAGCCTGCTGGTGGATTTCAGGGCCCAGGGGCTAGGCATTAGCGGCCCTGCCAAAGACACCCCATGGGTCGTGCTCCAAGTCCTGACGTGAATTCCTTCCTTCCTCTGGGGTCTTGCCCCCGGCTCTGGGGGACGGGGGGGGGCCAGAGGGGCTAAGGGGCGCGTCTGCCCCAGACGGAGGTTTCTGGCAGTGTCGCTGGAGCAGAATCTCTGATTCTGTCGTAGGGCATCTGCACCAGATGACACTCAGAGGCACCCTGCCTTCCAGGTGACCGTCTTGGATGTCCCCGGGCCCAAGCGGGGACTGGCTTCCTTGGCATGTGGGCTGTGTAGGCAAGCAGGGATGCCTGACTGTCGGGAATTCTAGCTGGGCCTAATGAGAGCAACTGAAAGAGAGTCTTGGCATTTAGCAAAGCAGTGAGGCCCGGGTGGTACAAGGCCTCTTGGTGCCTTTGAGGTAGCAAAGCTGCTTTCTGCCCAGGGAGGCATGAGCTGTGGGCCCAGACAGGGCCGGGTGCCCAGGGCAGCATCGGTTCAGGGACTGAGTGCGTCTGGGTAGTGTTAAAGAGAAGGGACGGCGTGTAGGGTTGCCGCCTTACCTTTACGGCCTCAGGTTCCGTGCCTTGTATCGGAAGAGTGCCTGTATCCACGTGCTCCTTCTTCACAAGATTGGATCAGACCCAGGCCTGTCACAGTCTCTTGGGGCCCTTGCAGGCCCGGGCGTCTCTTTGGCCTTTTCCTGCTACAGGGAGACAGGGAGACAGGTGCACTCAGCAAGCTACACAGGTGGGAAGCACAGGGGCCTCACTCGGAGTGTTGTGGGCCCTGACGGCTGGTGGGCTAGCAACAGGGCCACGCCATTGACAAGGAACGACCTAGATAGATGCACACGGAGAAAGCGGTTCTCCAAGTCAGCGGAGGCCAGCGCTCCTTGTTTTCTGGTTCCCTGAGGGAAGGCACAGACAATGGATCCGGCCAACGTGACTGGTACTGTGAAGCTGTCCAAGGTGATGGGAGAAGGCAGAACACAGGCGCCTGTCACTCAGCTGGCCACAGCGAGCAAATCCTGAGTCCTGCCCTTGCCCAAACCCCCGACAAATACTCCTGAGCGCACATCTCGGTTCCTGCACCGAACCAGGCCAGGTCCTGCACTTCTTCAAGCCCCCGACCGACACTCCTGGGCCAGCATCGGACTCTCAGGCTTGTTCCTGGCCTTAGTCAAGCCCCCGGAACGCATTCCTGAGCCCACAACGCGCTCTGTACCCCTGAACTACGGTGTGTCCTCCCCTTGTTCAAGCCCCCAGGAAACACTACTGAGCCCGCATCTCACTCGCTGCATTGAACCTGGCTGGCTCCTTGTCTTGTTCAAGCCCCCGACAGATACTCCGGAACCCACATCTCGGTCCCTGCACTGATCCCGGCTGGGTGCTGCCCTTGTTCCCGACCCCGACAAATACTCCTGAGCCCACATCTCGGGCCCTGCACTGAATCGGGTGGGCCCTGCCCATCTTCCAGCCCCGACAAACTCTCCTGAGCCCACATCCCGGTCCCTGCACTGAAGCAGGCTGGGTGCTTCCCATGTTCAAGCCCCGACAAGCACTCCTGAGCCCACATCTCGGGCCCTGCACCGACCCAGTCTGGGTCCTGCCCTTGTTCAAGCCGCTGAACAAATACCCCTGAGCCGGCTTCTCTGTCCCTGCCGTGAACCAGGCCAGGAGCTGCACGTGTTGAAGCCACTGACCAACACTTCTGGGCCTGCATCTGATTCTCAGGCTGGTTCCTGGCCTGAGGTCAGCCCCCAGCAAACAGTATTGAGCCCACAGCTGGCTCCCTGCTCCTGAACTCAACTAAGGTGTGTCCTCCCCTTGTTCAACCACCCCCCACCCCCACCCCCCAGGAAACACCACTGTGCCTGCATCTCACTCGCTGCATTGAACCAGGCTGGGTCCTGCGCTTGTTCAAACCCCCGACAAATCCTCCTGAGCCCACCCCTCGGTCCCTGCACTGAACCAGGCTGGATCCTCCCTTTGTTCAAGCCCCTGACAAACACACCTGACACCACCTCTCGGTCCCGTCATCGAGCCAGGCTGGGTCCTGCCCATGATCAAGCAGCCGATAAACACTCCTTGGAGCACATCTCGGTCCCTGCACTGATCCAGGCTGGATCCTGCCCTTGTTCATCCCGACAGACACTCCCGAGGCCACAGCACAGTCCCTGCCATGACCCAGGCTGGGTCCTGCCTTTGTTCAAGCCCCCGACAAACACTCTTGAGCCTACATCTCGGTCCATGCAACTGAATCGGGTCGGCCCTGCCCATGCCCAAGCTCTTTGTAGAACGCATATATCGTGTGTCAGGACTATAGGATGGCTGGTTTAGCTTGATCCTCTTGCTGCTCCAGGCCCCACAGGCTTGGGCCACAGGGCAGGCTGGGATGTGTTCTCACATGGAGAACAGAACCACTTTGAAAGGGCCTCCATAGGGTCGATGGCAGCCGTGCATGTCTCCGACACCGGTGAGTCGTGGGACTTAACGGGGAGCTGTCCTTAGCGTCTCCCTGGCCGGCATTCGCACAAGGTTCAGGGGGGGTCCCTCATGCCAGCAGAGCGGGCCTCGTTTCTCCCTCTGCGCACAGTGTGGCCACGGCACCTCAGGCTTGTGCAGCTTTCACGTCGGCCCAGCGAGGGAGGGAGGGTCGCCCGTCCCCTTCTGCGCTTCAGCAGTGACCGCCCACTGTTGGCTTTCAAGGTCGAGAAAGCACTCTCCGAACGTGTGGACTAAAACCCTCTGAACTCCCACCGGTGAAACTCACTCAGGACGAGAAGGGCTTGCCTTCACGCCAAGGATAAGCGTCTCTTCTGAGCGCTGGTGTCCACAGAGTTGCAGACGGCAACAGCACTACTTAGAGAGACGGAGACACACAGACACCAGCGCCTGCTACACACGCGGAAGGACTGCCCAACACAGTGCTATGCCAGAAGCAAAGATACAGAGACACAGAGCGAGCGCTGTACACTAAGGCGCTGGTGTTCCCGAACAGTGGAGATCCACTGTAGCGCTGTAGGTGGGGTTCTTCCCTACTCCCCTAGCATCCGGACAGCAGCAGGCTCTCTGTCCCTTGAAGAAAAGTATCCAGCCCCTTGGCACCCCTGCGTATCCCTTGGATACTCAGGGAGAGCTCTCAGTTATTGCCAGTCCCAGGGGACACAGGAGTGTGCGGTTCGGACTGCGGAGCAGGAACCCGTGCTTGGAATTTCCAGAGCCAGGTCAATGACAGCGCCTGGGGCTAGCCCGGCCACATGCAAAACCCTGTCCCTCCCTGGAGCAGAATCTGGCCACGTGGGGGCGCTGGAGCAGCACAGGAACCCCGGAAGATGCCCTCCGGTCTGGGGGCGTGTCCATAAGAGTGCCGCCCACTACCCTGTCGGCCATTGGTCTAGATTTGGGCCAGCAGTCTGTGCATGGCTCACAGCCTAGGCCCCCGCCTGTTCGCCGGATCTCCTAGGGCCCGTTCACCCCGTCCTGCGTTTCTGGCACCCCTTTCTTCGGCCTCACGCCAACACCCCCACACAGCAGCCCCCGCCTTCTGACAATCCCCCTCACTCCCCGCCCCCAAAAGAGCTAGTCGGTCCCACAGGTTTACTGCAGCCTGGGCCGCCATTACGCCCCACTTGTTGTGCTCTTATGTCGCGTCCCTTCGCCTCTGCCCCAGCTCGGGGTCACCGCCAAGGCCAAGAGGAACGTGAGAGGCGGTCAGAGGAAGGCGGGAGCGTCCCGGGACCCCGCACCTTCCAAGCTGTGAGCCCAGGTACTCAGGGGGCAGGGCCCCGCCCCCACCCCCCCTCCCCCACCCCGCAGCCTGCCGTCGTGATGCAGTGCGCAGCTGGGACCTTGTCACCAGCAGTTGTCACGCCAGGCCAAGAGGCCACCCTCTTCAGGGTGGAGGCGGTGGAGGAGGGCGAGGCCCTGGTGGACGGAGACGTGGCGGGGATCGGGCGGGAGTTCCAGCTGCTTGCGGAAGACATCGTGGAGGAGGTGGAGGTTGTGGCGGATGAGGAGCAGGAACAGCGGCCCTCCCAGGAGCTAGAGGAGAAGACGGTGGAGGAGCAGGGCCAGGAAAGGCCCGGAGGCCCTTGTGAGCGCCAGGAGCTGGATGCCCTGCAGGCACTGGCTGCCCTGCAGGTAGAACTGAGCTCTGAGCGTGAGCAAAACCGCAGGGCTTACGTTCAGTTCATGCGCAAGAACCATCAGAGGAGGAAGCGTCACTTGGCTCGGAGGAGCGCCATCATCCAGGGCATCCCTGGCTTCTGGGCCAAAGCTGTATCCTTTGCGCTGCTCCTTGGGGTCCGCTGCTCAGGAGGACGAGGAAGGGGAGAAGGGGCAGGAGCAGGCGGAGGGGGTGGAGGTGAGGGCACAGGAAGGGCGCCGGAGGCCACTGAAGGAAATGCGGTCCTGGGCAATTGGCAGGCTCCAAAGGCACAGCCGAGTAGGGCCTGGGCAGGGCCACAGGTGGACGTGTCGCAGCCATGCCTTTGAGTGTCTCCTTCAGGCCTGCATCTGAGGAGGCGCAGCCCCCGAGGCCTCTAAGTCAACATTGACCAGAGACGGTACACAAGAGCAGCGTTCGCAGACAGTTATTGGTGTAAATGTGGGTGATCCCGGCACATTGCTGGGGCATGTGAGTCATTCACACACACACGCACACACGCACACGCACACACACACACACACACACACACACACACACACGTACACATAAACACACACACACATACCCAAGAAGCCCTTTACTTTCAGACACGGTTTGTCACAAGGACTGCAAGTCTGACCGTATAAGCAGTGACATGCCGCTACCCAGCATACACAGGTCTGGAGGAGCAGAGTAGCGGTCAGAAACAGCCCCTGCTTGGGGAATGCAGATGCACACCATCCCAAGGGGCCCAGAGCCATGAGCGTGTCTGATGGTATGGCAGGTCCTGAGGATATCAGCAGTGGCCGGGCAAGAGGCAGTGCCCGCCAAGCTCCTTGCAGATGCGTGTTCCAGTATCCTTGTTCCACCCCAGACTAGGGCTGATGCTCCTGGCTCTTCTTGGCCGGCATGTGGCCTGAATGGCTCCTTGACCTAAAGCAGATTATGAGCCACCCTCAAGTCTCCGTCCTGATCAGCGACCAAGATCAAGACTTTCTCGGCTACATGATGGACTTGAAGGTCAGTGAGGGAGACTGAGGAAGGGTGGGTATGGGACCTGGCGGGGAGTGGGAGGAACGTGTTAGCCATGTTCCTGTGCTGTGAGACTTTGGAGAGGCATCGGGGAAGCTGATCATGCCTGCCTTGGAGGCAAGCTGAGGCCCCTAGAAGCTTGCACCTTTTCCCTCCTCGCTATCCTGGCAGGTGCAGGTGCGGAGCCATTCGCCGTCTCGCTGCAAGCTGGTCTTTTCCTTTCGGGACAACCCCTACTTCTTGAACTCGGTGATCATTAAGGAGTATTACCTTGACATCACTGGTAAAAGGTGGCTCCCGGGGTGATGAGTGTGGGTGTGCAAGCGTGTGGATGATGCACCTGCGGTGTCCACCCCAGTCTCCCCTGTCTGTCTGCAGGGTACAGGGCACGTCGATCCACTCCAGTCCACTGGTTCTGGGACTTTGAACGGGGAGCCCCCAGCCGCAGGCTGGACACCAGGAGCCTTAACTTTCTCAACTGGCTGTCAGGCCACAACGGCCCAGAATCGAACAGGATTGCTGAGGTGGGGTTGCTTTGGGCTTGCACACAGTTGGTGGTTGATGTTGGAGTTCTTGGCTGCTCATGGGAGGGTTGGGAGCCTGGTCAGCCCCTGGCTGACCTTGCTCGTGTTGCCTGCAGATCATCAGCGAAGACGTGTGGGACGATCCCCTGAAGTACTACCTCAGGGAGGAAGGTTCGTCCATGAGAGACAACTGACAGAAACACATGTGGTGATGGGGTCTGGAGGTAGGCCCCGTAGGGACAGCCGAATAGTAGCTGGGACACAGTACTTTCTCTCGCAAATGGGGATGCTCAGGCTCATGCAAACTGGCTGCAGAGCCAGAGCCTGAGTCAAGCATGCAGCAGGTGACTTGCTGAGACTGGGGGCTGGGGGGGACTCGGTGTGTCCGAGAGCGCAGTAAGTCCCCCTCCAGTCAGCTGTGGTGGCAGCGCGAGAGTCCTAGGTGATACGACTAGAGGCAGGGTGAATTAAGTGCCTGTGTCAGAATCATCTGTCCTTGGGTCCTGCCATTCCCCCGGCGTCCTTCCTCTCACTGAGTTTGAGAATGCCTGGGCCCTTCACTTCCGCCCCTTAACCTAGGATGGCCTGTCATTGAAAGGGCGTCCTGTCCAGGGCCCCAGTGCACCTGTGCGCTGACTTTGGGATCTTGTGTGAATTTCCACATCCAATACTCTGATCTCACCAGCACCACACCTGCTGAGCTTGAAGTTGCTTCAGGGAAAATCCGGACGTCTCTGGGAGGAGGTGGACAGGGAGCCCCAAGGGCAGGACATGGTGCCTAGTGACACCATCTCCGTCATTGCTGGACACGGGTTTTCGGCTCCTGAAACCCCTGTGTTCCCTGTTTGCGTCCGTGTCCACGTGCAAAGCATGTGTGTGTGTACATGCGTGTGCTTGTGTCACCTGTCTTTATGCGGGTGTGTGTGTGTGTGTCCGGCCCAGGGCGGACGCAGAGATGAAGGCGACGGGAGAGGAGGTGACGAGCGACCAGAAGAGGAGGCACGAGGCGTCCCCAGGCTGACGGAGGTTGGTCACCGACTCTCCGCATGACCGTATCCGGGATGGGAATGAGGAAAAGATGGCCAGTGATACCTGCGGACCGTGGCTCGAGAAATCCGCAATTAGACCAAATCCAAAACACGCTCGCCACTTCTAACTTGTGGTTGTGTGTGCTTGGACCAGGGAGAGGGAAGTGCATGGTCTGAGGATTCCGCGAGGGCAAATCAGGTGGGGCGGGGCTTTGAAACCGCTGCCTGAGGAGCCCTCAGTCCATGGGGACGTGGGCCGGCCTCTGGAAATGGTGGGCGAGGGTACGGCTGGACCCGGGGTGGAGAGGAGGCCAAGTTCCTGTAGAGAAGAGCAGAGACCCGAAGGAGAAAGAGGCACAGATTGCCTGCTGCACTGGGGACTTGTTCCACACACGGAAGAAGGAGACCCGGGAGGGCCCTGGGCCAGTGCTGCCCAGGATCGGCCCATCGGCCCGCACGCTGTCTCCACGAGGGTGGCACACACTGGCATGATGCGAAACACAACGCAAGATGTGCTAAGCTAGGCTGTCCGTGCAAAACCACAGGCACGCGAGGAGAGACAGGGTGTGAGCGTGGCAGACGTCCAGGCATTTCCAGCCTCCTCGGCAGGGCAGAAAGGCGAGGGAGGCGCAGGTGTGGGTGTACGTGTGCGTCCCTCTGCCGGAGTGTGCCTGTGAGGGAGGGAAGAGGGAGGAAGCAAGGACGGTGGGCTACTTGCATGTGCCAAGGGACCTCGGGAGAATGGCAGACAGGGAAGCCCCTGGGGGCGGTTGAGAGCCTGCTGGTGGATTTCAGGGCCCAGGGGCTAGGCATTAGCGGCCCTGCCAAAGACACCCCATGGGTCGTGCTCCAAGTCCTGACGTGAATTCCTTCCTTCCTCTGGGGTCTTGCCCCCGGCTCTAGGGGGCGGGGGGGGGGGGGCCAGAGGGGCTAAGGGGCGCGTCTGCCCCAGACGGAGGTTTCTGGCAGTGTCGCTGGAGCAGAATCTCTGATTCTGTCGTAGGGCATCTGCACCAGATGACACTCAGAGGCACCCTGCCTTCCAGGTGACCGTCTTGGATGTCCCCGGGCCCAAGCGGGGACTGGCTTCCTTGACATGTGGGCTGTGTAGGCAAGCAGGGATGCCTGACTGTCGGGAATTCTAGCTGGGCCTAATGAGAGCAACTGAAAGAGAGTCTTGGCATTTAGCAAAGCAGTGAGGCCCGGGTGGTACAAGGCCTCTTGGTGCCTTTGAGGTAGCAAAGCTGCTTTCTGCCCAGGGAGGCATGAGCTGTGGGCCCAGACAGGGCCGGGTGCCCAGGGCAGCATCGGTTCAGGGACTGAGTGCGTCTGGGTAGTGTTAAAGAGAAGGGACGGCGTGTAGGGTTGCCGCCTTACCTTTACGGCCTCAGGTTCCGTGCCTTGTATCGGAAGAGTGCCTGTATCCACGTGCTCCTTCTTCACAAGATTGGATCAGACCCAGGCCTGTCACAGTCTCTTGGGGCCCTTGCAGGCCCGGGCGTCTCTTTGGCCTTTTCCTGCTACAGGGAGACAGGGAGACAGGTGCACTCAGCAAGCTACACAGGTGGGAAGCACAGGGGCCTCAGTCGGAGTGTTGTGGGCCCTGACGGCTGGTGGGCTAGCAACAGGGCCACGCCATTGACAAGGAACGACCTAGATAGATGCACACGGAGAAAGCGGTTCTCCAAGTCAGCGGAGGCCAGCGCTCCTTGTTTTCTGGTTCCCTGAGGGAAGGCACAGACAATGGATCCGGCCAACGTGACTGGTACTGTGAAGCTGTCCAAGGTGATGGGAGAAGGCAGAACACAGGCGCCTGTCACTCAGCTGGCCACAGCGAGCAAATCCTGAGTCCTGCCCTTGCCCAAACCCCCGACAAATACTCCTGAGCGCACATCTCGGTTCCTGCACCGAACCAGGCCAGGTCCTGCACTTCTTCAAGCCCCCGACCGACACTCCTGGGCCAGCATCGGACTCTCAGGCTTGTTCCTGGCCTTAGTCAAGCCCCCGGAACACATTCCTGAGCCCACAACGCGCTCTGTACCCCTGAACTACGGTGTGTCCTCCCCTTGTTCAAGCCCCCAGGAAACACTACTGAGCCCGCATCTCACTCGCTGCATTGAACCTGGCTGGCTCCTTGTCTTGTTCAAGCCCCCGACAGATACTCCGGAACCCACATCTCGGTCCCTGCACTGATCCCGGCTGGGTGCTGCCCTTGTTCCCGACCCCGACAAATACTCCTGAGCCCACATCTCGGGCCCTGCACTGAATCGGGTGGGCCCTGCCCATCTTCCAGCCCCGACAAACTCTCCTGAGCCCACATCCCGGTCCCTGCACTGAAGCAGGCTGGGTGCTTCCCATGTTCAAGCCCCGACAAGCACTCCTGAGCCCACATCTCGGGCCCTGCACCGACCCAGTCTGGGTCCTGCCCTTGTTCAAGCCGCTGAACAAATACCCCTGAGCCGGCTTCTCTGTCCCTGCCGTGAACCAGGCCAGGAGCTGCACGTGTTGAAGCCACTGACCAACACTTCTGGGCCTGCATCTGATTCTCAGGCTGGTTCCTGGCCTGAGGTCAGCCCCCAGCAAACAGTATTGAGCCCACAGCTGGCTCCCTGCTCCTGAACTCAACTAAGGTGTGTCCTCCCCTTGTTCAACCACCCCCCACCCCCACCCCCCAGGAAACACCACTGTGCCTGCATCTCACTCGCTGCATTGAACCAGGCTGGGTCCTGCGCTTGTTCAAACCCCCGACAAATCCTCCTGAGCCCACCCCTCGGTCCCTGCACTGAACCAGGCTGGATCCTCCCTTTGTTCAAGCCCCTGACAAACACACCTGACACCACCTCTCGGTCCCGTCATCGAGCCAGGCTGGGTCCTGCCCATGATCAAGCAGCCGATAAACACTCCTTGGAGCACATCTCGGTCCCTGCACTGATCCAGGCTGGATCCTGCCCTTGTTCATCCCGACAGACACTCCCGAGGCCACAGCACAGTCCCTGCCATGACCCAGGCTGGGTCCTGCCTTTGTTCAAGCCCCCGACAAACACTCTTGAGCCTACATCTCGGTCCATGCAACTGAATCGGGTCGGCCCTGCCCATGCCCAAGCTCTTTGTAGAACGCATATATCGTGTGTCAGGACTATAGGATGGCTGGTTTAGCTTGATCCTCTTGCTGCTCCAGGCCCCACAGGCTTGGGCCACAGGGCAGGCTGGGATGTGTTCTCACATGGAGAACAGAACCACTTTGAAAGGGCCTCCATAGGGTCGATGGCAGCCGTGCATGTCTCCGACACCGGTGAGTCGTGGGACTTAACGGGGAGCTGTCCTTAGCGTCTCCCTGGCCGGCATTCGCACAAGGTTCAGGGGGGGTCCCTCATGCCAGCAGAGCGGGCCTCGTTTCTCCCTCTGCGCACAGTGTGGCCACGGCACCTCAGGCTTGTGCAGCTTTCACGTCGGCCCAGCGAGGGAGGGAGGGTCGCCCGTCCCCTTCTGCGCTTCAGCAGTGACCGCCCACTGTTGGCTTTCAAGGTCGAGAAAGCACTCTCCGAACGTGTGGACTAAAACCCTCTGAACTCCCACCGGTGAAACTCACTCAGGACGAGAAGGGCTTGCCTTCACGCCAAGGATAAGCGTCTCTTCTGAGCGCTGGTGTCCACAGAGTTGCAGACGGCAACAGCACTACTTAGAGAGACGGAGACACACAGACACCAGTGCCTGCTACACACGCGGAAGGACTGCCCAACACAGTGCTATGCCAGAAGCAAAGATACAGAGACACAGAGCGAGCGCTGTACACTAAGGCGCTGGTGTTCCCGAACAGTGGAGATCCACTGTAGCGCTGTAGGTGGGGTTCTTCCCTACTCCCCTAGCATCCGGACAGCAGCAGGCTCTCTGTCCCTTGAAGAAAAGTATCCAGCCCCTTGGCACCCCTGCGTATCCCTTGGATACTCAGGGAGAGCTCTCAGTTATTGCCAGTCCCAGGGGACACAGGAGTGTGCCGTTCGGACTGCGGAGCAGGAACCCGTGCTTGGAATTTCCAGAGCCAGGTCAATGACAGCGCCTGGGGCTAGCCCGGCCACATGCAAAACCCTGTCCCTCCCTGGAGCAGCATCTGGCCACGTGGGGGCGCTGGAGCAGCACAGGAACCCCGGAAGATGCCCTCCGGTCTGGGGGCGTGTCCATAAGAGTGCCGCCCACTACCCTGTCGGCCATTGGTCTAGATTTGGGCCAGCAGTCTGTGCATGGCTCACAGCCTAGGCCCCCGCCTGTTCGCCGGATCTCCTAGGGCCCGTTCACCCCGTCCTGCGTTTCTGGCACCCCTTTCTTCGGCCTCACGCCAACACCCCCACACAGCAGCCCCCGCCTTCTGACAATCCCCCTCACTCCCCGCCCCCAAAAGAGCTAGTCGGTCCCACAGGTTTACTGCAGCCTGGGCCGCCATTACGCCCCACTTGTTGTGCTCTTATGTCGCGTCCCTTCGCCTCTGCCCCAGCTCGGGGTCACCGCCAAGGCCAAGAGGAACGTGAGAGGCGGTCAGAGGAAGGCGGGAGCGTCCCGGGACCCCGCACCTTCCAAGCTGTGAGCCCAGGTACTCAGGGGGCAGGGCCCCGCCCCCACCCCCCCTCCCCCACCCCGCAGCCTGCCGTCGTGATGCAGTGCGCAGCTGGGACCTTGTCACCAGCAGTTGTCACGCCAGGCCAAGAGGCCACCCTCTTCAGGGTGGAGGCGGTGGAGGAGGGCGAGGCCCTGGTGGACGGAGACGTGGCGGGGATCGGGCGGGAGTTCCAGCTGCTTGCGGAAGACATCGTGGAGGAGGTGGAGGTTGTGGCGGATGAGGAGCAGGAACAGCGGCCCTCCCAGGAGCTAGAGGAGAAGACGGTGGAGGAGCAGGGCCAGGAAAGGCCCGGAGGCCCTTGTGAGCGCCAGGAGCTGGATGCCCTGCAGGCACTGGCCGCCCTGCAGGTAGAACTGAGCTCTGAGCGTGAGCAAAACCGCAGGGCTTACGTTCAGTTCATGCGCAAGAACCATCAGAGGAGGAAGCGTCACTTGGCTCGGAGGAGCGCCATCATCCAGGGCATCCCTGGCTTCTGGGCCAAAGCTGTATCCTTTGCGCTGCTCCTTGGGGTCCGCTGCTCAGGAGGACGAGGAAGGGGAGAAGGGGCAGGAGCAGGCGGAGGGGGTGGAGGCGAGGGCACAGGAAGGGCGCCGGAGGCCACTGAAGGAAATGCGGTCCTGGGCAATTGGCAGGCTCCAAAGGCACAGCCGAGTAGGGCCTGGGCAGGGCCACAGGTGGACGTGTCGCAGCCATGCCTTTGAGTGTCTCCTTCAGGCCTGCATCTGAGGAGGCGCAGCCCCCGAGGCCTCTAAGTCAACATTGACCAGAGACGGTACACAAGAGCAGCGTTCGCAGACAGTTATTGGTGTAAATGTGGGTGATCCCGGCACATTGCTGGGGCATGTGAGTCATTCACACACACACGCACACACGCACACGCACACACACACACACACACACACACACACGTACACATAAACACACACACACATACCCAAGAAGCCCTTTACTTTCAGACACGGTTTGTCACAAGGACTGCAAGTCTGACCGTATAAGCAGTGACATGCCGCTACCCAGCATACACAGGTCTGGAGGAGCAGAGTAGCGGTCAGAAACAGCCCCTGCTTGGGGAATGCAGATGCACACCATCCCAAGGGGCCCAGAGCCATGAGCGTGTCTGATGGTATGGCAGGTCCTGAGGATATCAGCAGTGGCCGGGCAAGAGGCAGTGCCCGCCAAGCTCCTTGCAGATGCGTGTTCCAGTATCCTTGTTCCACCCCAGACTAGGGCTGATGCTCCTGGCTCTTCTTGGCCGGCATGTGGCCTGAATGGCTCCTTGACCTAAAGCAGATTATGAGCCACCCTCAAGTCTCCGTCCTGATCAGCGACCAAGATCAAGACTTTCTCGGCTACATGATGGACTTGAAGGTCAGTGAGGGAGACTGAGGAAGGGTGGGTATGGGACCTGGCGGGGAGTGGGAGGAACGTGTTAGCCATGTTCCTGTGCTGTGAGACTTTGGAGAGGCATCGGGGAAGCTGATCATGCCTGCCTTGGAGGCAAGCTGAGGCCCCTAGAAGCTTGCACCTTTTCCCTCCTCGCTATCCTGGCAGGTGCAGGTGCGGAGCCATTCGCCGTCTCGCTGCAAGCTGGTCTTTTCCTTTCGGGACAACCCCTACTTCTTGAACTCGGTGATCATTAAGGAGTATTACCTTGACATCACTGGTAAAAGGTGGCTCCCGGGGTGATGAGTGTGGGTGTGCAAGCGTGTGGATGATGCACCTGCGGTGTCCACCCCAGTCTCCCCTGTCTGTCTGCAGGGTACAGGGCACGTCGATCCACTCCAGTCCACTGGTTCTGGGACTTTGAACGGGGAGCCCCCAGCCGCAGGCTGGACACCAGGAGCCTTAACTTTCTCAACTGGCTGTCAGGCCACAACGGCCCAGAATCGAACAGGATTGCTGAGGTGGGGTTGCTTTGGGCTTGCACACAGTTGGTGGTTGATGTTGGAGTTCTTGGCTGCTCATGGGAGGGTTGGGAGCCTGGTCAGCCCCTGGCTGACCTTGCTCGTGTTGCCTGCAGATCATCAGCGAAGACGTGTGGGACGATCCCCTGAAGTACTACCTCAGGGAGGAAGGTTCGTCCATGAGAGACAACTGACAGAAACACATGTGGTGATGGGGTCTGGAGGTAGGCCCCGTAGGGACAGCCGAATAGTAGCTGGGACACAGTACTTTCTTTCGCAAATGGGGATGCTCAGGCTCATGCAAACTGGCTGCAGAGCCAGAGCCTGAGTCAAGCATGCAGCAGGTGACTTGCTGAGACTGGGGGCTGGGGGGGACTCGGTGTGTCCGAGAGCGCAGTAAGTCCCCCTCCAGTCAGCTGTGGTGGCAGCGCGAGAGTCCTAGGTGATACGACTAGAGGCAGGGTGAATTAAGTGCCTGTGTCAGAATCATCTGTCCTTGGGTCCTGCCATTCCCCCGGCGTCCTTCCTCTCACTGAGTTTGAGAATGCCTGGGCCCTTCACTTCCGCCCCTTAACCTAGGATGGCCTGTCATTGAAAGGGCGTCCTGTCCAGGGCCCCAGTGCACCTGTGCGCTGACTTTGGGATCTTGTGTGAATTTCCACATCCAATACTCTGATCTCACCAGCACCACACCTGCTGAGCTTGAAGTTGCTTCAGGGAAAATCCGGACGTCTCTGGGAGGAGGTGGACAGGGAGCCCCAAGGGCAGGACATGGTGCCTAGTGACACCATCTCCGTCATTGCTGGACACGGGTCTTCGGCTCCTGAAACCCCTGTGTTCCCTGTTTGCGTCCGTGTCTACGTGCAAAGCATGTGTGTGTGTACACGCGTGTGCTTGTGTCACCTGTCTTTATGCGGGTGTGTGTGTGTGTGTCCGGCCCAGGGCGGACGCAGAGATGAAGGCGACGGGAGAGGAGGTGACGAGCGACCAGAAGAGGAGGCACGAGGCGTCCCCAGGCTGACGGAGGTTGGTCACCGACTCTCCGCATGACCGTATCCGGGATGGGAATGAGGAAAAGATGGCCAGTGATACCTGCGGACCGTGGCTCGAGAAATCCGCAATTAGACCAAATCCAAAACACGCTCGCCACTTCTAACTTGTGGTTGTGTGTGCTTGGACCAGGGAGAGGGAAGTGCATGGTCTGAGGATTCCGCGAGGGCAAATCAGGTGGGGCGGGGCTTTGAAACCGCTGCCTGAGGAGCCCTCAGTCCATGGGGACGTGGGCCGGCCTCTGGAAATGGTGGGCGAGGGTACGGCTGGACCCGGGGTGGAGAGGAGGCCAAGTTCCTGTAGAGAAGAGCAGAGACCCGAAGGAGAAAGAGGCACAGATTGCCTGCTGCACTGGGGACTTGTTCCACACACGGAAGAAGGAGACCCGGGAGGGCCCTGGGCCAGTGCTGCCCAGGATCGGCCCATCGGCCCGCACGCTGTCTCCACGAGGGTGGCACACACTGGCATGATGCGAAACACAACGCAAGATGTGCTAAGCTAGGCTGTCCATGCAAAACCACAGGCACGCGAGGAGAGACAGGGTGTGAGCGTGGCAGACGTCCAGGCATTTCCAGCCTCCTCGGCAGGGCAGAAAGGCGAGGGAGGCGCAGGTGTGGGTGTACGTGTGCGTCCCTCTGCCGGAGTGTGCCTGTGAGGGAGGGAAGAGGGAGGAAGCAAGGACGGTGGGCTACTTGCATGTGCCAAGGGACCTCGGGAGAATGGCAGACAGGGAAGCCCCTGGGGGCGGTTGAGAGCCTGCTGGTGGATTTCAGGGTCCAGGGGCTAGGCATTAGCGGCCCTGCCAAAGACACCCCATGGGTCGTGCTCCAAGTCCTGACGTGAATTCCTTCCTTCCTCTGGGGTCTTGCCCCCGGCTCTGGGGGGCGGGGGGGGGCCAGAGGGGCTAAGGGGCGCGTCTGCCCCAGACGGAGGTTTCTGGCAGTGTCGCTGGAGCAGAATCTCTGATTCTGTCGTAGGGCATCTGCACCAGATGACACTCAGAGGCACCCTGCCTTCCAGGTGACCGTCTTGGATGTCCCCGGGCCCAAGCGGGGACTGGCTTCCTTGGCATGTGGGCTGTGTAGGCAAGCAGGGATGCCTGACTGTCGGGAATTCTAGCTGGGCCTAATGAGAGCAACTGAAAGAGAGTCTTGGCATTTAGCAAAGCAGTGAGGCCCGGGTGGTACAAGGCCTCTTGGTGCCTTTGAGGTAGCAAAGCTGCTTTCTGCCCAGGGAGGCATGAGCTGTGGGCCCAGACAGGGCCGGGTGCCCAGGGCAGCATCGGTTCAGGGACTGAGTGCGTCTGGGTAGTGTTAAAGAGAAGGGACGGCGTGTAGGGTTGCCGCCTTACCTTTACGGCCTCAGGTTCCGTGCCTTGTATCGGAAGAGTGCCTGTATCCACGTGCTCCTTCTTCACAAGATTGGATCAGACCCAGGCCTGTCACAGTCTCTTGGGGCCCTTGCAGGCCCGGGCGTCTCTTTGGCCTTTTCCTGCTACAGGGAGACAGGGAGACAGGTGCACTCAGCAAGCTACACAGGTGGGAAGCACAGGGGCCTCACTCGGAGTGTTGTGGGCCCTGACGGCTGGTGGGCTAGCAACAGGGCCACGCCATTGACAAGGAACGACCTAGATAGATGCACACGGAGAAAGCGGTTCTCCAAGTCAGCGGAGGCCAGCGCTCCTTGTTTTCTGGTTCCCTGAGGGAAGGCACAGACAATGGATCCGGCCAACGTGACTGGTACTGTGAAGCTGTCCAAGGTGATGGGAGAAGGCAGAACACAGGCGCCTGTCACTCAGCTGGCCACAGCGAGCAAATCCTGAGTCCTGCCCTTGCCCAAACCCCCGACAAATACTCCTGAGCGCACATCTCGGTTCCTGCACCGAACCAGGCCAGGTCCTGCACTTCTTCAAGCCCCCGACCGACACTCCTGGGCCAGCATCGGACTCTCAGGCTTGTTCCTGGCCTTAGTCAAGCCCCTGGAACACATTCCTGAGCCCACAACGCGCTCTGTACCCCTGAACTACGGTGTGTCCTCCCCTTGTTCAAGCCCCCAGGAAACACTACTGAGCCCGCATCTCACTCGCTGCATTGAACCTGGCTGGCTCCTTGTCTTGTTCAAGCCCCCGACAGATACTCCGGAACCCACATCTCGGTCCCTGCACTGATCCCGGCTGGGTGCTGCCCTTGTTCCCGACCCCGACAAATACTCCTGAGCCCACATCTCGGGCCCTGCACTGAATCGGGTGGGCCCTGCCCATCTTCCAGCCCCGACAAACTCTCCTGAGCCCACATCCCGGTCCCTGCACTGAAGCAGGCTGGGTGCTTCCCATGTTCAAGCCCCGACAAGCACTCCTGAGCCCACATCTCGGGCCCTGCACCGACCCAGTCTGGGTCCTGCCCTTGTTCAAGCCGCTGAACAAATACCCCTGAGCCGGCTTCTCTGTCCCTGCCGTGAACCAGGCCAGGAGCTGCACGTGTTGAAGCCACTGACCAACACTTCTGGGCCTGCATCTGATTCTCAGGCTGGTTCCTGGCCTGAGGTCAGCCCCCAGCAAACAGTATTGAGCCCACAGCTGGCTCCCTGCTCCTGAACTCAACTAAGGTGTGTCCTCCCCTTGTTCAACCACCCCCCACCCCCACCCCCCAGGAAACACCACTGTGCCTGCATCTCACTCGCTGCATTGAACCAGGCTGGGTCCTGCGCTTGTTCAAACCCCCGACAAATCCTCCTGAGCCCACCCCTCGGTCCCTGCACTGAACCAGGCTGGATCCTCCCTTTGTTCAAGCCCCTGACAAACACACCTGACACCACCTCTCGGTCCCGTCATCGAGCCAGGCTGGGTCCTGCCCATGATCAAGCAGCCGATAAACACTCCTTGGAGCACATCTCGGTCCCTGCACTGATCCAGGCTGGATCCTGCCTTTGTTCATCCCGACAGACACTCCCGAGGCCACAGCACAGTCCCTGCCATGACCCAGGCTGGGTCCTGCCTTTGTTCAAGCCCCCGACAAACACTCTTGAGCCTACATCTCGGTCCATGCAACTGAATCGGGTCGGCCCTGCCCATGCCCAAGCTCTTTGTAGAACGCATATATCGTGTGTCAGGACTATAGGATGGCTGGTTTAGCTTGATCCTCTTGCTGCTCCAGGCCCCACAGGCTTGGGCCACAGGGCAGGCTGGGATGTGTTCTCACATGGAGAACAGAACCACTTTGAAAGGGCCTCCATAGGGTCGATGGCAGCCGTGCATGTCTCCGACACCGGTGAGTCGTGGGACTTAACGGGGAGCTGTCCTTAGCGTCTCCCTGGCCGGCATTCGCACAAGGTTCAGGGGGGGTCCCTCATGCCAGCAGAGCGGGCCTCGTTTCTCCCTCTGCGCACAGTGTGGCCACGGCACCTCAGGCTTGTGCAGCTTTCACGTCGGCCCAGCGAGGGAGGGAGGGTCGCCCGTCCCCTTCTGCGCTTCAGCAGTGACCGCCCACTGTTGGCTTTCAAGGTCGAGAAAGCACTCTCCGAACGTGTGGACTAAAACCCTCTGAACTCCCACCGGTGAAACTCACTCAGGACGAGAAGGGCTTGCCTTCACGCCAAGGATAAGCGTCTCTTCTGAGCGCTGGTGTCCACAGAGTTGCAGACGGCAACAGCACTACTTAGAGAGACGGAGACACACAGACACCAGCGCCTGCTACACACGCGGAAGGACTGCCCAACACAGTGCTATGCCAGAAGCAAAGATACAGAGACACAGAGCGAGCGCTGTACACTAAGGCGCTGGTGTTCCCGAACAGTGGAGATCCACTGTAGCGCTGTAGGTGGGGTTCTTCCCTACTCCCCTAGCATCCGGACAGCAGCAGGCTCTCTGTCCCTTGAAGAAAAGTATCCAGCCCCTTGGCACCCCTGCGTATCCCTTGGATACTCAGGGAGAGCTCTCAGTTATTGCCAGTCCCAGGGGACACAGGAGTGTGCCGTTCGGACTGCGGAGCAGGAACCCGTGCTTGGAATTTCCAGAGCCAGGTCAATGACAGCGCCTGGGGCTAGCCCGGCCACATGCAAAACCCTGTCCCTCCCTGGAGCAGCATCTGGCCACGTGGGGGCGCTGGAGCAGCACAGGAACCCCGGAAGATGCCCTCCGGTCTGGGGGCGTGTCCATAAGAGTGCCGCCCACTACCCTGTCGGCCATTGGTCTAGATTTGGGCCAGCAGTCTGTGCATGGCTCACAGCCTAGGCCCCCGCCTGTTCGCCGGATCTCCTAGGGCCCGTTCACCCCGTCCTGCGTTTCTGGCACCCCTTTCTTCGGCCTCACGCCAACACCCCCACACAGCAGCCCCCGCCTTCTGACAATCCCCCTCACTCCCCGCCCCCAAAAGAGCTAGTCGGTCCCACAGGTTTACTGCAGCCTGGGCCGCCATTACGCCCCACTTGTTGTGCTCTTATGTCGCGTCCCTTCGCCTCTGCCCCAGCTCGGGGTCACCGCCAAGGCCAAGAGGAACGTGAGAGGCGGTCAGAGGAAGGCGGGAGCGTCCCGGGACCCCGCACCTTCCAAGCTGTGAGCCCAGGTACTCAGGGGGCAGGGCCCCGCCCCCACCCCCCCTCCCCCACCCCGCAGCCTGCCGTCGTGATGCAGTGCGCAGCTGGGACCTTGTCACCAGCAGTTGTCACGCCAGGCCAAGAGGCCACCCTCTTCAGGGTGGAGGCGGTGGAGGAGGGCGAGGCCCTGGTGGACGGAGACGTGGCGGGGATCGGGCGGGAGTTCCAGCTGCTTGCGGAAGACATCGTGGAGGAGGTGGAGGTTGTGGCGGATGAGGAGCAGGAACAGCGGCCCTCCCAGGAGCTAGAGGAGAAGACGGTGGAGGAGCAGGGCCAGGAAAGGCCCGGAGGCCCTTGTGAGCGCCAGGAGCTGGATGCCCTGCAGGCACTGGCCGCCCTGCAGGTAGAACTGAGCTCTGAGCGTGAGCAAAACCGCAGGGCTTACGTTCAGTTCATGCGCAAGAACCATCAGAGGAGGAAGCGTCACTTGGCTCGGAGGAGCGCCATCATCCAGGGCATCCCTGGCTTCTGGGCCAAAGCTGTATCCTTTGCGCTGCTCCTTGGGGTCCGCTGCTCAGGAGGACGAGGAAGGGGAGAAGGGGCAGGAGCAGGCGGAGGGGGTGGAGGCGAGGGCACAGGAAGGGCGCCGGAGGCCACTGAAGGAAATGCGGTCCTGGGCAATTGGCAGGCTCCAAAGGCACAGCCGAGTAGGGCCTGGGCAGGGCCACAGGTGGACGTGTCGCAGCCATGCCTTTGAGTGTCTCCTTCAGGCCTGCATCTGAGGAGGCGCAGCCCCCGAGGCCTCTAAGTCAACATTGACCAGAGACGGTACACAAGAGCAGCGTTCGCAGACAGTTATTGGTGTAAATGTGGGTGATCCCGGCACATTGCTGGGGCATGTGAGTCATTCACACACACACGCACACACGCACACGCACACGCACACACACACACACGTACACATAAACACACACACACACACACCCAAGAAGCCCTTTACTTTCAGACACGGTTTGTCACAAGGACTGCAAGTCTGACCGTATAAGCAGTGACATGCCACTACCCAGCATACACAGGTCTGGAGGAGCAGAGTAGCGGTCAGAAACAGCCCCTGCTTGGGGAATGCAGATGCACACCATCCCAAGGGGCCCAGAGCCATGAGCGTGTCTGATGGTATGGCAGGTCCTGAGGATATCAGCAGTGGCCGGGCAAGAGGCAGTGCCCGCCAAGCTCCTTGCAGATGCGTGTTCCAGTATCCTTGTTCCACCCCAGACTAGGGCTGATGCTCCTGGCTCTTCTTGGCCGGCATGTGGCCTGAATGGCTCCTTGACCTAAAGCAGATTATGAGCCACCCTCAAGTCTCCGTCCTGATCAGCGACCAAGATCAAGACTTTCTCGGCTACATGATGGACTTGAAGGTCAGTGAGGGAGACTGAGGAAGGGTGGGTATGGGACCTGGCGGGGAGTGGGAGGAACGTGTTAGCCATGTTCCTGTGCTGTGAGACTTTGGAGAGGCATCGGGGAAGCTGATCATGCCTGCCTTGGAGGCAAGCTGAGGCCCCTAGAAGCTTGCACCTTTTCCCTCCTCGCTATCCTGGCAGGTGCAGGTGCGGAGCCATTCGCCGTCTCGCTGCAAGCTGGTCTTTTCCTTTCGGGACAACCCCTACTTCTTGAACTCGGTGATCATTAAGGAGTATTACCTTGACATCACTGGTAAAAGGTGGCTCCCGGGGTGATGAGTGTGGGTGTGCAAGCGTGTGGATGATGCACCTGCGGTGTCCACCCCAGTCTCCCCTGTCTGTCTGCAGGGTACAGGGCACGTCGATCCACTCCAGTCCACTGGTTCTGGGACTTTGAACGGGGAGCCCCCAGCCGCAGGCTGGACACCAGGAGCCTTAACTTTCTCAACTGGCTGTCAGGCCACAACGGCCCAGAATCGAACAGGATTGCTGAGGTGGGGTTGCTTTGGGCTTGCACACAGTTGGTGGTTGATGTTGGAGTTCTTGGCTGCTCATGGGAGGGTTGGGAGCCTGGTCAGCCCCTGGCTGACCTTGCTCGTGTTGCCTGCAGATCATCAGCGAAGACGTGTGGGACGATCCCCTGAAGTACTACCTCAGGGAGGAAGGTTCGTCCATGAGAGACAACTGACAGAAACACATGTGGTGATGGGGTCTGGAGGTAGGCCCCGTAGGGACAGCCGAATAGTAGCTGGGACACAGTACTTTCTTTCGCAAATGGGGATGCTCAGGCTCATGCAAACTGGCTGCAGAGCCAGAGCCTGAGTCAAGCATGCAGCAGGTGACTTGCTGAGACTGGGGGCTGGGGGGGACTCGGTGTGTCCGAGAGCGCAGTAAGTCCCCCTCCAGTCAGCTGTGGTGGCAGCGCGAGAGTCCTAGGTGATACGACTAGAGGCAGGGTGAATTAAGTGCCTGTGTCAGAATCATCTGTCCTTGGGTCCTGCCATTCCCCCGGCGTCCTTCCTCTCACTGAGTTTGAGAATGCCTGGGCCCTTCACTTCCGCCCCTTAACCTAGGATGGCCTGTCATTGAAAGGGCGTCCTGTCCAGGGCCCCAGTGCACCTGTGCGCTGACTTTGGGATCTTGTGTGAATTTCCACATCCAATACTCTGATCTCACCAGCACCACACCTGCTGAGCTTGAAGTTGCTTCAGGGAAAATCCGGACGTCTCTGGGAGGAGGTGGACAGGGAGCCCCAAGGGCAGGACATGGTGCCTAGTGACACCATCTCCGTCATTGCTGGACACGGGTCTTCGGCTCCTGAAACCCCTGTGTTCCCTGTTTGCGTCCGTGTCTACGTGCAAAGCATGTGTGTGTGTACACGCGTGTGCTTGTGTCACCTGTCTTTATGCGGGTGTGTGTGTGTGTGTCCGGCCCAGGGCGGACGCAGAGATGAAGGCGACGGGAGAGGAGGTGACGAGCGACCAGAAGAGGAGGCACGAGGCGTCCCCAGGCTGACGGAGGTTGGTCACCGACTCTCCGCATGACCGTATCCGGGATGGGAATGAGGAAAAGATGGCCAGTGATACCTGCGGACCGTGGCTCGAGAAATCCGCAATTAGACCAAATCCAAAACACGCTCGCCACTTCTAACTTGTGGTTGTGTGTGCTTGGACCAGGGAGAGGGAAGTGCATGGTCTGAGGATTCCGCGAGGGCAAATCAGGTGGGGCGGGGCTTTGAAACCGCTGCCTGAGGAGCCCTCAGTCCATGGGGACGTGGGCCGGCCTCTGGAAATGGTGGGCGAGGGTACGGCTGGACCCGGGGTGGAGAGGAGGCCAAGTTCCTGTAGAGAAGAGCAGAGACCCGAAGGAGAAAGAGGCACAGATTGCCTGCTGCACTGGGGACTTGTTCCACACACGGAAGAAGGAGACCCGGGAGGGCCCTGGGCCAGTGCTGCCCAGGATCGGCCCATCGGCCCGCACGCTGTCTCCACGAGGGTGGCACACACTGGCATGATGCGAAACACAACGCAAGATGTGCTAAGCTAGGCTGTCCATGCAAAACCACAGGCACGCGAGGAGAGACAGGGTGTGAGCGTGGCAGACGTCCAGGCATTTCCAGCCTCCTCGGCAGGGCAGAAAGGCGAGGGAGGCGCAGGTGTGGGTGTACGTGTGCGTCCCTCTGCCGGAGTGTGCCTGTGAGGGAGGGAAGAGGGAGGAAGCAAGGACGGTGGGCTACTTGCATGTGCCAAGGGACCTCGGGAGAATGGCAGACAGGGAAGCCCCTGGGGGCGGTTGAGAGCCTGCTGGTGGATTTCAGGGCCCAGGGGCTAGGCATTAGCGGCCCTGCCAAAGACACCCCATGGGTCGTGCTCCAAGTCCTGACGTGAATTCCTTCTTTCCTCTGGGGTCTTGCCCCCGGCTCTGGGGGGCGGGGGGGGGCCAGAGGGGCTAAGGGGCGCGTCTGCCCCAGACGGAGGTTTCTGGCAGTGTCGCTGGAGCAGAATCTCTGATTCTGTCGTAGGGCATCTGCACCAGATGACACTCAGAGGCACCCTGCCTTCCAGGTGACCGTCTTGGATGTCCCCGGGCCCAAGCGGGGACTGGCTTCCTTGGCATGTGGGCTGTGTAGGCAAGCAGGGATGCCTGACTGTCGGGAATTCTAGCTGGGCCTAATGAGAGCAACTGAAAGAGAGTCTTGGCATTTAGCAAAGCAGTGAGGCCCGGGTGGTACAAGGCCTCTTGGTGCCTTTGAGGTAGCAAAGCTGCTTTCTGCCCAGGGAGGCATGAGCTGTGGGCCCAGACAGGGCCGGGTGCCCAGGGCAGCATCGGTTCAGGGACTGAGTGCGTCTGGGTAGTGTTAAAGAGAAGGGACGGCGTGTAGGGTTGCCGCCTTACCTTTACGGCCTCAGGTTCCGTGCCTTGTATCGGAAGAGTGCCTGTATCCACGTGCTCCTTCTTCACAAGATTGGATCAGACCCAGGCCTGTCACAGTCTCTTGGGGCCCTTGCAGGCCCGGGCGTCTCTTTGGCCTTTTCCTGCTACAGGGAGACAGGGAGACAGGTGCACTCAGCAAGCTACACAGGTGGGAAGCACAGGGGCCTCACTCGGAGTGTTGTGGGCCCTGACGGCTGGTGGGCTAGCAACAGGGCCACGCCATTGACAAGGAACGACCTAGATAGATGCACACGGAGAAAGCGGTTCTCCAAGTCAGCGGAGGCCAGCGCTCCTTGTTTTCTGGTTCCCTGAGGGAAGGCACAGACAATGGATCCGGCCAACGTGACTGGTACTGTGAAGCTGTCCAAGGTGATGGGAGAAGGCAGAACACAGGCGCCTGTCACTCAGCTGGCCACAGCGAGCAAATCCTGGGTCCTGCCCTTGCCCAAACCCCCGACAAATACTCCTGAGCGCACATCTCGGTTCCTGCACCGAACCAGGCCAGGTCCTGCACTTCTTCAAGCCCCCGACCGACACTCCTGGGCCAGCATCGGACTCTCAGGCTTGTTCCTGGCCTTAGTCAAGCCCCTGGAACACATTCCTGAGCCCACAACGCGCTCTGTACCCCTGAACTACGGTGTGTCCTCCCCTTGTTCAAGCCCCCAGGAAACACTACTGAGCCCGCATCTCACTCGCTGCATTGAACCTGGCTGGCTCCTTGTCTTGTTCAAGCCCCCGACAGATACTCCGGAACCCACATCTCGGTCCCTGCACTGATCCCGGCTGGGTGCTGCCCTTGTTCCCGACCCCGACAAATACTCCTGAGCCCACATCTCGGGCCCTGCACTGAATCGGGTGGGCCCTGCCCATCTTCCAGCCCCGACAAACTCTCCTGAGCCCACATCCCGGTCCCTGCACTGAAGCAGGCTGGGTGCTTCCCATGTTCAAGCCCCGACAAGCACTCCTGAGCCCACATCTCGGGCCCTGCACCGACCCAGTCTGGGTCCTGCCCTTGTTCAAGCCGCTGAACAAATACCCCTGAGCCGGCTTCTCTGTCCCTGCCGTGAACCAGGCCAGGAGCTGCACGTGTTGAAGCCACTGACCAACACTTCTGGGCCTGCATCTGATTCTCAGGCTGGTTCCTGGCCTGAGGTCAGCCCCCAGCAAACAGTATTGAGCCCACAGCTGGCTCCCTGCTCCTGAACTCAACTAAGGTGTGTCCGCCCCTTGTTCAACCACCCCCCACCCCCACCCCCCAGGAAACACCACTGTGCCTGCATCTCACTCGCTGCATTGAACCAGGCTGGGTCCTGCGCTTGTTCAAACCCCCGACAAATCCTCCTGAGCCCACCCCTCGGTCCCTGCACTGAACCAGGCTGGATCCTCCCTTTGTTCAAGCCCCTGACAAACACACCTGACACCACCTCTCGGTCCCGTCATCGAGCCAGGCTGGGTCCTGCCCATGATCAAGCAGCCGATAAACACTCCTTGGAGCACATCTCGGTCCCTGCACTGATCCAGGCTGGATCCTGCCCTTGTTCATCCCGACAGACACTCCCGAGGCCACAGCACAGTCCCTGCCATGACCCAGGCTGGGTCCTGCCTTTGTTCAAGCCCCCGACAAACACTCTTGAGCCTACATCTCGGTCCATGCAACTGAATCGGGTCGGCCCTGCCCATGCCCAAGCTCTTTGTAGAACGCATATATCGTGTGTCAGGACTATAGGATGGCTGGTTTAGCTTGATCCTCTTGCTGCTCCAGGCCCCACAGGCTTGGGCCACAGGGCAGGCTGGGATGTGTTCTCACATGGAGAACAGAACCACTTTGAAAGGGCCTCCATAGGGTCGATGGCAGCCGTGCATGTCTCCGACACCGGTGAGTCGTGGGACTTAACGGGGAGCTGTCCTTAGCGTCTCCCTGGCCGGCATTCGCACAAGGTTCAGGGGGGGTCCCTCATGCCAGCAGAGCGGGCCTCGTTTCTCCCTCTGCGCACAGTGTGGCCACGGCACCTCAGGCTTGTGCAGCTTTCACGTCGGCCCAGCGAGGGAGGGAGGGTCGCCCGTCCCCTTCTGCGCTTCAGCAGTGACCGCCCACTGTTGGCTTTCAAGGTCGAGAAAGCACTCTCCGAACGTGTGGACTAAAACCCTCTGAACTCCCACCGGTGAAACTCACTCAGGACGAGAAGGGCTTGCCTTCACGCCAAGGATAAGCGTCTCTTCTGAGCGCTGGTGTCCACAGAGTTGCAGACGGCAACAGCACTACTTAGAGAGACGGAGACACACAGACACCAGCGCCTGCTACACACGCGGAAGGACTGCCCAACACAGTGCTATGCCAGAAGCAAAGATACAGAGACACAGAGCGAGCGCTGTACACTAAGGCGCTGGTGTTCCCGAACAGTGGAGATCCACTGTAGCGCTGTAGGTGGGGTTCTTCCCTACTCCCCTAGCATCCGGACAGCAGCAGGCTCTCTGTCCCTTGAAGAAAAGTATCCAGCCCCTTGGCACCCCTGCGTATCCCTTGGATACTCAGGGAGAGCTCTCAGTTATTGCCAGTCCCAGGGGACACAGGAGTGTGCCGTTCGGACTGCGGAGCAGGAACCCGTGCTTGGAATTTCCAGAGCCAGGTCAATGACAGCGCCTGGGGCTAGCCCGGCCACATGCAAAACCCTGTCCCTCCCTGGAGCAGCATCTGGCCACGTGGGGGCGCTGGAGCAGCACAGGAACCCCGGAAGATGCCCTCCGGTCTGGGGGCGTGTCCATAAGAGTGCCGCCCACTACCCTGTCGGCCATTGGTCTAGATTTGGGCCAGCAGTCTGTGCATGGCTCACAGCCTAGGCCCCCGCCTGTTCGCCGGATCTCCTAGGGCCCGTTCACCCCGTCCTGCGTTTCTGGCACCCCTTTCTTCGGCCTCACGCCAACACCCCCACACACCAGCCCCCGCCTTCTGACAATCCCCCTCACTCCCCGCCCCCAAAAGAGCTAGTCGGTCCCACAGGTTTACTGCAGCCTGGGCCGCCATTACGCCCCACTTGTTGTGCTCTTATGTCGCGTCCCTTCGCCTCTGCCCCAGCTCGGGGTCACCGCCAAGGCCAAGAGGAACGTGAGAGGCGGTCAGAGGAAGGCGGGAGCGTCCCGGGACCCCGCACCTTCCAAGCTGTGAGCCCAGGTACTCAGGGGGCAGGGCCCCGCCCCCACCCCCCCTCCCCCACCCCGCAGCCTGCCGTCGTGATGCAGTGCGCAGCTGGGACCTTGTCACCAGCAGTTGTCACGCCAGGCCAAGAGGCCACCCTCTTCAGGGTGGAGGCGGTGGAGGAGGGCGAGGCCCTGGTGGACGGAGACGTGGCGGGGATCGGGCGGGAGTTCCAGCTGCTTGCGGAAGACATCGTGGAGGAGGTGGAGGTTGTGGCGGATGAGGAGCAGGAACAGCGGCCCTCCCAGGAGCTAGAGGAGAAGACGGTGGAGGAGCAGGGCCAGGAAAGGCCCGGAGGCCCTTGTGAGCGCCAGGAGCTGGATGCCCTGCAGGCACTGGCCGCCCTGCAGGTAGAACTGAGCTCTGAGCGTGAGCAAAACCGCAGGGCTTACGTTCAGTTCATGCGCAAGAACCATCAGAGGAGGAAGCGTCACTTGGCTCGGAGGAGCGCCATCATCCAGGGCATCCCTGGCTTCTGGGCCAAAGCTGTATCCTTTGCGCTGCTCCTTGGGGTCCGCTGCTCAGGAGGACGAGGAAGGGGAGAAGGGGCAGGAGCAGGCGGAGGGGGTGGAGGCGAGGGCACAGGAAGGGCGCCGGAGGCCACTGAAGGAAATGCGGTCCTGGGCAATTGGCAGGCTCCAAAGGCACAGCCGAGTAGGGCCTGGGCAGGGCCACAGGTGGACGTGTCGCAGCCATGCCTTTGAGTGTCTCCTTCAGGCCTGCATCTGAGGAGGCGCAGCCCCCGAGGCCTCTAAGTCAACATTGACCAGAGACGGTACACAAGAGCAGCGTTCGCAGACAGTTATTGGTGTAAATGTGGGTGATCCCGGCACATTGCTGGGGCATGTGAGTCATTCACACACACACGCACACACGCACACGCACACGCACACACACACACACGTACACATAAACACACACACACACACACCCAAGAAGCCCTTTACTTTCAGACACGGTTTGTCACAAGGACTGCAAGTCTGACCGTATAAGCAGTGACATGCCACTACCCAGCATACACAGGTCTGGAGGAGCAGAGTAGCGGTCAGAAACAGCCCCTGCTTGGGGAATGCAGATGCACACCATCCCAAGGGGCCCAGAGCCATGAGCGTGTCTGATGGTATGGCAGGTCCTGAGGATATCAGCAGTGGCCGGGCAAGAGGCAGTGCCCGCCAAGCTCCTTGCAGATGCGTGTTCCAGTATCCTTGTTCCACCCCAGACTAGGGCTGATGCTCCTGGCTCTTCTTGGCCGGCATGTGGCCTGAATGGCTCCTTGACCTAAAGCAGATTATGAGCCACCCTCAAGTCTCCGTCCTGATCAGCGACCAAGATCAAGACTTTCTCGGCTACATGATGGACTTGAAGGTCAGTGAGGGAGACTGAGGAAGGGTGGGTATGGGACCTGGCGGGGAGTGGGAGGAACGTGTTAGCCATGTTCCTGTGCTGTGAGACTTTGGAGAGGCATCGGGGAAGCTGATCATGCCTGCCTTGGAGGCAAGCTGAGGCCCCTAGAAGCTTGCACCTTTTCCCTCCTCGCTATCCTGGCAGGTGCAGGTGCGGAGCCATTCGCCGTCTCGCTGCAAGCTGGTCTTTTCCTTTCGGGACAACCCCTACTTCTTGAACTCGGTGATCATTAAGGAGTATTACCTTGACATCACTGGTAAAAGGTGGCTCCCGGGGTGATGAGTGTGGGTGTGCAAGCGTGTGGATGATGCACCTGCGGTGTCCACCCCAGTCTCCCCTGTCTGTCTGCAGGGTACAGGGCACGTCGATCCACTCCAGTCCACTGGTTCTGGGACTTTGAACGGGGAGCCCCCAGCCGCAGGCTGGACACCAGGAGCCTTAACTTTCTCAACTGGCTGTCAGGCCACAACGGCCCAGAATCGAACAGGATTGCTGAGGTGGGGTTGCTTTGGGCTTGCACACAGTTGGTGGTTGATGTTGGAGTTCTTGGCTGCTCATGGGAGGGTTGGGAGCCTGGTCAGCCCCTGGCTGACCTTGCTCGTGTTGCCTGCAGATCATCAGCGAAGACGTGTGGGACGATCCCCTGAAGTACTACCTCAGGGAGGAAGGTTCGTCCATGAGAGACAACTGACAGAAACACATGTGGTGATGGGGTCTGGAGGTAGGCCCCGTAGGGACAGCCGAATAGTAGCTGGGACACAGTACTTTCTTTCGCAAATGGGGATGCTCAGGCTCATGCAAACTGGCTGCAGAGCCAGAGCCTGAGTCAAGCATGCAGCAGGTGACTTGCTGAGACTGGGGGCTGGGGGGGACTCGGTGTGTCCGAGAGCGCAGTAAGTCCCCCTCCAGTCAGCTGTGGTGGCAGCGCGAGAGTCCTAGGTGATACGACTAGAGGCAGGGTGAATTAAGTGCCTGTGTCAGAATCATCTGTCCTTGGGTCCTGCCATTCCCCCGGCGTCCTTCCTCTCACTGAGTTTGAGAATGCCTGGGCCCTTCACTTCCGCCCCTTAACCTAGGATGGCCTGTCATTGAAAGGGCGTCCTGTCCAGGGCCCCAGTGCACCTGTGCGCTGACTTTGGGATCTTGTGTGAATTTCCACATCCAATACTCTGATCTCACCAGCACCACACCTGCTGAGCTTGAAGTTGCTTCAGGGAAAATCCGGACGTCTCTGGGAGGAGGTGGACAGGGAGCCCCAAGGGCAGGACATGGTGCCTAGTGACACCATCTCCGTCATTGCTGGACACGGGTCTTCGGCTCCTGAAACCCCTGTGTTCCCTGTTTGCGTCCGTGTCTACGTGCAAAGCATGTGTGTGTGTACACGCGTGTGCTTGTGTCACCTGTCTTTATGCGGGTGTGTGTGTGTGTGTCCGGCCCAGGGCGGACGCAGAGATGAAGGCGACGGGAGAGGAGGTGACGAGCGACCAGAAGAGGAGGCACGAGGCGTCCCCAGGCTGACGGAGGTTGGTCACCGACTCTCCGCATGACCGTATCCGGGATGGGAATGAGGAAAAGATGGCCAGTGATACCTGCGGACCGTGGCTCGAGAAATCCGCAATTAGACCAAATCCAAAACACGCTCGCCACTTCTAACTTGTGGTTGTGTGTGCTTGGACCAGGGAGAGGGAAGTGCATGGTCTGAGGATTCCGCGAGGGCAAATCAGGTGGGGCGGGGCTTTGAAACCGCTGCCTGAGGAGCCCTCAGTCCATGGGGACGTGGGCCGGCCTCTGGAAATGGTGGGCGAGGGTACGGCTGGACCCGGGGTGGAGAGGAGGCCAAGTTCCTGTAGAGAAGAGCAGAGACCCGAAGGAGAAAGAGGCACAGATTGCCTGCTGCACTGGGGACTTGTTCCACACACGGAAGAAGGAGACCCGGGAGGGCCCTGGGCCAGTGCTGCCCAGGATCGGCCCATCGGCCCGCACGCTGTCTCCACGAGGGTGGCACACACTGGCATGATGCGAAACACAACGCAAGATGTGCTAAGCTAGGCTGTCCATGCAAAACTACAGGCACGCGAGGAGAGACAGGGTGTGAGCGTGGCAGACGTCCAGGCATTTCCAGCCTCCTCGGCAGGGCAGAAAGGCGAGGGAGGCGCAGGTGTGGGTGTACGTGTGCGTCCCTCTGCCGGAGTGTGCCTGTGAGGGAGGGAAGAGGGAGGAAGCAAGGACGGTGGGCTACTTGCATGTGCCAAGGGACCTCGGGAGAATGGCAGACAGGGAAGCCCCTGGGGGCGGTTGAGAGCCTGCTGGTGGATTTCAGGGCCCAGGGGCTAGGCATTAGCGGCCCTGCCAAAGACACCCCATGGGTCGTGCTCCAAGTCCTGACGTGAATTCCTTCCTTCCTCTGGGGTCTTGCCCCCGGCTCTGGGGGGCGGGGGGGGGCCAGAGGGGCTAAGGGGCGCGTCTGCCCCAGACGGAGGTTTCTGGCAGTGTCGCTGGAGCAGAATCTCTGATTCTGTCGTAGGGCATCTGCACCAGATGACACTCAGAGGCACCCTGCCTTCCAGGTGACCGTCTTGGATGTCCCCGGGCCCAAGCGGGGACTGGCTTCCTTGGCATGTGGGCTGTGTAGGCAAGCAGGGATGCCTGACTGTCGGGAATTCTAGCTGGGCCTAATGAGAGCAACTGAAAGAGAGTCTTGGCATTTAGCAAAGCAGTGAGGCCCGGGTGGTACAAGGCCTCTTGGTGCCTTTGAGGTAGCAAAGCTGCTTTCTGCCCAGGGAGGCATGAGCTGTGGGCCCAGACAGGGCCGGGTGCCCAGGGCAGCATCGGTTCAGGGACTGAGTGCGTCTGGGTAGTGTTAAAGAGAAGGGACGGCGTGTAGGGTTGCCGCCTTACCTTTACGGCCTCAGGTTCCGTGCCTTGTATCGGAAGAGTGCCTGTATCCACGTGCTCCTTCTTCACAAGATTGGATCAGACCCAGGCCTGTCACAGTCTCTTGGGGCCCTTGCAGGCCCGGGCGTCTCTTTGGCCTTTTCCTGCTACAGGGAGACAGGGAGACAGGTGCACTCAGCAAGCTACACAGGTGGGAAGCACAGGGGCCTCACTCGGAGTGTTGTGGGCCCTGACGGCTGGTGGGCTAGCAACAGGGCCACGCCATTGACAAGGAACGACCTAGATAGATGCACACGGAGAAAGCGGTTCTCCAAGTCAGCGGAGGCCAGCGCTCCTTGTTTTCTGGTTCCCTGAGGGAAGGCACAGACAATGGATCCGGCCAACGTGACTGGTACTGTGAAGCTGTCCAAGGTGATGGGAGAAGGCAGAACACAGGCGCCTGTCACTCAGCTGGCCACAGCGAGCAAATCCTGGGTCCTGCCCTTGCCCAAACCCCCGACAAATACTCCTGAGCGCACATCTCGGTTCCTGCACCGAACCAGGCCAGGTCCTGCACTTCTTCAAGCCCCCGACCGACACTCCTGGGCCAGCATCGGACTCTCAGGCTTGTTCCTGGCCTTAGTCAAGCCCCTGGAACACATTCCTGAGCCCACAACGCGCTCTGTACCCCTGAACTACGGTGTGTCCTCCCCTTGTTCAAGCCCCCAGGAAACACTACTGAGCCCGCATCTCACTCGCTGCATTGAACCTGGCTGGCTCCTTGTCTTGTTCAAGCCCCCGACAGATACTCCGGAACCCACATCTCGGTCCCTGCACTGATCCCGGCTGGGTGCTGCCCTTGTTCCCGACCCCGACAAATACTCCTGAGCCCACATCTCGGGCCCTGCACTGAATCGGGTGGGCCCTGCCCATCTTCCAGCCCCGACAAACTCTCCTGAGCCCACATCCCGGTCCCTGCACTGAAGCAGGCTGGGTGCTTCCCATGTTCAAGCCCCGACAAGCACTCCTGAGCCCACATCTCGGGCCCTGCACCGACCCAGTCTGGGTCCTGCCCTTGTTCAAGCCGCTGAACAAATACCCCTGAGCCGGCTTCTCTGTCCCTGCCGTGAACCAGGCCAGGAGCTGCACGTGTTGAAGCCACTGACCAACACTTCTGGGCCTGCATCTGATTCTCAGGCTGGTTCCTGGCCTGAGGTCAGCCCCCAGCAAACAGTATTGAGCCCACAGCTGGCTCCCTGCTCCTGAACTCAACTAAGGTGTGTCCGCCCCTTGTTCAACCACCCCCCACCCCCACCCCCCAGGAAACACCACTGTGCCTGCATCTCACTCGCTGCATTGAACCAGGCTGGGTCCTGCGCTTGTTCAAACCCCCGACAAATCCTCCTGAGCCCACCCCTCGGTCCCTGCACTGAACCAGGCTGGATCCTCCCTTTGTTCAAGCCCCTGACAAACACACCTGACACCACCTCTCGGTCCCGTCATCGAGCCAGGCTGGGTCCTGCCCATGATCAAGCAGCCGATAAACACTCCTTGGAGCACATCTCGGTCCCTGCACTGATCCAGGCTGGATCCTGCCCTTGTTCATCCCGACAGACACTCCCGAGGCCACAGCACAGTCCCTGCCATGACCCAGGCTGGGTCCTGCCTTTGTTCAAGCCCCCGACAAACACTCTTGAGCCTACATCTCGGTCCATGCAACTGAATCGGGTCGGCCCTGCCCATGCCCAAGCTCTTTGTAGAACGCATATATCGTGTGTCAGGACTATAGGATGGCTGGTTTAGCTTGATCCTCTTGCTGCTCCAGGCCCCACAGGCTTGGGCCACAGGGCAGGCTGGGATGTGTTCTCACATGGAGAACAGAACCACTTTGAAAGGGCCTCCATAGGGTCGATGGCAGCCGTGCATGTCTCCGACACCGGTGAGTCGTGGGACTTAACGGGGAGCTGTCCTTAGCGTCTCCCTGGCCGGCATTCGCACAAGGTTCAGGGGGGGTCCCTCATGCCAGCAGAGCGGGCCTCGTTTCTCCCTCTGCGCACAGTGTGGCCACGGCACCTCAGGCTTGTGCAGCTTTCACGTCGGCCCAGCGAGGGAGGGAGGGTCGCCCGTCCCCTTCTGCGCTTCAGCAGTGACCGCCCACTGTTGGCTTTCAAGGTCGAGAAAGCACTCTCCGAACGTGTGGACTAAAACCCTCTGAACTCCCACCGGTGAAACTCACTCAGGACGAGAAGGGCTTGCCTTCACGCCAAGGATAAGCGTCTCTTCTGAGCGCTGGTGTCCACAGAGTTGCAGACGGCAACAGCACTACTTAGAGAGACGGAGACACACAGACACCAGCGGCTGCTACACACGCGGAAGGACTGCCCAACACAGTGCTATGCCAGAAGCAAAGATACAGAGACACAGAGCGAGCGCTGTACACTAAGGCGCTGGTGTTCCCGAACAGTGGAGATCCACTGTAGCGCTGTAGGTGGGGTTCTTCCCTACTCCCCTAGCATCCGGACAGCAGCAGGCTCTCTGTCCCTTGAAGAAAAGTATCCAGCCCCTTGGCACCCCTGCGTATCCCTTGGATACTCAGGGAGAGCTCTCAGTTATTGCCAGTCCCAGGGGACACAGGAGTGTGCCGTTCGGACTGCGGAGCAGGAACCCGTGCTTGGAATTTCCAGAGCCAGGTCAATGACAGCGCCTGGGGCTAGCCCGGCCACATGCAAAACCCTGTCCCTCCCTGGAGCAGAATCTGGCCACGTGGGGGCGCTGGAGCAGCACAGGAACCCCGGAAGATGCCCTCCGGTCTGGGGGCGTGTCCATAAGAGTGCCGCCCACTACCCTGTCGGCCATTGGTCTAGATTTGGGCCAGCAGTCTGTGCATGGCTCACAGCCTAGGCCCCCGCCTGTTCGCCGGATCTCCTAGGGCCCGTTCACCCCGTCCTGCGTTTCTGGCACCCCTTTCTTCGGCCTCACGCCAACACCCCCACACACCAGCCCCCGCCTTCTGACAATCCCCCTCACTCCCCGCCCCCAAAAGAGCTAGTCGGTCCCACAGGTTTACTGCAGCCTGGGCCGCCATTACGCCCCACTTGCTGTGCTCTTATGTCGCGTCCCTTCGCCTCTGCCCCAGCTCGGGGTCACCGCCAAGGCCAAGAGGAACGTGAGAGGCGGTCAGAGGAAGGCGGGAGCGTCCCGGGACCCCGCACCTTCCAAGCTGTGAGCCCAGGTACTCAGGGGGCAGGGCCCCGCCCCCACCCCCCCTCCCCCACCCCGCAGCCTGCCGTCGTGATGCAGTGCGCAGCTGGGACCTTGTCACCAGCAGTTGTCACGCCAGGCCAAGGGGCCACCCTCTTCAGGGTGGAGGCGGTGGAGGAGGGCGAGGCCCTGGTGGACGGAGACGTGGCGGGGATCGGGCGGGAGTTCCAGCTGCTTGCGGAAGACATCGTGGAGGAGGTGGAGGTTGTGGCGGATGAGGAGCAGGAACAGCGGCCCTCCCAGGAGCTAGAGGAGAAGACGGTGGAGGAGCAGGGCCAGGAAAGGCCCGGAGGCCCTTGTGAGCGCCAGGAGCTGGATGCCCTGCAGGCACTGGCCGCCCTGCAGGTAGAACTGAGCTCTGAGCGTGAGCAAAACCGCAGGGCTTACGTTCAGTTCATGCGCAAGAACCATCAGAGGAGGAAGCGTCACTTGGCTCGGAGGAGCGCCATCATCCAGGGCATCCCTGGCTTCTGGGCCAAAGCTGTATCCTTTGCGCTGCTCCTTGGGGTCCGCTGCTCAGGAGGACGAGGAAGGGGAGAAGGGGCAGGAGCAGGCGGAGGGGGTGGAGGCGAGGGCACAGGAAGGGCGCCGGAGGCCACTGAAGGAAATGCGGTCCTGGGCAATTGGCAGGCTCCAAAGGCACAGCCGAGTAGGGCCTGGGCAGGGCCACGGGTGGACGTGTCGCAGCCATGCCTTTGAGTGTCTCCTTCAGGCCTGCATCTGAGGAGGCGCAGCCCCCGAGGCCTCTAAGTCAACATTGACCAGAGACGGTACACAAGAGCAGCGTTCGCAGACAGTTATTGGTGTAAATGTGGGTGATCCCGGCACATTGCTGGGGCATGTGAGTCATTCACACACACACGCACACGCACACGCACACACACACACACGTACACATAAACACACACACACATACCCAAGAAGCCCTTTACTTTCAGACACGGTTTGTCACAAGGACTGCAAGTCTGACCGTATAAGCAGTGACATGCCACTACCCAGCATACACAGGTCTGGAGGAGCAGAGTAGCGGTCAGAAACAGCCCCTGCTTGGGGAATGCAGATGCACACCATCCCAAGGGGCCCAGAGCCATGAGCGTGTCTGATGGTATGGCAGGTCCTGAGGATATCAGCAGTGGCCGGGCAAGAGGCAGTGCCCGCCAAGCTCCTTGCAGATGCGTGTTCCAGTATCCTTGTTCCACCCCAGACTAGGGCTGATGCTCCTGGCTCTTCTTGGCCGGCATGTGGCCTGAATGGCTCCTTGACCTAAAGCAGATTATGAGCCACCCTCAAGTCTCCGTCCTGATCAGCGACCAAGATCAAGACTTTCTCGGCTACATGATGGACTTGAAGGTCAGTGAGGGAGACTGAGGAAGGGTGGGTATGGGACCTGGCGGGGAGTGGGAGGAACGTGTTAGCCATGTTCCTGTGCTGTGAGACTTTGGAGAGGCATCGGGGAAGCTGATCATGCCTGCCTTGGAGGCAAGCTGAGGCCCCTAGAAGCTTGCACCTTTTCCCTCCTCGCTATCCTGGCAGGTGCAGGTGCGGAGCCATTCGCCGTCTCGCTGCAAGCTGGTCTTTTCCTTTCGGGACAACCCCTACTTCTTGAACTCGGTGATCATTAAGGAGTATTACCTTGACATCACTGGTAAAAGGTGGCTCCCGGGGTGATGAGTGTGGGTGTGCAAGCGTGTGGATGATGCACCTGCGGTGTCCACCCCAGTCTCCCCTGTCTGTCTGCAGGGTACAGGGCACGTCGATCCACTCCAGTCCACTGGTTCTGGGACTTTGAACGGGGAGCCCCCAGCCGCAGGCTGGACACCAGGAGCCTTAACTTTCTCAACTGGCTGTCAGGCCACAACGGCCCAGAATCGAACAGGATTGCTGAGGTGGGGTTGCTTTGGGCTTGCACACAGTTGGTGGTTGATGTTGGAGTTCTTGGCTGCTCATGGGAGGGTTGGGAGCCTGGTCAGCCCCTGGCTGACCTTGCTCGTGTTGCCTGCAGATCATCAGCGAAGACGTGTGGGACGATCCCCTGAAGTACTACCTCAGGGAGGAAGGTTCGTCCATGAGAGACAACTGACAGAAACACATGTGGTGATGGGGTCTGGAGGTAGGCCCCGTAGGGACAGCCGAATAGTAGCTGGGACACAGTACTTTCTTTCGCAAATGGGGATGCTCAGGCTCATGCAAACTGGCTGCAGAGCCAGAGCCTGAGTCAAGCATGCAGCAGGTGACTTGCTGAGACTGGGGGCTGGGGGGGACTCGGTGTGTCCGAGAGCGCAGTAAGTCCCCCTCCAGTCAGCTGTGGTGGCAGCGCGAGAGTCCTAGGTGATACGACTAGAGGCAGGGTGAATTAAGTGCCTGTGTCAGAATCATCTGTCCTTGGGTCCTGCCATTCCCCCGGCGTCCTTCCTCTCACTGAGTTTGAGAATGCCTGGGCCCTTCACTTCCGCCCCTTAACCTAGGATGGCCTGTCATTGAAAGGGCGTCCTGTCCAGGGCCCCAGTGCACCTGTGCGCTGACTTTGGGATCTTGTGTGAATTTCCACATCCAATACTCTGATCTCACCAGCACCACACCTGCTGAGCTTGAAGTTGCTTCAGGGAAAATCCGGACGTCTCTGGGAGGAGGTGGACAGGGAGCCCCAAGGGCAGGACATGGTGCCTAGTGACACCATCTCCGTCATTGCTGGACACGGGTCTTCGGCTCCTGAAACCCCTGTGTTCCCTGTTTGCGTCCGTGTCTACGTGCAAAGCATGTGTGTGTGTACACGCGTGTGCTTGTGTCACCTGTCTTTATGCGGGTGTGTGTGTGTGTGTCCGGCCCAGGGCGGACGCAGAGATGAAGGCGACGGGAGAGGAGGTGACGAGCGACCAGAAGAGGAGGCACGAGGCGTCCCCAGGCTGACGGAGGTTGGTCACCGACTCTCCGCATGACCGTATCCGGGATGGGAATGAGGAAAAGATGGCCAGTGATACCTGCGGACCGTGGCTCGAGAAATCCGCAATTAGACCAAATCCAAAACACGCTCGCCACTTCTAACTTGTGGTTGTGTGTGCTTGGACCAGGGAGAGGGAAGTGCATGGTCTGAGGATTCCGCGAGGGCAAATCAGGTGGGGCGGGGCTTTGAAACCGCTGCCTGAGGAGCCCTCAGTCCATGGGGACGTGGGCCGGCCTCTGGAAATGGTGGGCGAGGGTACGGCTGGACCCGGGGTGGAGAGGAGGCCAAGTTCCTGTAGAGAAGAGCAGAGACCCGAAGGAGAAAGAGGCACAGATTGCCTGCTGCACTGGGGACTTGTTCCACACACGGAAGAAGGAGACCCGGGAGGGCCCTGGGCCAGTGCTGCCCAGGATCGGCCCATCGGCCCGCACGCTGTCTCCACGAGGGTGGCACACACTGGCATGATGCGAAACACAACGCAAGATGTGCTAAGCTAGGCTGTCCATGCAAAACCACAGGCACGCGAGGAGAGACAGGGTGTGAGCGTGGCAGACGTCCAGGCATTTCCAGCCTCCTCGGCAGGGCAGAAAGGCGAGGGAGGCGCAGGTGTGGGTGTACGTGTGCGTCCCTCTGCCGGAGTGTGCCTGTGAGGGAGGGAAGAGGGAGGAAGCAAGGACGGTGGGCTACTTGCATGTGCCAAGGGACCTCGGGAGAATGGCAGACAGGGAAGCCCCTGGGGGCGGTTGAGAGCCTGCTGGTGGATTTCAGGGCCCAGGGGCTAGGCATTAGCGGCCCTGCCAAAGACACCCCATGGGTCGTGCTCCAAGTCCTGACGTGAATTCCTTCCTTCCTCTGGGGTCTTGCCCCCGGCTCTGGGGGGCGGGGGGGGGCCAGAGGGGCTAAGGGGCGCGTCTGCCCCAGACGGAGGTTTCTGGCAGTGTCGCTGGAGCAGAATCTCTGATTCTGTCGTAGGGCATCTGCACCAGATGACACTCAGAGGCACCCTGCCTTCCAGGTGACCGTCTTGGATGTCCCCGGGCCCAAGCGGGGACTGGCTTCCTTGGCATGTGGGCTGTGTAGGCAAGCAGGGATGCCTGACTGTCGGGAATTCTAGCTGGGCCTAATGAGAGCAACTGAAAGAGAGTCTTGGCATTTAGCAAAGCAGTGAGGCCCGGGTGGTACAAGGCCTCTTGGTGCCTTTGAGGTAGCAAAGCTGCTTTCTGCCCAGGGAGGCATGAGCTGTGGGCCCAGACAGGGCCGGGTGCCCAGGGCAGCATCGGTTCAGGGACTGAGTGCGTCTGGGTAGTGTTAAAGAGAAGGGACGGCGTGTAGGGTTGCCGCCTTACCTTTACGGCCTCAGGTTCCGTGCCTTGTATCGGAAGAGTGCCTGTATCCACGTGCTCCTTCTTCACAAGATTGGATCAGACCCAGGCCTGTCACAGTCTCTTGGGGCCCTTGCAGGCCCGGGCGTCTCTTTGGCCTTTTCCTGCTACAGGGAGACAGGGAGACAGGTGCACTCAGCAAGCTACACAGGTGGGAAGCACAGGGGCCTCACTCGGAGTGTTGTGGGCCCTGACGGCTGGTGGGCTAGCAACAGGGCCACGCCATTGACAAGGAACGACCTAGATAGATGCACACGGAGAAAGCGGTTCTCCAAGTCAGCGGAGGCCAGCGCTCCTTGTTTTCTGGTTCCCTGAGGGAAGGCACAGACAATGGATCCGGCCAACGTGACTGGTACTGTGAAGCTGTCCAAGGTGATGGGAGAAGGCAGAACACAGGCGCCTGTCACTCAGCTGGCCACAGCGAGCAAATCCTGAGTCCTGCCCTTGCCCAAACCCCCGACAAATACTCCTGAGCGCACATCTCGGTTCCTGCACCGAACCAGGCCAGGTCCTGCACTTCTTCAAGCCCCCGACCGACACTCCTGGGCCAGCATCGGACTCTCAGGCTTGTTCCTGGCCTTAGTCAAGCCCCCGGAACGCATTCCTGAGCCCACAACGCGCTCTGTACCCCTGAACTACGGTGTGTCCTCCCCTTGTTCAAGCCCCCAGGAAACACTACTGAGCCCGCATCTCACTCGCTGCATTGAACCTGGCTGGCTCCTTGTCTTGTTCAAGCCCCCGACAGATACTCCGGAACCCACATCTCGGTCCCTGCACTGATCCCGGCTGGGTGCTGCCCTTGTTCCCGACCCCGACAAATACTCCTGAGCCCACATCTCGGGCCCTGCACTGAATCGGGTGGGCCCTGCCCATCTTCCAGCCCCGACAAACTCTCCTGAGCCCACATCCCGGTCCCTGCACTGAAGCAGGCTGGGTGCTTCCCATGTTCAAGCCCCGACAAGCACTCCTGAGCCCACATCTCGGGCCCTGCACCGACCCAGTCTGGGTCCTGCCCTTGTTCAAGCCGCTGAACAAATACCCCTGAGCCGGCTTCTCTGTCCCTGCCGTGAACCAGGCCAGGAGCTGCACGTGTTGAAGCCACTGACCAACACTTCTGGGCCTGCATCTGATTCTCAGGCTGGTTCCTGGCCTGAGGTCAGCCCCCAGCAAACAGTATTGAGCCCACAGCTGGCTCCCTGCTCCTGAACTCAACTAAGGTGTGTCCTCCCCTTGTTCAACCACCCCCCACCCCCACCCCCCAGGAAACACCACTGTGCCTGCATCTCACTCGCTGCATTGAACCAGGCTGGGTCCTGCGCTTGTTCAAACCCCCGACAAATCCTCCTGAGCCCACCCCTCGGTCCCTGCACTGAACCAGGCTGGATCCTCCCTTTGTTCAAGCCCCTGACAAACACACCTGACACCACCTCTCGGTCCCGTCATCGAGCCAGGCTGGGTCCTGCCCATGATCAAGCAGCCGATAAACACTCCTTGGAGCACATCTCGGTCCCTGCACTGATCCAGGCTGGATCCTGCCCTTGTTCATCCCGACAGACACTCCCGAGGCCACAGCACAGTCCCTGCCATGACCCAGGCTGGGTCCTGCCTTTGTTCAAGCCCCCGACAAACACTCTTGAGCCTACATCTCGGTCCATGCAACTGAATCGGGTCGGCCCTGCCCATGCCCAAGCTCTTTGTAGAACGCATATATCGTGTGTCAGGACTATAGGATGGCTGGTTTAGCTTGATCCTCTTGCTGCTCCAGGCCCCACAGGCTTGGGCCACAGGGCAGGCTGGGATGTGTTCTCACATGGAGAACAGAACCACTTTGAAAGGGCCTCCATAGGGTCGATGGCAGCCGTGCATGTCTCCGACACCGGTGAGTCGTGGGACTTAACGGGGAGCTGTCCTTAGCGTCTCCCTGGCCGGCATTCGCACAAGGTTCAGGGGGGGTCCCTCATGCCAGCAGAGCGGGCCTCGTTTCTCCCTCTGCGCACAGTGTGGCCACGGCACCTCAGGCTTGTGCAGCTTTCACGTCGGCCCAGCGAGGGAGGGAGGGTCGCCCGTCCCCTTCTGCGCTTCAGCAGTGACCGCCCACTGTTGGCTTTCAAGGTCGAGAAAGCACTCTCCGAACGTGTGGACTAAAACCCTCTGAACTCCCACCGGTGAAACTCACTCAGGACGAGAAGGGCTTGCCTTCACGCCAAGGATAAGCGTCTCTTCTGAGCGCTGGTGTCCACAGAGTTGCAGACGGCAACAGCACTACTTAGAGAGACGGAGACACACAGACACCAGCGCCTGCTACACACGCGGAAGGACTGCCCAACACAGTGCTATGCCAGAAGCAAAGATACAGAGACACAGAGCGAGCGCTGTACACTAAGGCGCTGGTGTTCCCGAACAGTGGAGATCCACTGTAGCGCTGTAGGTGGGGTTCTTCCCTACTCCCCTAGCATCCGGACAGCAGCAGGCTCTCTGTCCCTTGAAGAAAAGTATCCAGCCCCTTGGCACCCCTGCGTATCCCTTGGATACTCAGGGAGAGCTCTCAGTTATTGCCAGTCCCAGGGGACACAGGAGTGTGCCGTTCGGACTGCGGAGCAGGAACCCGTGCTTGGAATTTCCAGAGCCAGGTCAATGACAGCGCCTGGGGCTAGCCCGGCCACATGCAAAACCCTGTCCCTCCCTGGAGCAGCATCTGGCCACGTGGGGGCGCTGGAGCAGCACAGGAACCCCGGAAGATGCCCTCCGGTCTGGGGGCGTGTCCATAAGAGTGCCGCCCACTACCCTGTCGGCCATTGGTCTAGATTTGGGCCAGCAGTCTGTGCATGGCTCACAGCCTAGGCCCCCGCCTGTTCGCCGGATCTCCTAGGGCCCGTTCACCCCGTCCTGCGTTTCTGGCACCCCTTTCTTCGGCCTCACGCCAACACCCCCACACACCAGCCCCCGCCTTCTGACAATCCCCCTCACTCCCCGCCCCCAAAAGAGCTAGTCGGTCCCACAGGTTTACTGCAGCCTGGGCCGCCATTACGCCCCACTTGCTGTGCTCTTATGTCGCGTCCCTTCGCCTCTGCCCCAGCTCGGGGTCACCGCCAAGGCCAAGAGGAACGTGAGAGGCGGTCAGAGGAAGGCGGGAGCGTCCCGGGACCCCGCACCTTCCAAGCTGTGAGCCCAGGTACTCAGGGGGCAGGGCCCCGCCCCCACCCCCCCTCCCCCACCCCGCAGCCTGCCGTCGTGATGCAGTGCGCAGCTGGGACCTTGTCACCAGCAGTTGTCACGCCAGGCCAAGGGGCCACCCTCTTCAGGGTGGAGGCGGTGGAGGAGGGCGAGGCCCTGGTGGACGGAGACGTGGCGGGGATCGGGCGGGAGTTCCAGCTGCTTGCGGAAGACATCGTGGAGGAGGTGGAGGTTGTGGCGGATGAGGAGCAGGAACAGCGGCCCTCCCAGGAGCTAGAGGAGAAGACGGTGGAGGAGCAGGGCCAGGAAAGGCCCGGAGGCCCTTGTGAGCGCCAGGAGCTGGATGCCCTGCAGGCACTGGCCGCCCTGCAGGTAGAACTGAGCTCTGAGCGTGAGCAAAACCGCAGGGCTTACGTTCAGTTCATGCGCAAGAACCATCAGAGGAGGAAGCGTCACTTGGCTCGGAGGAGCGCCATCATCCAGGGCATCCCTGGCTTCTGGGCCAAAGCTGTATCCTTTGCGCTGCTCCTTGGGGTCCGCTGCTCAGGAGGACGAGGAAGGGGAGAAGGGGCAGGAGCAGGCGGAGGGGGTGGAGGCGAGGGCACAGGAAGGGCGCCGGAGGCCACTGAAGGAAATGCGGTCCTGGGCAATTGGCAGGCTCCAAAGGCACAGCCGAGTAGGGCCTGGGCAGGGCCACAGGTGGACGTGTCGCAGCCATGCCTTTGAGTGTCTCCTTCAGGCCTGCATCTGAGGAGGCGCAGCCCCCGAGGCCTCTAAGTCAACATTGACCAGAGACGGTACACAAGAGCAGCGTTCGCAGACAGTTATTGGTGTAAATGTGGGTGATCCCGGCACATTGCTGGGGCATGTGAGTCATTCACACACACACGCACACACGCACACGCACACACACACACACACACACACACACACACACGTACACATAAACACACACACACATACCCAAGAAGCCCTTTACTTTCAGACACGGTTTGTCACAAGGACTGCAAGTCTGACCGTATAAGCAGTGACATGCCGCTACCCAGCATACACAGGTCTGGAGGAGCAGAGTAGCGGTCAGAAACAGCCCCTGCTTGGGGAATGCAGATGCACACCATCCCAAGGGGCCCAGAGCCATGAGCGTGTCTGATGGTATGGCAGGTCCTGAGGATATCAGCAGTGGCCGGGCAAGAGGCAGTGCCCGCCAAGCTCCTTGCAGATGCGTGTTCCAGTATCCTTGTTCCACCCCAGACTAGGGCTGATGCTCCTGGCTCTTCTTGGCCGGCATGTGGCCTGAATGGCTCCTTGACCTAAAGCAGATTATGAGCCACCCTCAAGTCTCCGTCCTGATCAGCGACCAAGATCAAGACTTTCTCGGCTACATGATGGACTTGAAGGTCAGTGAGGGAGACTGAGGAAGGGTGGGTATGGGACCTGGCGGGGAGTGGGAGGAACGTGTTAGCCATGTTCCTGTGCTGTGAGACTTTGGAGAGGCATCGGGGAAGCTGATCATGCCTGCCTTGGAGGCAAGCTGAGGCCCCTAGAAGCTTGCACCTTTTCCCTCCTCGCTATCCTGGCAGGTGCAGGTGCGGAGCCATTCGCCGTCTCGCTGCAAGCTGGTCTTTTCCTTTCGGGACAACCCCTACTTCTTGAACTCGGTGATCATTAAGGAGTATTACCTTGACATCACTGGTAAAAGGTGGCTCCCGGGGTGATGAGTGTGGGTGTGCAAGCGTGTGGATGATGCACCTGCGGTGTCCACCCCAGTCTCCCCTGTCTGTCTGCAGGGTACAGGGCACGTCGATCCACTCCAGTCCACTGGTTCTGGGACTTTGAACGGGGAGCCCCCAGCCGCAGGCTGGACACCAGGAGCCTTAACTTTCTCAACTGGCTGTCAGGCCACAACGGCCCAGAATCGAACAGGATTGCTGAGGTGGGGTTGCTTTGGGCTTGCACACAGTTGGTGGTTGATGTTGGAGTTCTTGGCTGCTCATGGGAGGGTTGGGAGCCTGGTCAGCCCCTGGCTGACCTTGCTCGTGTTGCCTGCAGATCATCAGCGAAGACGTGTGGGACGATCCCCTGAAGTACTACCTCAGGGAGGAAGGTTCGTCCATGAGAGACAACTGACAGAAACACATGTGGTGATGGGGTCTGGAGGTAGGCCCCGTAGGGACAGCCGAATAGTAGCTGGGACACAGTACTTTCTTTCGCAAATGGGGATGCTCAGGCTCATGCAAACTGGCTGCAGAGCCAGAGCCTGAGTCAAGCATGCAGCAGGTGACTTGCTGAGACTGGGGGCTGGGGGGGACTCGGTGTGTCCGAGAGCGCAGTAAGTCCCCCTCCAGTCAGCTGTGGTGGCAGCGCGAGAGTCCTAGGTGATACGACTAGAGGCAGGGTGAATTAAGTGCCTGTGTCAGAATCATCTGTCCTTGGGTCCTGCCATTCCCCCGGCGTCCTTCCTCTCACTGAGTTTGAGAATGCCTGGGCCCTTCACTTCCGCCCCTTAACCTAGGATGGCCTGTCATTGAAAGGGCGTCCTGTCCAGGGCCCCAGTGCACCTGTGCGCTGACTTTGGGATCTTGTGTGAATTTCCACATCCAATACTCTGATCTCACCAGCACCACACCTGCTGAGCTTGAAGTTGCTTCAGGGAAAATCCGGACGTCTCTGGGAGGAGGTGGACAGGGAGCCCCAAGGGCAGGACATGGTGCCTAGTGACACCATCTCCGTCATTGCTGGACACGGGTCTTCGGCTCCTGAAACCCCTGTGTTCCCTGTTTGCGTCCGTGTCTACGTGCAAAGCATGTGTGTGTGTACACGCGTGTGCTTGTGTCACCTGTCTTTATGCGGGTGTGTGTGTGTGTGTCCGGCCCAGGGCGGACGCAGAGATGAAGGCGACGGGAGAGGAGGTGACGAGCGACCAGAAGAGGAGGCACGAGGCGTCCCCAGGCTGACGGAGGTTGGTCACCGACTCTCCGCATGACCGTATCCGGGATGGGAATGAGGAAAAGATGGCCAGTGATACCTGCGGACCGTGGCTCGAGAAATCCGCAATTAGACCAAATCCAAAACACGCTCGCCACTTCTAACTTGTGGTTGTGTGTGCTTGGACCAGGGAGAGGGAAGTGCATGGTCTGAGGATTCCGCGAGGGCAAATCAGGTGGGGCGGGGCTTTGAAACCGCTGCCTGAGGAGCCCTCAGTCCATGGGGACGTGGGCCGGCCTCTGGAAATGGTGGGCGAGGGTACGGCTGGACCCGGGGTGGAGAGGAGGCCAAGTTCCTGTAGAGAAGAGCAGAGACCCGAAGGAGAAAGAGGCACAGATTGCCTGCTGCACTGGGGACTTGTTCCACACACGGAAGAAGGAGACCCGGGAGGGCCCTGGGCCAGTGCTGCCCAGGATCGGCCCATCGGCCCGCACGCTGTCTCCACGAGGGTGGCACACACTGGCATGATGCGAAACACAACGCAAGATGTGCTAAGCTAGGCTGTCCATGCAAAACCACAGGCACGCGAGGAGAGACAGGGTGTGAGCGTGGCAGACGTCCAGGCATTTCCAGCCTCCTCGGCAGGGCAGAAAGGCGAGGGAGGCGCAGGTGTGGGTGTACGTGTGCGTCCCTCTGCCGGAGTGTGCCTGTGAGGGAGGGAAGAGGGAGGAAGCAAGGACGGTGGGCTACTTGCATGTGCCAAGGGACCTCGGGAGAATGGCAGACAGGGAAGCCCCTGGGGGCGGTTGAGAGCCTGCTGGTGGATTTCAGGGCCCAGGGGCTAGGCATTAGCGGCCCTGCCAAAGACACCCCATGGGTCGTGCTCCAAGTCCTGACGTGAATTCCTTCCTTCCTCTGGGGTCTTGCCCCCGGCTCTGGGGGGCGGGGGGGGGCCAGAGGGGCTAAGGGGCGCGTCTGCCCCAGACGGAGGTTTCTGGCAGTGTCGCTGGAGCAGAATCTCTGATTCTGTCGTAGGGCATCTGCACCAGATGACACTCAGAGGCACCCTGCCTTCCAGGTGACCGTCTTGGATGTCCCCGGGCCCAAGCGGGGACTGGCTTCCTTGGCATGTGGGCTGTGTAGGCAAGCAGGGATGCCTGACTGTCGGGAATTCTAGCTGGGCCTAATGAGAGCAACTGAAAGAGAGTCTTGGCATTTAGCAAAGCAGTGAGGCCCGGGTGGTACAAGGCCTCTTGGTGCCTTTGAGGTAGCAAAGCTGCTTTCTGCCCAGGGAGGCATGAGCTGTGGGCCCAGACAGGGCCGGGTGCCCAGGGCAGCATCGGTTCAGGGACTGAGTGCGTCTGGGTAGTGTTAAAGAGAAGGGACGGCGTGTAGGGTTGCCGCCTTACCTTTACGGCCTCAGGTTCCGTGCCTTGTATCGGAAGAGTGCCTGTATCCACGTGCTCCTTCTTCACAAGATTGGATCAGACCCAGGCCTGTCACAGTCTCTTGGGGCCCTTGCAGGCCCGGGCGTCTCTTTGGCCTTTTCCTGCTACAGGGAGACAGGGAGACAGGTGCACTCAGCAAGCTACACAGGTGGGAAGCACAGGGGCCTCACTCGGAGTGTTGTGGGCCCTGACGGCTGGTGGGCTAGCAACAGGGCCACGCCATTGACAAGGAACGACCTAGATAGATGCACACGGAGAAAGCGGTTCTCCAAGTCAGCGGAGGCCAGCGCTCCTTGTTTTCTGGTTCCCTGAGGGAAGGCACAGACAATGGATCCGGCCAACGTGACTGGTACTGTGAAGCTGTCCAAGGTGATGGGAGAAGGCAGAACACAGGCGCCTGTCACTCAGCTGGCCACAGCGAGCAAATCCTGAGTCCTGCCCTTGCCCAAACCCCCGACAAATACTCCTGAGCGCACATCTCGGTTCCTGCACCGAACCAGGCCAGGTCCTGCACTTCTTCAAGCCCCCGACCGACACTCCTGGGCCAGCATCGGACTCTCAGGCTTGTTCCTGGCCTTAGTCAAGCCCCCGGAACGCATTCCTGAGCCCACAACGCGCTCTGTACCCCTGAACTACGGTGTGTCCTCCCCTTGTTCAAGCCCCCAGGAAACACTACTGAGCCCGCATCTCACTCGCTGCATTGAACCTGGCTGGCTCCTTGTCTTGTTCAAGCCCCCGACAGATACTCCGGAACCCACATCTCGGTCCCTGCACTGATCCCGGCTGGGTGCTGCCCTTGTTCCCGACCCCGACAAATACTCCTGAGCCCACATCTCGGGCCCTGCACTGAATCGGGTGGGCCCTGCCCATCTTCCAGCCCCGACAAACTCTCCTGAGCCCACATCCCGGTCCCTGCACTGAAGCAGGCTGGGTGCTTCCCATGTTCAAGCCCCGACAAGCACTCCTGAGCCCACATCTCGGGCCCTGCACCGACCCAGTCTGGGTCCTGCCCTTGTTCAAGCCGCTGAACAAATACCCCTGAGCCGGCTTCTCTGTCCCTGCCGTGAACCAGGCCAGGAGCTGCACGTGTTGAAGCCACTGACCAACACTTCTGGGCCTGCATCTGATTCTCAGGCTGGTTCCTGGCCTGAGGTCAGCCCCCAGCAAACAGTATTGAGCCCACAGCTGGCTCCCTGCTCCTGAACTCAACTAAGGTGTGTCCGCCCCTTGTTCAACCACCCCCCACCCCCACCCCCCAGGAAACACCACTGTGCCTGCATCTCACTCGCTGCATTGAACCAGGCTGGGTCCTGCGCTTGTTCAAACCCCCGACAAATCCTCCTGAGCCCACCCCTCGGTCCCTGCACTGAACCAGGCTGGATCCTCCCTTTGTTCAAGCCCCTGACAAACACACCTGACACCACCTCTCGGTCCCGTCATCGAGCCAGGCTGGGTCCTGCCCATGATCAAGCAGCCGATAAACACTCCTTGGAGCACATCTCGGTCCCTGCACTGATCCAGGCTGGATCCTGCCCTTGTTCATCCCGACAGACACTCCCGAGGCCACAGCACAGTCCCTGCCATGACCCAGGCTGGGTCCTGCCTTTGTTCAAGCCCCCGACAAACACTCTTGAGCCTACATCTCGGTCCATGCAACTGAATCGGGTCGGCCCTGCCCATGCCCAAGCTCTTTGTAGAACGCATATATCGTGTGTCAGGACTATAGGATGGCTGGTTTAGCTTGATCCTCTTGCTGCTCCAGGCCCCACAGGCTTGGGCCACAGGGCAGGCTGGGATGTGTTCTCACATGGAGAACAGAACCACTTTGAAAGGGCCTCCATAGGGTCGATGGCAGCCGTGCATGTCTCCGACACCGGTGAGTCGTGGGACTTAACGGGGAGCTGTCCTTAGCGTCTCCCTGGCCGGCATTCGCACAAGGTTCAGGGGGGGTCCCTCATGCCAGCAGAGCGGGCCTCGTTTCTCCCTCTGCGCACAGTGTGGCCACGGCACCTCAGGCTTGTGCAGCTTTCACGTCGGCCCAGCGAGGGAGGGAGGGTCGCCCGTCCCCTTCTGCGCTTCAGCAGTGACCGCCCACTGTTGGCTTTCAAGGTCGAGAAAGCACTCTCCGAACGTGTGGACTAAAACCCTCTGAACTCCCACCGGTGAAACTCACTCAGGACGAGAAGGGCTTGCCTTCACGCCAAGGATAAGCGTCTCTTCTGAGCGCTGGTGTCCACAGAGTTGCAGACGGCAACAGCACTACTTAGAGAGACGGAGACACACAGACACCAGCGCCTGCTACACACGCGGAAGGACTGCCCAACACAGTGCTATGCCAGAAGCAAAGATACAGAGACACAGAGCGAGCGCTGTACACTAAGGCGCTGGTGTTCCCGAACAGTGGAGATCCACTGTAGCGCTGTAGGTGGGGTTCTTCCCTACTCCCCTAGCATCCGGACAGCAGCAGGCTCTCTGTCCCTTGAAGAAAAGTATCCAGCCCCTTGGCACCCCTGCGTATCCCTTGGATACTCAGGGAGAGCTCTCAGTTATTGCCAGTCCCAGGGGACACAGGAGTGTGCCGTTCGGACTGCGGAGCAGGAACCCGTGCTTGGAATTTCCAGAGCCAGGTCAATGACAGCGCCTGGGGCTAGCCCGGCCACATGCAAAACCCTGTCCCTCCCTGGAGCAGCATCTGGCCACGTGGGGGCGCTGGAGCAGCACAGGAACCCCGGAAGATGCCCTCCGGTCTGGGGGCGTGTCCATAAGAGTGCCGCCCACTACCCTGTCGGCCATTGGTCTAGATTTGGGCCAGCAGTCTGTGCATGGCTCACAGCCTAGGCCCCCGCCTGTTCGCCGGATCTCCTAGGGCCCGTTCACCCCGTCCTGCGTTTCTGGCACCCCTTTCTTCGGCCTCACGCCAACACCCCCACACACCAGCCCCCGCCTTCTGACAATCCCCCTCACTCCCCGCCCCCAAAAGAGCTAGTCGGTCCCACAGGTTTACTGCAGCCTGGGCCGCCATTACGCCCCACTTGCTGTGCTCTTATGTCGCGTCCCTTCGCCTCTGCCCCAGCTCGGGGTCACCGCCAAGGCCAAGAGGAACGTGAGAGGCGGTCAGAGGAAGGCGGGAGCGTCCCGGGACCCCGCACCTTCCAAGCTGTGAGCCCAGGTACTCAGGGGGCAGGGCCCCGCCCCCACCCCCCCTCCCCCACCCCGCAGCCTGCCGTCGTGATGCAGTGCGCAGCTGGGACCTTGTCACCAGCAGTTGTCACGCCAGGCCAAGGGGCCACCCTCTTCAGGGTGGAGGCGGTGGAGGAGGGCGAGGCCCTGGTGGACGGAGACGTGGCGGGGATCGGGCGGGAGTTCCAGCTGCTTGCGGAAGACATCGTGGAGGAGGTGGAGGTTGTGGCGGATGAGGAGCAGGAACAGCGGCCCTCCCAGGAGCTAGAGGAGAAGACGGTGGAGGAGCAGGGCCAGGAAAGGCCCGGAGGCCCTTGTGAGCGCCAGGAGCTGGATGCCCTGCAGGCACTGGCCGCCCTGCAGGTAGAACTGAGCTCTGAGCGTGAGCAAAACCGCAGGGCTTACGTTCAGTTCATGCGCAAGAACCATCAGAGGAGGAAGCGTCACTTGGCTCGGAGGAGCGCCATCATCCAGGGCATCCCTGGCTTCTGGGCCAAAGCTGTATCCTTTGCGCTGCTCCTTGGGGTCCGCTGCTCAGGAGGACGAGGAAGGGGAGAAGGGGCAGGAGCAGGCGGAGGGGGTGGAGGCGAGGGCACAGGAAGGGCGCCGGAGGCCACTGAAGGAAATGCGGTCCTGGGCAATTGGCAGGCTCCAAAGGCACAGCCGAGTAGGGCCTGGGCAGGGCCACAGGTGGACGTGTCGCAGCCATGCCTTTGAGTGTCTCCTTCAGGCCTGCATCTGAGGAGGCGCAGCCCCCGAGGCCTCTAAGTCAACATTGACCAGAGACGGTACACAAGAGCAGCGTTCGCAGACAGTTATTGGTGTAAATGTGGGTGATCCCGGCACATTGCTGGGGCATGTGAGTCATTCACACACACACGCACACACGCACACGCACACACACACACACACACACACACACACACACGTACACATAAACACACACACACATACCCAAGAAGCCCTTTACTTTCAGACACGGTTTGTCACAAGGACTGCAAGTCTGACCGTATAAGCAGTGACATGCCGCTACCCAGCATACACAGGTCTGGAGGAGCAGAGTAGCGGTCAGAAACAGCCCCTGCTTGGGGAATGCAGATGCACACCATCCCAAGGGGCCCAGAGCCATGAGCGTGTCTGATGGTATGGCAGGTCCTGAGGATATCAGCAGTGGCCGGGCAAGAGGCAGTGCCCGCCAAGCTCCTTGCAGATGCGTGTTCCAGTATCCTTGTTCCACCCCAGACTAGGGCTGATGCTCCTGGCTCTTCTTGGCCGGCATGTGGCCTGAATGGCTCCTTGACCTAAAGCAGATTATGAGCCACCCTCAAGTCTCCGTCCTGATCAGCGACCAAGATCAAGACTTTCTCGGCTACATGATGGACTTGAAGGTCAGTGAGGGAGACTGAGGAAGGGTGGGTATGGGACCTGGCGGGGAGTGGGAGGAACGTGTTAGCCATGTTCCTGTGCTGTGAGACTTTGGAGAGGCATCGGGGAAGCTGATCATGCCTGCCTTGGAGGCAAGCTGAGGCCCCTAGAAGCTTGCACCTTTTCCCTCCTCGCTATCCTGGCAGGTGCAGGTGCGGAGCCATTCGCCGTCTCGCTGCAAGCTGGTCTTTTCCTTTCGGGACAACCCCTACTTCTTGAACTCGGTGATCATTAAGGAGTATTACCTTGACATCACTGGTAAAAGGTGGCTCCCGGGGTGATGAGTGTGGGTGTGCAAGCGTGTGGATGATGCACCTGCGGTGTCCACCCCAGTCTCCCCTGTCTGTCTGCAGGGTACAGGGCACGTCGATCCACTCCAGTCCACTGGTTCTGGGACTTTGAACGGGGAGCCCCCAGCCGCAGGCTGGACACCAGGAGCCTTAACTTTCTCAACTGGCTGTCAGGCCACAACGGCCCAGAATCGAACAGGATTGCTGAGGTGGGGTTGCTTTGGGCTTGCACACAGTTGGTGGTTGATGTTGGAGTTCTTGGCTGCTCATGGGAGGGTTGGGAGCCTGGTCAGCCCCTGGCTGACCTTGCTCGTGTTGCCTGCAGATCATCAGCGAAGACGTGTGGGACGATCCCCTGAAGTACTACCTCAGGGAGGAAGGTTCGTCCATGAGAGACAACTGACAGAAACACATGTGGTGATGGGGTCTGGAGGTAGGCCCCGTAGGGACAGCCGAATAGTAGCTGGGACACAGTACTTTCTTTCGCAAATGGGGATGCTCAGGCTCATGCAAACTGGCTGCAGAGCCAGAGCCTGAGTCAAGCATGCAGCAGGTGACTTGCTGAGACTGGGGGCTGGGGGGGACTCGGTGTGTCCGAGAGCGCAGTAAGTCCCCCTCCAGTCAGCTGTGGTGGCAGCGCGAGAGTCCTAGGTGATACGACTAGAGGCAGGGTGAATTAAGTGCCTGTGTCAGAATCATCTGTCCTTGGGTCCTGCCATTCCCCCGGCGTCCTTCCTCTCACTGAGTTTGAGAATGCCTGGGCCCTTCACTTCCGCCCCTTAACCTAGGATGGCCTGTCATTGAAAGGGCATCCTGTCCAGGGCCCCAGTGCACCTGTGCGCTGACTTTGGGATCTTGTGTGAATTTCCACATCCAATACTCTGATCTCACCAGCACCACACCTGCTGAGCTTGAAGTTGCTTCAGGGAAAATCCGGACGTCTCTGGGAGGAGGTGGACAGGGAGCCCCAAGGGCAGGACATGGTGCCTAGTGACACCATCTCCGTCATTGCTGGACACGGGTCTTCGGCTCCTGAAACCCCTGTGTTCCCTGTTTGCGTCCGTGTCCACGTGCAAAGCATGTGTGTGTGTACACGCGTGTGCTTGTGTCACCTGTCTTTATGCGGGTGTGTGTGTGTGTGTCCGGCCCAGGGCGGACGCAGAGATGAAGGCGACGGGAGAGGAGGTGACGAGCGACCAGAAGAGGAGGCACGAGGCGTCCCCAGGCTGACGGAGGTTGGTCACCGACTCTCCGCATGACCGTATCCGGGATGGGAATGAGGAAAAGATGGCCAGTGATACCTGCGGACCGTGGCTCGAGAAATCCGCAATTAGACCAAATCCAAAACACGCTCGCCACTTCTAACTTGTGGTTGTGTGTGCTTGGACCAGGGAGAGGGAAGTGCATGGTCTGAGGATTCCGCGAGGGCAAATCAGGTGGGGCGGGGCTTTGAAACCGCTGCCTGAGGAGCCCTCAGTCCATGGGGACGTGGGCCGGCCTCTGGAAATGGTGGGCGAGGGTACGGCTGGACCCGGGGTGGAGAGGAGGCCAAGTTCCTGTAGAGAAGAGCAGAGACCCGAAGGAGAAAGAGGCACAGATTGCCTGCTGCACTGGGGACTTGTTCCACACACGGAAGAAGGAGACCCGGGAGGGCCCTGGGCCAGTGCTGCCCAGGATCGGCCCATCGGCCCGCACGCTGTCTCCACGAGGGTGGCACACACTGGCATGATGCGAAACACAACGCAAGATGTGCTAAGCTAGGCTGTCCATGCAAAACCACAGGCACGCGAGGAGAGACAGGGTGTGAGCGTGGCAGACGTCCAGGCATTTCCAGCCTCCTCGGCAGGGCAGAAAGGCGAGGGAGGCGCAGGTGTGGGTGTACGTGTGCGTCCCTCTGCCGGAGTGTGCCTGTGAGGGAGGGAAGAGGGAGGAAGCAAGGACGGTGGGCTACTTGCATGTGCCAAGGGACCTCGGGAGAATGGCAGACAGGGAAGCCCCTGGGGGCGGTTGAGAGCCTGCTGGTGGATTTCAGGGCCCAGGGGCTAGGCATTAGCGGCCCTGCCAAAGACACCCCATGGGTCGTGCTCCAAGTCCTGACGTGAATTCCTTCCTTCCTCTGGGGTCTTGCCCCCGGCTCTGGGGGACGGGGGGGGGCCAGAGGGGCTAAGGGGCGCGTCTGCCCCAGACGGAGGTTTCTGGCAGTGTCGCTGGAGCAGAATCTCTGATTCTGTCGTAGGGCATCTGCACCAGATGACACTCAGAGGCACCCTGCCTTCCAGGTGACCGTCTTGGATGTCCCCGGGCCCAAGCGGGGACTGGCTTCCTTGGCATGTGGGCTGTGTAGGCAAGCAGGGATGCCTGACTGTCGGGAATTCTAGCTGGGCCTAATGAGAGCAACTGAAAGAGAGTCTTGGCATTTAGCAAAGCAGTGAGGCCCGGGTGGTACAAGGCCTCTTGGTGCCTTTGAGGTAGCAAAGCTGCTTTCTGCCCAGGGAGGCATGAGCTGTGGGCCCAGACAGGGCCGGGTGCCCAGGGCAGCATCGGTTCAGGGACTGAGTGCGTCTGGGTAGTGTTAAAGAGAAGGGACGGCGTGTAGGGTTGCCGCCTTACCTTTACGGCCTCAGGTTCCGTGCCTTGTATCGGAAGAGTGCCTGTATCCACGTGCTCCTTCTTCACAAGATTGGATCAGACCCAGGCCTGTCACAGTCTCTTGGGGCCCTTGCAGGCCCGGGCGTCTCTTTGGCCTTTTCCTGCTACAGGGAGACAGGGAGACAGGTGCACTCAGCAAGCTACACAGGTGGGAAGCACAGGGGCCTCACTCGGAGTGTTGTGGGCCCTGACGGCTGGTGGGCTAGCAACAGGGCCACGCCATTGACAAGGAACGACCTAGATAGATGCACACGGAGAAAGCGGTTCTCCAAGTCAGCGGAGGCCAGCGCTCCTTGTTTTCTGGTTCCCTGAGGGAAGGCACAGACAATGGATCCGGCCAACGTGACTGGTACTGTGAAGCTGTCCAAGGTGATGGGAGAAGGCAGAACACAGGCGCCTGTCACTCAGCTGGCCACAGCGAGCAAATCCTGAGTCCTGCCCTTGCCCAAACCCCCGACAAATACTCCTGAGCGCACATCTCGGTTCCTGCACCGAACCAGGCCAGGTCCTGCACTTCTTCAAGCCCCCGACCGACACTCCTGAGCCAGCATCGGACTCTCAGGCTTGTTCCTGGCCTTAGTCAAGCCCCCGGAACACATTCCTGAGCCCACAACGCGCTCTGTACCCCTGAACTACCGTGTGTCCTCCCCTTGTTCAAGCCCCCAGGAAACACTACTGAGCCCGCATCTCACTCGCTGCATTGAACCTGGCTGGCTCCTTGTCTTGTTCAAGCCCCCGACAGATACTCCGGAACCCACATCTCGGTCCCTGCACTGATCCCGGCTGGGTGCTGCCCTTGTTCCCGACCCCGACAAATACTCCTGAGCCCACATCTCGGGCCCTGCACTGAATCGGGTGGGCCCTGCCCATCTTCCAGCCCCGACAAACTCTCCTGAGCCCACATCCCGGTCCCTGCACTGAAGCAGGCTGGGTGCTTCCCATGTTCAAGCCCCGACAAGCACTCCTGAGCCCACATCTCGGGCCCTGCACCGACCCAGTCTGGGTCCTGCCCTTGTTCAAGCCGCTGAACAAATACCCCTGAGCCGGCTTCTCTGTCCCTGCCGTGAACCAGGCCAGGAGCTGCACGTGTTGAAGCCACTGACCAACACTTCTGGGCCTGCATCTGATTCTCAGGCTGGTTCCTGGCCTGAGGTCAGCCCCCAGCAAACAGTATTGAGCCCACAGCTGGCTCCCTGCTCCTGAACTCAACTAAGGTGTGTCCTCCCCTTGTTCAACCACCCCCCACCCCCACCCCCCAGGAAACACCACTGTGCCTGCATCTCACTCGCTGCATTGAACCAGGCTGGGTCCTGCGCTTGTTCAAACCCCCGACAAATCCTCCTGAGCCCACCCCTCGGTCCCTGCACTGAACCAGGCTGGATCCTCCCTTTGTTCAAGCCCCTGACAAACACACCTGACACCACCTCTCGGTCCCGTCATCGAGCCAGGCTGGGTCCTGCCCATGATCAAGCAGCCGATAAACACTCCTTGGAGCACATCTCGGTCCCTGCACTGATCCAGGCTGGATCCTGCCCTTGTTCATCCCGACAGACACTCCCGAGGCCACAGCACAGTCCCTGCCATGACCCAGGCTGGGTCCTGCCTTTGTTCAAGCCCCCGACAAACACTCTTGAGCCTACATCTCGGTCCATGCAACTGAATCGGGTCGGCCCTGCCCATGCCCAAGCTCTTTGTAGAACGCATATATCGTGTGTCAGGACTATAGGATGGCTGGTTTAGCTTGATCCTCTTGCTGCTCCAGGCCCCACAGGCTTGGGCCACAGGGCAGGCTGGGATGTGTTCTCACATGGAGAACAGAACCACTTTGAAAGGGCCTCCATAGGGTCGATGGCAGCCGTGCATGTCTCCGACACCGGTGAGTCGTGGGACTTAACGGGGAGCTGTCCTTAGCGTCTCCCTGGCCGGCATTCGCACAAGGTTCAGGGGGGGTCCCTCATGCCAGCAGAGCGGGCCTCGTTTCTCCCTCTGCGCACAGTGTGGCCACGGCACCTCAGGCTTGTGCAGCTTTCACGTCGGCCCAGCGAGGGAGGGAGGGTCGCCCGTCCCCTTCTGCGCTTCAGCAGTGACCGCCCACTGTTGGCTTTCAAGGTCGAGAAAGCACTCTCCGAACGTGTGGACTAAAACCCTCTGAACTCCCACCGGTGAAACTCACTCAGGACGAGAAGGGCTTGCCTTCACGCCAAGGATAAGCGTCTCTTCTGAGCGCTGGTGTCCACAGAGTTGCAGACGGCAACAGCACTACTTAGAGAGACGGAGACACACAGACACCAGCGCCTGCTACACACGCGGAAGGACTGCCCAACACAGTGCTATGCCAGAAGCAAAGATACAGAGACACAGAGCGAGCGCTGTACACTAAGGCGCTGGTGTTCCCGAACAGTGGAGATCCACTGTAGCGCTGTAGGTGGGGTTCTTCCCTACTCCCCTAGCATCCGGACAGCAGCAGGCTCTCTGTCCCTTGAAGAAAAGTATCCAGCCCCTTGGCACCCCTGCGTATCCCTTGGATACTCAGGGAGAGCTCTCAGTTATTGCCAGTCCCAGGGGACACAGGAGTGTGCCGTTCGGACTGCGGAGCAGGAACCCGTGCTTGGAATTTCCAGAGCCAGGTCAATGACAGCGCCTGGGGCTAGCCCGGCCACATGCAAAACCCTGTCCCTCCCTGGAGCAGCATCTGGCCACGTGGGGGCGCTGGAGCAGCACAGGAACCCCGGAAGATGCCCTCCGGTCTGGGGGCGTGTCCATAAGAGTGCCGCCCACTACCCTGTCGGCCATTGGTCTAGATTTGGGCCAGCAGTCTGTGCATGGCTCACAGCCTAGGCCCCCGCCTGTTCGCCGGATCTCCTAGGGCCCGTTCACCCCGTCCTGCGTTTCTGGCACCCCTTTCTTCGGCCTCACGCCAACACCCCCACACACCAGCCCCCGCCTTCTGACAATCCCCCTCACTCCCCGCCCCCAAAAGAGCTAGTCGGTCCCACAGGTTTACTGCAGCCTGGGCCGCCATTACGCCCCACTTGTTGTGCTCTTATGTCGCGTCCCTTCGCCTCTGCCCCAGCTCGGGGTCACCGCCAAGGCCAAGAGGAACGTGAGAGGCGGTCAGAGGAAGGTGGGAGCGTCCCGGGACCCCGCACCTTCCAAGCTGTGAGCCCAGGTACTCAGGGGGCAGGGCCCCGCCCCCACCCCCCCCCCCCACCCCGCAGCCTGCCGTCGTGATGCAGTGCGCAGCTGGGACCTTGTCACCAGCAGTTGTCACGCCAGGCCAAGGGGCCACCCTCTTCAGGGTGGAGGCGGTGGAGGAGGGCGAGGCCCTGGTGGACGGAGACGTGGCGGGGATCGGGCGGGAGTTCCAGCTGCTTGCGGAAGACATCGTGGAGGAGGTGGAGGTTGTGGCGGATGAGGAGCAGGAACAGCGGCCCTCCCAGGAGCTAGAGGAGAAGACGGTGGAGGAGCAGGGCCAGGAAAGGCCCGGAGGCCCTTGTGAGCGCCAGGAGCTGGATGCCCTGCAGGCACTGGCCGCCCTGCAGGTAGAACTGAGCTCTGAGCGTGAGCAAAACCGCAGGGCTTACGTTCAGTTCATGCGCAAGAACCATCAGAGGAGGAAGCGTCACTTGGCTCGGAGGAGCGCCATCATCCAGGGCATCCCTGGCTTCTGGGCCAAAGCTGTATCCTTTGCGCTGCTCCTTGGGGTCCGCTGCTCAGGAGGACGAGGAAGGGGAGAAGGGGCAGGAGCAGGCGGAGGGGGTGGAGGCGAGGGCACAGGAAGGGCGCCGGAGGCCACTGAAGGAAATGCGGTCCTGGGCAATTGGCAGGCTCCAAAGGCACAGCCGAGTAGGGCCTGGGCAGGGCCACAGGTGGACGTGTCGCAGCCATGCCTTTGAGTGTCTCCTTCAGGCCTGCATCTGAGGAGGCGCAGCCCCCGAGGCCTCTAAGTCAACATTGACCAGAGACGGTACACAAGAGCAGCGTTCGCAGACAGTTATTGGTGTAAATGTGGGTGATCCCGGCACATTGCTGGGGCATGTGAGTCATTCACACACACACGCACACACGCACACGCACACACACACACACACACACACACACACACACACACGTACACATAAACACACACACACATACCCAAGAAGCCCTTTACTTTCAGACACGGTTTGTCACAAGGACTGCAAGTCTGACCGTATAAGCAGTGACATGCCGCTACCCAGCATACACAGGTCTGGAGGAGCAGAGTAGCGGTCAGAAACAGCCCCTGCTTGGGGAATGCAGATGCACACCATCCCAAGGGGCCCAGAGCCATGAGCGTGTCTGATGGTATGGCAGGTCCTGAGGATATCAGCAGTGGCCGGGCAAGAGGCAGTGCCCGCCAAGCTCCTTGCAGATGCGTGTTCCAGTATCCTTGTTCCACCCCAGACTAGGGCTGATGCTCCTGGCTCTTCTTGGCCGGCATGTGGCCTGAATGGCTCCTTGACCTAAAGCAGATTATGAGCCACCCTCAAGTCTCCGTCCTGATCAGCGACCAAGATCAAGACTTTCTCGGCTACATGATGGACTTGAAGGTCAGTGAGGGAGACTGAGGAAGGGTGGGTATGGGACCTGGCGGGGAGTGGGAGGAACGTGTTAGCCATGTTCCTGTGCTGTGAGACTTTGGAGAGGCATCGGGGAAGCTGATCATGCCTGCCTTGGAGGCAAGCTGAGGCCCCTAGAAGCTTGCACCTTTTCCCTCCTCGCTATCCTGGCAGGTGCAGGTGCGGAGCCATTCGCCGTCTCGCTGCAAGCTGGTCTTTTCCTTTCGGGACAACCCCTACTTCTTGAACTCGGTGATCATTAAGGAGTATTACCTTGACATCACTGGTAAAAGGTGGCTCCCGGGGTGATGAGTGTGGGTGTGCAAGCGTGTGGATGATGCACCTGCGGTGTCCACCCCAGTCTCCCCTGTCTGTCTGCAGGGTACAGGGCACGTCGATCCACTCCAGTCCACTGGTTCTGGGACTTTGAACGGGGAGCCCCCAGCCGCAGGCTGGACACCAGGAGCCTTAACTTTCTCAACTGGCTGTCAGGCCACAACGGCCCAGAATCGAACAGGATTGCTGAGGTGGGGTTGCTTTGGGCTTGCACACAGTTGGTGGTTGATGTTGGAGTTCTTGGCTGCTCATGGGAGGGTTGGGAGCCTGGTCAGCCCCTGGCTGACCTTGCTCGTGTTGCCTGCAGATCATCAGCGAAGACGTGTGGGACGATCCCCTGAAGTACTACCTCAGGGAGGAAGGTTCGTCCATGAGAGACAACTGACAGAAACACATGTGGTGATGGGGTCTGGAGGTAGGCCCCGTAGGGACAGCCGAATAGTAGCTGGGACACAGTACTTTCTTTCGCAAATGGGGATGCTCAGGCTCATGCAAACTGGCTGCAGAGCCAGAGCCTGAGTCAAGCATGCAGCAGGTGACTTGCTGAGACTGGGGGCTGGGGGGGACTCGGTGTGTCCGAGAGCGCAGTAAGTCCCCCTCCAGTCAGCTGTGGTGGCAGCGCGAGAGTCCTAGGTGATACGACTAGAGGCAGGGTGAATTAAGTGCCTGTGTCAGAATCATCTGTCCTTGGGTCCTGCCATTCCCCCGGCGTCCTTCCTCTCACTGAGTTTGAGAATGCCTGGGCCCTTCACTTCCGCCCCTTAACCTAGGATGGCCTGTCATTGAAAGGGCGTCCTGTCCAGGGCCCCAGTGCACCTGTGCGCTGACTTTGGGATCTTGTGTGAATTTCCACATCCAATACTCTGATCTCACCAGCACCACACCTGCTGAGCTTGAAGTTGCTTCAGGGAAAATCCGGACGTCTCTGGGAGGAGGTGGACAGGGAGCCCCAAGGGCAGGACATGGTGCCTAGTGACACCATCTCCGTCATTGCTGGACACGGGTCTTCGGCTCCTGAAACCCCTGTGTTCCCTGTTTGCGTCCGTGTCTACGTGCAAAGCATGTGTGTGTGTACACGCGTGTGCTTGTGTCACCTGTCTTTATGCGGGTGTGTGTGTGTGTGTCCGGCCCAGGGCGGACGCAGAGATGAAGGCGACGGGAGAGGAGGTGACGAGCGACCAGAAGAGGAGGCACGAGGCGTCCCCAGGCTGACGGAGGTTGGTCACCGACTCTCCGCATGACCGTATCCGGGATGGGAATGAGGAAAAGATGGCCAGTGATACCTGCGGACCGTGGCTCGAGAAATCCGCAATTAGACCAAATCCAAAACACGCTCGCCACTTCTAACTTGTGGTTGTGTGTGCTTGGACCAGGGAGAGGGAAGTGCATGGTCTGAGGATTCCGCGAGGGCAAATCAGGTGGGGCGGGGCTTTGAAACCGCTGCCTGAGGAGCCCTCAGTCCATGGGGACGTGGGCCGGCCTCTGGAAATGGTGGGCGAGGGTACGGCTGGACCCGGGGTGGAGAGGAGGCCAAGTTCCTGTAGAGAAGAGCAGAGACCCGAAGGAGAAAGAGGCACAGATTGCCTGCTGCACTGGGGACTTGTTCCACACACGGAAGAAGGAGACCCGGGAGGGCCCTGGGCCAGTGCTGCCCAGGATCGGCCCATCGGCCCGCACGCTGTCTCCACGAGGGTGGCACACACTGGCATGATGCGAAACACAACGCAAGATGTGCTAAGCTAGGCTGTCCGTGCAAAACCACAGGCACGCGAGGAGAGACAGGGTGTGAGCGTGGCAGACGTCCAGGCATTTCCAGCCTCCTCGGCAGGGCAGAAAGGCGAGGGAGGCGCAGGTGTGGGTGTACGTGTGCGTCCCTCTGCCGGAGTGTGCCTGTGAGGGAGGGAAGAGGGAGGAAGCAAGGACGGTGGGCTACTTGCATGTGCCAAGGGACCTCGGGAGAATGGCAGACAGGGAAGCCCCTGGGGGCGGTTGAGAGCCTGCTGGTGGATTTCAGGGCCCAGGGGCTAGGCATTAGCGGCCCTGCCAAAGACACCCCATGGGTCGTGCTCCAAGTCCTGACGTGAATTCCTTCCTTCCTCTGGGGTCTTGCCCCCGGCTCTGGGGGGCGGGGGGGGGCCAGAGGGGCTAAGGGGCGCGTCTGCCCCAGACGGAGGTTTCTGGCAGTGTCGCTGGAGCAGAATCTCTGATTCTGTCGTAGGGCATCTGCACCAGATGACACTCAGAGGCACCCTGCCTTCCAGGTGACCGTCTTGGATGTCCCCGGGCCCAAGCGGGGACTGGCTTCCTTGGCATGTGGGCTGTGTAGGCAAGCAGGGATGCCTGACTGTCGGGAATTCTAGCTGGGCCTAATGAGAGCAACTGAAAGAGAGTCTTGGCATTTAGCAAAGCAGTGAGGCCCGGGTGGTACAAGGCCTCTTGGTGCCTTTGAGGTAGCAAAGCTGCTTTCTGCCCAGGGAGGCATGAGCTGTGGGCCCAGACAGGGCCGGGTGCCCAGGGCAGCATCGGTTCAGGGACTGAGTGCGTCTGGGTAGTGTTAAAGAGAAGGGACGGCGTGTAGGGTTGCCGCCTTACCTTTACGGCCTCAGGTTCCGTGCCTTGTATCGGAAGAGTGCCTGTATCCACGTGCTCCTTCTTCACAAGATTGGATCAGACCCAGGCCTGTCACAGTCTCTTGGGGCCCTTGCAGGCCCGGGCGTCTCTTTGGCCTTTTCCTGCTACAGGGAGACAGGGAGACAGGTGCACTCAGCAAGCTACACAGGTGGGAAGCACAGGGGCCTCACTCGGAGTGTTGTGGGCCCTGACGGCTGGTGGGCTAGCAACAGGGCCACGCCATTGACAAGGAACGACCTAGATAGATGCACACGGAGAAAGCGGTTCTCCAAGTCAGCGGAGGCCAGCGCTCCTTGTTTTCTGGTTCCCTGAGGGAAGGCACAGACAATGGATCCGGCCAACGTGACTGGTACTGTGAAGCTGTCCAAGGTGATGGGAGAAGGCAGAACACAGGCGCCTGTCACTCAGCTGGCCACAGCGAGCAAATCCTGAGTCCTGCCCTTGCCCAAACCCCCGACAAATACTCCTGAGCGCACATCTCGGTTCCTGCACCGAACCAGGCCAGGTCCTGCACTTCTTCAAGCCCCCGACCGACACTCCTGGGCCAGCATCGGACTCTCAGGCTTGTTCCTGGCCTTAGTCAAGCCCCCGGAACGCATTCCTGAGCCCACAACGCGCTCTGTACCCCTGAACTACGGTGTGTCCTCCCCTTGTTCAAGCCCCCAGGAAACACTACTGAGCCCGCATCTCACTCGCTGCATTGAACCTGGCTGGCTCCTTGTCTTGTTCAAGCCCCCGACAGATACTCCGGAACCCACATCTCGGTCCCTGCACTGATCCCGGCTGGGTGCTGCCCTTGTTCCCGACCCCGACAAATACTCCTGAGCCCACATCTCGGGCCCTGCACTGAATCGGGTGGGCCCTGCCCATCTTCCAGCCCCGACAAACTCTCCTGAGCCCACATCCCGGTCCCTGCACTGAAGCAGGCTGGGTGCTTCCCATGTTCAAGCCCCGACAAGCACTCCTGAGCCCACATCTCGGGCCCTGCACCGACCCAGTCTGGGTCCTGCCCTTGTTCAAGCCGCTGAACAAATACCCCTGAGCCGGCTTCTCTGTCCCTGCCGTGAACCAGGCCAGGAGCTGCACGTGTTGAAGCCACTGACCAACACTTCTGGGCCTGCATCTGATTCTCAGGCTGGTTCCTGGCCTGAGGTCAGCCCCCAGCAAACAGTATTGAGCCCACAGCTGGCTCCCTGCTCCTGAACTCAACTAAGGTGTGTCCTCCCCTTGTTCAACCACCCCCCACCCCCACCCCCCAGGAAACACCACTGTGCCTGCATCTCACTCGCTGCATTGAACCAGGCTGGGTCCTGCGCTTGTTCAAACCCCCGACAAATCCTCCTGAGCCCACCCCTCGGTCCCTGCACTGAACCAGGCTGGATCCTCCCTTTGTTCAAGCCCCTGACAAACACACCTGACACCACCTCTCGGTCCCGTCATCGAGCCAGGCTGGGTCCTGCCCATGATCAAGCAGCCGATAAACACTCCTTGGAGCACATCTCGGTCCCTGCACTGATCCAGGCTGGATCCTGCCCTTGTTCATCCCGACAGACACTCCCGAGGCCACAGCACAGTCCCTGCCATGACCCAGGCTGGGTCCTGCCTTTGTTCAAGCCCCCGACAAACACTCTTGAGCCTACATCTCGGTCCATGCAACTGAATCGGGTCGGCCCTGCCCATGCCCAAGCTCTTTGTAGAACGCATATATCGTGTGTCAGGACTATAGGATGGCTGGTTTAGCTTGATCCTCTTGCTGCTCCAGGCCCCACAGGCTTGGGCCACAGGGCAGGCTGGGATGTGTTCTCACATGGAGAACAGAACCACTTTGAAAGGGCCTCCATAGGGTCGATGGCAGCCGTGCATGTCTCCGACACCGGTGAGTCGTGGGACTTAACGGGGAGCTGTCCTTAGCGTCTCCCTGGCCGGCATTCGCACAAGGTTCAGGGGGGGTCCCTCATGCCAGCAGAGCGGGCCTCGTTTCTCCCTCTGCGCACAGTGTGGCCACGGCACCTCAGGCTTGTGCAGCTTTCACATCGGCCCAGCGAGGGAGGGAGGGTCGCCCGTCCCCTTCTGCGCTTCAGCAGTGACCGCCCACTGTTGGCTTTCAAGGTCGAGAAAGCACTCTCCGAACGTGTGGACTAAAACCCTCTGAACTCCCACCGGTGAAACTCACTCAGGACGAGAAGGGCTTGCCTTCACGCCAAGGATAAGCGTCTCTTCTGAGCGCTGGTGTCCACAGAGTTGCAGACGGCAACAGCACTACTTAGAGAGACGGAGACACACAGACACCAGCGCCTGCTACACACGCGGAAGGACTGCCCAACACAGTGCTATGCCAGAAGCAAAGATACAGAGACACAGAGCGAGCGCTGTACACTAAGGCGCTGGTGTTCCCGAACAGTGGAGATCCACTGTAGCGCTGTAGGTGGGGTTCTTCCCTACTCCCCTAGCATCCGGACAGCAGCAGGCTCTCTGTCCCTTGAAGAAAAGTATCCAGCCCCTTGGCACCCCTGCGTATCCCTTGGATACTCAGGGAGAGCTCTCAGTTATTGCCAGTCCCAGGGGACACAGGAGTGTGCCGTTCGGACTGCGGAGCAGGAACCCGTGCTTGGAATTTCCAGAGCCAGGTCAATGACAGCGCCTGGGGCTAGCCCGGCCACATGCAAAACCCTGTCCCTCCCTGGAGCAGCATCTGGCCACGTGGGGGCGCTGGAGCAGCACAGGAACCCCGGAAGATGCCCTCCGGTCTGGGGGCGTGTCCATAAGAGTGCCGCCCACTACCCTGTCGGCCATTGGTCTAGATTTGGGCCAGCAGTCTGTGCATGGCTCACAGCCTAGGCCCCCGCCTGTTCGCCGGATCTCCTAGGGCCCGTTCACCCCGTCCTGCGTTTCTGGCACCCCTTTCTTCGGCCTCACGCCAACACCCCCACACACCAGCCCCCGCCTTCTGACAATCCCCCTCACTCCCCGCCCCCAAAAGAGCTAGTCGGTCCCACAGGTTTACTGCAGCCTGGGCCGCCATTACGCCCCACTTGCTGTGCTCTTATGTCGCGTCCCTTCGCCTCTGCCCCAGCTCGGGGTCACCGCCAAGGCCAAGAGGAACGTGAGAGGCGGTCAGAGGAAGGCGGGAGCGTCCCGGGACCCCGCACCTTCCAAGCTGTGAGCCCAGGTACTCAGGGGGCAGGGCCCCGCCCCCACCCCCCCTCCCCCACCCCGCAGCCTGCCGTCGTGATGCAGTGCGCAGCTGGGACCTTGTCACCAGCAGTTGTCACGCCAGGCCAAGGGGCCACCCTCTTCAGGGTGGAGGCGGTGGAGGAGGGCGAGGCCCTGGTGGACGGAGACGTGGCGGGGATCGGGCGGGAGTTCCAGCTGCTTGCGGAAGACATCGTGGAGGAGGTGGAGGTTGTGGCGGATGAGGAGCAGGAACAGCGGCCCTCCCAGGAGCTAGAGGAGAAGACGGTGGAGGAGCAGGGCCAGGAAAGGCCCGGAGGCCCTTGTGAGCGCCAGGAGCTGGATGCCCTGCAGGCACTGGCCGCCCTGCAGGTAGAACTGAGCTCTGAGCGTGAGCAAAACCGCAGGGCTTACGTTCAGTTCATGCGCAAGAACCATCAGAGGAGGAAGCGTCACTTGGCTCGGAGGAGCGCCATCATCCAGGGCATCCCTGGCTTCTGGGCCAAAGCTGTATCCTTTGCGCTGCTCCTTGGGGTCCGCTGCTCAGGAGGACGAGGAAGGGGAGAAGGGGCAGGAGCAGGCGGAGGGGGTGGAGGCGAGGGCACAGGAAGGGCGCCGGAGGCCACTGAAGGAAATGCGGTCCTGGGCAATTGGCAGGCTCCAAAGGCACAGCCGAGTAGGGCCTGGGCAGGGCCACAGGTGGACGTGTCGCAGCCATGCCTTTGAGTGTCTCCTTCAGGCCTGCATCTGAGGAGGCGCAGCCCCCGAGGCCTCTAAGTCAACATTGACCAGAGACGGTACACAAGAGCAGCGTTCGCAGACAGTTATTGGTGTAAATGTGGGTGATCCCGGCACATTGCTGGGGCATGTGAGTCATTCACACACACACGCACACACGCACACGCACACACACACACACACACACACACACACACGTACACATAAACACACACACACATACCCAAGAAGCCCTTTACTTTCAGACACGGTTTGTCACAAGGACTGCAAGTCTGACCGTATAAGCAGTGACATGCCGCTACCCAGCATACACAGGTCTGGAGGAGCAGAGTAGCGGTCAGAAACAGCCCCTGCTTGGGGAATGCAGATGCACACCATCCCAAGGGGCCCAGAGCCATGAGCGTGTCTGATGGTATGGCAGGTCCTGAGGATATCAGCAGTGGCCGGGCAAGAGGCAGTGCCCGCCAAGCTCCTTGCAGATGCGTGTTCCAGTATCCTTGTTCCACCCCAGACTAGGGCTGATGCTCCTGGCTCTTCTTGGCCGGCATGTGGCCTGAATGGCTCCTTGACCTAAAGCAGATTATGAGCCACCCTCAAGTCTCCGTCCTGATCAGCGACCAAGATCAAGACTTTCTCGGCTACATGATGGACTTGAAGGTCAGTGAGGGAGACTGAGGAAGGGTGGGTATGGGACCTGGCGGGGAGTGGGAGGAACGTGTTAGCCATGTTCCTGTGCTGTGAGACTTTGGAGAGGCATCGGGGAAGCTGATCATGCCTGCCTTGGAGGCAAGCTGAGGCCCCTAGAAGCTTGCACCTTTTCCCTCCTCGCTATCCTGGCAGGTGCAGGTGCGGAGCCATTCGCCGTCTCGCTGCAAGCTGGTCTTTTCCTTTCGGGACAACCCCTACTTCTTGAACTCGGTGATCATTAAGGAGTATTACCTTGACATCACTGGTAAAAGGTGGCTCCCGGGGTGATGAGTGTGGGTGTGCAAGCGTGTGGATGATGCACCTGCGGTGTCCACCCCAGTCTCCCCTGTCTGTCTGCAGGGTACAGGGCACGTCGATCCACTCCAGTCCACTGGTTCTGGGACTTTGAACGGGGAGCCCCCAGCCGCAGGCTGGACACCAGGAGCCTTAACTTTCTCAACTGGCTGTCAGGCCACAACGGCCCAGAATCGAACAGGATTGCTGAGGTGGGGTTGCTTTGGGCTTGCACACAGTTGGTGGTTGATGTTGGAGTTCTTGGCTGCTCATGGGAGGGTTGGGAGCCTGGTCAGCCCCTGGCTGACCTTGCTCGTGTTGCCTGCAGATCATCAGCGAAGACGTGTGGGACGATCCCCTGAAGTACTACCTCAGGGAGGAAGGTTCGTCCATGAGAGACAACTGACAGAAACACATGTGGTGATGGGGTCTGGAGGTAGGCCCCGTAGGGACAGCCGAATAGTAGCTGGGACACAGTACTTTCTTTCGCAAATGGGGATGCTCAGGCTCATGCAAACTGGCTGCAGAGCCAGAGCCTGAGTCAAGCATGCAGCAGGTGACTTGCTGAGACTGGGGGCTGGGGGGGACTCGGTGTGTCCGAGAGCGCAGTAAGTCCCCCTCCAGTCAGCTGTGGTGGCAGCGCGAGAGTCCTAGGTGATACGACTAGAGGCAGGGTGAATTAAGTGCCTGTGTCAGAATCATCTGTCCTTGGGTCCTGCCATTCCCCCGGCGTCCTTCCTCTCACTGAGTTTGAGAATGCCTGGGCCCTTCACTTCCGCCCCTTAACCTAGGATGGCCTGTCATTGAAAGGGCGTCCTGTCCAGGGCCCCAGTGCACCTGTGCGCTGACTTTGGGATCTTGTGTGAATTTCCACATCCAATACTCTGATCTCACCAGCACCACACCTGCTGAGCTTGAAGTTGCTTCAGGGAAAATCCGGACGTCTCTGGGAGGAGGTGGACAGGGAGCCCCAAGGGCAGGACATGGTGCCTAGTGACACCATCTCCGTCATTGCTGGACACGGGTCTTCGGCTCCTGAAACCCCTGTGTTCCCTGTTTGCGTCCGTGTCTACGTGCAAAGCATGTGTGTGTGTACACGCGTGTGCTTGTGTCACCTGTCTTTATGCGGGTGTGTGTGTGTGTGTCCGGCCCAGGGCGGACGCAGAGATGAAGGCGACGGGAGAGGAGGTGACGAGCGACCAGAAGAGGAGGCACGAGGCGTCCCCAGGCTGACGGAGGTTGGTCACCGACTCTCCGCATGACCGTATCCGGGATGGGAATGAGGAAAAGATGGCCAGTGATACCTGCGGACCGTGGCTCGAGAAATCCGCAATTAGACCAAATCCAAAACACGCTCGCCACTTCTAACTTGTGGTTGTGTGTGCTTGGACCAGGGAGAGGGAAGTGCATGGTCTGAGGATTCCGCGAGGGCAAATCAGGTGGGGCGGGGCTTTGAAACCGCTGCCTGAGGAGCCCTCAGTCCATGGGGACGTGGGCCGGCCTCTGGAAATGGTGGGCGAGGGTACGGCTGGACCCGGGGTGGAGAGGAGGCCAAGTTCCTGTAGAGAAGAGCAGAGACCCGAAGGAGAAAGAGGCACAGATTGCCTGCTGCACTGGGGACTTGTTCCACACACGGAAGAAGGAGACCCGGGAGGGCCCTGGGCCAGTGCTGCCCAGGATCGGCCCATCGGCCCGCACGCTGTCTCCACGAGGGTGGCACACACTGGCATGATGCGAAACACAACGCAAGATGTGCTAAGCTAGGCTGTCCGTGCAAAACCACAGGCACGCGAGGAGAGACAGGGTGTGAGCGTGGCAGACGTCCAGGCATTTCCAGCCTCCTCGGCAGGGCAGAAAGGCGAGGGAGGCGCAGGTGTGGGTGTACGTGTGCGTCCCTCTGCCGGAGTGTGCCTGTGAGGGAGGGAAGAGGGAGGAAGCAAGGACGGTGGGCTACTTGCATGTGCCAAGGGACCTCGGGAGAATGGCAGACAGGGAAGCCCCTGGGGGCGGTTGAGAGCCTGCTGGTGGATTTCAGGGCCCAGGGGCTAGGCATTAGCGGCCCTGCCAAAGACACCCCATGGGTCGTGCTCCAAGTCCTGACGTGAATTCCTTCCTTCCTCTGGGGTCTTGCCCCCGGCTCTGGGGGGCGGGGGGGGGGCCAGAGGGGCTAAGGGGCGCGTCTGCCCCAGACGGAGGTTTCTGGCAGTGTCGCTGGAGCAGAATCTCTGATTCTGTCGTAGGGCATCTGCACCAGATGACACTCAGAGGCACCCTGCCTTCCAGGTGACCGTCTTGGATGTCCCCGGGCCCAAGCGGGGACTGGCTTCCTTGGCATGTGGGCTGTGTAGGCAAGCAGGGATGCCTGACTGTCGGGAATTCTAGCTGGGCCTAATGAGAGCAACTGAAAGAGAGTCTTGGCATTTAGCAAAGCAGTGAGGCCCGGGTGGTACAAGGCCTCTTGGTGCCTTTGAGGTAGCAAAGCTGCTTTCTGCCCAGGGAGGCATGAGCTGTGGGCCCAGACAGGGCCGGGTGCCCAGGGCAGCATCGGTTCAGGGACTGAGTGCGTCTGGGTAGTGTTAAAGAGAAGGGACGGCGTGTAGGGTTGCCGCCTTACCTTTACGGCCTCAGGTTCCGTGCCTTGTATCGGAAGAGTGCCTGTATCCACGTGCTCCTTCTTCACAAGATTGGATCAGACCCAGGCCTGTCACAGTCTCTTGGGGCCCTTGCAGGCCCGGGCGTCTCTTTGGCCTTTTCCTGCTACAGGGAGACAGGGAGACAGGTGCACTCAGCAAGCTACACAGGTGGGAAGCACAGGGGCCTCACTCGGAGTGTTGTGGGCCCTGACGGCTGGTGGGCTAGCAACAGGGCCACGCCATTGACAAGGAACGACCTAGATAGATGCACACGGAGAAAGCGGTTCTCCAAGTCAGCGGAGGCCAGCGCTCCTTGTTTTCTGGTTCCCTGAGGGAAGGCACAGACAATGGATCCGGCCAACGTGACTGGTACTGTGAAGCTGTCCAAGGTGATGGGAGAAGGCAGAACACAGGCGCCTGTCACTCAGCTGGCCACAGCGAGCAAATCCTGAGTCCTGCCCTTGCCCAAACCCCCGACAAATACTCCTGAGCGCACATCTCGGTTCCTGCACCGAACCAGGCCAGGTCCTGCACTTCTTCAAGCCCCCGACCGACACTCCTGGGCCAGCATCGGACTCTCAGGCTTGTTCCTGGCCTTAGTCAAGCCCCCGGAACGCATTCCTGAGCCCACAACGCGCTCTGTACCCCTGAACTACGGTGTGTCCTCCCCTTGTTCAAGCCCCCAGGAAACACTACTGAGCCCGCATCTCACTCGCTGCATTGAACCTGGCTGGCTCCTTGTCTTGTTCAAGCCCCCGACAGATACTCCGGAACCCACATCTCGGTCCCTGCACTGATCCCGGCTGGGTGCTGCCCTTGTTCCCGACCCCGACAAATACTCCTGAGCCCACATCTCGGGCCCTGCACTGAATCGGGTGGGCCCTGCCCATCTTCCAGCCCCGACAAACTCTCCTGAGCCCACATCCCGGTCCCTGCACTGAAGCAGGCTGGGTGCTTCCCATGTTCAAGCCCCGACAAGCACTCCTGAGCCCACATCTCGGGCCCTGCACCGACCCAGTCTGGGTCCTGCCCTTGTTCAAGCCGCTGAACAAATACCCCTGAGCCGGCTTCTCTGTCCCTGCCGTGAACCAGGCCAGGAGCTGCACGTGTTGAAGCCACTGACCAACACTTCTGGGCCTGCATCTGATTCTCAGGCTGGTTCCTGGCCTGAGGTCAGCCCCCAGCAAACAGTATTGAGCCCACAGCTGGCTCCCTGCTCCTGAACTCAACTAAGGTGTGTCCTCCCCTTGTTCAACCACCCCCCACCCCCACCCCCCAGGAAACACCACTGTGCCTGCATCTCACTCGCTGCATTGAACCAGGCTGGGTCCTGCGCTTGTTCAAACCCCCGACAAATCCTCCTGAGCCCACCCCTCGGTCCCTGCACTGAACCAGGCTGGATCCTCCCTTTGTTCAAGCCCCTGACAAACACACCTGACACCACCTCTCGGTCCCGTCATCGAGCCAGGCTGGGTCCTGCCCATGATCAAGCAGCCGATAAACACTCCTTGGAGCACATCTCGGTCCCTGCACTGATCCAGGCTGGATCCTGCCCTTGTTCATCCCGACAGACACTCCCGAGGCCACAGCACAGTCCCTGCCATGACCCAGGCTGGGTCCTGCCTTTGTTCAAGCCCCCGACAAACACTCTTGAGCCTACATCTCGGTCCATGCAACTGAATCGGGTCGGCCCTGCCCATGCCCAAGCTCTTTGTAGAACGCATATATCGTGTGTCAGGACTATAGGATGGCTGGTTTAGCTTGATCCTCTTGCTGCTCCAGGCCCCACAGGCTTGGGCCACAGGGCAGGCTGGGATGTGTTCTCACATGGAGAACAGAACCACTTTGAAAGGGCCTCCATAGGGTCGATGGCAGCCGTGCATGTCTCCGACACCGGTGAGTCGTGGGACTTAACGGGGAGCTGTCCTTAGCGTCTCCCTGGCCGGCATTCGCACAAGGTTCAGGGGGGGTCCCTCATGCCAGCAGAGCGGGCCTCGTTTCTCCCTCTGCGCACAGTGTGGCCACGGCACCTCAGGCTTGTGCAGCTTTCACGTCGGCCCAGCGAGGGAGGGAGGGTCGCCCGTCCCCTTCTGCGCTTCAGCAGTGACCGCCCACTGTTGGCTTTCAAGGTCGAGAAAGCACTCTCCGAACGTGTGGACTAAAACCCTCTGAACTCCCACCGGTGAAACTCACTCAGGACGAGAAGGGCTTGCCTTCACGCCAAGGATAAGCGTCTCTTCTGAGCGCTGGTGTCCACAGAGTTGCAGACGGCAACAGCACTACTTAGAGAGACGGAGACACACAGACACCAGCGCCTGCTACACACGCGGAAGGACTGCCCAACACAGTGCTATGCCAGAAGCAAAGATACAGAGACACAGAGCGAGCGCTGTACACTAAGGCGCTGGTGTTCCCGAACAGTGGAGATCCACTGTAGCGCTGTAGGTGGGGTTCTTCCCTACTCCCCTAGCATCCGGACAGCAGCAGGCTCTCTGTCCCTTGAAGAAAAGTATCCAGCCCCTTGGCACCCCTGCGTATCCCTTGGATACTCAGGGAGAGCTCTCAGTTATTGCCAGTCCCAGGGGACACAGGAGTGTGCCGTTCGGACTGCGGAGCAGGAACCCGTGCTTGGAATTTCCAGAGCCAGGTCAATGACAGCGCCTGGGGCTAGCCCGGCCACATGCAAAACCCTGTCCCTCCCTGGAGCAGCATCTGGCCACGTGGGGGCGCTGGAGCAGCACAGGAACCCCGGAAGATGCCCTCCGGTCTGGGGGCGTGTCCATAAGAGTGCCGCCCACTACCCTGTCGGCCATTGGTCTAGATTTGGGCCAGCAGTCTGTGCATGGCTCACAGCCTAGGCCCCCGCCTGTTCGCCGGATCTCCTAGGGCCCGTTCACCCCGTCCTGCGTTTCTGGCACCCCTTTCTTCGGCCTCACGCCAACACCCCCACACACCAGCCCCCGCCTTCTGACAATCCCCCTCACTCCCCGCCCCCAAAAGAGCTAGTCGGTCCCACAGGTTTACTGCAGCCTGGGCCGCCATTACGCCCCACTTGCTGTGCTCTTATGTCGCGTCCCTTCGCCTCTGCCCCAGCTCGGGGTCACCGCCAAGGCCAAGAGGAACGTGAGAGGCGGTCAGAGGAAGGCGGGAGCGTCCCGGGACCCCGCACCTTCCAAGCTGTGAGCCCAGGTACTCAGGGGGCAGGGCCCCGCCCCCACCCCCCCTCCCCCACCCCGCAGCCTGCCGTCGTGATGCAGTGCGCAGCTGGGACCTTGTCACCAGCAGTTGTCACGCCAGGCCAAGGGGCCACCCTCTTCAGGGTGGAGGCGGTGGAGGAGGGCGAGGCCCTGGTGGACGGAGACGTGGCGGGGATCGGGCGGGAGTTCCAGCTGCTTGCGGAAGACATCGTGGAGGAGGTGGAGGTTGTGGCGGATGAGGAGCAGGAACAGCGGCCCTCCCAGGAGCTAGAGGAGAAGACGGTGGAGGAGCAGGGCCAGGAAAGGCCCGGAGGCCCTTGTGAGCGCCAGGAGCTGGATGCCCTGCAGGCACTGGCCGCCCTGCAGGTAGAACTGAGCTCTGAGCGTGAGCAAAACCGCAGGGCTTACGTTCAGTTCATGCGCAAGAACCATCAGAGGAGGAAGCGTCACTTGGCTCGGAGGAGCGCCATCATCCAGGGCATCCCTGGCTTCTGGGCCAAAGCTGTATCCTTTGCGCTGCTCCTTGGGGTCCGCTGCTCAGGAGGACGAGGAAGGGGAGAAGGGGCAGGAGCAGGCGGAGGGGGTGGAGGCGAGGGCACAGGAAGGGCGCCGGAGGCCACTGAAGGAAATGCGGTCCTGGGCAATTGGCAGGCTCCAAAGGCACAGCCGAGTAGGGCCTGGGCAGGGCCACAGGTGGACGTGTCGCAGCCATGCCTTTGAGTGTCTCCTTCAGGCCTGCATCTGAGGAGGCGCAGCCCCCGAGGCCTCTAAGTCAACATTGACCAGAGACGGTACACAAGAGCAGCGTTCGCAGACAGTTATTGGTGTAAATGTGGGTGATCCCGGCACATTGCTGGGGCATGTGAGTCATTCACACACACACGCACACACGCACACGCACACACACACACACACACACACACACACACACGTACACATAAACACACACACACATACCCAAGAAGCCCTTTACTTTCAGACACGGTTTGTCACAAGGACTGCAAGTCTGACCGTATAAGCAGTGACATGCCGCTACCCAGCATACACAGGTCTGGAGGAGCAGAGTAGCGGTCAGAAACAGCCCCTGCTTGGGGAATGCAGATGCACACCATCCCAAGGGGCCCAGAGCCATGAGCGTGTCTGATGGTATGGCAGGTCCTGAGGATATCAGCAGTGGCCGGGCAAGAGGCAGTGCCCGCCAAGCTCCTTGCAGATGCGTGTTCCAGTATCCTTGTTCCACCCCAGACTAGGGCTGATGCTCCTGGCTCTTCTTGGCCGGCATGTGGCCTGAATGGCTCCTTGACCTAAAGCAGATTATGAGCCACCCTCAAGTCTCCGTCCTGATCAGCGACCAAGATCAAGACTTTCTCGGCTACATGATGGACTTGAAGGTCAGTGAGGGAGACTGAGGAAGGGTGGGTATGGGACCTGGCGGGGAGTGGGAGGAACGTGTTAGCCATGTTCCTGTGCTGTGAGACTTTGGAGAGGCATCGGGGAAGCTGATCATGCCTGCCTTGGAGGCAAGCTGAGGCCCCTAGAAGCTTGCACCTTTTCCCTCCTCGCTATCCTGGCAGGTGCAGGTGCGGAGCCATTCGCCGTCTCGCTGCAAGCTGGTCTTTTCCTTTCGGGACAACCCCTACTTCTTGAACTCGGTGATCATTAAGGAGTATTACCTTGACATCACTGGTAAAAGGTGGCTCCCGGGGTGATGAGTGTGGGTGTGCAAGCGTGTGGATGATGCACCTGCGGTGTCCACCCCAGTCTCCCCTGTCTGTCTGCAGGGTACAGGGCACGTCGATCCACTCCAGTCCACTGGTTCTGGGACTTTGAACGGGGAGCCCCCAGCCGCAGGCTGGACACCAGGAGCCTTAACTTTCTCAACTGGCTGTCAGGCCACAACGGCCCAGAATCGAACAGGATTGCTGAGGTGGGGTTGCTTTGGGCTTGCACACAGTTGGTGGTTGATGTTGGAGTTCTTGGCTGCTCATGGGAGGGTTGGGAGCCTGGTCAGCCCCTGGCTGACCTTGCTCGTGTTGCCTGCAGATCATCAGCGAAGACGTGTGGGACGATCCCCTGAAGTACTACCTCAGGGAGGAAGGTTCGTCCATGAGAGACAACTGACAGAAACACATGTGGTGATGGGGTCTGGAGGTAGGCCCCGTAGGGACAGCCGAATAGTAGCTGGGACACAGTACTTTCTTTCGCAAATGGGGATGCTCAGGCTCATGCAAACTGGCTGCAGAGCCAGAGCCTGAGTCAAGCATGCAGCAGGTGACTTGCTGAGACTGGGGGCTGGGGGGGACTCGGTGTGTCCGAGAGCGCAGTAAGTCCCCCTCCAGTCAGCTGTGGTGGCAGCGCGAGAGTCCTAGGTGATACGACTAGAGGCAGGGTGAATTAAGTGCCTGTGTCAGAATCATCTGTCCTTGGGTCCTGCCATTCCCCCGGCGTCCTTCCTCTCACTGAGTTTGAGAATGCCTGGGCCCTTCACTTCCGCCCCTTAACCTAGGATGGCCTGTCATTGAAAGGGCATCCTGTCCAGGGCCCCAGTGCACCTGTGCGCTGACTTTGGGATCTTGTGTGAATTTCCACATCCAATACTCTGATCTCACCAGCACCACACCTGCTGAGCTTGAAGTTGCTTCAGGGAAAATCCGGACGTCTCTGGGAGGAGGTGGACAGGGAGCCCCAAGGGCAGGACATGGTGCCTAGTGACACCATCTCCGTCATTGCTGGACACGGGTCTTCGGCTCCTGAAACCCCTGTGTTCCCTGTTTGCGTCCGTGTCCACGTGCAAAGCATGTGTGTGTGTACACGCGTGTGCTTGTGTCACCTGTCTTTATGCGGGTGTGTGTGTGTGTGTCCGGCCCAGGGCGGACGCAGAGATGAAGGCGACGGGAGAGGAGGTGACGAGCGACCAGAAGAGGAGGCACGAGGCGTCCCCAGGCTGACGGAGGTTGGTCACCGACTCTCCGCATGACCGTATCCGGGATGGGAATGAGGAAAAGATGGCCAGTGATACCTGCGGACCGTGGCTCGAGAAATCCGCAATTAGACCAAATCCAAAACACGCTCGCCACTTCTAACTTGTGGTTGTGTGTGCTTGGACCAGGGAGAGGGAAGTGCATGGTCTGAGGATTCCGCGAGGGCAAATCAGGTGGGGCGGGGCTTTGAAACCGCTGCCTGAGGAGCCCTCAGTCCATGGGGACGTGGGCCGGCCTCTGGAAATGGTGGGCGAGGGTACGGCTGGACCCGGGGTGGAGAGGAGGCCAAGTTCCTGTAGAGAAGAGCAGAGACCCGAAGGAGAAAGAGGCACAGATTGCCTGCTGCACTGGGGACTTGTTCCACACACGGAAGAAGGAGACCCGGGAGGGCCCTGGGCCAGTGCTGCCCAGGATCGGCCCATCGGCCCGCACGCTGTCTCCACGAGGGTGGCACACACTGGCATGATGCGAAACACAACGCAAGATGTGCTAAGCTAGGCTGTCCATGCAAAACCACAGGCACGCGAGGAGAGACAGGGTGTGAGCGTGGCAGACGTCCAGGCATTTCCAGCCTCCTCGGCAGGGCAGAAAGGCGAGGGAGGCGCAGGTGTGGGTGTACGTGTGCGTCCCTCTGCCGGAGTGTGCCTGTGAGGGAGGGAAGAGGGAGGAAGCAAGGACGGTGGGCTACTTGCATGTGCCAAGGGACCTCGGGAGAATGGCAGACAGGGAAGCCCCTGGGGGCGGTTGAGAGCCTGCTGGTGGATTTCAGGGCCCAGGGGCTAGGCATTAGCGGCCCTGCCAAAGACACCCCATGGGTCGTGCTCCAAGTCCTGACGTGAATTCCTTCCTTCCTCTGGGGTCTTGCCCCCGGCTCTGGGGGACGGGGGGGGGCCAGAGGGGCTAAGGGGCGCGTCTGCCCCAGACGGAGGTTTCTGGCAGTGTCGCTGGAGCAGAATCTCTGATTCTGTCGTAGGGCATCTGCACCAGATGACACTCAGAGGCACCCTGCCTTCCAGGTGACCGTCTTGGATGTCCCCGGGCCCAAGCGGGGACTGGCTTCCTTGGCATGTGGGCTGTGTAGGCAAGCAGGGATGCCTGACTGTCGGGAATTCTAGCTGGGCCTAATGAGAGCAACTGAAAGAGAGTCTTGGCATTTAGCAAAGCAGTGAGGCCCGGGTGGTACAAGGCCTCTTGGTGCCTTTGAGGTAGCAAAGCTGCTTTCTGCCCAGGGAGGCATGAGCTGTGGGCCCAGACAGGGCCGGGTGCCCAGGGCAGCATCGGTTCAGGGACTGAGTGCGTCTGGGTAGTGTTAAAGAGAAGGGACGGCGTGTAGGGTTGCCGCCTTACCTTTACGGCCTCAGGTTCCGTGCCTTGTATCGGAAGAGTGCCTGTATCCACGTGCTCCTTCTTCACAAGATTGGATCAGACCCAGGCCTGTCACAGTCTCTTGGGGCCCTTGCAGGCCCGGGCGTCTCTTTGGCCTTTTCCTGCTACAGGGAGACAGGGAGACAGGTGCACTCAGCAAGCTACACAGGTGGGAAGCACAGGGGCCTCACTCGGAGTGTTGTGGGCCCTGACGGCTGGTGGGCTAGCAACAGGGCCACGCCATTGACAAGGAACGACCTAGATAGATGCACACGGAGAAAGCGGTTCTCCAAGTCAGCGGAGGCCAGCGCTCCTTGTTTTCTGGTTCCCTGAGGGAAGGCACAGACAATGGATCCGGCCAACGTGACTGGTACTGTGAAGCTGTCCAAGGTGATGGGAGAAGGCAGAACACAGGCGCCTGTCACTCAGCTGGCCACAGCGAGCAAATCCTGAGTCCTGCCCTTGCCCAAACCCCCGACAAATACTCCTGAGCGCACATCTCGGTTCCTGCACCGAACCAGGCCAGGTCCTGCACTTCTTCAAGCCCCCGACCGACACTCCTGAGCCAGCATCGGACTCTCAGGCTTGTTCCTGGCCTTAGTCAAGCCCCCGGAACGCATTCCTGAGCCCACAACGCGCTCTGTACCCCTGAACTACCGTGTGTCCTCCCCTTGTTCAAGCCCCCAGGAAACACTACTGAGCCCGCATCTCACTCGCTGCATTGAACCTGGCTGGCTCCTTGTCTTGTTCAAGCCCCCGACAGATACTCCGGAACCCACATCTCGGTCCCTGCACTGATCCCGGCTGGGTGCTGCCCTTGTTCCCGACCCCGACAAATACTCCTGAGCCCACATCTCGGGCCCTGCACTGAATCGGGTGGGCCCTGCCCATCTTCCAGCCCCGACAAACTCTCCTGAGCCCACATCCCGGTCCCTGCACTGAAGCAGGCTGGGTGCTTCCCATGTTCAAGCCCCGACAAGCACTCCTGAGCCCACATCTCGGGCCCTGCACCGACCCAGTCTGGGTCCTGCCCTTGTTCAAGCCGCTGAACAAATACCCCTGAGCCGGCTTCTCTGTCCCTGCCGTGAACCAGGCCAGGAGCTGCACGTGTTGAAGCCACTGACCAACACTTCTGGGCCTGCATCTGATTCTCAGGCTGGTTCCTGGCCTGAGGTCAGCCCCCAGCAAACAGTATTGAGCCCACAGCTGGCTCCCTGCTCCTGAACTCAACTAAGGTGTGTCCTCCCCTTGTTCAACCACCCCCCACCCCCACCCCCCAGGAAACACCACTGTGCCTGCATCTCACTCGCTGCATTGAACCAGGCTGGGTCCTGCGCTTGTTCAAACCCCCGACAAATCCTCCTGAGCCCACCCCTCGGTCCCTGCACTGAACCAGGCTGGATCCTCCCTTTGTTCAAGCCCCTGACAAACACACCTGACACCACCTCTCGGTCCCGTCATCGAGCCAGGCTGGGTCCTGCCCATGATCAAGCAGCCGATAAACACTCCTTGGAGCACATCTCGGTCCCTGCACTGATCCAGGCTGGATCCTGCCCTTGTTCATCCCGACAGACACTCCCGAGGCCACAGCACAGTCCCTGCCATGACCCAGGCTGGGTCCTGCCTTTGTTCAAGCCCCCGACAAACACTCTTGAGCCTACATCTCGGTCCATGCAACTGAATCGGGTCGGCCCTGCCCATGCCCAAGCTCTTTGTAGAACGCATATATCGTGTGTCAGGACTATAGGATGGCTGGTTTAGCTTGATCCTCTTGCTGCTCCAGGCCCCACAGGCTTGGGCCACAGGGCAGGCTGGGATGTGTTCTCACATGGAGAACAGAACCACTTTGAAAGGGCCTCCATAGGGTCGATGGCAGCCGTGCATGTCTCCGACACCGGTGAGTCGTGGGACTTAACGGGGAGCTGTCCTTAGCGTCTCCCTGGCCGGCATTCGCACAAGGTTCAGGGGGGGTCCCTCATGCCAGCAGAGCGGGCCTCGTTTCTCCCTCTGCGCACAGTGTGGCCACGGCACCTCAGGCTTGTGCAGCTTTCACGTCGGCCCAGCGAGGGAGGGAGGGTCGCCCGTCCCCTTCTGCGCTTCAGCAGTGACCGCCCACTGTTGGCTTTCAAGGTCGAGAAAGCACTCTCCGAACGTGTGGACTAAAACCCTCTGAACTCCCACCGGTGAAACTCACTCAGGACGAGAAGGGCTTGCCTTCACGCCAAGGATAAGCGTCTCTTCTGAGCGCTGGTGTCCACAGAGTTGCAGACGGCAACAGCACTACTTAGAGAGACGGAGACACACAGACACCAGCGCCTGCTACACACGCGGAAGGACTGCCCAACACAGTGCTATGCCAGAAGCAAAGATACAGAGACACAGAGCGAGCGCTGTACACTAAGGCGCTGGTGTTCCCGAACAGTGGAGATCCACTGTAGCGCTGTAGGTGGGGTTCTTCCCTACTCCCCTAGCATCCGGACAGCAGCAGGCTCTCTGTCCCTTGAAGAAAAGTATCCAGCCCCTTGGCACCCCTGCGTATCCCTTGGATACTCAGGGAGAGCTCTCAGTTATTGCCAGTCCCAGGGGACACAGGAGTGTGCCGTTCGGACTGCGGAGCAGGAACCCGTGCTTGGAATTTCCAGAGCCAGGTCAATGACAGCGCCTGGGGCTAGCCCGGCCACATGCAAAACCCTGTCCCTCCCTGGAGCAGCATCTGGCCACGTGGGGGCGCTGGAGCAGCACAGGAACCCCGGAAGATGCCCTCCGGTCTGGGGGCGTGTCCATAAGAGTGCCGCCCACTACCCTGTCGGCCATTGGTCTAGATTTGGGCCAGCAGTCTGTGCATGGCTCACAGCCTAGGCCCCCGCCTGTTCGCCGGATCTCCTAGGGCCCGTTCACCCCGTCCTGCGTTTCTGGCACCCCTTTCTTCGGCCTCACGCCAACACCCCCACACACCAGCCCCCGCCTTCTGACAATCCCCCTCACTCCCCGCCCCCAAAAGAGCTAGTCGGTCCCACAGGTTTACTGCAGCCTGGGCCGCCATTACGCCCCACTTGCTGTGCTCTTATGTCGCGTCCCTTCGCCTCTGCCCCAGCTCGGGGTCACCGCCAAGGCCAAGAGGAACGTGAGAGGCGGTCAGAGGAAGGCGGGAGCGTCCCGGGACCCCGCACCTTCCAAGCTGTGAGCCCAGGTACTCAGGGGGCAGGGCCCCGCCCCCACCCCCCCTCCCCCACCCCGCAGCCTGCCGTCGTGATGCAGTGCGCAGCTGGGACCTTGTCACCAGCAGTTGTCACGCCAGGCCAAGGGGCCACCCTCTTCAGGGTGGAGGCGGTGGAGGAGGGCGAGGCCCTGGTGGACGGAGACGTGGCGGGGATCGGGCGGGAGTTCCAGCTGCTTGCGGAAGACATCGTGGAGGAGGTGGAGGTTGTGGCGGATGAGGAGCAGGAACAGCGGCCCTCCCAGGAGCTAGAGGAGAAGACGGTGGAGGAGCAGGGCCAGGAAAGGCCCGGAGGCCCTTGTGAGCGCCAGGAGCTGGATGCCCTGCAGGCACTGGCCGCCCTGCAGGTAGAACTGAGCTCTGAGCGTGAGCAAAACCGCAGGGCTTACGTTCAGTTCATGCGCAAGAACCATCAGAGGAGGAAGCGTCACTTGGCTCGGAGGAGCGCCATCATCCAGGGCATCCCTGGCTTCTGGGCCAAAGCTGTATCCTTTGCGCTGCTCCTTGGGGTCCGCTGCTCAGGAGGACGAGGAAGGGGAGAAGGGGCAGGAGCAGGCGGAGGGGGTGGAGGCGAGGGCACAGGAAGGGCGCCGGAGGCCACTGAAGGAAATGCGGTCCTGGGCAATTGGCAGGCTCCAAAGGCACAGCCGAGTAGGGCCTGGGCAGGGCCACAGGTGGACGTGTCGCAGCCATGCCTTTGAGTGTCTCCTTCAGGCCTGCATCTGAGGAGGCGCAGCCCCCGAGGCCTCTAAGTCAACATTGACCAGAGACGGTACACAAGAGCAGCGTTCGCAGACAGTTATTGGTGTAAATGTGGGTGATCCCGGCACATTGCTGGGGCATGTGAGTCATTCACACACACACGCACACACGCACACGCACACACACACACACACACACACACACACACACGTACACATAAACACACACACACATACCCAAGAAGCCCTTTACTTTCAGACACGGTTTGTCACAAGGACTGCAAGTCTGACCGTATAAGCAGTGACATGCCGCTACCCAGCATACACAGGTCTGGAGGAGCAGAGTAGCGGTCAGAAACAGCCCCTGCTTGGGGAATGCAGATGCACACCATCCCAAGGGGCCCAGAGCCATGAGCGTGTCTGATGGTATGGCAGGTCCTGAGGATATCAGCAGTGGCCGGGCAAGAGGCAGTGCCCGCCAAGCTCCTTGCAGATGCGTGTTCCAGTATCCTTGTTCCACCCCAGACTAGGGCTGATGCTCCTGGCTCTTCTTGGCCGGCATGTGGCCTGAATGGCTCCTTGACCTAAAGCAGATTATGAGCCACCCTCAAGTCTCCGTCCTGATCAGCGACCAAGATCAAGACTTTCTCGGCTACATGATGGACTTGAAGGTCAGTGAGGGAGACTGAGGAAGGGTGGGTATGGGACCTGGCGGGGAGTGGGAGGAACGTGTTAGCCATGTTCCTGTGCTGTGAGACTTTGGAGAGGCATCGGGGAAGCTGATCATGCCTGCCTTGGAGGCAAGCTGAGGCCCCTAGAAGCTTGCACCTTTTCCCTCCTCGCTATCCTGGCAGGTGCAGGTGCGGAGCCATTCGCCGTCTCGCTGCAAGCTGGTCTTTTCCTTTCGGGACAACCCCTACTTCTTGAACTCGGTGATCATTAAGGAGTATTACCTTGACATCACTGGTAAAAGGTGGCTCCCGGGGTGATGAGTGTGGGTGTGCAAGCGTGTGGATGATGCACCTGCGGTGTCCACCCCAGTCTCCCCTGTCTGTCTGCAGGGTACAGGGCACGTCGATCCACTCCAGTCCACTGGTTCTGGGACTTTGAACGGGGAGCCCCCAGCCGCAGGCTGGACACCAGGAGCCTTAACTTTCTCAACTGGCTGTCAGGCCACAACGGCCCAGAATCGAACAGGATTGCTGAGGTGGGGTTGCTTTGGGCTTGCACACAGTTGGTGGTTGATGTTGGAGTTCTTGGCTGCTCATGGGAGGGTTGGGAGCCTGGTCAGCCCCTGGCTGACCTTGCTCGTGTTGCCTGCAGATCATCAGCGAAGACGTGTGGGACGATCCCCTGAAGTACTACCTCAGGGAGGAAGGTTCGTCCATGAGAGACAACTGACAGAAACACATGTGGTGATGGGGTCTGGAGGTAGGCCCCGTAGGGACAGCCGAATAGTAGCTGGGACACAGTACTTTCTTTCGCAAATGGGGATGCTCAGGCTCATGCAAACTGGCTGCAGAGCCAGAGCCTGAGTCAAGCATGCAGCAGGTGACTTGCTGAGACTGGGGGCTGGGGGGGACTCGGTGTGTCCGAGAGCGCAGTAAGTCCCCCTCCAGTCAGCTGTGGTGGCAGCGCGAGAGTCCTAGGTGATACGACTAGAGGCAGGGTGAATTAAGTGCCTGTGTCAGAATCATCTGTCCTTGGGTCCTGCCATTCCCCCGGCGTCCTTCCTCTCACTGAGTTTGAGAATGCCTGGGCCCTTCACTTCCGCCCCTTAACCTAGGATGGCCTGTCATTGAAAGGGCATCCTGTCCAGGGCCCCAGTGCACCTGTGCGCTGACTTTGGGATCTTGTGTGAATTTCCACATCCAATACTCTGATCTCACCAGCACCACACCTGCTGAGCTTGAAGTTGCTTCAGGGAAAATCCGGACGTCTCTGGGAGGAGGTGGACAGGGAGCCCCAAGGGCAGGACATGGTGCCTAGTGACACCATCTCCGTCATTGCTGGACACGGGTCTTCGGCTCCTGAAACCCCTGTGTTCCCTGTTTGCGTCCGTGTCCACGTGCAAAGCATGTGTGTGTGTACACGCGTGTGCTTGTGTCACCTGTCTTTATGCGGGTGTGTGTGTGTGTGTCCGGCCCAGGGCGGACGCAGAGATGAAGGCGACGGGAGAGGAGGTGACGAGCGACCAGAAGAGGAGGCACGAGGCGTCCCCAGGCTGACGGAGGTTGGTCACCGACTCTCCGCATGACCGTATCCGGGATGGGAATGAGGAAAAGATGGCCAGTGATACCTGCGGACCGTGGCTCGAGAAATCCGCAATTAGACCAAATCCAAAACACGCTCGCCACTTCTAACTTGTGGTTGTGTGTGCTTGGACCAGGGAGAGGGAAGTGCATGGTCTGAGGATTCCGCGAGGGCAAATCAGGTGGGGCGGGGCTTTGAAACCGCTGCCTGAGGAGCCCTCAGTCCATGGGGACGTGGGCCGGCCTCTGGAAATGGTGGGCGAGGGTACGGCTGGACCCGGGGTGGAGAGGAGGCCAAGTTCCTGTAGAGAAGAGCAGAGACCCGAAGGAGAAAGAGGCACAGATTGCCTGCTGCACTGGGGACTTGTTCCACACACGGAAGAAGGAGACCCGGGAGGGCCCTGGGCCAGTGCTGCCCAGGATCGGCCCATCGGCCCGCACGCTGTCTCCACGAGGGTGGCACACACTGGCATGATGCGAAACACAACGCAAGATGTGCTAAGCTAGGCTGTCCATGCAAAACCACAGGCACGCGAGGAGAGACAGGGTGTGAGCGTGGCAGACGTCCAGGCATTTCCAGCCTCCTCGGCAGGGCAGAAAGGCGAGGGAGGCGCAGGTGTGGGTGTACGTGTGCGTCCCTCTGCCGGAGTGTGCCTGTGAGGGAGGGAAGAGGGAGGAAGCAAGGACGGTGGGCTACTTGCATGTGCCAAGGGACCTCGGGAGAATGGCAGACAGGGAAGCCCCTGGGGGCGGTTGAGAGCCTGCTGGTGGATTTCAGGGCCCAGGGGCTAGGCATTAGCGGCCCTGCCAAAGACACCCCATGGGTCGTGCTCCAAGTCCTGACGTGAATTCCTTCCTTCCTCTGGGGTCTTGCCCCCGGCTCTGGGGGACGGGGGGGGGCCAGAGGGGCTAAGGGGCGCGTCTGCCCCAGACGGAGGTTTCTGGCAGTGTCGCTGGAGCAGAATCTCTGATTCTGTCGTAGGGCATCTGCACCAGATGACACTCAGAGGCACCCTGCCTTCCAGGTGACCGTCTTGGATGTCCCCGGGCCCAAGCGGGGACTGGCTTCCTTGGCATGTGGGCTGTGTAGGCAAGCAGGGATGCCTGACTGTCGGGAATTCTAGCTGGGCCTAATGAGAGCAACTGAAAGAGAGTCTTGGCATTTAGCAAAGCAGTGAGGCCCGGGTGGTACAAGGCCTCTTGGTGCCTTTGAGGTAGCAAAGCTGCTTTCTGCCCAGGGAGGCATGAGCTGTGGGCCCAGACAGGGCCGGGTGCCCAGGGCAGCATCGGTTCAGGGACTGAGTGCGTCTGGGTAGTGTTAAAGAGAAGGGACGGCGTGTAGGGTTGCCGCCTTACCTTTACGGCCTCAGGTTCCGTGCCTTGTATCGGAAGAGTGCCTGTATCCACGTGCTCCTTCTTCACAAGATTGGATCAGACCCAGGCCTGTCACAGTCTCTTGGGGCCCTTGCAGGCCCGGGCGTCTCTTTGGCCTTTTCCTGCTACAGGGAGACAGGGAGACAGGTGCACTCAGCAAGCTACACAGGTGGGAAGCACAGGGGCCTCACTCGGAGTGTTGTGGGCCCTGACGGCTGGTGGGCTAGCAACAGGGCCACGCCATTGACAAGGAACGACCTAGATAGATGCACACGGAGAAAGCGGTTCTCCAAGTCAGCGGAGGCCAGCGCTCCTTGTTTTCTGGTTCCCTGAGGGAAGGCACAGACAATGGATCCGGCCAACGTGACTGGTACTGTGAAGCTGTCCAAGGTGATGGGAGAAGGCAGAACACAGGCGCCTGTCACTCAGCTGGCCACAGCGAGCAAATCCTGAGTCCTGCCCTTGCCCAAACCCCCGACAAATACTCCTGAGCGCACATCTCGGTTCCTGCACCGAACCAGGCCAGGTCCTGCACTTCTTCAAGCCCCCGACCGACACTCCTGAGCCAGCATCGGACTCTCAGGCTTGTTCCTGGCCTTAGTCAAGCCCCCGGAACGCATTCCTGAGCCCACAACGCGCTCTGTACCCCTGAACTACCGTGTGTCCTCCCCTTGTTCAAGCCCCCAGGAAACACTACTGAGCCCGCATCTCACTCGCTGCATTGAACCTGGCTGGCTCCTTGTCTTGTTCAAGCCCCCGACAGATACTCCGGAACCCACATCTCGGTCCCTGCACTGATCCCGGCTGGGTGCTGCCCTTGTTCCCGACCCCGACAAATACTCCTGAGCCCACATCTCGGGCCCTGCACTGAATCGGGTGGGCCCTGCCCATCTTCCAGCCCCGACAAACTCTCCTGAGCCCACATCCCGGTCCCTGCACTGAAGCAGGCTGGGTGCTTCCCATGTTCAAGCCCCGACAAGCACTCCTGAGCCCACATCTCGGGCCCTGCACCGACCCAGTCTGGGTCCTGCCCTTGTTCAAGCCGCTGAACAAATACCCCTGAGCCGGCTTCTCTGTCCCTGCCGTGAACCAGGCCAGGAGCTGCACGTGTTGAAGCCACTGACCAACACTTCTGGGCCTGCATCTGATTCTCAGGCTGGTTCCTGGCCTGAGGTCAGCCCCCAGCAAACAGTATTGAGCCCACAGCTGGCTCCCTGCTCCTGAACTCAACTAAGGTGTGTCCTCCCCTTGTTCAACCACCCCCCACCCCCACCCCCCAGGAAACACCACTGTGCCTGCATCTCACTCGCTGCATTGAACCAGGCTGGGTCCTGCGCTTGTTCAAACCCCCGACAAATCCTCCTGAGCCCACCCCTCGGTCCCTGCACTGAACCAGGCTGGATCCTCCCTTTGTTCAAGCCCCTGACAAACACACCTGACACCACCTCTCGGTCCCGTCATCGAGCCAGGCTGGGTCCTGCCCATGATCAAGCAGCCGATAAACACTCCTTGGAGCACATCTCGGTCCCTGCACTGATCCAGGCTGGATCCTGCCCTTGTTCATCCCGACAGACACTCCCGAGGCCACAGCACAGTCCCTGCCATGACCCAGGCTGGGTCCTGCCTTTGTTCAAGCCCCCGACAAACACTCTTGAGCCTACATCTCGGTCCATGCAACTGAATCGGGTCGGCCCTGCCCATGCCCAAGCTCTTTGTAGAACGCATATATCGTGTGTCAGGACTATAGGATGGCTGGTTTAGCTTGATCCTCTTGCTGCTCCAGGCCCCACAGGCTTGGGCCACAGGGCAGGCTGGGATGTGTTCTCACATGGAGAACAGAACCACTTTGAAAGGGCCTCCATAGGGTCGATGGCAGCCGTGCATGTCTCCGACACCGGTGAGTCGTGGGACTTAACGGGGAGCTGTCCTTAGCGTCTCCCTGGCCGGCATTCGCACAAGGTTCAGGGGGGGTCCCTCATGCCAGCAGAGCGGGCCTCGTTTCTCCCTCTGCGCACAGTGTGGCCACGGCACCTCAGGCTTGTGCAGCTTTCACGTCGGCCCAGCGAGGGAGGGAGGGTCGCCCGTCCCCTTCTGCGCTTCAGCAGTGACCGCCCACTGTTGGCTTTCAAGGTCGAGAAAGCACTCTCCGAACGTGTGGACTAAAACCCTCTGAACTCCCACCGGTGAAACTCACTCAGGACGAGAAGGGCTTGCCTTCACGCCAAGGATAAGCGTCTCTTCTGAGCGCTGGTGTCCACAGAGTTGCAGACGGCAACAGCACTACTTAGAGAGACGGAGACACACAGACACCAGCGCCTGCTACACACGCGGAAGGACTGCCCAACACAGTGCTATGCCAGAAGCAAAGATACAGAGACACAGAGCGAGCGCTGTACACTAAGGCGCTGGTGTTCCCGAACAGTGGAGATCCACTGTAGCGCTGTAGGTGGGGTTCTTCCCTACTCCCCTAGCATCCGGACAGCAGCAGGCTCTCTGTCCCTTGAAGAAAAGTATCCAGCCCCTTGGCACCCCTGCGTATCCCTTGGATACTCAGGGAGAGCTCTCAGTTATTGCCAGTCCCAGGGGACACAGGAGTGTGCCGTTCGGACTGCGGAGCAGGAACCCGTGCTTGGAATTTCCAGAGCCAGGTCAATGACAGCGCCTGGGGCTAGCCCGGCCACATGCAAAACCCTGTCCCTCCCTGGAGCAGCATCTGGCCACGTGGGGGCGCTGGAGCAGCACAGGAACCCCGGAAGATGCCCTCCGGTCTGGGGGCGTGTCCATAAGAGTGCCGCCCACTACCCTGTCGGCCATTGGTCTAGATTTGGGCCAGCAGTCTGTGCATGGCTCACAGCCTAGGCCCCCGCCTGTTCGCCGGATCTCCTAGGGCCCGTTCACCCCGTCCTGCGTTTCTGGCACCCCTTTCTTCGGCCTCACGCCAACACCCCCACACACCAGCCCCCGCCTTCTGACAATCCCCCTCACTCCCCGCCCCCAAAAGAGCTAGTCGGTCCCACAGGTTTACTGCAGCCTGGGCCGCCATTACGCCCCACTTGTTGTGCTCTTATGTCGCGTCCCTTCGCCTCTGCCCCAGCTCGGGGTCACCGCCAAGGCCAAGAGGAACGTGAGAGGCGGTCAGAGGAAGGTGGGAGCGTCCCGGGACCCCGCACCTTCCAAGCTGTGAGCCCAGGTACTCAGGGGGCAGGGCCCCGCCCCCACCCCCCCCCCCCACCCCGCAGCCTGCCGTCGTGATGCAGTGCGCAGCTGGGACCTTGTCACCAGCAGTTGTCACGCCAGGCCAAGGGGCCACCCTCTTCAGGGTGGAGGCGGTGGAGGAGGGCGAGGCCCTGGTGGACGGAGACGTGGCGGGGATCGGGCGGGAGTTCCAGCTGCTTGCGGAAGACATCGTGGAGGAGGTGGAGGTTGTGGCGGATGAGGAGCAGGAACAGCGGCCCTCCCAGGAGCTAGAGGAGAAGACGGTGGAGGAGCAGGGCCAGGAAAGGCCCGGAGGCCCTTGTGAGCGCCAGGAGCTGGATGCCCTGCAGGCACTGGCCGCCCTGCAGGTAGAACTGAGCTCTGAGCGTGAGCAAAACCGCAGGGCTTACGTTCAGTTCATGCGCAAGAACCATCAGAGGAGGAAGCGTCACTTGGCTCGGAGGAGCGCCATCATCCAGGGCATCCCTGGCTTCTGGGCCAAAGCTGTATCCTTTGCGCTGCTCCTTGGGGTCCGCTGCTCAGGAGGACGAGGAAGGGGAGAAGGGGCAGGAGCAGGCGGAGGGGGTGGAGGCGAGGGCACAGGAAGGGCGCCGGAGGCCACTGAAGGAAATGCGGTCCTGGGCAATTGGCAGGCTCCAAAGGCACAGCCGAGTAGGGCCTGGGCAGGGCCACAGGTGGACGTGTCGCAGCCATGCCTTTGAGTGTCTCCTTCAGGCCTGCATCTGAGGAGGCGCAGCCCCCGAGGCCTCTAAGTCAACATTGACCAGAGACGGTACACAAGAGCAGCGTTCGCAGACAGTTATTGGTGTAAATGTGGGTGATCCCGGCACATTGCTGGGGCATGTGAGTCATTCACACACACACGCACACACGCACACGCACACACACACACACACACACACACACACGTACACATAAACACACACACACATACCCAAGAAGCCCTTTACTTTCAGACACGGTTTGTCACAAGGACTGCAAGTCTGACCGTATAAGCAGTGACATGCCGCTACCCAGCATACACAGGTCTGGAGGAGCAGAGTAGCGGTCAGAAACAGCCCCTGCTTGGGGAATGCAGATGCACACCATCCCAAGGGGCCCAGAGCCATGAGCGTGTCTGATGGTATGGCAGGTCCTGAGGATATCAGCAGTGGCCGGGCAAGAGGCAGTGCCCGCCAAGCTCCTTGCAGATGCGTGTTCCAGTATCCTTGTTCCACCCCAGACTAGGGCTGATGCTCCTGGCTCTTCTTGGCCGGCATGTGGCCTGAATGGCTCCTTGACCTAAAGCAGATTATGAGCCACCCTCAAGTCTCCGTCCTGATCAGCGACCAAGATCAAGACTTTCTCGGCTACATGATGGACTTGAAGGTCAGTGAGGGAGACTGAGGAAGGGTGGGTATGGGACCTGGCGGGGAGTGGGAGGAACGTGTTAGCCATGTTCCTGTGCTGTGAGACTTTGGAGAGGCATCGGGGAAGCTGATCATGCCTGCCTTGGAGGCAAGCTGAGGCCCCTAGAAGCTTGCACCTTTTCCCTCCTCGCTATCCTGGCAGGTGCAGGTGCGGAGCCATTCGCCGTCTCGCTGCAAGCTGGTCTTTTCCTTTCGGGACAACCCCTACTTCTTGAACTCGGTGATCATTAAGGAGTATTACCTTGACATCACTGGTAAAAGGTGGCTCCCGGGGTGATGAGTGTGGGTGTGCAAGCGTGTGGATGATGCACCTGCGGTGTCCACCCCAGTCTCCCCTGTCTGTCTGCAGGGTACAGGGCACGTCGATCCACTCCAGTCCACTGGTTCTGGGACTTTGAACGGGGAGCCCCCAGCCGCAGGCTGGACACCAGGAGCCTTAACTTTCTCAACTGGCTGTCAGGCCACAACGGCCCAGAATCGAACAGGATTGCTGAGGTGGGGTTGCTTTGGGCTTGCACACAGTTGGTGGTTGATGTTGGAGTTCTTGGCTGCTCATGGGAGGGTTGGGAGCCTGGTCAGCCCCTGGCTGACCTTGCTCGTGTTGCCTGCAGATCATCAGCGAAGACGTGTGGGACGATCCCCTGAAGTACTACCTCAGGGAGGAAGGTTCGTCCATGAGAGACAACTGACAGAAACACATGTGGTGATGGGGTCTGGAGGTAGGCCCCGTAGGGACAGCCGAATAGTAGCTGGGACACAGTACTTTCTTTCGCAAATGGGGATGCTCAGGCTCATGCAAACTGGCTGCAGAGCCAGAGCCTGAGTCAAGCATGCAGCAGGTGACTTGCTGAGACTGGGGGCTGGGGGGGACTCGGTGTGTCCGAGAGCGCAGTAAGTCCCCCTCCAGTCAGCTGTGGTGGCAGCGCGAGAGTCCTAGGTGATACGACTAGAGGCAGGGTGAATTAAGTGCCTGTGTCAGAATCATCTGTCCTTGGGTCCTGCCATTCCCCCGGCGTCCTTCCTCTCACTGAGTTTGAGAATGCCTGGGCCCTTCACTTCCGCCCCTTAACCTAGGATGGCCTGTCATTGAAAGGGCGTCCTGTCCAGGGCCCCAGTGCACCTGTGCGCTGACTTTGGGATCTTGTGTGAATTTCCACATCCAATACTCTGATCTCACCAGCACCACACCTGCTGAGCTTGAAGTTGCTTCAGGGAAAATCCGGACGTCTCTGGGAGGAGGTGGACAGGGAGCCCCAAGGGCAGGACATGGTGCCTAGTGACACCATCTCCGTCATTGCTGGACACGGGTCTTCGGCTCCTGAAACCCCTGTGTTCCCTGTTTGCGTCCGTGTCTACGTGCAAAGCATGTGTGTGTGTACACGCGTGTGCTTGTGTCACCTGTCTTTATGCGGGTGTGTGTGTGTGTGTCCGGCCCAGGGCGGACGCAGAGATGAAGGCGACGGGAGAGGAGGTGACGAGCGACCAGAAGAGGAGGCACGAGGCGTCCCCAGGCTGACGGAGGTTGGTCACCGACTCTCCGCATGACCGTATCCGGGATGGGAATGAGGAAAAGATGGCCAGTGATACCTGCGGACCGTGGCTCGAGAAATCCGCAATTAGACCAAATCCAAAACACGCTCGCCACTTCTAACTTGTGGTTGTGTGTGCTTGGACCAGGGAGAGGGAAGTGCATGGTCTGAGGATTCCGCGAGGGCAAATCAGGTGGGGCGGGGCTTTGAAACCGCTGCCTGAGGAGCCCTCAGTCCATGGGGACGTGGGCCGGCCTCTGGAAATGGTGGGCGAGGGTACGGCTGGACCCGGGGTGGAGAGGAGGCCAAGTTCCTGTAGAGAAGAGCAGAGACCCGAAGGAGAAAGAGGCACAGATTGCCTGCTGCACTGGGGACTTGTTCCACACACGGAAGAAGGAGACCCGGGAGGGCCCTGGGCCAGTGCTGCCCAGGATCGGCCCATCGGCCCGCACGCTGTCTCCACGAGGGTGGCACACACTGGCATGATGCGAAACACAACGCAAGATGTGCTAAGCTAGGCTGTCCGTGCAAAACCACAGGCACGCGAGGAGAGACAGGGTGTGAGCGTGGCAGACGTCCAGGCATTTCCAGCCTCCTCGGCAGGGCAGAAAGGCGAGGGAGGCGCAGGTGTGGGTGTACGTGTGCGTCCCTCTGCCGGAGTGTGCCTGTGAGGGAGGGAAGAGGGAGGAAGCAAGGACGGTGGGCTACTTGCATGTGCCAAGGGACCTCGGGAGAATGGCAGACAGGGAAGCCCCTGGGGGCGGTTGAGAGCCTGCTGGTGGATTTCAGGGCCCAGGGGCTAGGCATTAGCGGCCCTGCCAAAGACACCCCATGGGTCGTGCTCCAAGTCCTGACGTGAATTCCTTCCTTCCTCTGGGGTCTTGCCCCCGGCTCTGGGGGGCGGGGGGGGGCCAGAGGGGCTAAGGGGCGCGTCTGCCCCAGACGGAGGTTTCTGGCAGTGTCGCTGGAGCAGAATCTCTGATTCTGTCGTAGGGCATCTGCACCAGATGACACTCAGAGGCACCCTGCCTTCCAGGTGACCGTCTTGGATGTCCCCGGGCCCAAGCGGGGACTGGCTTCCTTGGCATGTGGGCTGTGTAGGCAAGCAGGGATGCCTGACTGTCGGGAATTCTAGCTGGGCCTAATGAGAGCAACTGAAAGAGAGTCTTGGCATTTAGCAAAGCAGTGAGGCCCGGGTGGTACAAGGCCTCTTGGTGCCTTTGAGGTAGCAAAGCTGCTTTCTGCCCAGGGAGGCATGAGCTGTGGGCCCAGACAGGGCCGGGTGCCCAGGGCAGCATCGGTTCAGGGACTGAGTGCGTCTGGGTAGTGTTAAAGAGAAGGGACGGCGTGTAGGGTTGCCGCCTTACCTTTACGGCCTCAGGTTCCGTGCCTTGTATCGGAAGAGTGCCTGTATCCACGTGCTCCTTCTTCACAAGATTGGATCAGACCCAGGCCTGTCACAGTCTCTTGGGGCCCTTGCAGGCCCGGGCGTCTCTTTGGCCTTTTCCTGCTACAGGGAGACAGGGAGACAGGTGCACTCAGCAAGCTACACAGGTGGGAAGCACAGGGGCCTCACTCGGAGTGTTGTGGGCCCTGACGGCTGGTGGGCTAGCAACAGGGCCACGCCATTGACAAGGAACGACCTAGATAGATGCACACGGAGAAAGCGGTTCTCCAAGTCAGCGGAGGCCAGCGCTCCTTGTTTTCTGGTTCCCTGAGGGAAGGCACAGACAATGGATCCGGCCAACGTGACTGGTACTGTGAAGCTGTCCAAGGTGATGGGAGAAGGCAGAACACAGGCGCCTGTCACTCAGCTGGCCACAGCGAGCAAATCCTGAGTCCTGCCCTTGCCCAAACCCCCGACAAATACTCCTGAGCGCACATCTCGGTTCCTGCACCGAACCAGGCCAGGTCCTGCACTTCTTCAAGCCCCCGACCGACACTCCTGGGCCAGCATCGGACTCTCAGGCTTGTTCCTGGCCTTAGTCAAGCCCCCGGAACGCATTCCTGAGCCCACAACGCGCTCTGTACCCCTGAACTACGGTGTGTCCTCCCCTTGTTCAAGCCCCCAGGAAACACTACTGAGCCCGCATCTCACTCGCTGCATTGAACCTGGCTGGCTCCTTGTCTTGTTCAAGCCCCCGACAGATACTCCGGAACCCACATCTCGGTCCCTGCACTGATCCCGGCTGGGTGCTGCCCTTGTTCCCGACCCCGACAAATACTCCTGAGCCCACATCTCGGGCCCTGCACTGAATCGGGTGGGCCCTGCCCATCTTCCAGCCCCGACAAACTCTCCTGAGCCCACATCCCGGTCCCTGCACTGAAGCAGGCTGGGTGCTTCCCATGTTCAAGCCCCGACAAGCACTCCTGAGCCCACATCTCGGGCCCTGCACCGACCCAGTCTGGGTCCTGCCCTTGTTCAAGCCGCTGAACAAATACCCCTGAGCCGGCTTCTCTGTCCCTGCCGTGAACCAGGCCAGGAGCTGCACGTGTTGAAGCCACTGACCAACACTTCTGGGCCTGCATCTGATTCTCAGGCTGGTTCCTGGCCTGAGGTCAGCCCCCAGCAAACAGTATTGAGCCCACAGCTGGCTCCCTGCTCCTGAACTCAACTAAGGTGTGTCCTCCCCTTGTTCAACCACCCCCCACCCCCACCCCCCAGGAAACACCACTGTGCCTGCATCTCACTCGCTGCATTGAACCAGGCTGGGTCCTGCGCTTGTTCAAACCCCCGACAAATCCTCCTGAGCCCACCCCTCGGTCCCTGCACTGAACCAGGCTGGATCCTCCCTTTGTTCAAGCCCCTGACAAACACACCTGACACCACCTCTCGGTCCCGTCATCGAGCCAGGCTGGGTCCTGCCCATGATCAAGCAGCCGATAAACACTCCTTGGAGCACATCTCGGTCCCTGCACTGATCCAGGCTGGATCCTGCCCTTGTTCATCCCGACAGACACTCCCGAGGCCACAGCACAGTCCCTGCCATGACCCAGGCTGGGTCCTGCCTTTGTTCAAGCCCCCGACAAACACTCTTGAGCCTACATCTCGGTCCATGCAACTGAATCGGGTCGGCCCTGCCCATGCCCAAGCTCTTTGTAGAACGCATATATCGTGTGTCAGGACTATAGGATGGCTGGTTTAGCTTGATCCTCTTGCTGCTCCAGGCCCCACAGGCTTGGGCCACAGGGCAGGCTGGGATGTGTTCTCACATGGAGAACAGAACCACTTTGAAAGGGCCTCCATAGGGTCGATGGCAGCCGTGCATGTCTCCGACACCGGTGAGTCGTGGGACTTAACGGGGAGCTGTCCTTAGCGTCTCCCTGGCCGGCATTCGCACAAGGTTCAGGGGGGGTCCCTCATGCCAGCAGAGCGGGCCTCGTTTCTCCCTCTGCGCACAGTGTGGCCACGGCACCTCAGGCTTGTGCAGCTTTCACATCGGCCCAGCGAGGGAGGGAGGGTCGCCCGTCCCCTTCTGCGCTTCAGCAGTGACCGCCCACTGTTGGCTTTCAAGGTCGAGAAAGCACTCTCCGAACGTGTGGACTAAAACCCTCTGAACTCCCACCGGTGAAACTCACTCAGGACGAGAAGGGCTTGCCTTCACGCCAAGGATAAGCGTCTCTTCTGAGCGCTGGTGTCCACAGAGTTGCAGACGGCAACAGCACTACTTAGAGAGACGGAGACACACAGACACCAGCGCCTGCTACACACGCGGAAGGACTGCCCAACACAGTGCTATGCCAGAAGCAAAGATACAGAGACACAGAGCGAGCGCTGTACACTAAGGCGCTGGTGTTCCCGAACAGTGGAGATCCACTGTAGCGCTGTAGGTGGGGTTCTTCCCTACTCCCCTAGCATCCGGACAGCAGCAGGCTCTCTGTCCCTTGAAGAAAAGTATCCAGCCCCTTGGCACCCCTGCGTATCCCTTGGATACTCAGGGAGAGCTCTCAGTTATTGCCAGTCCCAGGGGACACAGGAGTGTGCCGTTCGGACTGCGGAGCAGGAACCCGTGCTTGGAATTTCCAGAGCCAGGTCAATGACAGCGCCTGGGGCTAGCCCGGCCACATGCAAAACCCTGTCCCTCCCTGGAGCAGCATCTGGCCACGTGGGGGCGCTGGAGCAGCACAGGAACCCCGGAAGATGCCCTCCGGTCTGGGGGCGTGTCCATAAGAGTGCCGCCCACTACCCTGTCGGCCATTGGTCTAGATTTGGGCCAGCAGTCTGTGCATGGCTCACAGCCTAGGCCCCCGCCTGTTCGCCGGATCTCCTAGGGCCCGTTCACCCCGTCCTGCGTTTCTGGCACCCCTTTCTTCGGCCTCACGCCAACACCCCCACACACCAGCCCCCGCCTTCTGACAATCCCCCTCACTCCCCGCCCCCAAAAGAGCTAGTCGGTCCCACAGGTTTACTGCAGCCTGGGCCGCCATTACGCCCCACTTGCTGTGCTCTTATGTCGCGTCCCTTCGCCTCTGCCCCAGCTCGGGGTCACCGCCAAGGCCAAGAGGAACGTGAGAGGCGGTCAGAGGAAGGCGGGAGCGTCCCGGGACCCCGCACCTTCCAAGCTGTGAGCCCAGGTACTCAGGGGGCAGGGCCCCGCCCCCACCCCCCCTCCCCCACCCCGCAGCCTGCCGTCGTGATGCAGTGCGCAGCTGGGACCTTGTCACCAGCAGTTGTCACGCCAGGCCAAGGGGCCACCCTCTTCAGGGTGGAGGCGGTGGAGGAGGGCGAGGCCCTGGTGGACGGAGACGTGGCGGGGATCGGGCGGGAGTTCCAGCTGCTTGCGGAAGACATCGTGGAGGAGGTGGAGGTTGTGGCGGATGAGGAGCAGGAACAGCGGCCCTCCCAGGAGCTAGAGGAGAAGACGGTGGAGGAGCAGGGCCAGGAAAGGCCCGGAGGCCCTTGTGAGCGCCAGGAGCTGGATGCCCTGCAGGCACTGGCCGCCCTGCAGGTAGAACTGAGCTCTGAGCGTGAGCAAAACCGCAGGGCTTACGTTCAGTTCATGCGCAAGAACCATCAGAGGAGGAAGCGTCACTTGGCTCGGAGGAGCGCCATCATCCAGGGCATCCCTGGCTTCTGGGCCAAAGCTGTATCCTTTGCGCTGCTCCTTGGGGTCCGCTGCTCAGGAGGACGAGGAAGGGGAGAAGGGGCAGGAGCAGGCGGAGGGGGTGGAGGCGAGGGCACAGGAAGGGCGCCGGAGGCCACTGAAGGAAATGCGGTCCTGGGCAATTGGCAGGCTCCAAAGGCACAGCCGAGTAGGGCCTGGGCAGGGCCACAGGTGGACGTGTCGCAGCCATGCCTTTGAGTGTCTCCTTCAGGCCTGCATCTGAGGAGGCGCAGCCCCCGAGGCCTCTAAGTCAACATTGACCAGAGACGGTACACAAGAGCAGCGTTCGCAGACAGTTATTGGTGTAAATGTGGGTGATCCCGGCACATTGCTGGGGCATGTGAGTCATTCACACACACACGCACACACGCACACGCACACACACACACACACACACACACACACACGTACACATAAACACACACACACATACCCAAGAAGCCCTTTACTTTCAGACACGGTTTGTCACAAGGACTGCAAGTCTGACCGTATAAGCAGTGACATGCCGCTACCCAGCATACACAGGTCTGGAGGAGCAGAGTAGCGGTCAGAAACAGCCCCTGCTTGGGGAATGCAGATGCACACCATCCCAAGGGGCCCAGAGCCATGAGCGTGTCTGATGGTATGGCAGGTCCTGAGGATATCAGCAGTGGCCGGGCAAGAGGCAGTGCCCGCCAAGCTCCTTGCAGATGCGTGTTCCAGTATCCTTGTTCCACCCCAGACTAGGGCTGATGCTCCTGGCTCTTCTTGGCCGGCATGTGGCCTGAATGGCTCCTTGACCTAAAGCAGATTATGAGCCACCCTCAAGTCTCCGTCCTGATCAGCGACCAAGATCAAGACTTTCTCGGCTACATGATGGACTTGAAGGTCAGTGAGGGAGACTGAGGAAGGGTGGGTATGGGACCTGGCGGGGAGTGGGAGGAACGTGTTAGCCATGTTCCTGTGCTGTGAGACTTTGGAGAGGCATCGGGGAAGCTGATCATGCCTGCCTTGGAGGCAAGCTGAGGCCCCTAGAAGCTTGCACCTTTTCCCTCCTCGCTATCCTGGCAGGTGCAGGTGCGGAGCCATTCGCCGTCTCGCTGCAAGCTGGTCTTTTCCTTTCGGGACAACCCCTACTTCTTGAACTCGGTGATCATTAAGGAGTATTACCTTGACATCACTGGTAAAAGGTGGCTCCCGGGGTGATGAGTGTGGGTGTGCAAGCGTGTGGATGATGCACCTGCGGTGTCCACCCCAGTCTCCCCTGTCTGTCTGCAGGGTACAGGGCACGTCGATCCACTCCAGTCCACTGGTTCTGGGACTTTGAACGGGGAGCCCCCAGCCGCAGGCTGGACACCAGGAGCCTTAACTTTCTCAACTGGCTGTCAGGCCACAACGGCCCAGAATCGAACAGGATTGCTGAGGTGGGGTTGCTTTGGGCTTGCACACAGTTGGTGGTTGATGTTGGAGTTCTTGGCTGCTCATGGGAGGGTTGGGAGCCTGGTCAGCCCCTGGCTGACCTTGCTCGTGTTGCCTGCAGATCATCAGCGAAGACGTGTGGGACGATCCCCTGAAGTACTACCTCAGGGAGGAAGGTTCGTCCATGAGAGACAACTGACAGAAACACATGTGGTGATGGGGTCTGGAGGTAGGCCCCGTAGGGACAGCCGAATAGTAGCTGGGACACAGTACTTTCTTTCGCAAATGGGGATGCTCAGGCTCATGCAAACTGGCTGCAGAGCCAGAGCCTGAGTCAAGCATGCAGCAGGTGACTTGCTGAGACTGGGGGCTGGGGGGGACTCGGTGTGTCCGAGAGCGCAGTAAGTCCCCCTCCAGTCAGCTGTGGTGGCAGCGCGAGAGTCCTAGGTGATACGACTAGAGGCAGGGTGAATTAAGTGCCTGTGTCAGAATCATCTGTCCTTGGGTCCTGCCATTCCCCCGGCGTCCTTCCTCTCACTGAGTTTGAGAATGCCTGGGCCCTTCACTTCCGCCCCTTAACCTAGGATGGCCTGTCATTGAAAGGGCGTCCTGTCCAGGGCCCCAGTGCACCTGTGCGCTGACTTTGGGATCTTGTGTGAATTTCCACATCCAATACTCTGATCTCACCAGCACCACACCTGCTGAGCTTGAAGTTGCTTCAGGGAAAATCCGGACGTCTCTGGGAGGAGGTGGACAGGGAGCCCCAAGGGCAGGACATGGTGCCTAGTGACACCATCTCCGTCATTGCTGGACACGGGTCTTCGGCTCCTGAAACCCCTGTGTTCCCTGTTTGCGTCCGTGTCTACGTGCAAAGCATGTGTGTGTGTACACGCGTGTGCTTGTGTCACCTGTCTTTATGCGGGTGTGTGTGTGTGTGTCCGGCCCAGGGCGGACGCAGAGATGAAGGCGACGGGAGAGGAGGTGACGAGCGACCAGAAGAGGAGGCACGAGGCGTCCCCAGGCTGACGGAGGTTGGTCACCGACTCTCCGCATGACCGTATCCGGGATGGGAATGAGGAAAAGATGGCCAGTGATACCTGCGGACCGTGGCTCGAGAAATCCGCAATTAGACCAAATCCAAAACACGCTCGCCACTTCTAACTTGTGGTTGTGTGTGCTTGGACCAGGGAGAGGGAAGTGCATGGTCTGAGGATTCCGCGAGGGCAAATCAGGTGGGGCGGGGCTTTGAAACCGCTGCCTGAGGAGCCCTCAGTCCATGGGGACGTGGGCCGGCCTCTGGAAATGGTGGGCGAGGGTACGGCTGGACCCGGGGTGGAGAGGAGGCCAAGTTCCTGTAGAGAAGAGCAGAGACCCGAAGGAGAAAGAGGCACAGATTGCCTGCTGCACTGGGGACTTGTTCCACACACGGAAGAAGGAGACCCGGGAGGGCCCTGGGCCAGTGCTGCCCAGGATCGGCCCATCGGCCCGCACGCTGTCTCCACGAGGGTGGCACACACTGGCATGATGCGAAACACAACGCAAGATGTGCTAAGCTAGGCTGTCCGTGCAAAACCACAGGCACGCGAGGAGAGACAGGGTGTGAGCGTGGCAGACGTCCAGGCATTTCCAGCCTCCTCGGCAGGGCAGAAAGGCGAGGGAGGCGCAGGTGTGGGTGTACGTGTGCGTCCCTCTGCCGGAGTGTGCCTGTGAGGGAGGGAAGAGGGAGGAAGCAAGGACGGTGGGCTACTTGCATGTGCCAAGGGACCTCGGGAGAATGGCAGACAGGGAAGCCCCTGGGGGCGGTTGAGAGCCTGCTGGTGGATTTCAGGGCCCAGGGGCTAGGCATTAGCGGCCCTGCCAAAGACACCCCATGGGTCGTGCTCCAAGTCCTGACGTGAATTCCTTCCTTCCTCTGGGGTCTTGCCCCCGGCTGTGGGGGGCGGGGGGGGGCCAGAGGGGCTAAGGGGCGCGTCTGCCCCAGACGGGGGTTTCTGGCAGTGTCGCTGGAGCAGAATCTCTGATTCTGTCGTAGGGCATCTGCACCAGATGACACTCAGAGGCACCCTGCCTTCCAGGTGACCGTCTTGGATGTCCCCGGGCCCAAGCGGGGACTGGCTTCCTTGGCATGTGGGCTGTGTAGGCAAGCAGGGATGCCTGACTGTCGGGAATTCTAGCTGGGCCTAATGAGAGCAACTGAAAGAGAGTCTTGGCATTTAGCAAAGCAGTGAGGCCCGGGTGGTACAAGGCCTCTTGGTGCCTTTGAGGTAGCAAAGCTGCTTTCTGCCCAGGGAGGCATGAGCTGTGGGCCCAGACAGGGCCGGGTGCCCAGGGCAGCATCGGTTCAGGGACTGAGTGCGTCTGGGTAGTGTTAAAGAGAAGGGACGGCGTGTAGGGTTGCCGCCTTACCTTTACGGCCTCAGGTTCCGTGCCTTGTATCGGAAGAGTGCCTGTATCCACGTGCTCCTTCTTCACAAGATTGGATCAGACCCAGGCCTGTCACAGTCTCTTGGGGCCCTTGCAGGCCCGGGCGTCTCTTTGGCCTTTTCCTGCTACAGGGAGACAGGGAGACAGGTGCACTCAGCAAGCTACACAGGTGGGAAGCACAGGGGCCTCACTCGGAGTGTTGTGGGCCCTGACGGCTGGTGGGCTAGCAACAGGGCCACGCCATTGACAAGGAACGACCTAGATAGATGCACACGGAGAAAGCGGTTCTCCAAGTCAGCGGAGGCCAGCGCTCCTTGTTTTCTGGTTCCCTGAGGGAAGGCACAGACAATGGATCCGGCCAACGTGACTGGTACTGTGAAGCTGTCCAAGGTGATGGGAGAAGGCAGAACACAGGCGCCTGTCACTCAGCTGGCCACAGCGAGCAAATCCTGAGTCCTGCCCTTGCCCAAACCCCCGACAAATACTCCTGAGCGCACATCTCGGTTCCTGCACCGAACCAGGCCAGGTCCTGCACTTCTTCAAGCCCCCGACCGACACTCCTGGGCCAGCATCGGACTCTCAGGCTTGTTCCTGGCCTTAGTCAAGCCCCCGGAACGCATTCCTGAGCCCACAACGCGCTCTGTACCCCTGAACTACGGTGTGTCCTCCCCTTGTTCAAGCCCCCAGGAAACACTACTGAGCCCGCATCTCACTCGCTGCATTGAACCTGGCTGGCTCCTTGTCTTGTTCAAGCCCCCGACAGATACTCCGGAACCCACATCTCGGTCCCTGCACTGATCCCGGCTGGGTGCTGCCCTTGTTCCCGACCCCGACAAATACTCCTGAGCCCACATCTCGGGCCCTGCACTGAATCGGGTGGGCCCTGCCCATCTTCCAGCCCCGACAAACTCTCCTGAGCCCACATCCCGGTCCCTGCACTGAAGCAGGCTGGGTGCTTCCCATGTTCAAGCCCCGACAAGCACTCCTGAGCCCACATCTCGGGCCCTGCACCGACCCAGTCTGGGTCCTGCCCTTGTTCAAGCCGCTGAACAAATACCCCTGAGCCGGCTTCTCTGTCCCTGCCGTGAACCAGGCCAGGAGCTGCACGTGTTGAAGCCACTGACCAACACTTCTGGGCCTGCATCTGATTCTCAGGCTGGTTCCTGGCCTGAGGTCAGCCCCCAGCAAACAGTATTGAGCCCACAGCTGGCTCCCTGCTCCTGAACTCAACTAAGGTGTGTCCTCCCCTTGTTCAACCACCCCCCACCCCCACCCCCCAGGAAACACCACTGTGCCTGCATCTCACTCGCTGCATTGAACCAGGCTGGGTCCTGCGCTTGTTCAAACCCCCGACAAATCCTCCTGAGCCCACCCCTCGGTCCCTGCACTGAACCAGGCTGGATCCTCCCTTTGTTCAAGCCCCTGACAAACACACCTGACACCACCTCTCGGTCCCGTCATCGAGCCAGGCTGGGTCCTGCCCATGATCAAGCAGCCGATAAACACTCCTTGGAGCACATCTCGGTCCCTGCACTGATCCAGGCTGGATCCTGCCTTTGTTCATCCCGACAGACACTCCCGAGGCCACAGCACAGTCCCTGCCATGACCCAGGCTGGGTCCTGCCTTTGTTCAAGCCCCCGACAAACACTCTTGAGCCTACATCTCGGTCCATGCAACTGAATCGGGTCGGCCCTGCCCATGCCCAAGCTCTTTGTAGAACGCATATATCGTGTGTCAGGACTATAGGATGGCTGGTTTAGCTTGATCCTCTTGCTGCTCCAGGCCCCACAGGCTTGGGCCACAGGGCAGGCTGGGATGTGTTCTCACATGGAGAACAGAACCACTTTGAAAGGGCCTCCATAGGGTCGATGGCAGCCGTGCATGTCTCCGACACCGGTGAGTCGTGGGACTTAACGGGGAGCTGTCCTTAGCGTCTCCCTGGCCGGCATTCGCACAAGGTTCAGGGGGGGTCCCTCATGCCAGCAGAGCGGGCCTCGTTTCTCCCTCTGCGCACAGTGTGGCCACGGCACCTCAGGCTTGTGCAGCTTTCACGTCGGCCCAGCGAGGGAGGGAGGGTCGCCCGTCCCCTTCTGCGCTTCAGCAGTGACCGCCCACTGTTGGCTTTCAAGGTCGAGAAAGCACTCTCCGAACGTGTGGACTAAAACCCTCTGAACTCCCACCGGTGAAACTCACTCAGGACGAGAAGGGCTTGCCTTCACGCCAAGGATAAGCGTCTCTTCTGAGCGCTGGTGTCCACAGAGTTGCAGACGGCAACAGCACTACTTAGAGAGACGGAGACACACAGACACCAGCGCCTGCTACACACGCGGAAGGACTGCCCAACACAGTGCTATGCCAGAAGCAAAGATACAGAGACACAGAGCGAGCGCTGTACACTAAGGCGCTGGTGTTCCCGAACAGTGGAGATCCACTGTAGCGCTGTAGGTGGGGTTCTTCCCTACTCCCCTAGCATCCGGACAGCAGCAGGCTCTCTGTCCCTTGAAGAAAAGTATCCAGCCCCTTGGCACCCCTGCGTATCCCTTGGATACTCAGGGAGAGCTCTCAGTTATTGCCAGTCCCAGGGGACACAGGAGTGTGCCGTTCGGACTGCGGAGCAGGAACCCGTGCTTGGAATTTCCAGAGCCAGGTCAATGACAGCGCCTGGGGCTAGCCCGGCCACATGCAAAACCCTGTCCCTCCCTGGAGCAGCATCTGGCCACGTGGGGGCGCTGGAGCAGCACAGGAACCCCGGAAGATGCCCTCCGGTCTGGGGGCGTGTCCATAAGAGTGCCGCCCACTACCCTGTCGGCCATTGGTCTAGATTTGGGCCAGCAGTCTGTGCATGGCTCACAGCCTAGGCCCCCGCCTGTTCGCCGGATCTCCTAGGGCCCGTTCACCCCGTCCTGCGTTTCTGGCACCCCTTTCTTCGGCCTCACGCCAACACCCCCACACACCAGCCCCCGCCTTCTGACAATCCCCCTCACTCCCCGCCCCCAAAAGAGCTAGTCGGTCCCACAGGTTTACTGCAGCCTGGGCCGCCATTACGCCCCACTTGCTGTGCTCTTATGTCGCGTCCCTTCGCCTCTGCCCCAGCTCGGGGTCACCGCCAAGGCCAAGAGGAACGTGAGAGGCGGTCAGAGGAAGGCGGGAGCGTCCCGGGACCCCGCACCTTCCAAGCTGTGAGCCCAGGTACTCAGGGGGCAGGGCCCCGCCCCCACCCCCCCTCCCCCACCCCGCAGCCTGCCGTCGTGATGCAGTGCGCAGCTGGGACCTTGTCACCAGCAGTTGTCACGCCAGGCCAAGGGGCCACCCTCTTCAGGGTGGAGGCGGTGGAGGAGGGCGAGGCCCTGGTGGACGGAGACGTGGCGGGGATCGGGCGGGAGTTCCAGCTGCTTGCGGAAGACATCGTGGAGGAGGTGGAGGTTGTGGCGGATGAGGAGCAGGAACAGCGGCCCTCCCAGGAGCTAGAGGAGAAGACGGTGGAGGAGCAGGGCCAGGAAAGGCCCGGAGGCCCTTGTGAGCGCCAGGAGCTGGATGCCCTGCAGGCACTGGCCGCCCTGCAGGTAGAACTGAGCTCTGAGCGTGAGCAAAACCGCAGGGCTTACGTTCAGTTCATGCGCAAGAACCATCAGAGGAGGAAGCGTCACTTGGCTCGGAGGAGCGCCATCATCCAGGGCATCCCTGGCTTCTGGGCCAAAGCTGTATCCTTTGCGCTGCTCCTTGGGGTCCGCTGCTCAGGAGGACGAGGAAGGGGAGAAGGGGCAGGAGCAGGCGGAGGGGGTGGAGGCGAGGGCACAGGAAGGGCGCCGGAGGCCACTGAAGGAAATGCGGTCCTGGGCAATTGGCAGGCTCCAAAGGCACAGCCGAGTAGGGCCTGGGCAGGGCCACAGGTGGACGTGTCGCAGCCATGCCTTTGAGTGTCTCCTTCAGGCCTGCATCTGAGGAGGCGCAGCCCCCGAGGCCTCTAAGTCAACATTGACCAGAGACGGTACACAAGAGCAGCGTTCGCAGACAGTTATTGGTGTAAATGTGGGTGATCCCGGCACATTGCTGGGGCATGTGAGTCATTCACACACACACGCACACACGCACACGCACACACACACACACACACACACACACACACGTACACATAAACACACACACACATACCCAAGAAGCCCTTTACTTTCAGACACGGTTTGTCACAAGGACTGCAAGTCTGACCGTATAAGCAGTGACATGCCGCTACCCAGCATACACAGGTCTGGAGGAGCAGAGTAGCGGTCAGAAACAGCCCCTGCTTGGGGAATGCAGATGCACACCATCCCAAGGGGCCCAGAGCCATGAGCGTGTCTGATGGTATGGCAGGTCCTGAGGATATCAGCAGTGGCCGGGCAAGAGGCAGTGCCCGCCAAGCTCCTTGCAGATGCGTGTTCCAGTATCCTTGTTCCACCCCAGACTAGGGCTGATGCTCCTGGCTCTTCTTGGCCGGCATGTGGCCTGAATGGCTCCTTGACCTAAAGCAGATTATGAGCCACCCTCAAGTCTCCGTCCTGATCAGCGACCAAGATCAAGACTTTCTCGGCTACATGATGGACTTGAAGGTCAGTGAGGGAGACTGAGGAAGGGTGGGTATGGGACCTGGCGGGGAGTGGGAGGAACGTGTTAGCCATGTTCCTGTGCTGTGAGACTTTGGAGAGGCATCGGGGAAGCTGATCATGCCTGCCTTGGAGGCAAGCTGAGGCCCCTAGAAGCTTGCACCTTTTCCCTCCTCGCTATCCTGGCAGGTGCAGGTGCGGAGCCATTCGCCGTCTCGCTGCAAGCTGGTCTTTTCCTTTCGGGACAACCCCTACTTCTTGAACTCGGTGATCATTAAGGAGTATTACCTTGACATCACTGGTAAAAGGTGGCTCCCGGGGTGATGAGTGTGGGTGTGCAAGCGTGTGGATGATGCACCTGCGGTGTCCACCCCAGTCTCCCCTGTCTGTCTGCAGGGTACAGGGCACGTCGATCCACTCCAGTCCACTGGTTCTGGGACTTTGAACGGGGAGCCCCCAGCCGCAGGCTGGACACCAGGAGCCTTAACTTTCTCAACTGGCTGTCAGGCCACAACGGCCCAGAATCGAACAGGATTGCTGAGGTGGGGTTGCTTTGGGCTTGCACACAGTTGGTGGTTGATGTTGGAGTTCTTGGCTGCTCATGGGAGGGTTGGGAGCCTGGTCAGCCCCTGGCTGACCTTGCTCGTGTTGCCTGCAGATCATCAGCGAAGACGTGTGGGACGATCCCCTGAAGTACTACCTCAGGGAGGAAGGTTCGTCCATGAGAGACAACTGACAGAAACACATGTGGTGATGGGGTCTGGAGGTAGGCCCCGTAGGGACAGCCGAATAGTAGCTGGGACACAGTACTTTCTTTCGCAAATGGGGATGCTCAGGCTCATGCAAACTGGCTGCAGAGCCAGAGCCTGAGTCAAGCATGCAGCAGGTGACTTGCTGAGACTGGGGGCTGGGGGGGACTCGGTGTGTCCGAGAGCGCAGTAAGTCCCCCTCCAGTCAGCTGTGGTGGCAGCGCGAGAGTCCTAGGTGATACGACTAGAGGCAGGGTGAATTAAGTGCCTGTGTCAGAATCATCTGTCCTTGGGTCCTGCCATTCCCCCGGCGTCCTTCCTCTCACTGAGTTTGAGAATGCCTGGGCCCTTCACTTCCGCCCCTTAACCTAGGATGGCCTGTCATTGAAAGGGCGTCCTGTCCAGGGCCCCAGTGCACCTGTGCGCTGACTTTGGGATCTTGTGTGAATTTCCACATCCAATACTCTGATCTCACCAGCACCACACCTGCTGAGCTTGAAGTTGCTTCAGGGAAAATCCGGACGTCTCTGGGAGGAGGTGGACAGGGAGCCCCAAGGGCAGGACATGGTGCCTAGTGACACCATCTCCGTCATTGCTGGACACGGGTCTTCGGCTCCTGAAACCCCTGTGTTCCCTGTTTGCGTCCGTGTCTACGTGCAAAGCATGTGTGTGTGTACACGCGTGTGCTTGTGTCACCTGTCTTTATGCGGGTGTGTGTGTGTGTGTCCGGCCCAGGGCGGACGCAGAGATGAAGGCGACGGGAGAGGAGGTGACGAGCGACCAGAAGAGGAGGCACGAGGCGTCCCCAGGCTGACGGAGGTTGGTCACCGACTCTCCGCATGACCGTATCCGGGATGGGAATGAGGAAAAGATGGCCAGTGATACCTGCGGACCGTGGCTCGAGAAATCCGCAATTAGACCAAATCCAAAACACGCTCGCCACTTCTAACTTGTGGTTGTGTGTGCTTGGACCAGGGAGAGGGAAGTGCATGGTCTGAGGATTCCGCGAGGGCAAATCAGGTGGGGCGGGGCTTTGAAACCGCTGCCTGAGGAGCCCTCAGTCCATGGGGACGTGGGCCGGCCTCTGGAAATGGTGGGCGAGGGTACGGCTGGACCCGGGGTGGAGAGGAGGCCAAGTTCCTGTAGAGAAGAGCAGAGACCCGAAGGAGAAAGAGGCACAGATTGCCTGCTGCACTGGGGACTTGTTCCACACACGGAAGAAGGAGACCCGGGAGGGCCCTGGGCCAGTGCTGCCCAGGATCGGCCCATCGGCCCGCACGCTGTCTCCACGAGGGTGGCACACACTGGCATGATGCGAAACACAACGCAAGATGTGCTAAGCTAGGCTGTCCGTGCAAAACCACAGGCACGCGAGGAGAGACAGGGTGTGAGCGTGGCAGACGTCCAGGCATTTCCAGCCTCCTCGGCAGGGCAGAAAGGCGAGGGAGGCGCAGGTGTGGGTGTACGTGTGCGTCCCTCTGCCGGAGTGTGCCTGTGAGGGAGGGAAGAGGGAGGAAGCAAGGACGGTGGGCTACTTGCATGTGCCAAGGGACCTCGGGAGAATGGCAGACAGGGAAGCCCCTGGGGGCGGTTGAGAGCCTGCTGGTGGATTTCAGGGCCCAGGGGCTAGGCATTAGCGGCCCTGCCAAAGACACCCCATGGGTCGTGCTCCAAGTCCTGACGTGAATTCCTTCCTTCCTCTGGGGTCTTGCCCCCGGCTCTGGGGGGCGGGGGGGGGGCCAGAGGGGCTAAGGGGCGCGTCTGCCCCAGACGGAGGTTTCTGGCAGTGTCGCTGGAGCAGAATCTCTGATTCTGTCGTAGGGCATCTGCACCAGATGACACTCAGAGGCACCCTGCCTTCCAGGTGACCGTCTTGGATGTCCCCGGGCCCAAGCGGGGACTGGCTTCCTTGGCATGTGGGCTGTGTAGGCAAGCAGGGATGCCTGACTGTCGGGAATTCTAGCTGGGCCTAATGAGAGCAACTGAAAGAGAGTCTTGGCATTTAGCAAAGCAGTGAGGCCCGGGTGGTACAAGGCCTCTTGGTGCCTTTGAGGTAGCAAAGCTGCTTTCTGCCCAGGGAGGCATGAGCTGTGGGCCCAGACAGGGCCGGGTGCCCAGGGCAGCATCGGTTCAGGGACTGAGTGCGTCTGGGTAGTGTTAAAGAGAAGGGACGGCGTGTAGGGTTGCCGCCTTACCTTTACGGCCTCAGGTTCCGTGCCTTGTATCGGAAGAGTGCCTGTATCCACGTGCTCCTTCTTCACAAGATTGGATCAGACCCAGGCCTGTCACAGTCTCTTGGGGCCCTTGCAGGCCCGGGCGTCTCTTTGGCCTTTTCCTGCTACAGGGAGACAGGGAGACAGGTGCACTCAGCAAGCTACACAGGTGGGAAGCACAGGGGCCTCAGTCGGAGTGTTGTGGGCCCTGACGGCTGGTGGGCTAGCAACAGGGCCACGCCATTGACAAGGAACGACCTAGATAGATGCACACGGAGAAAGCGGTTCTCCAAGTCAGCGGAGGCCAGCGCTCCTTGTTTTCTGGTTCCCTGAGGGAAGGCACAGACAATGGATCCGGCCAACGTGACTGGTACTGTGAAGCTGTCCAAGGTGATGGGAGAAGGCAGAACACAGGCGCCTGTCACTCAGCTGGCCACAGCGAGCAAATCCTGAGTCCTGCCCTTGCCCAAACCCCCGACAAATACTCCTGAGCGCACATCTCGGTTCCTGCACCGAACCAGGCCAGGTCCTGCACTTCTTCAAGCCCCCGACCGACACTCCTGGGCCAGCATCGGACTCTCAGGCTTGTTCCTGGCCTTAGTCAAGCCCCCGGAACGCATTCCTGAGCCCACAACGCGCTCTGTACCCCTGAACTACGGTGTGTCCTCCCCTTGTTCAAGCCCCCAGGAAACACTACTGAGCCCGCATCTCACTCGCTGCATTGAACCTGGCTGGCTCCTTGTCTTGTTCAAGCCCCCGACAGATACTCCGGAACCCACATCTCGGTCCCTGCACTGATCCCGGCTGGGTGCTGCCCTTGTTCCCGACCCCGACAAATACTCCTGAGCCCACATCTCGGGCCCTGCACTGAATCGGGTGGGCCCTGCCCATCTTCCAGCCCCGACAAACTCTCCTGAGCCCACATCCCGGTCCCTGCACTGAAGCAGGCTGGGTGCTTCCCATGTTCAAGCCCCGACAAGCACTCCTGAGCCCACATCTCGGGCCCTGCACCGACCCAGTCTGGGTCCTGCCCTTGTTCAAGCCGCTGAACAAATACCCCTGAGCCGGCTTCTCTGTCCCTGCCGTGAACCAGGCCAGGAGCTGCACGTGTTGAAGCCACTGACCAACACTTCTGGGCCTGCATCTGATTCTCAGGCTGGTTCCTGGCCTGAGGTCAGCCCCCAGCAAACAGTATTGAGCCCACAGCTGGCTCCCTGCTCCTGAACTCAACTAAGGTGTGTCCTCCCCTTGTTCAACCACCCCCCACCCCCACCCCCCAGGAAACACCACTGTGCCTGCATCTCACTCGCTGCATTGAACCAGGCTGGGTCCTGCGCTTGTTCAAACCCCCGACAAATCCTCCTGAGCCCACCCCTCGGTCCCTGCACTGAACCAGGCTGGATCCTCCCTTTGTTCAAGCCCCTGACAAACACACCTGACACCACCTCTCGGTCCCGTCATCGAGCCAGGCTGGGTCCTGCCCATGATCAAGCAGCCGATAAACACTCCTTGGAGCACATCTCGGTCCCTGCACTGATCCAGGCTGGATCCTGCCCTTGTTCATCCCGACAGACACTCCCGAGGCCACAGCACAGTCCCTGCCATGACCCAGGCTGGGTCCTGCCTTTGTTCAAGCCCCCGACAAACACTCTTGAGCCTACATCTCGGTCCATGCAACTGAATCGGGTCGGCCCTGCCCATGCCCAAGCTCTTTGTAGAACGCATATATCGTGTGTCAGGACTATAGGATGGCTGGTTTAGCTTGATCCTCTTGCTGCTCCAGGCCCCACAGGCTTGGGCCACAGGGCAGGCTGGGATGTGTTCTCACATGGAGAACAGAACCACTTTGAAAGGGCCTCCATAGGGTCGATGGCAGCCGTGCATGTCTCCGACACCGGTGAGTCGTGGGACTTAACGGGGAGCTGTCCTTAGCGTCTCCCTGGCCGGCATTCGCACAAGGTTCAGGGGGGGTCCCTCATGCCAGCAGAGCGGGCCTCGTTTCTCCCTCTGCGCACAGTGTGGCCACGGCACCTCAGGCTTGTGCAGCTTTCACGTCGGCCCAGCGAGGGAGGGAGGGTCGCCCGTCCCCTTCTGCGCTTCAGCAGTGACCGCCCACTGTTGGCTTTCAAGGTCGAGAAAGCACTCTCCGAACGTGTGGACTAAAACCCTCTGAACTCCCACCGGTGAAACTCACTCAGGACGAGAAGGGCTTGCCTTCACGCCAAGGATAAGCGTCTCTTCTGAGCGCTGGTGTCCACAGAGTTGCAGACGGCAACAGCACTACTTAGAGAGACGGAGACACACAGACACCAGCGCCTGCTACACACGCGGAAGGACTGCCCAACACAGTGCTATGCCAGAAGCAAAGATACAGAGACACAGAGCGAGCGCTGTACACTAAGGCGCTGGTGTTCCCGAACAGTGGAGATCCACTGTAGCGCTGTAGGTGGGGTTCTTCCCTACTCCCCTAGCATCCGGACAGCAGCAGGCTCTCTGTCCCTTGAAGAAAAGTATCCAGCCCCTTGGCACCCCTGCGTATCCCTTGGATACTCAGGGAGAGCTCTCAGTTATTGCCAGTCCCAGGGGACACAGGAGTGTGCCGTTCGGACTGCGGAGCAGGAACCCGTGCTTGGAATTTCCAGAGCCAGGTCAATGACAGCGCCTGGGGCTAGCCCGGCCACATGCAAAACCCTGTCCCTCCCTGGAGCAGCATCTGGCCACGTGGGGGCGCTGGAGCAGCACAGGAACCCCGGAAGATGCCCTCCGGTCTGGGGGCGTGTCCATAAGAGTGCCGCCCACTACCCTGTCGGCCATTGGTCTAGATTTGGGCCAGCAGTCTGTGCATGGCTCACAGCCTAGGCCCCCGCCTGTTCGCCGGATCTCCTAGGGCCCGTTCACCCCGTCCTGCGTTTCTGGCACCCCTTTCTTCGGCCTCACGCCAACACCCCCACACACCAGCCCCCGCCTTCTGACAATCCCCCTCACTCCCCGCCCCCAAAAGAGCTAGTCGGTCCCACAGGTTTACTGCAGCCTGGGCCGCCATTACGCCCCACTTGCTGTGCTCTTATGTCGCGTCCCTTCGCCTCTGCCCCAGCTCGGGGTCACCGCCAAGGCCAAGAGGAACGTGAGAGGCGGTCAGAGGAAGGCGGGAGCGTCCCGGGACCCCGCACCTTCCAAGCTGTGAGCCCAGGTACTCAGGGGGCAGGGCCCCGCCCCCACCCCCCCTCCCCCACCCCGCAGCCTGCCGTCGTGATGCAGTGCGCAGCTGGGACCTTGTCACCAGCAGTTGTCACGCCAGGCCAAGGGGCCACCCTCTTCAGGGTGGAGGCGGTGGAGGAGGGCGAGGCCCTGGTGGACGGAGACGTGGCGGGGATCGGGCGGGAGTTCCAGCTGCTTGCGGAAGACATCGTGGAGGAGGTGGAGGTTGTGGCGGATGAGGAGCAGGAACAGCGGCCCTCCCAGGAGCTAGAGGAGAAGACGGTGGAGGAGCAGGGCCAGGAAAGGCCCGGAGGCCCTTGTGAGCGCCAGGAGCTGGATGCCCTGCAGGCACTGGCCGCCCTGCAGGTAGAACTGAGCTCTGAGCGTGAGCAAAACCGCAGGGCTTACGTTCAGTTCATGCGCAAGAACCATCAGAGGAGGAAGCGTCACTTGGCTCGGAGGAGCGCCATCATCCAGGGCATCCCTGGCTTCTGGGCCAAAGCTGTATCCTTTGCGCTGCTCCTTGGGGTCCGCTGCTCAGGAGGACGAGGAAGGGGAGAAGGGGCAGGAGCAGGCGGAGGGGGTGGAGGCGAGGGCACAGGAAGGGCGCCGGAGGCCACTGAAGGAAATGCGGTCCTGGGCAATTGGCAGGCTCCAAAGGCACAGCCGAGTAGGGCCTGGGCAGGGCCACAGGTGGACGTGTCGCAGCCATGCCTTTGAGTGTCTCCTTCAGGCCTGCATCTGAGGAGGCGCAGCCCCCGAGGCCTCTAAGTCAACATTGACCAGAGACGGTACACAAGAGCAGCGTTCGCAGACAGTTATTGGTGTAAATGTGGGTGATCCCGGCACATTGCTGGGGCATGTGAGTCATTCACACACACACGCACACACGCACACGCACACACACACACACACACACACACACACACGTACACATAAACACACACACACATACCCAAGAAGCCCTTTACTTTCAGACACGGTTTGTCACAAGGACTGCAAGTCTGACCGTATAAGCAGTGACATGCCGCTACCCAGCATACACAGGTCTGGAGGAGCAGAGTAGCGGTCAGAAACAGCCCCTGCTTGGGGAATGCAGATGCACACCATCCCAAGGGGCCCAGAGCCATGAGCGTGTCTGATGGTATGGCAGGTCCTGAGGATATCAGCAGTGGCCGGGCAAGAGGCAGTGCCCGCCAAGCTCCTTGCAGATGCGTGTTCCAGTATCCTTGTTCCACCCCAGACTAGGGCTGATGCTCCTGGCTCTTCTTGGCCGGCATGTGGCCTGAATGGCTCCTTGACCTAAAGCAGATTATGAGCCACCCTCAAGTCTCCGTCCTGATCAGCGACCAAGATCAAGACTTTCTCGGCTACATGATGGACTTGAAGGTCAGTGAGGGAGACTGAGGAAGGGTGGGTATGGGACCTGGCGGGGAGTGGGAGGAACGTGTTAGCCATGTTCCTGTGCTGTGAGACTTTGGAGAGGCATCGGGGAAGCTGATCATGCCTGCCTTGGAGGCAAGCTGAGGCCCCTAGAAGCTTGCACCTTTTCCCTCCTCGCTATCCTGGCAGGTGCAGGTGCGGAGCCATTCGCCGTCTCGCTGCAAGCTGGTCTTTTCCTTTCGGGACAACCCCTACTTCTTGAACTCGGTGATCATTAAGGAGTATTACCTTGACATCACTGGTAAAAGGTGGCTCCCGGGGTGATGAGTGTGGGTGTGCAAGCGTGTGGATGATGCACCTGCGGTGTCCACCCCAGTCTCCCCTGTCTGTCTGCAGGGTACAGGGCACGTCGATCCACTCCAGTCCACTGGTTCTGGGACTTTGAACGGGGAGCCCCCAGCCGCAGGCTGGACACCAGGAGCCTTAACTTTCTCAACTGGCTGTCAGGCCACAACGGCCCAGAATCGAACAGGATTGCTGAGGTGGGGTTGCTTTGGGCTTGCACACAGTTGGTGGTTGATGTTGGAGTTCTTGGCTGCTCATGGGAGGGTTGGGAGCCTGGTCAGCCCCTGGCTGACCTTGCTCGTGTTGCCTGCAGATCATCAGCGAAGACGTGTGGGACGATCCCCTGAAGTACTACCTCAGGGAGGAAGGTTCGTCCATGAGAGACAACTGACAGAAACACATGTGGTGATGGGGTCTGGAGGTAGGCCCCGTAGGGACAGCCGAATAGTAGCTGGGACACAGTACTTTCTTTCGCAAATGGGGATGCTCAGGCTCATGCAAACTGGCTGCAGAGCCAGAGCCTGAGTCAAGCATGCAGCAGGTGACTTGCTGAGACTGGGGGCTGGGGGGGACTCGGTGTGTCCGAGAGCGCAGTAAGTCCCCCTCCAGTCAGCTGTGGTGGCAGCGCGAGAGTCCTAGGTGATACGACTAGAGGCAGGGTGAATTAAGTGCCTGTGTCAGAATCATCTGTCCTTGGGTCCTGCCATTCCCCCGGCGTCCTTCCTCTCACTGAGTTTGAGAATGCCTGGGCCCTTCACTTCCGCCCCTTAACCTAGGATGGCCTGTCATTGAAAGGGCGTCCTGTCCAGGGCCCCAGTGCACCTGTGCGCTGACTTTGGGATCTTGTGTGAATTTCCACATCCAATACTCTGATCTCACCAGCACCACACCTGCTGAGCTTGAAGTTGCTTCAGGGAAAATCCGGACGTCTCTGGGAGGAGGTGGACAGGGAGCCCCAAGGGCAGGACATGGTGCCTAGTGACACCATCTCCGTCATTGCTGGACACGGGTCTTCGGCTCCTGAAACCCCTGTGTTCCCTGTTTGCGTCCGTGTCTACGTGCAAAGCATGTGTGTGTGTACACGCGTGTGCTTGTGTCACCTGTCTTTATGCGGGTGTGTGTGTGTGTGTCCGGCCCAGGGCGGACGCAGAGATGAAGGCGACGGGAGAGGAGGTGACGAGCGACCAGAAGAGGAGGCACGAGGCGTCCCCAGGCTGACGGAGGTTGGTCACCGACTCTCCGCATGACCGTATCCGGGATGGGAATGAGGAAAAGATGGCCAGTGATACCTGCGGACCGTGGCTCGAGAAATCCGCAATTAGACCAAATCCAAAACACGCTCGCCACTTCTAACTTGTGGTTGTGTGTGCTTGGACCAGGGAGAGGGAAGTGCATGGTCTGAGGATTCCGCGAGGGCAAATCAGGTGGGGCGGGGCTTTGAAACCGCTGCCTGAGGAGCCCTCAGTCCATGGGGACGTGGGCCGGCCTCTGGAAATGGTGGGCGAGGGTACGGCTGGACCCGGGGTGGAGAGGAGGCCAAGTTCCTGTAGAGAAGAGCAGAGACCCGAAGGAGAAAGAGGCACAGATTGCCTGCTGCACTGGGGACTTGTTCCACACACGGAAGAAGGAGACCCGGGAGGGCCCTGGGCCAGTGCTGCCCAGGATCGGCCCATCGGCCCGCACGCTGTCTCCACGAGGGTGGCACACACTGGCATGATGCGAAACACAACGCAAGATGTGCTAAGCTAGGCTGTCCGTGCAAAACCACAGGCACGCGAGGAGAGACAGGGTGTGAGCGTGGCAGACGTCCAGGCATTTCCAGCCTCCTCGGCAGGGCAGAAAGGCGAGGGAGGCGCAGGTGTGGGTGTACGTGTGCGTCCCTCTGCCGGAGTGTGCCTGTGAGGGAGGGAAGAGGGAGGAAGCAAGGACGGTGGGCTACTTGCATGTGCCAAGGGACCTCGGGAGAATGGCAGACAGGGAAGCCCCTGGGGGCGGTTGAGAGCCTGCTGGTGGATTTCAGGGCCCAGGGGCTAGGCATTAGCGGCCCTGCCAAAGACACCCCATGGGTCGTGCTCCAAGTCCTGACGTGAATTCCTTCCTTCCTCTGGGGTCTTGCCCCCGGCTCTGGGGGGCGGGGGGGGGCCAGAGGGGCTAAGGGGCGCGTCTGCCCCAGACGGAGGTTTCTGGCAGTGTCGCTGGAGCAGAATCTCTGATTCTGTCGTAGGGCATCTGCACCAGATGACACTCAGAGGCACCCTGCCTTCCAGGTGACCGTCTTGGATGTCCCCGGGCCCAAGCGGGGACTGGCTTCCTTGGCATGTGGGCTGTGTAGGCAAGCAGGGATGCCTGACTGTCGGGAATTCTAGCTGGGCCTAATGAGAGCAACTGAAAGAGAGTCTTGGCATTTAGCAAAGCAGTGAGGCCCGGGTGGTACAAGGCCTCTTGGTGCCTTTGAGGTAGCAAAGCTGCTTTCTGCCCAGGGAGGCATGAGCTGTGGGCCCAGACAGGGCCGGGTGCCCAGGGCAGCATCGGTTCAGGGACTGAGTGCGTCTGGGTAGTGTTAAAGAGAAGGGACGGCGTGTAGGGTTGCCGCCTTACCTTTACGGCCTCAGGTTCCGTGCCTTGTATCGGAAGAGTGCCTGTATCCACGTGCTCCTTCTTCACAAGATTGGATCAGACCCAGGCCTGTCACAGTCTCTTGGGGCCCTTGCAGGCCCGGGCGTCTCTTTGGCCTTTTCCTGCTACAGGGAGACAGGGAGACAGGTGCACTCAGCAAGCTACACAGGTGGGAAGCACAGGGGCCTCACTCGGAGTGTTGTGGGCCCTGACGGCTGGTGGGCTAGCAACAGGGCCACGCCATTGACAAGGAACGACCTAGATAGATGCACACGGAGAAAGCGGTTCTCCAAGTCAGCGGAGGCCAGCGCTCCTTGTTTTCTGGTTCCCTGAGGGAAGGCACAGACAATGGATCCGGCCAACGTGACTGGTACTGTGAAGCTGTCCAAGGTGATGGGAGAAGGCAGAACACAGGCGCCTGTCACTCAGCTGGCCACAGCGAGCAAATCCTGAGTCCTGCCCTTGCCCAAACCCCCGACAAATACTCCTGAGCGCACATCTCGGTTCCTGCACCGAACCAGGCCAGGTCCTGCACTTCTTCAAGCCCCCGACCGACACTCCTGGGCCAGCATCGGACTCTCAGGCTTGTTCCTGGCCTTAGTCAAGCCCCCGGAACGCATTCCTGAGCCCACAACGCGCTCTGTACCCCTGAACTACGGTGTGTCCTCCCCTTGTTCAAGCCCCCAGGAAACACTACTGAGCCCGCATCTCACTCGCTGCATTGAACCTGGCTGGCTCCTTGTCTTGTTCAAGCCCCCGACAGATACTCCGGAACCCACATCTCGGTCCCTGCACTGATCCCGGCTGGGTGCTGCCCTTGTTCCCGACCCCGACAAATACTCCTGAGCCCACATCTCGGGCCCTGCACTGAATCGGGTGGGCCCTGCCCATCTTCCAGCCCCGACAAACTCTCCTGAGCCCACATCCCGGTCCCTGCACTGAAGCAGGCTGGGTGCTTCCCATGTTCAAGCCCCGACAAGCACTCCTGAGCCCACATCTCGGGCCCTGCACCGACCCAGTCTGGGTCCTGCCCTTGTTCAAGCCGCTGAACAAATACCCCTGAGCCGGCTTCTCTGTCCCTGCCGTGAACCAGGCCAGGAGCTGCACGTGTTGAAGCCACTGACCAACACTTCTGGGCCTGCATCTGATTCTCAGGCTGGTTCCTGGCCTGAGGTCAGCCCCCAGCAAACAGTATTGAGCCCACAGCTGGCTCCCTGCTCCTGAACTCAACTAAGGTGTGTCCTCCCCTTGTTCAACCACCCCCCACCCCCACCCCCCAGGAAACACCACTGTGCCTGCATCTCACTCGCTGCATTGAACCAGGCTGGGTCCTGCGCTTGTTCAAACCCCCGACAAATCCTCCTGAGCCCACCCCTCGGTCCCTGCACTGAACCAGGCTGGATCCTCCCTTTGTTCAAGCCCCTGACAAACACACCTGACACCACCTCTCGGTCCCGTCATCGAGCCAGGCTGGGTCCTGCCCATGATCAAGCAGCCGATAAACACTCCTTGGAGCACATCTCGGTCCCTGCACTGATCCAGGCTGGATCCTGCCCTTGTTCATCCCGACAGACACTCCCGAGGCCACAGCACAGTCCCTGCCATGACCCAGGCTGGGTCCTGCCTTTGTTCAAGCCCCCGACAAACACTCTTGAGCCTACATCTCGGTCCATGCAACTGAATCGGGTCGGCCCTGCCCATGCCCAAGCTCTTTGTAGAACGCATATATCGTGTGTCAGGACTATAGGATGGCTGGTTTAGCTTGATCCTCTTGCTGCTCCAGGCCCCACAGGCTTGGGCCACAGGGCAGGCTGGGATGTGTTCTCACATGGAGAACAGAACCACTTTGAAAGGGCCTCCATAGGGTCGATGGCAGCCGTGCATGTCTCCGACACCGGTGAGTCGTGGGACTTAACGGGGAGCTGTCCTTAGCGTCTCCCTGGCCGGCATTCGCACAAGGTTCAGGGGGGGTCCCTCATGCCAGCAGAGCGGGCCTCGTTTCTCCCTCTGCGCACAGTGTGGCCACGGCACCTCAGGCTTGTGCAGCTTTCACGTCGGCCCAGCGAGGGAGGGAGGGTCGCCCGTCCCCTTCTGCGCTTCAGCAGTGACCGCCCACTGTTGGCTTTCAAGGTCGAGAAAGCACTCTCCGAACGTGTGGACTAAAACCCTCTGAACTCCCACCGGTGAAACTCACTCAGGACGAGAAGGGCTTGCCTTCACGCCAAGGATAAGCGTCTCTTCTGAGCGCTGGTGTCCACAGAGTTGCAGACGGCAACAGCACTACTTAGAGAGACGGAGACACACAGACACCAGCGCCTGCTACACACGCGGAAGGACTGCCCAACACAGTGCTATGCCAGAAGCAAAGATACAGAGACACAGAGCGAGCGCTGTACACTAAGGCGCTGGTGTTCCCGAACAGTGGAGATCCACTGTAGCGCTGTAGGTGGGGTTCTTCCCTACTCCCCTAGCATCCGGACAGCAGCAGGCTCTCTGTCCCTTGAAGAAAAGTATCCAGCCCCTTGGCACCCCTGCGTATCCCTTGGATACTCAGGGAGAGCTCTCAGTTATTGCCAGTCCCAGGGGACACAGGAGTGTGCCGTTCGGACTGCGGAGCAGGAACCCGTGCTTGGAATTTCCAGAGCCAGGTCAATGACAGCGCCTGGGGCTAGCCCGGCCACATGCAAAACCCTGTCCCTCCCTGGAGCAGCATCTGGCCACGTGGGGGCGCTGGAGCAGCACAGGAACCCCGGAAGATGCCCTCCGGTCTGGGGGCGTGTCCATAAGAGTGCCGCCCACTACCCTGTCGGCCATTGGTCTAGATTTGGGCCAGCAGTCTGTGCATGGCTCACAGCCTAGGCCCCCGCCTGTTCGCCGGATCTCCTAGGGCCCGTTCACCCCGTCCTGCGTTTCTGGCACCCCTTTCTTCGGCCTCACGCCAACACCCCCACACACCAGCCCCCGCCTTCTGACAATCCCCCTCACTCCCCGCCCCCAAAAGAGCTAGTCGGTCCCACAGGTTTACTGCAGCCTGGGCCGCCATTACGCCCCACTTGCTGTGCTCTTATGTCGCGTCCCTTCGCCTCTGCCCCAGCTCGGGGTCACCGCCAAGGCCAAGAGGAACGTGAGAGGCGGTCAGAGGAAGGCGGGAGCGTCCCGGGACCCCGCACCTTCCAAGCTGTGAGCCCAGGTACTCAGGGGGCAGGGCCCCGCCCCCACCCCCCCTCCCCCACCCCGCAGCCTGCCGTCGTGATGCAGTGCGCAGCTGGGACCTTGTCACCAGCAGTTGTCACGCCAGGCCAAGGGGCCACCCTCTTCAGGGTGGAGGCGGTGGAGGAGGGCGAGGCCCTGGTGGACGGAGACGTGGCGGGGATCGGGCGGGAGTTCCAGCTGCTTGCGGAAGACATCGTGGAGGAGGTGGAGGTTGTGGCGGATGAGGAGCAGGAACAGCGGCCCTCCCAGGAGCTAGAGGAGAAGACGGTGGAGGAGCAGGGCCAGGAAAGGCCCGGAGGCCCTTGTGAGCGCCAGGAGCTGGATGCCCTGCAGGCACTGGCCGCCCTGCAGGTAGAACTGAGCTCTGAGCGTGAGCAAAACCGCAGGGCTTACGTTCAGTTCATGCGCAAGAACCATCAGAGGAGGAAGCGTCACTTGGCTCGGAGGAGCGCCATCATCCAGGGCATCCCTGGCTTCTGGGCCAAAGCTGTATCCTTTGCGCTGCTCCTTGGGGTCCGCTGCTCAGGAGGACGAGGAAGGGGAGAAGGGGCAGGAGCAGGCGGAGGGGGTGGAGGCGAGGGCACAGGAAGGGCGCCGGAGGCCACTGAAGGAAATGCGGTCCTGGGCAATTGGCAGGCTCCAAAGGCACAGCCGAGTAGGGCCTGGGCAGGGCCACAGGTGGACGTGTCGCAGCCATGCCTTTGAGTGTCTCCTTCAGGCCTGCATCTGAGGAGGCGCAGCCCCCGAGGCCTCTAAGTCAACATTGACCAGAGACGGTACACAAGAGCAGCGTTCGCAGACAGTTATTGGTGTAAATGTGGGTGATCCCGGCACATTGCTGGGGCATGTGAGTCATTCACACACACACGCACACACGCACACGCACACACACACACACACACACACACACACGTACACATAAACACACACACACATACCCAAGAAGCCCTTTACTTTCAGACACGGTTTGTCACAAGGACTGCAAGTCTGACCGTATAAGCAGTGACATGCCGCTACCCAGCATACACAGGTCTGGAGGAGCAGAGTAGCGGTCAGAAACAGCCCCTGCTTGGGGAATGCAGATGCACACCATCCCAAGGGGCCCAGAGCCATGAGCGTGTCTGATGGTATGGCAGGTCCTGAGGATATCAGCAGTGGCCGGGCAAGAGGCAGTGCCCGCCAAGCTCCTTGCAGATGCGTGTTCCAGTATCCTTGTTCCACCCCAGACTAGGGCTGATGCTCCTGGCTCTTCTTGGCCGGCATGTGGCCTGAATGGCTCCTTGACCTAAAGCAGATTATGAGCCACCCTCAAGTCTCCGTCCTGATCAGCGACCAAGATCAAGACTTTCTCGGCTACATGATGGACTTGAAGGTCAGTGAGGGAGACTGAGGAAGGGTGGGTATGGGACCTGGCGGGGAGTGGGAGGAACGTGTTAGCCATGTTCCTGTGCTGTGAGACTTTGGAGAGGCATCGGGGAAGCTGATCATGCCTGCCTTGGAGGCAAGCTGAGGCCCCTAGAAGCTTGCACCTTTTCCCTCCTCGCTATCCTGGCAGGTGCAGGTGCGGAGCCATTCGCCGTCTCGCTGCAAGCTGGTCTTTTCCTTTCGGGACAACCCCTACTTCTTGAACTCGGTGATCATTAAGGAGTATTACCTTGACATCACTGGTAAAAGGTGGCTCCCGGGGTGATGAGTGTGGGTGTGCAAGCGTGTGGATGATGCACCTGCGGTGTCCACCCGTCTCCCCTGTCTGTCTGCAGGGTACAGGGCACGTCGATCCACTCCAGTCCACTGGTTCTGGGACTTTGAACGGGGAGCCCCCAGCCGCAGGCTGGACACCAGGAGCCTTAACTTTCTCAACTGGCTGTCAGGCCACAACGGCCCAGAATCGAACAGGATTGCTGAGGTGGGGTTGCTTTGGGCTTGCACACAGTTGGTGGTTGATGTTGGAGTTCTTGGCTGCTCATGGGAGGGTTGGGAGCCTGGTCAGCCCCTGGCTGACCTTGCTCGTGTTGCCTGCAGATCATCAGCGAAGACGTGTGGGACGATCCCCTGAAGTACTACCTCAGGGAGGAAGGTTCGTCCATGAGAGACAACTGACAGAAACACATGTGGTGATGGGGTCTGGAGGTAGGCCCCGTAGGGACAGCCGAATAGTAGCTGGGACACAGTACTTTCTTTCGCAAATGGGGATGCTCAGGCTCATGCAAACTGGCTGCAGAGCCAGAGCCTGAGTCAAGCATGCAGCAGGTGACTTGCTGAGACTGGGGGCTGGGGGGGACTCGGTGTGTCCGAGAGCGCAGTAAGTCCCCCTCCAGTCAGCTGTGGTGGCAGCGCGAGAGTCCTAGGTGATACGACTAGAGGCAGGGTGAATTAAGTGCCTGTGTCAGAATCATCTGTCCTTGGGTCCTGCCATTCCCCCGGCGTCCTTCCTCTCACTGAGTTTGAGAATGCCTGGGCCCTTCACTTCCGCCCCTTAACCTAGGATGGCCTGTCATTGAAAGGGCGTCCTGTCCAGGGCCCCAGTGCACCTGTGCGCTGACTTTGGGATCTTGTGTGAATTTCCACATCCAATACTCTGATCTCACCAGCACCACACCTGCTGAGCTTGAAGTTGCTTCAGGGAAAATCCGGACGTCTCTGGGAGGAGGTGGACAGGGAGCCCCAAGGGCAGGACATGGTGCCTAGTGACACCATCTCCGTCATTGCTGGACACGGGTCTTCGGCTCCTGAAACCCCTGTGTTCCCTGTTTGCGTCCGTGTCTACGTGCAAAGCATGTGTGTGTGTACACGCGTGTGCTTGTGTCACCTGTCTTTATGCGGGTGTGTGTGTGTGTGTCCGGCCCAGGGCGGACGCAGAGATGAAGGCGACGGGAGAGGAGGTGACGAGCGACCAGAAGAGGAGGCACGAGGCGTCCCCAGGCTGACGGAGGTTGGTCACCGACTCTCCGCATGACCGTATCCGGGATGGGAATGAGGAAAAGATGGCCAGTGATACCTGCGGACCGTGGCTCGAGAAATCCGCAATTAGACCAAATCCAAAACACGCTCGCCACTTCTAACTTGTGGTTGTGTGTGCTTGGACCAGGGAGAGGGAAGTGCATGGTCTGAGGATTCCGCGAGGGCAAATCAGGTGGGGCGGGGCTTTGAAACCGCTGCCTGAGGAGCCCTCAGTCCATGGGGACGTGGGCCGGCCTCTGGAAATGGTGGGCGAGGGTACGGCTGGACCCGGGGTGGAGAGGAGGCCAAGTTCCTGTAGAGAAGAGCAGAGACCCGAAGGAGAAAGAGGCACAGATTGCCTGCTGCACTGGGGACTTGTTCCACACACGGAAGAAGGAGACCCGGGAGGGCCCTGGGCCAGTGCTGCCCAGGATCGGCCCATCGGCCCGCACGCTGTCTCCACGAGGGTGGCACACACTGGCATGATGCGAAACACAACGCAAGATGTGCTAAGCTAGGCTGTCCGTGCAAAACCACAGGCACGCGAGGAGAGACAGGGTGTGAGCGTGGCAGACGTCCAGGCATTTCCAGCCTCCTCGGCAGGGCAGAAAGGCGAGGGAGGCGCAGGTGTGGGTGTACGTGTGCGTCCCTCTGCCGGAGTGTGCCTGTGAGGGAGGGAAGAGGGAGGAAGCAAGGACGGTGGGCTACTTGCATGTGCCAAGGGACCTCGGGAGAATGGCAGACAGGGAAGCCCCTGGGGGCGGTTGAGAGCCTGCTGGTGGATTTCAGGGCCCAGGGGCTAGGCATTAGCGGCCCTGCCAAAGACACCCCATGGGTCGTGCTCCAAGTCCTGACGTGAATTCCTTCCTTCCTCTGGGGTCTTGCCCCCGGCTCTGGGGGGCGGGGGGGGGCCAGAGGGGCTAAGGGGCGCGTCTGCCCCAGACGGAGGTTTCTGGCAGTGTCGCTGGAGCAGAATCTCTGATTCTGTCGTAGGGCATCTGCACCAGATGACACTCAGAGGCACCCTGCCTTCCAGGTGACCGTCTTGGATGTCCCCGGGCCCAAGCGGGGACTGGCTTCCTTGGCATGTGGGCTGTGTAGGCAAGCAGGGATGCCTGACTGTCGGGAATTCTAGCTGGGCCTAATGAGAGCAACTGAAAGAGAGTCTTGGCATTTAGCAAAGCAGTGAGGCCCGGGTGGTACAAGGCCTCTTGGTGCCTTTGAGGTAGCAAAGCTGCTTTCTGCCCAGGGAGGCATGAGCTGTGGGCCCAGACAGGGCCGGGTGCCCAGGGCAGCATCGGTTCAGGGACTGAGTGCGTCTGGGTAGTGTTAAAGAGAGGGGACGGCGTGTAGGGTTGCCGCCTTACCTTTACGGCCTCAGGTTCCGTGCCTTGTATCGGAAGAGTGCCTGTATCCACGTGCTCCTTCTTCACAAGATTGGATCAGACCCAGGCCTGTCACAGTCTCTTGGGGCCCTTGCAGGCCCGGGCGTCTCTTTGGCCTTTTCCTGCTACAGGGAGACAGGGAGACAGGTGCACTCAGCAAGCTACACAGGTGGGAAGCACAGGGGCCTCACTCGGAGTGTTGTGGGCCCTGACGGCTGGTGGGCTAGCAACAGGGCCACGCCATTGACAAGGAACGACCTAGATAGATGCACACGGAGAAAGCGGTTCTCCAAGTCAGCGGAGGCCAGCGCTCCTTGTTTTCTGGTTCCCTGAGGGAAGGCACAGACAATGGATCCGGCCAACGTGACTGGTACTGTGAAGCTGTCCAAGGTGATGGGAGAAGGCAGAACACAGGCGCCTGTCACTCAGCTGGCCACAGCGAGCAAATCCTGAGTCCTGCCCTTGCCCAAACCCCCGACAAATACTCCTGAGCGCACATCTCGGTTCCTGCACCGAACCAGGCCAGGTCCTGCACTTCTTCAAGCCCCCGACCGACACTCCTGGGCCAGCATCGGACTCTCAGGCTTGTTCCTGGCCTTAGTCAAGCCCCCGGAACGCATTCCTGAGCCCACAACGCGCTCTGTACCCCTGAACTACGGTGTGTCCTCCCCTTGTTCAAGCCCCCAGGAAACACTACTGAGCCCGCATCTCACTCGCTGCATTGAACCTGGCTGGCTCCTTGTCTTGTTCAAGCCCCCGACAGATACTCCGGAACCCACATCTCGGTCCCTGCACTGATCCCGGCTGGGTGCTGCCCTTGTTCCCGACCCCGACAAATACTCCTGAGCCCACATCTCGGGCCCTGCACTGAATCGGGTGGGCCCTGCCCATCTTCCAGCCCCGACAAACTCTCCTGAGCCCACATCCCGGTCCCTGCACTGAAGCAGGCTGGGTGCTTCCCATGTTCAAGCCCCGACAAGCACTCCTGAGCCCACATCTCGGGCCCTGCACCGACCCAGTCTGGGTCCTGCCCTTGTTCAAGCCGCTGAACAAATACCCCTGAGCCGGCTTCTCTGTCCCTGCCGTGAACCAGGCCAGGAGCTGCACGTGTTGAAGCCACTGACCAACACTTCTGGGCCTGCATCTGATTCTCAGGCTGGTTCCTGGCCTGAGGTCAGCCCCCAGCAAACAGTATTGAGCCCACAGCTGGCTCCCTGCTCCTGAACTCAACTAAGGTGTGTCCTCCCCTTGTTCAACCACCCCCCACCCCCACCCCCCAGGAAACACCACTGTGCCTGCATCTCACTCGCTGCATTGAACCAGGCTGGGTCCTGCGCTTGTTCAAACCCCCGACAAATCCTCCTGAGCCCACCCCTCGGTCCCTGCACTGAACCAGGCTGGATCCTCCCTTTGTTCAAGCCCCTGACAAACACACCTGACACCACCTCTCGGTCCCGTCATCGAGCCAGGCTGGGTCCTGCCCATGATCAAGCAGCCGATAAACACTCCTTGGAGCACATCTCGGTCCCTGCACTGATCCAGGCTGGATCCTGCCCTTGTTCATCCCGACAGACACTCCCGAGGCCACAGCACAGTCCCTGCCATGACCCAGGCTGGGTCCTGCCTTTGTTCAAGCCCCCGACAAACACTCTTGAGCCTACATCTCGGTCCATGCAACTGAATCGGGTCGGCCCTGCCCATGCCCAAGCTCTTTGTAGAACGCATATATCGTGTGTCAGGACTATAGGATGGCTGGTTTAGCTTGATCCTCTTGCTGCTCCAGGCCCCACAGGCTTGGGCCACAGGGCAGGCTGGGATGTGTTCTCACATGGAGAACAGAACCACTTTGAAAGGGCCTCCATAGGGTCGATGGCAGCCGTGCATGTCTCCGACACCGGTGAGTCGTGGGACTTAACGGGGAGCTGTCCTTAGCGTCTCCCTGGCCGGCATTCGCACAAGGTTCAGGGGGGGTCCCTCATGCCAGCAGAGCGGGCCTCATTTCTCCCTCTGCGCACAGTGTGGCCACGGCACCTCAGGCTTGTGCAGCTTTCACGTCGGCCCAGCGAGGGAGGGAGGGTCGCCCGTCCCCTTCTGCGCTTCAGCAGTGACCGCCCACTGTTGGCTTTCAAGGTCGAGAAAGCACTCTCCGAACGTGTGGACTAAAACCCTCTGAACTCCCACCGGTGAAACTCACTCAGGACGAGAAGGGCTTGCCTTCACGCCAAGGATAAGCGTCTCTTCTGAGCGCTGGTGTCCACAGAGTTGCAGACGGCAACAGCACTACTTAGAGAGACGGAGACACACAGACACCAGCGCCTGCTACACACGCGGAAGGACTGCCCAACACAGTGCTATGCCAGAAGCAAAGATACAGAGACACAGAGCGAGCGCTGTACACTAAGGCGCTGGTGTTCCCGAACAGTGGAGATCCACTGTAGCGCTGTAGGTGGGGTTCTTCCCTACTCCCCTAGCATCCGGACAGCAGCAGGCTCTCTGTCCCTTGAAGAAAAGTATCCAGCCCCTTGGCACCCCTGCGTATCCCTTGGATACTCAGGGAGAGCTCTCAGTTATTGCCAGTCCCAGGGGACACAGGAGTGTGCCGTTCGGACTGCGGAGCAGGAACCCGTGCTTGGAATTTCCAGAGCCAGGTCAATGACAGCGCCTGGGGCTAGCCCGGCCACATGCAAAACCCTGTCCCTCCCTGGAGCAGAATCTGGCCACGTGGGGGCGCTGGAGCAGCACAGGAACCCCGGAAGATGCCCTCCGGTCTGGGGGCGTGTCCATAAGAGTGCCGCCCACTACCCTGTCGGCCATTGGTCTAGATTTGGGCCAGCAGTCTGTGCATGGCTCACAGCCTAGGCCCCCGCCTGTTCGCCGGATCTCCTAGGGCCCGTTCACCCCGTCCTGCGTTTCTGGCACCCCTTTCTTCGGCCTCACGCCAACACCCCCACACACCAGCCCCCGCCTTCTGACAATCCCCCTCACTCCCCGCCCCCAAAAGAGCTAGTCGGTCCCACAGGTTTACTGCAGCCTGGGCCGCCATTACGCCCCACTTGTTGTGCTCTTATGTCGCGTCCCTTCGCCTCTGCCCCAGCTCGGGGTCACCGCCAAGGCCAAGAGGAACGTGAGAGGCGGTCAGAGGAAGGCGGGAGCGTCCCGGGACCCCGCACCTTCCAAGCTGTGAGCCCAGGTACTCAGGGGGCAGGGCCCCGCCCCCACCCCCCCTCCCCCACCCCGCAGCCTGCCGTCGTGATGCAGTGCGCAGCTGGGACCTTGTCACCAGCAGTTGTCACGCCAGGCCAAGGGGCCACCCTCTTCAGGGTGGAGGCGGTGGAGGAGGGCGAGGCCCTGGTGGACGGAGACGTGGCGGGGATCGGGCGGGAGTTCCAGCTGCTTGCGGAAGACATCGTGGAGGAGGTGGAGGTTGTGGCGGATGAGGAGCAGGAACAGCGGCCCTCCCAGGAGCTAGAGGAGAAGACGGTGGAGGAGCAGGGCCAGGAAAGGCCCGGAGGCCCTTGTGAGCGCCAGGAGCTGGATGCCCTGCAGGCACTGGCCGCCCTGCAGGTAGAACTGAGCTCTGAGCGTGAGCAAAACCGCAGGGCTTACGTTCAGTTCATGCGCAAGAACCATCAGAGGAGGAAGCGTCACTTGGCTCGGAGGAGCGCCATCATCCAGGGCATCCCTGGCTTCTGGGCCAAAGCTGTATCCTTTGCGCTGCTCCTTGGGGTCCGCTGCTCAGGAGGACGAGGAAGGGGAGAAGGGGCAGGAGCAGGCGGAGGGGGTGGAGGCGAGGGCACAGGAAGGGCGCCGGAGGCCACTGAAGGAAATGCGGTCCTGGGCAATTGGCAGGCTCCAAAGGCACAGCCGAGTAGGGCCTGGGCAGGGCCACAGGTGGACGTGTCGCAGCCATGCCTTTGAGTGTCTCCTTCAGGCCTGCATCTGAGGAGGCGCAGCCCCCGAGGCCTCTAAGTCAACATTGACCAGAGACGGTACACAAGAGCAGCGTTCGCAGACAGTTATTGGTGTAAATGTGGGTGATCCCGGCACATTGCTGGGGCATGTGAGTCATTCACACACACACGCACACACGCACACGCACACACACACACACACACACACACACACACGTACACATAAACACACACACACATACCCAAGAAGCCCTTTACTTTCAGACACGGTTTGTCACAAGGACTGCAAGTCTGACCGTATAAGCAGTGACATGCCGCTACCCAGCATACACAGGTCTGGAGGAGCAGAGTAGCGGTCAGAAACAGCCCCTGCTTGGGGAATGCAGATGCACACCATCCCAAGGGGCCCAGAGCCATGAGCGTGTCTGATGGTATGGCAGGTCCTGAGGATATCAGCAGTGGCCGGGCAAGAGGCAGTGCCCGCCAAGCTCCTTGCAGGTGCGTGTTCCAGTATCCTTGTTCCACCCCAGACTAGGGCTGATGCTCCTGGCTCTTCTTGGCCGGCATGTGGCCTGAATGGCTCCTTGACCTAAAGCAGATTATGAGCCACCCTCAGTCTCCGTCCTGATCAGCGACCAAGATCAAGACTTTCTCGGCTACATGATGGACTTGAAGGTCAGTGAGGGAGACTGAGGAAGGGTGGGTATGGGACCTGGCGGGGAGTGGGAGGAACGTGTTAGCCATGTTCCTGTGCTGTGAGACTTTGGAGAGGCATCGGGGAAGCTGATCATGCCTGCCTTGGAGGCAAGCTGAGGCCCCTAGAAGCTTGCACCTTTTCCCTCCTCGCTATCCTGGCAGGTGCAGGTGCGGAGCCATTCGCCGTCTCGCTGCAAGCTGGTCTTTTCCTTTCGGGACAACCCCTACTTCTTGAACTCGGTGATCATTAAGGAGTATTACCTTGACATCACTGGTAAAAGGTGGCTCCCGGGGTGATGAGTGTGGGTGTGCAAGCGTGTGGATGATGCACCTGCGGTGTCCACCCCAGTCTCCCCTGTCTGTCTGCAGGGTACAGGGCACGTCGATCCACTCCAGTCCACTGGTTCTGGGACTTTGAACGGGGAGCCCCCAGCCGCAGGCTGGACACCAGGAGCCTTAACTTTCTCAACTGGCTGTCAGGCCACAACGGCCCAGAATCGAACAGGATTGCTGAGGTGGGGTTGCTTTGGGCTTGCACACAGTTGGTGGTTGATGTTGGAGTTCTTGGCTGCTCATGGGAGGGTTGGGAGCCTGGTCAGCCCCTGGCTGACCTTGCTCGTGTTGCCTGCAGATCATCAGCGAAGACGTGTGGGACGATCCCCTGAAGTACTACCTCAGGGAGGAAGGTTCGTCCATGAGAGACAACTGACAGAAACACATGTGGTGATGGGGTCTGGAGGTAGGCCCCGTAGGGACAGCCGAATAGTAGCTGGGACACAGTACTTTCTTTCGCAAATGGGGATGCTCAGGCTCATGCAAACTGGCTGCAGAGCCAGAGCCTGAGTCAAGCATGCAGCAGGTGACTTGCTGAGACTGGGGGCTGGGGGGGACTCGGTGTGTCCGAGAGCGCAGTAAGTCCCCCTCCAGTCAGCTGTGGTGGCAGCGCGAGAGTCCTAGGTGATACGACTAGAGGCAGGGTGAATTAAGTGCCTGTGTCAGAATCATCTGTCCTTGGGTCCTGCCATTCCCCCGGCGTCCTTCCTCTCACTGAGTTTGAGAATGCCTGGGCCCTTCACTTCCGCCCCTTAACCTAGGATGGCCTGTCATTGAAAGGGCGTCCTGTCCAGGGCCCCAGTGCACCTGTGCGCTGACTTTGGGATCTTGTGTGAATTTCCACATCCAATACTCTGATCTCACCAGCACCACACCTGCTGAGCTTGAAGTTGCTTCAGGGAAAATCCGGACGTCTCTGGGAGGAGGTGGACAGGGAGCCCCAAGGGCAGGACATGGTGCCTAGTGACACCATCTCCGTCATTGCTGGACACGGGTCTTCGGCTCCTGAAACCCCTGTGTTCCCTGTTTGCGTCCGTGTCTACGTGCAAAGCATGTGTGTGTGTACACGCGTGTGCTTGTGTCACCTGTCTTTATGCGGGGGTGTGTGTGTGTGTCCGGCCCAGGGCGGACGCAGAGATGAAGGCGACGGGAGAGGAGGTGACGAGCGACCAGAAGAGGAGGCACGAGGCGTCCCCAGGCTGACGGAGGTTGGTCACCGACTCTCCGCATGACCGTATCCGGGATGGGAATGAGGAAAAGATGGCCAGTGATACCTGCGGACCGTGGCTCGAGAAATCCGCAATTAGACCAAATCCAAAACACGCTCGCCACTTCTAACTTGTGGTTGTGTGTGCTTGGACCAGGGAGAGGGAAGTGCATGGTCTGAGGATTCAGCGAGGGCAAATCAGGTGGGGCGGGGCTTTGAAACCGCTGCCTGAGGAGCCCTCAGTCCATGGGGACGTGGGCCGGCCTCTGGAAATGGTGGGCGAGGGTACGGCTGGACCCGGGGTGGAGAGGAGGCCAAGTTCCTGTAGAGAAGAGCAGAGACCCGAAGGAGAAAGAGGCACAGATTGCCTGCTGCACTGGGGACTTGTTCCACACACGGAAGAAGGAGACCCGGGAGGGCCCTGGGCCAGTGCTGCCCAGGATCGGCCCATCGGCCCGCACGCTGTCTCCACGAGGGTGGCACACACTGGCATGATGCGAAACACAACGCAAGATGTGCTAAGCTAGGCTGTCCATGCAAAACCACAGGCACGCGAGGAGAGACAGGGTGTGAGCGTGGCAGACGTCCAGGCATTTCCAGCCTCCTCGGCAGGGCAGAAAGGCGAGGGAGGCGCAGGTGTGGGTGTACGTGTGCGTCCCTCTGCCGGAGTGTGCCTGTGAGGGAGGGAAGAGGGAGGAAGCAAGGACGGTGGGCTACTTGCATGTGCCAAGGGACCTCGGGAGAATGGCAGACAGGGAAGCCCCTGGGGGCGGTTGAGAGCCTGCTGGTGGATTTCAGGGCCCAGGGGCTAGGCATTAGCGGCCCTGCCAAAGACACCCCATGGGTCGTGCTCCAAGTCCTGACGTGAATTCCTTCCTTCCTCTGGGGTCTTGCCCCCGGCTCTGGGGGGCGGGGGGGGGCCAGAGGGGCAAAGGGGCGCGTCTGCCCCAGACGGAGGTTTCTGGCAGTGTCGCTGGAGCAGAATCTCTGATTCTGTCGTAGGGCATCTGCACCAGATGACACTCAGAGGCACCCTGCCTTCCAGGTGACCGTCTTGGATGTCCCCGGGCCCAAGCGGGGACTGGCTTCCTTGGCATGTGGGCTGTGTAGGCAAGCAGGGATGCCTGACTGTCGGGAATTCTAGCTGGGCCTAATGAGAGCAACTGAAAGAGAGTCTTGGCATTTAGCAAAGCAGTGAGGCCCGGGTGGTACAAGGCCTCTTGGTGCCTTTGAGGTAGCAAAGCTGCTTTCTGCCCAGGGAGGCATGAGCTGTGGGCCCAGACAGGGCCGGGTGCCCAGGGCAGCATCGGTTCAGGGACTGAGTGCGTCTGGGTAGTGTTAAAGAGAAGGGACGGCGTGTAGGGTTGCCGCCTTACCTTTACGGCCTCAGGTTCCGTGCCTTGTATCGGAAGAGTGCCTGTATCCACGTGCTCCTTCTTCACAAGATTGGATCAGACCCAGGCCTGTCACAGTCTCTTGGGGCCCTTGCAGGCCCGGGCGTCTCTTTGGCCTTTTCCTGCTACAGGGAGACAGGGAGACAGGTGCACTCAGCAAGCTACACAGGTGGGAAGCACAGGGGCCTCACTCGGAGTGTTGTGGGCCCTGACGGCTGGTGGGCTAGCAACAGGGCCACGCCATTGACAAGGAACGACCTAGATAGATGCACACGGAGAAAGCGGTTCTCCAAGTCAGCGGAGGCCAGCGCTCCTTGTTTTCTGGTTCCCTGAGGGAAGGCACAGACAATGGATCCGGCCAACGTGACTGGTACTGTGAAGCTGTCCAAGGTGATGGGAGAAGGCAGAACACAGGCGCCTGTCACTCAGCTGGCCACAGCGAGCAAATCCTGAGTCCTGCCCTTGCCCAAACCCCCGACAAATACTCCTGAGCGCACATCTCGGTTCCTGCACCGAACCAGGCCAGGTCCTGCACTTCTTCAAGCCCCCGACCGACACTCCTGGGCCAGCATCGGACTCTCAGGCTTGTTCCTGGCCTTAGTCAAGCCCCCGGAACACATTCCTGAGCCCACAACGCGCTCTGTACCCCTGAACTACGGTGTGTCCTCCCCTTGTTCAAGCCCCCAGGAAACACTACTGAGCCCGCATCTCACTCGCTGCATTGAACCTGGCTGGCTCCTTGTCTTGTTCAAGCCCCCGACAGATACTCCGGAACCCACATCTCGGTCCCTGCACTGATCCCGGCTGGGTGCTGCCCTTGTTCCCGACCCCGACAAATACTCCTGAGCCCACATCTCGGGCCCTGCACTGAATCGGGTGGGCCCTGCCCATCTTCCAGCCCCGACAAACTCTCCTGAGCCCACATCCCGGTCCCTGCACTGAAGCAGGCTGGGTGCTTCCCATGTTCAAGCCCCGACAAGCACTCCTGAGCCCACATCTCGGGCCCTGCACCGACCCAGTCTGGGTCCTGCCCTTGTTCAAGCCGCTGAACAAATACCCCTGAGCCGGCTTCTCTGTCCCTGCCGTGAACCAGGCCAGGAGCTGCACGTGTTGAAGCCACTGACCAACACTTCTGGGCCTGCATCTGATTCTCAGGCTGGTTCCTGGCCTGAGGTCAGCCCCCAGCAAACAGTATTGAGCCCACAGCTGGCTCCCTGCTCCTGAACTCAACTAAGGTGTGTCCTCCCCTTGTTCAACCACCCCCCACCCCCACCCCCCAGGAAACACCACTGTGCCTGCATCTCACTCGCTGCATTGAACCAGGCTGGGTCCTGCGCTTGTTCAAACCCCCGACAAATCCTCCTGAGCCCACCCCTCGGTCCCTGCACTGAACCAGGCTGGATCCTCCCTTTGTTCAAGCCCCTGACAAACACACCTGACACCACCTCTCGGTCCCGTCATCGAGCCAGGCTGGGTCCTGCCCATGATCAAGCAGCCGATAAACACTCCTTGGAGCACATCTCGGTCCCTGCACTGATCCAGGCTGGATCCTGCCCTTGTTCATCCCGACAGACACTCCCGAGGCCACAGCACAGTCCCTGCCATGACCCAGGCTGGGTCCTGCCTTTGTTCAAGCCCCCGACAAACACTCTTGAGCCTACATCTCGGTCCATGCAACTGAATCGGGTCGGCCCTGCCCATGCCCAAGCTCTTTGTAGAACGCATATATCGTGTGTCAGGACTATAGGATGGCTGGTTTAGCTTGATCCTCTTGCTGCTCCAGGCCCCACAGGCTTGGGCCACAGGGCAGGCTGGGATGTGTTCTCACATGGAGAACAGAACCACTTTGAAAGGGCCTCCATAGGGTCGATGGCAGCCGTGCATGTCTCCGACACCGGTGAGTCGTGGGACTTAACGGGGAGCTGTCCTTAGCGTCTCCCTGGCCGGCATTCGCACAAGGTTCAGGGGGGGTCCCTCATGCCAGCAGAGCGGGCCTCGTTTCTCCCTCTGCGCACAGTGTGGCCACGGCACCTCAGGCTTGTGCAGCTTTCACGTCGGCCCAGCGAGGGAGGGAGGGTCGCCCGTCCCCTTCTGCGCTTCAGCAGTGACCGCCCACTGTTGGCTTTCAAGGTCGAGAAAGCACTCTCCGAACGTGTGGACTAAAACCCTCTGAACTCCCACCGGTGAAACTCACTCAGGACGAGAAGGGCTTGCCTTCACGCCAAGGATAAGCGTCTCTTCTGAGCGCTGGTGTCCACAGAGTTGCAGACGGCAACAGCACTACTTAGAGAGACGGAGACACACAGACACCAGCGCCTGCTACACACGCGGAAGGACTGCCCAACACAGTGCTATGCCAGAAGCAAAGATACAGAGACACAGAGCGAGCGCTGTACACTAAGGCGCTGGTGTTCCCGAACAGTGGAGATCCACTGTAGCGCTGTAGGTGGGGTTCTTCCCTACTCCCCTAGCATCCGGACAGCAGCAGGCTCTCTGTCCCTTGAAGAAAAGTATCCAGCCCCTTGGCACCCCTGCGTATCCCTTGGATACTCAGGGAGAGCTCTCAGTTATTGCCAGTCCCAGGGGACACAGGAGTGTGCCGTTCGGACTGCGGAGCAGGAACCCGTGCTTGGAATTTCCAGAGCCAGGTCAATGACAGCGCCTGGGGCTAGCCCGGCCACATGCAAAACCCTGTCCCTCCCTGGAGCAGCATCTGGCCACGTGGGGGCGCTGGAGCAGCACAGGAACCCCGGAAGATGCCCTCCGGTCTGGGGGCGTGTCCATAAGAGTGCCGCCCACTACCCTGTCGGCCATTGGTCTAGATTTGGGCCAGCAGTCTGTGCATGGCTCACAGCCTAGGCCCCCGCCTGTTCGCCGGATCTCCTAGGGCCCGTTCACCCCGTCCTGCGTTTCTGGCACCCCTTTCTTCGGCCTCACGCCAACACCCCCACACACCAGCCCCCGCCTTCTGACAATCCCCCTCACTCCCCGCCCCCAAAAGAGCTAGTCGGTCCCACAGGTTTACTGCAGCCTGGGCCGCCATTACGCCCCACTTGTTGTGCTCTTATGTCGCGTCCCTTCGCCTCTGCCCCAGCTCGGGGTCACCGCCAAGGCCAAGAGGAACGTGAGAGGCGGTCAGAGGAAGGCGGGAGCGTCCCGGGACCCCGCACCTTCCAAGCTGTGAGCCCAGGTACTCAGGGGGCAGGGCCCCGCCCCCACCCCCCCTCCCCCACCCCGCAGCCTGCCGTCGTGATGCAGTGCGCAGCTGGGACCTTGTCACCAGCAGTTGTCACGCCAGGCCAAGGGGCCACCCTCTTCAGGGTGGAGGCGGTGGAGGAGGGCGAGGCCCTGGTGGACGGAGACGTGGCGGGGATCGGGCGGGAGTTCCAGCTGCTTGCGGAAGACATCGTGGAGGAGGTGGAGGTTGTGGCGGATGAGGAGCAGGAACAGCGGCCCTCCCAGGAGCTAGAGGAGAAGACGGTGGAGGAGCAGGGCCAGGAAAGGCCCGGAGGCCCTTGTGAGCGCCAGGAGCTGGATGCCCTGCAGGCACTGGCCGCCCTGCAGGTAGAACTGAGCTCTGAGCGTGAGCAAAACCGCAGGGCTTACGTTCAGTTCATGCGCAAGAACCATCAGAGGAGGAAGCGTCACTTGGCTCGGAGGAGCGCCATCATCCAGGGCATCCCTGGCTTCTGGGCCAAAGCTGTATCCTTTGCGCTGCTCCTTGGGGTCCACTGCTCAGGAGGACGAGGAAGGGGAGAAGGGGCAGGAGCAGGCGGAGGGGGTGGAGGCGAGGGCACAGGAAGGGCGCCGGAGGCCACTGAAGGAAATGCGGTCCTGGGCAATTGGCAGGCTCCAAAGGCACAGCCGAGTAGGGCCTGGGCAGGGCCACAGGTGGACGTGTCGCAGCCATGCCTTTGAGTGTCTCCTTCAGGCCTGCATCTGAGGAGGCGCAGCCCCCGAGGCCTCTAAGTCAACATTGACCAGAGACGGTACACAAGAGCAGCGTTCGCAGACAGTTATTGGTGTAAATGTGGGTGATCCCGGCACATTGCTGGGGCATGTGAGTCATTCACACACACACGCACACACGCACACGCACACACACACACACACACACACACACACACGTACACATAAACACACACACACATACCCAAGAAGCCCTTTACTTTCAGACACGGTTTGTCACAAGGACTGCAAGTCTGACCGTATAAGCAGTGACATGCCGCTACCCAGCATACACAGGTCTGGAGGAGCAGAGTAGCGGTCAGAAACAGCCCCTGCTTGGGGAATGCAGATGCACACCATCCCAAGGGGCCCAGAGCCATGAGCGTGTCTGATGGTATGGCAGGTCCTGAGGATATCAGCAGTGGCCGGGCAAGAGGCAGTGCCCGCCAAGCTCCTTGCAGATGCGTGTTCCAGTATCCTTGTTCCACCCCAGACTAGGGCTGATGCTCCTGGCTCTTCTTGGCCGGCATGTGGCCTGAATGGCTCCTTGACCTAAAGCAGATTATGAGCCACCCTCAAGTCTCCGTCCTGATCAGCGACCAAGATCAAGACTTTCTCGGCTACATGATGGACTTGAAGGTCAGTGAGGGAGACTGAGGAAGGGTGGGTATGGGACCTGGCGGGGAGTGGGAGGAACGTGTTAGCCATGTTCCTGTGCTGTGAGACTTTGGAGAGGCATCGGGGAAGCTGATCATGCCTGCCTTGGAGGCAAGCTGAGGCCCCTAGAAGCTTGCACCTTTTCCCTCCTCGCTATCCTGGCAGGTGCAGGTGCGGAGCCATTCGCCGTCTCGCTGCAAGCTGGTCTTTTCCTTTCGGGACAACCCCTACTTCTTGAACTCGGTGATCATTAAGGAGTATTACCTTGACATCACTGGTAAAAGGTGGCTCCCGGGGTGATGAGTGTGGGTGTGCAAGCGTGTGGATGATGCACCTGCGGTGTCCACCCCAGTCTCCCCTGTCTGTCTGCAGGGTACAGGGCACGTCGATCCACTCCAGTCCACTGGTTCTGGGACTTTGAACGGGGAGCCCCCAGCCGCAGGCTGGACACCAGGAGCCTTAACTTTCTCAACTGGCTGTCAGGCCACAACGGCCCAGAATCGAACAGGATTGCTGAGGTGGGGTTGCTTTGGGCTTGCACACAGTTGGTGGTTGATGTTGGAGTTCTTGGCTGCTCATGGGAGGGTTGGGAGCCTGGTCAGCCCCTGGCTGACCTTGCTCGTGTTGCCTGCAGATCATCAGCGAAGACGTGTGGGACGATCCCCTGAAGTACTACCTCAGGGAGGAAGGTTCGTCCATGAGAGACAACTGACAGAAACACATGTGGTGATGGGGTCTGGAGGTAGGCCCCGTAGGGACAGCCGAATAGTAGCTGGGACACAGTACTTTCTTTCGCAAATGGGGATGCTCAGGCTCATGCAAACTGGCTGCAGAGCCAGAGCCTGAGTCAAGCATGCAGCAGGTGACTTGCTGAGACTGGGGGCTGGGGGGGACTCGGTGTGTCCGAGAGCGCAGTAAGTCCCCCTCCAGTCAGCTGTGGTGGCAGCGCGAGAGTCCTAGGTGATACGACTAGAGGCAGGGTGAATTAAGTGCCTGTGTCAGAATCATCTGTCCTTGGGTCCTGCCATTCCCCCGGCGTCCTTCCTCTCACTGAGTTTGAGAATGCCTGGGCCCTTCACTTCCGCCCCTTAACCTAGGATGGCCTGTCATTGAAAGGGCGTCCTGTCCAGGGCCCCAGTGCACCTGTGCGCTGACTTTGGGATCTTGTGTGAATTTCCACATCCAATACTCTGATCTCACCAGCACCACACCTGCTGAGCTTGAAGTTGCTTCAGGGAAAATCCGGACGTCTCTGGGAGGAGGTGGACAGGGAGCCCCAAGGGCAGGACATGGTGCCTAGTGACACCATCTCCGTCATTGCTGGACACGGGTCTTCGGCTCCTGAAACCCCTGTGTTCCCTGTTTGCGTCCGTGTCTACGTGCAAAGCATGTGTGTGTGTACACGCGTGTGCTTGTGTCACCTGTCTTTATGCGGGTGTGTGTGTGTGTGTCCGGCCCAGGGCGGACGCAGAGATGAAGGCGACGGGAGAGGAGGTGACGAGCGACCAGAAGAGGAGGCACGAGGCGTCCCCAGGCTGACGGAGGTTGGTCACCGACTCTCCGCATGACCGTATCCGGGATGGGAATGAGGAAAAGATGGCCAGTGATACCTGCGGACCGTGGCTCGAGAAATCCGCAATTAGACCAAATCCAAAACACGCTCGCCACTTCTAACTTGTGGTTGTGTGTGCTTGGACCAGGGAGAGGGAAGTGCATGGTCTGAGGATTCCGCGAGGGCAAATCAGGTGGGGCGGGGCTTTGAAACCGCTGCCTGAGGAGCCCTCAGTCCATGGGGACGTGGGCCGGCCTCTGGAAATGGTGGGCGAGGGTACGGCTGGACCCGGGGTGGAGAGGAGGCCAAGTTCCTGTAGAGAAGAGCAGAGACCCGAAGGAGAAAGAGGCACAGATTGCCTGCTGCACTGGGGACTTGTTCCACACACGGAAGAAGGAGACCCGGGAGGGCCCTGGGCCAGTGCTGCCCAGGATCGGCCCATCGGCCCGCACGCTGTCTCCACGAGGGTGGCACACACTGGCATGATGCGAAACACAACGCAAGATGTGCTAAGCTAGGCTGTCCATGCAAAACCACAGGCACGCGAGGAGAGACAGGGTGTGAGCGTGGCAGACGTCCAGGCATTTCCAGCCTCCTCGGCAGGGCAGAAAGGCGAGGGAGGCGCAGGTGTGGGTGTACGTGTGCGTCCCTCTGCCGGAGTGTGCCTGTGAGGGAGGGAAGAGGGAGGAAGCAAGGACGGTGGGCTACTTGCATGTGCCAAGGGACCTCGGGAGAATGGCAGACAGGGAAGCCCCTGGGGGCGGTTGAGAGCCTGCTGGTGGATTTCAGGGCCCAGGGGCTAGGCATTAGCGGCCCTGCCAAAGACACCCCATGGGTCGTGCTCCAAGTCCTGACGTGAATTCCTTCCTTCCTCTGGGGTCTTGCCCCCGGCTCTGGGGGGCGGGGGGGGGCCAGAGGGGCTAAGGGGCGCGTCTGCCCCAGACGGAGGTTTCTGGCAGTGTCGCTGGAGCAGAATCTCTGATTCTGTCGTAGGGCATCTGCACCAGATGACACTCAGAGGCACCCTGCCTTCCAGGTGACCGTCTTGGATGTCCCCGGGCCCAAGCGGGGACTGGCTTCCTTGGCATGTGGGCTGTGTAGGCAAGCAGGGATGCCTGACTGTCGGGAATTCTAGCTGGGCCTAATGAGAGCAACTGAAAGAGAGTCTTGGCATTTAGCAAAGCAGTGAGGCCCGGGTGGTACAAGGCCTCTTGGTGCCTTTGAGGTAGCAAAGCTGCTTTCTGCCCAGGGAGGCATGAGCTGTGGGCCCAGACAGGGCCGGGTGCCCAGGGCAGCATCGGTTCAGGGACTGAGTGCGTCTGGGTAGTGTTAAAGAGAAGGGACGGCGTGTAGGGTTGCCGCCTTACCTTTACGGCCTCAGGTTCCGTGCCTTGTATCGGAAGAGTGCCTGTATCCACGTGCTCCTTCTTCACAAGATTGGATCAGACCCAGGCCTGTCACAGTCTCTTGGGGCCCTTGCAGGCCCGGGCGTCTCTTTGGCCTTTTCCTGCTACAGGGAGACAGGGAGACAGGTGCACTCAGCAAGCTACACAGGTGGGAAGCACAGGGGCCTCACTCGGAGTGTTGTGGGCCCTGACGGCTGGTGGGCTAGCAACAGGGCCACGCCATTGACAAGGAACGACCTAGATAGATGCACACGGAGAAAGCGGTTCTCCAAGTCAGCGGAGGCCAGCGCTCCTTGTTTTCTGGTTCCCTGAGGGAAGGCACAGACAATGGATCCGGCCAACGTGACTGGTACTGTGAAGCTGTCCAAGGTGATGGGAGAAGGCAGAACACAGGCGCCTGTCACTCAGCTGGCCACAGCGAGCAAATCCTGAGTCCTGCCCTTGCCCAAACCCCCGACAAATACTCCTGAGCGCACATCTCGGTTCCTGCACCGAACCAGGCCAGGTCCTGCACTTCTTCAAGCCCCCGACCGACACTCCTGGGCCAGCATCGGACTCTCAGGCTTGTTCCTGGCCTTAGTCAAGCCCCCGGAACACATTCCTGAGCCCACAACGCGCTCTGTACCCCTGAACTACGGTGTGTCCTCCCCTTGTTCAAGCCCCCAGGAAACACTACTGAGCCCGCATCTCACTCGCTGCATTGAACCTGGCTGGCTCCTTGTCTTGTTCAAGCCCCCGACAGATACTCCGGAACCCACATCTCGGTCCCTGCACTGATCCCGGCTGGGTGCTGCCCTTGTTCCCGACCCCGACAAATACTCCTGAGCCCACATCTCGGGCCCTGCACTGAATCGGGTGGGCCCTGCCCATCTTCCAGCCCCGACAAACTCTCCTGAGCCCACATCCCGGTCCCTGCACTGAAGCAGGCTGGGTGCTTCCCATGTTCAAGCCCCGACAAGCACTCCTGAGCCCACATCTCGGGCCCTGCACCGACCCAGTCTGGGTCCTGCCCTTGTTCAAGCCGCTGAACAAATACCCCTGAGCCGGCTTCTCTGTCCCTGCCGTGAACCAGGCCAGGAGCTGCACGTGTTGAAGCCACTGACCAACACTTCTGGGCCTGCATCTGATTCTCAGGCTGGTTCCTGGCCTGAGGTCAGCCCCCAGCAAACAGTATTGAGCCCACAGCTGGCTCCCTGCTCCTGAACTCAACTAAGGTGTGTCCTCCCCTTGTTCAACCACCCCCCACCCCCACCCCCCAGGAAACACCACTGTGCCTGCATCTCACTCGCTGCATTGAACCAGGCTGGGTCCTGCGCTTGTTCAAACCCCCGACAAATCCTCCTGAGCCCACCCCTCGGTCCCTGCACTGAACCAGGCTGGATCCTCCCTTTGTTCAAGCCCCTGACAAACACACCTGACACCACCTCTCGGTCCCGTCATCGAGCCAGGCTGGGTCCTGCCCATGATCAAGCAGCCGATAAACACTCCTTGGAGCACATCTCGGTCCCTGCACTGATCCAGGCTGGATCCTGCCCTTGTTCATCCCGACAGACACTCCCGAGGCCACAGCACAGTCCCTGCCATGACCCAGGCTGGGTCCTGCCTTTGTTCAAGCCCCCGACAAACACTCTTGAGCCTACATCTCGGTCCATGCAACTGAATCGGGTCGGCCCTGCCCATGCCCAAGCTCTTTGTAGAACGCATATATCGTGTGTCAGGACTATAGGATGGCTGGTTTAGCTTGATCCTCTTGCTGCTCCAGGCCCCACAGGCTTGGGCCACAGGGCAGGCTGGGATGTGTTCTCACATGGAGAACAGAACCACTTTGAAAGGGCCTCCATAGGGTCGATGGCAGCCGTGCATGTCTCCGACACCGGTGAGTCGTGGGACTTAACGGGGAGCTGTCCTTAGCGTCTCCCTGGCCGGCATTCGCACAAGGTTCAGGGGGGGTCCCTCATGCCAGCAGAGCGGGCCTCGTTTCTCCCTCTGCGCACAGTGTGGCCACGGCACCTCAGGCTTGTGCAGCTTTCACGTCGGCCCAGCGAGGGAGGGAGGGTCGCCCGTCCCCTTCTGCGCTTCAGCAGTGACCGCCCACTGTTGGCTTTCAAGGTCGAGAAAGCACTCTCCGAACGTGTGGACTAAAACCCTCTGAACTCCCACCGGTGAAACTCACTCAGGACGAGAAGGGCTTGCCTTCATGCCAAGGATAAGCGTCTCTTCTGAGCGCTGGTGTCCACAGAGTTGCAGACGGCAACAGCACTACTTAGAGAGACGGAGACACACAGACACCAGCGCCTGCTACACACGCGGAAGGACTGCCCAACACAGTGCTATGCCAGAAGCAAAGATACAGAGACACAGAGCGAGCGCTGTACACTAAGGCGCTGGTGTTCCCGAACAGTGGAGATCCACTGTAGCGCTGTAGGTGGGGTTCTTCCCTACTCCCCTAGCATCCGGACAGCAGCAGGCTCTCTGTCCCTTGAAGAAAAGTATCCAGCCCCTTGGCACCCCTGCGTATCCCTTGGATACTCAGGGAGAGCTCTCAGTTATTGCCAGTCCCAGGGGACACAGGAGTGTGCCGTTCGGACTGCGGAGCAGGAACCCGTGCTTGGAATTTCCAGAGCCAGGTCAATGACAGCGCCTGGGGCTAGCCCGGCCACATGCAAAACCCTGTCCCTCCCTGGAGCAGCATCTGGCCACGTGGGGGCGCTGGAGCAGCACAGGAACCCCGGAAGATGCCCTCCGGTCTGGGGGCGTGTCCATAAGAGTGCCGCCCACTACCCTGTCGGCCATTGGTCTAGATTTGGGCCAGCAGTCTGTGCATGGCTCACAGCCTAGGCCCCCGCCTGTTCGCCGGATCTCCTAGGGCCCGTTCACCCCGTCCTGCGTTTCTGGCACCCCTTTCTTCGGCCTCACGCCAACACCCCCACACACCAGCCCCCGCCTTCTGACAATCCCCCTCACTCCCCGCCCCCAAAAGAGCTAGTCGGTCCCACAGGTTTACTGCAGCCTGGGCCGCCATTACGCCCCACTTGTTGTGCTCTTATGTCGCGTCCCTTCGCCTCTGCCCCAGCTCGGGGTCACCGCCAAGGCCAAGAGGAACGTGAGAGGCGGTCAGAGGAAGGCGGGAGCGTCCCGGGACCCCGCACCTTCCAAGCTGTGAGCCCAGGTACTCAGGGGGCAGGGCCCCGCCCCCACCCCCCCTCCCCCACCCCGCAGCCTGCCGTCGTGATGCAGTGCGCAGCTGGGACCTTGTCACCAGCAGTTGTCACGCCAGGCCAAGGGGCCACCCTCTTCAGGGTGGAGGCGGTGGAGGAGGGCGAGGCCCTGGTGGACGGAGACGTGGCGGGGATCGGGCGGGAGTTCCAGCTGCTTGCGGAAGACATCGTGGAGGAGGTGGAGGTTGTGGCGGATGAGGAGCAGGAACAGCGGCCCTCCCAGGAGCTAGAGGAGAAGACGGTGGAGGAGCAGGGCCAGGAAAGGCCCGGAGGCCCTTGTGAGCGCCAGGAGCTGGATGCCCTGCAGGCACTGGCCGCCCTGCAGGTAGAACTGAGCTCTGAGCGTGAGCAAAACCGCAGGGCTTACGTTCAGTTCATGCGCAAGAACCATCAGAGGAGGAAGCGTCACTTGGCTCGGAGGAGCGCCATCATCCAGGGCATCCCTGGCTTCTGGGCCAAAGCTGTATCCTTTGCGCTGCTCCTTGGGGTCCGCTGCTCAGGAGGACGAGGAAGGGGAGAAGGGGCAGGAGCAGGCGGAGGGGGTGGAGGCGAGGGCACAGGAAGGGCGCCGGAGGCCACTGAAGGAAATGCGGTCCTGGGCAATTGGCAGGCTCCAAAGGCACAGCCGAGTAGGGCCTGGGCAGGGCCACAGGTGGACGTGTCGCAGCCATGCCTTTGAGTGTCTCCTTCAGGCCTGCATCTGAGGAGGCGCAGCCCCCGAGGCCTCTAAGTCAACATTGACCAGAGACGGTACACAAGAGCAGCGTTCGCAGACAGTTATTGGTGTAAATGTGGGTGATCCCGGCACATTGCTGGGGCATGTGAGTCATTCACACACACACGCACACACGCACACGCACATACGCACACGCACACGCACACACACACACACGTACACATAAACACACACACACATACCCAAGAAGCCCTTTACTTTCAGACACGGTTTGTCACAAGGACTGCAAGTCTGACCGTATAAGCAGTGACATGCCGCTACCCAGCATACACAGGTCTGGAGGAGCAGAGTAGCGGTCAGAAACAGCCCCTGCTTGGGGAATGCAGATGCACACCATCCCAAGGGGCCCAGAGCCATGAGCGTGTCTGATGGTATGGCAGGTCCTGAGGATATCAGCAGTGGCCGGGCAAGAGGCAGTGCCCGCCAAGCTCCTTGCAGATGCGTGTTCCAGTATCCTTGTTCCACCCCAGACTAGGGCTGATGCTCCTGGCTCTTCTTGGCCGGCATGTGGCCTGAATGGCTCCTTGACCTAAAGCAGATTATGAGCCACCCTCAAGTCTCCGTCCTGATCAGCGACCAAGATCAAGACTTTCTCGGCTACATGATGGACTTGAAGGTCAGTGAGGGAGACTGAGGAAGGGTGGGTATGGGACCTGGCGGGGAGTGGGAGGAACGTGTTAGCCATGTTCCTGTGCTGTGAGACTTTGGAGAGGCATCGGGGAAGCTGATCATGCCTGCCTTGGAGGCAAGCTGAGGCCCCTAGAAGCTTGCACCTTTTCCCTCCTCGCTATCCTGGCAGGTGCAGGTGCGGAGCCATTCGCCGTCTCGCTGCAAGCTGGTCTTTTCCTTTCGGGACAACCCCTACTTCTTGAACTCGGTGATCATTAAGGAGTATTACCTTGACATCACTGGTAAAAGGTGGCTCCCGGGGTGATGAGTGTGGGTGTGCAAGCGTGTGGATGATGCACCTGCGGTGTCCACCCCAGTCTCCCCTGTCTGTCTGCAGGGTACAGGGCACGTCGATCCACTCCAGTCCACTGGTTCTGGGACTTTGAACGGGGAGCCCCCAGCCGCAGGCTGGACACCAGGAGCCTTAACTTTCTCAACTGGCTGTCAGGCCACAACGGCCCAGAATCGAACAGGATTGCTGAGGTGGGGTTGCTTTGGGCTTGCACACAGTTGGTGGTTGATGTTGGAGTTCTTGGCTGCTCATGGGAGGGTTGGGAGCCTGGTCAGCCCCTGGCTGACCTTGCTCGTGTTGCCTGCAGATCATCAGCGAAGACGTGTGGGACGATCCCCTGAAGTACTACCTCAGGGAGGAAGGTTCGTCCATGAGAGACAACTGACAGAAACACATGTGGTGATGGGGTCTGGAGGTAGGCCCCGTAGGGACAGCCGAATAGTAGCTGGGACACAGTACTTTCTTTCGCAAATGGGGATGCTCAGGCTCATGCAAACTGGCTGCAGAGCCAGAGCCTGAGTCAAGCATGCAGCAGGTGACTTGCTGAGACTGGGGGCTGGGGGGGACTCGGTGTGTCCGAGAGCGCAGTAAGTCCCCCTCCAGTCAGCTGTGGTGGCAGCGCGAGAGTCCTAGGTGATACGACTAGAGGCAGGGTGAATTAAGTGCCTGTGTCAGAATCATCTGTCCTTGGGTCCTGCCATTCCCCCGGCGTCCTTCCTCTCACTGAGTTTGAGAATGCCTGGGCCCTTCACTTCCGCCCCTTAACCTAGGATGGCCTGTCATTGAAAGGGCGTCCTGTCCAGGGCCCCAGTGCACCTGTGCGCTGACTTTGGGATCTTGTGTGAATTTCCACATCCAATACTCTGATCTCACCAGCACCACACCTGCTGAGCTTGAAGTTGCTTCAGGGAAAATCCGGACGTCTCTGGGAGGAGGTGGACAGGGAGCCCCAAGGGCAGGACATGGTGCCTAGTGACACCATCTCCGTCATTGCTGGACACGGGTCTTCGGCTCCTGAAACCCCTGTGTTCCCTGTTTGCGTCCGTGTCTACGTGCAAAGCATGTGTGTGTGTACACGCGTGTGCTTGTGTCACCTGTCTTTATGCGGGTGTGTGTGTGTGTGTCCGGCCCAGGGCGGACGCAGAGATGAAGGCGACGGGAGAGGAGGTGACGAGCGACCAGAAGAGGAGGCACGAGGCGTCCCCAGGCTGACGGAGGTTGGTCACCGACTCTCCGCATGACCGTATCCGGGATGGGAATGAGGAAAAGATGGCCAGTGATACCTGCGGACCGTGGCTCGAGAAATCCGCAATTAGACCAAATCCAAAACACGCTCGCCACTTCTAACTTGTGGTTGTGTGTGCTTGGACCAGGGAGAGGGAAGTGCATGGTCTGAGGATTCCGCGAGGGCAAATCAGGTGGGGCAGGGCTTTGAAACCGCTGCCTGAGGAGCCCTCAGTCCATGGGGACGTGGGCCGGCCTCTGGAAATGGTGGGCGAGGGTACGGCTGGACCCGGGGTGGAGAGGAGGCCAAGTTCCTGTAGAGAAGAGCAGAGACCCGAAGGAGAAAGAGGCACAGATTGCCTGCTGCACTGGGGACTTGTTCCACACACGGAAGAAGGAGACCCGGGAGGGCCCTGGGCCAGTGCTGCCCAGGATCGGCCCATCGGCCCGCACGCTGTCTCCACGAGGGTGGCACACACTGGCATGATGCGAAACACAACGCAAGATGTGCTAAGCTAGGCTGTCCGTGCAAAACCACAGGCACGCGAGGAGAGACAGGGTGTGAGCGTGGCAGACGTCCAGGCATTTCCAGCCTCCTCGGCAGGGCAGAAAGGCGAGGGAGGCGCAGGTGTGGGTGTACGTGTGCGTCCCTCTGCCGGAGTGTGCCTGTGAGGGAGGGAAGAGGGAGGAAGCAAGGACGGTGGGCTACTTGCATGTGCCAAGGGACCTCGGGAGAATGGCAGACAGGGAAGCCCCTGGGGGCGGTTGAGAGCCTGCTGGTGGATTTCAGGGCCCAGGGGCTAGGCATTAGCGGCCCTGCCAAAGACACCCCATGGGTCGTGCTCCAAGTCCTGACGTGAATTCCTTCCTTCCTCTGGGGTCTTGCCCCCGGCTCTGGGGGGCGGGGGGGGGCCAGAGGGGCTAAGGGGCGCGTCTGCCCCAGACGGGGGTTTCTGGCAGTGTCGCTGGAGCAGAATCTCTGATTCTGTCGTAGGGCATCTGCACCAGATGACACTCAGAGGCACCCTGCCTTCCAGGTGACCGTCTTGGATGTCCCCGGGCCCAAGCGGGGACTGGCTTCCTTGGCATGTGGGCTGTGTAGGCAAGCAGGGATGCCTGACTGTCGGGAATTCTAGCTGGGCCTAATGAGAGCAACTGAAAGAGAGTCTTGGCATTTAGCAAAGCAGTGAGGCCCGGGTGGTACAAGGCCTCTTGGTGCCTTTGAGGTAGCAAAGCTGCTTTCTGCCCAGGGAGGCATGAGCTGTGGGCCCAGACAGGGCCGGGTGCCCAGGGCAGCATCGGTTCAGGGACTGAGTGCGTCTGGGTAGTGTTAAAGAGAAGGGACGGCGTGTAGGGTTGCCGCCTTACCTTTACGGCCTCAGGTTCCGTGCCTTGTATCGGAAGAGTGCCTGTATCCACGTGCTCCTTCTTCACAAGATTGGATCAGACCCAGGCCTGTCACAGTCTCTTGGGGCCCTTGCAGGCCCGGGCGTCTCTTTGGCCTTTTCCTGCTACAGGGAGACAGGGAGACAGGTGCACTCAGCAAGCTACACAGGTGGGAAGCACAGGGGCCTCACTCGGAGTGTTGTGGGCCCTGACGGCTGGTGGGCTAGCAACAGGGCCACGCCATTGACAAGGAACGACCTAGATAGATGCACACGGAGAAAGCGGTTCTCCAAGTCAGCGGAGGCCAGCGCTCCTTGTTTTCTGGTTCCCTGAGGGAAGGCACAGACAATGGATCCGGCCAACGTGACTGGTACTGTGAAGCTGTCCAAGGTGATGGGAGAAGGCAGAACACAGGCGCCTGTCACTCAGCTGGCCACAGCGAGCAAATCCTGGGTCCTGCCCTTGCCCAAACCCCCGACAAATACTCCTGAGCGCACATCTCGGTTCCTGCACCGAACCAGGCCAGGTCCTGCACTTCTTCAAGCCCCCGACCGACACTCCTGGGCCAGCATCGGACTCTCAGGCTTGTTCCTGGCCTTAGTCAAGCCCCCGGAACACATTCCTGAGCCCACAACGCTGTTCTGTACCCCTGAACTACGGTGTGTCCTCCCCTTGTTCAAGCCCCCAGGAAACACTACTGAGCCCGCATCTCACTCGCTGCATTGAACCTGGCTGGCTCCTTGTCTTGTTCAAGCCCCCGACAGATACTCCGGAACCCACATCTCGGTCCCTGCACTGATCCCGGCTGGGTGCTGCCCTTGTTCCCGACCCCGACAAATACTCCTGAGCCCACATCTCGGGCCCTGCACTGAATCGGGTGGGCCCTGCCCATCTTCCAGCCCCGACAAACTCTCCTGAGCCCACATCCCGGTCCCTGCACTGAAGCAGGCTGGGTGCTTCCCATGTTCAAGCCCCGACAAGCACTCCTGAGCCCACATCTCGGGCCCTGCACCGACCCAGTCTGGGTCCTGCCCTTGTTCAAGCCGCTGAACAAATACCCCTGAGCCGGCTTCTCTGTCCCTGCCGTGAACCAGGCCAGGAGCTGCACGTGTTGAAGCCACTGACCAACACTTCTGGGCCTGCATCTGATTCTCAGGCTGGTTCCTGGCCTGAGGTCAGCCCCCAGCAAACAGTATTGAGCCCACAGCTGGCTCCCTGCTCCTGAACTCAACTAAGGTGTGTCCTCCCCTTGTTCAACCACCCCCCACCCCCACCCCCCAGGAAACACCACTGTGCCTGCATCTCACTCGCTGCATTGAACCAGGCTGGGTCCTGCGCTTGTTCAAACCCCCGACAAATCCTCCTGAGCCCACCCCTCGGTCCCTGCACTGAACTAGGCTGGATCCTCCCTTTGTTCAAGCCCCTGACAAACACACCTGACACCACCTCTCGGTCCCGTCATCGAGCCAGGCTGGGTCCTGCCCATGATCAAGCAGCCGATAAACACTCCTTGGAGCACATCTCGGTCCCTGCACTGATCCAGGCTGGATCCTGCCCTTGTTCATCCCGACAGACACTCCCGAGGCCACAGCACAGTCCCTGCCATGACCCAGGCTGGGTCCTGCCTTTGTTCAAGCCCCCGACAAACACTCTTGAGCCTACATCTCGGTCCATGCAACTGAATCGGGTCGGCCCTGCCCATGCCCAAGCTCTTTGTAGAACGCATATATCGTGTGTCAGGACTATAGGATGGCTGGTTTAGCTTGATCCTCTTGCTGCTCCAGGCCCCACAGGCTTGGGCCACAGGGCAGGCTGGGATGTGTTCTCACATGGAGAACAGAACCACTTTGAAAGGGCCTCCATAGGGTCGATGGCAGCCGTGCATGTCTCCGACACCGGTGAGTCGTGGGACTTAACGGGGAGCTGTCCTTAGCGTCTCCCTGGCCGGCATTCGCACAAGGTTCAGGGGGGGTCCCTCATGCCAGCAGAGCGGGCCTCGTTTCTCCCTCTGCGCACAGTGTGGCCACGGCACCTCAGGCTTGTGCAGCTTTCACGTCGGCCCAGCGAGGGAGGGAGGGTCGCCCGTCCCCTTCTGCGCTTCAGCAGTGACCGCCCACTGTTGGCTTTCAAGGTCGAGAAAGCACTCTCCGAACGTGTGGACTAAAACCCTCTGAACTCCCACCGGTGAAACTCACTCAGGACGAGAAGGGCTTGCCTTCACGCCAAGGATAAGCGTCTCTTCTGAGCGCTGGTGTCCACAGAGTTGCAGACGGCAACAGCACTACTTAGAGAGACGGAGACACACAGACACCAGCGCCTGCTACACACGCGGAAGGACTGCCCAACACAGTGCTATGCCAGAAGCAAAGATACAGAGACACAGAGCGAGCGCTGTACACTAAGGCGCTGGTGTTCCCGAACAGTGGAGATCCACTGTAGCGCTGTAGGTGGGGTTCTTCCCTACTCCCCTAGCATCCGGACAGCAGCAGGCTCTCTGTCCCTTGAAGAAAAGTATCCAGCCCCTTGGCACCCCTGCGTATCCCTTGGATACTCAGGGAGAGCTCTCAGTTATTGCCAGTCCCAGGGGACACAGGAGTGTGCCGTTCGGACTGCGGAGCAGGAACCCGTGCTTGGAATTTCCAGAGCCAGGTCAATGACAGCGCCTGGGGCTAGCCCGGCCACATGCAAAACCCTGTCCCTCCCTGGAGCAGCATCTGGCCACGTGGGGGCGCTGGAGCAGCACAGGAACCCCGGAAGATGCCCTCCGGTCTGGGGGCGTGTCCATAAGAGTGCCGCCCACTACCCTGTCGGCCATTGGTCTAGATTTGGGCCAGCAGTCTGTGCATGGCTCACAGCCTAGGCCCCCGCCTGTTCGCCGGATCTCCTAGGGCCCGTTCACCCCGTCCTGCGTTTCTGGCACCCCTTTCTTCGGCCTCACGCCAACACCCCCACACACCAGCCCCCGCCTTCTGACAATCCCCCTCACTCCCCGCCCCCAAAAGAGCTAGTCGGTCCCACAGGTTTACTGCAGCCTGGGCCGCCATTACGCCCCACTTGTTGTGCTCTTATGTCGCGTCCCTTCGCCTCTGCCCCAGCTCGGGGTCACCGCCAAGGCCAAGAGGAACGTGAGAGGCGGTCAGAGGAAGGCGGGAGCGTCCCGGGACCCCGCACCTTCCAAGCTGTGAGCCCAGGTACTCAGGGGGCAGGGCCCCGCCCCCACCCCCCCTCCCCCACCCCGCAGCCTGCCGTCGTGATGCAGTGCGCAGCTGGGACCTTGTCACCAGCAGTTGTCACGCCAGGCCAAGAGGCCACCCTCTTCAGGGTGGAGGCGGTGGAGGAGGGCGAGGCCCTGGTGGACGGAGACGTGGCGGGGATCGGGCGGGAGTTCCAGCTGCTTGCGGAAGACATCGTGGAGGAGGTGGAGGTTGTGGCGGATGAGGAGCAGGAACAGCGGCCCTCCCAGGAGCTAGAGGAGAAGACGGTGGAGGAGCAGGGCCAGGAAAGGCCCGGAGGCCCTTGTGAGCGCCAGGAGCTGGATGCCCTGCAGGCACTGGCCGCCCTGCAGGTAGAACTGAGCTCTGAGCGTGAGCAAAACCGCAGGGCTTACGTTCAGTTCATGCGCAAGAACCATCAGAGGAGGAAGCGTCACTTGGCTCGGAGGAGCGCCATCATCCAGGGCATCCCTGGCTTCTGGGCCAAAGCTGTATCCTTTGCGCTGCTCCTTGGGGTCCGCTGCTCAGGAGGACGAGGAAGGGGAGAAGGGGCAGGAGCAGGCGGAGGGGGTGGAGGTGAGGGCACAGGAAGGGCGCCGGAGGCCACTGAAGGAAATGCGGTCCTGGGCAATTGGCAGGCTCCAAAGGCACAGCCGAGTAGGGCCTGGGCAGGGCCACAGGTGGACGTGTCGCAGCCATGCCTTTGAGTGTCTCCTTCAGGCCTGCATCTGAGGAGGCGCAGCCCCTGAGGCCTCTAAGTCAACATTGACCAGAGACGGTACACAAGAGCAGCGTTCGCAGACAGTTATTGGTGTAAATGTGGGTGATCCCGGCACATTGCTGGGGCATGTGAGTCATTCACACACACACGCACACACGCACACGCACACACACACACACACACACACACACACACACACACGTACACATAAACACACACACACATACCCAAGAAGCCCTTTACTTTCAGACACGGTTTGTCACAAGGACTGCAAGTCTGACCGTATAAGCAGTGACATGCCGCTACCCAGCATACACAGGTCTGGAGGAGCAGAGTAGCGGTCAGAAACAGCCCCTGCTTGGGGAATGCAGATGCACACCATCCCAAGGGGCCCAGAGCCATGAGCGTGTCTGATGGTATGGCAGGTCCTGAGGATATCAGCAGTGGCCGGGCAAGAGGCAGTGCCCGCCAAGCTCCTTGCAGATGCGTGTTCCAGTATCCTTGTTCCACCCCAGACTAGGGCTGATGCTCCTGGCTCTTCTTGGCCGGCATGTGGCCTGAATGGCTCCTTGACCTAAAGCAGATTATGAGCCACCCTCAAGTCTCCGTCCTGATCAGCGACCAAGATCAAGACTTTCTCGGCTACATGATGGACTTGAAGGTCAGTGAGGGAGACTGAGGAAGGGTGGGTATGGGACCTGGCGGGGAGTGGGAGGAACGTGTTAGCCATGTTCCTGTGCTGTGAGACTTTGGAGAGGCATCGGGGAAGCTGATCATGCCTGCCTTGGAGGCAAGCTGAGGCCCCTAGAAGCTTGCACCTTTTCCCTCCTCGCTATCCTGGCAGGTGCAGGTGCGGAGCCATCCGCCGTCCCGCTGCAAGCTGATCTTTTCCTTTCGGGACAACCCCTACTTCTTGAACTCGGTGATCATTAAGGAGTATTACCTTGACATCACTGGTAAAAGGTGGCTCCCGGGGTGATGAGTGTGGGTGTGCAAGCGTGTGGATGATGCACCTGCGGTGTCCACCCCAGTCTCCCCTGTCTGTCTGCAGGGTACAGGGCACGTCGATCCACTCCAGTCCACTGGTTCTGGGACTTTGAACGGGGAGCCCCCAGCCGCAGGCTGGACACCAGGAGCCTTAACTTTCTCAACTGGCTGTCAGGCCACAACGGCCCAGAATCGAACAGGATTGCTGAGGTGGGGTTGCTTTGGGCTTGCACACAGTTGGTGGTTGATGTTGGAGTTCTTGGCTGCTCATGGGAGGGTTGGGAGCCTGGTCAGCCCCTGGCTGACCTTGCTCGTGTTGCCTGCAGATCATCAGCGAAGACGTGTGGGACGATCCCCTGAAGTACTACCTCAGGGAGGAAGGTTCGTCCATGAGAGACAACTGACAGAAACACATGTGGTGATGGGGTCTGGAGGTAGGCCCCGTAGGGACAGCCGAATAGTAGCTGGGACACAGTACTTTCTTTCGCAAATGGGGATGCTCAGGCTCATGCAAACTGGCTGCAGAGCCAGAGCCTGAGTCAAGCATGCAGCAGGTGACTTGCTGAGACTGGGGGCTGGGGGGGACTCGGTGTGTCCGAGAGCGCAGTAAGTCCCCCTCCAGTCAGCTGTGGTGGCAGCGCGAGAGTCCTAGGTGATACGACTAGAGGCAGGGTGAATTAAGTGCCTGTGTCAGAATCATCTGTCCTTGGGTCCTGCCATTCCCCCGGCGTCCTTCCTCTCACTGAGTTTGAGAATGCCTGGGCCCTTCACTTCCGCCCCTTAACCTAGGATGGCCTGTCATTGAAAGGGCGTCCTGTCCAGGGCCCCAGTGCACCTGTGCGCTGACTTTGGGATCTTGTGTGAATTTCCACATCCAATACTCTGATCTCACCAGCACCACACCTGCTGAGCTTGAAGTTGCTTCAGGGAAAATCCGGACGTCTCTGGGAGGAGGTGGACAGGGAGCCCCAAGGGCAGGACATGGTGCCTAGTGACACCATCTCCGTCATTGCTGGACACGGGTCTTCGGCTCCTGAAACCCCTGTGTTCCCTGTTTGCGTCCGTGTCTACGTGCAAAGCATGTGTGTGTGTACACGCGTGTGCTTGTGTCACCTGTCTTTATGCGGGGGTGTGTGTGTGTGTCCGGCCCAGGGCGGACGCAGAGATGAAGGCGACGGGAGAGGAGGTGACGAGCGACCAGAAGAGGAGGCACGAGGCGTCCCCAGGCTGACGGAGGTTGGTCACCGACTCTCCGCATGACCGTATCCGGGATGGGAATGAGGAAAAGATGGCCAGTGATACCTGCGGACCGTGGCTCGAGAAATCCGCAATTAGACCAAATCCAAAACACGCTCGCCACTTCTAACTTGTGGTTGTGTGTGCTTGGACCAGGGAGAGGGAAGTGCATGGTCTGAGGATTCCGCGAGGGCAAATCAGGTGGGGCGGGGCTTTGAAACCGCTGCCTGAGGAGCCCTCAGTCCATGGGGACGTGGGCCGGCCTCTGGAAATGGTGGGCGAGGGTACGGCTGGACCCGGGGTGGAGAGGAGGCCAAGTTCCTGTAGAGAAGAGCAGAGACCCGAAGGAGAAAGAGGCACAGATTGCCTGCTGCACTGGGGACTTGTTCCACACACGGAAGAAGGAGACCCGGGAGGGCCCTGGGCCAGTGCTGCCCAGGATCGGCCCATCGGCCCGCACGCTGTCTCCACGAGGGTGGCACACACTGGCATGATGCGAAACACAACGCAAGATGTGCTAAGCTAGGCTGTCCATGCAAAACCACAGGCACGCGAGGAGAGACAGGGTGTGAGCGTGGCAGACGTCCAGGCATTTCCAGCCTCCTCGGCAGGGCAGAAAGGCGAGGGAGGCGCAGGTGTGGGTGTACGTGTGCGTCCCTCTGCCGGAGTGTGCCTGTGAGGGAGGGAAGAGGGAGGAAGCAAGGACGGTGGGCTACTTGCATGTGCCAAGGGACCTCGGGAGAATGGCAGACAGGGAAGCCCCTGGGGGCGGTTGAGAGCCTGCTGGTGGATTTCAGGGCCCAGGGCCTAGGCATTAGCGGCCCTGCCAAAGACACCCCATGGGTCGTGCTCCAAGTCCTGACGTGAATTCCTTCCTTCCTCTGGGGTCTTGCCCCCGGCTGTGGGGGGCGGGGGGGGGCCAGAGGGGCTAAGGGGCGCGTCTGCCCCAGACGGGGGTTTCTGGCAGTGTCGCTGGAGCAGAATCTCTGATTCTGTCGTAGGGCATCTGCACCAGATGACACTCAGAGGCACCCTGCCTTCCAGGTGACCGTCTTGGATGTCCCCGGGCCCAAGCGGGGACTGGCTTCCTTGGCATGTGGGCTGTGTAGGCAAGCAGGGATGCCTGACTGTCGGGAATTCTAGCTGGGCCTAATGAGAGCAACTGAAAGAGAGTCTTGGCATTTAGCAAAGCAGTGAGGCCCGGGTGGTACAAGGCCTCTTGGTGCCTTTGAGGTAGCAAAGCTGCTTTCTGCCCAGGGAGGCATGAGCTGTGGGCCCAGACAGGGCCGGGTGCCCAGGGCAGCATCGGTTCAGGGACTGAGTGCGTCTGGGTAGTGTTAAAGAGAAGGGACGGCGTGTAGGGTTGCCGCCTTACCTTTACGGCCTCAGGTTCCGTGCCTTGTATCGGAAGAGTGCCTGTATCCACGTGCTCCTTCTTCACAAGATTGGATCAGACCCAGGCCTGTCACAGTCTCTTGGGGCCCTTGCAGGCCCGGGCGTCTCTTTGGCCTTTTCCTGCTACAGGGAGACAGGGAGACAGGTGCACTCAGCAAGCTACACAGGTGGGAAGCACAGGGGCCTCACTCGGAGTGTTGTGGGCCCTGACGGCTGGTGGGCTAGCAACAGGGCCACACCATTGACAAGGAACGACCTAGATAGATGCACACGGAGAAAGCGGTTCTCCAAGTCAGCGGAGGCCAGCGCTCCTTGTTTTCTGGTTCCCTGAGGGAAGGCACAGACAATGGATCCGGCCAACGTGACTGGTACTGTGAAGCTGTCCAAGGTGATGGGAGAAGGCAGAACACAGGCGCCTGTCACTCAGCTGGCCACAGCGAGCAAATCCTGGGTCCTGCCCTTGCCCAAACCCCCGACAAATACTCCTGAGCGCACATCTCGGTTCCTGCACCGAACCAGGCCAGGTCCTGCACTTCTTCAAGCCCCCGACCGACACTCCTGGGCCAGCATCGGACTCTCAGGCTTGTTCCTGGCCTTAGTCAAGCCCCCGGAACACATTCCTGAGCCCACAACGCTGTTCTGTACCCCTGAACTACGGTGTGTCCTCCCCTTGTTCAAGCCCCCAGGAAACACTACTGAGCCCGCATCTCACTCGCTGCATTGAACCTGGCTGGCTCCTTGTCTTGTTCAAGCCCCCGACAGATACTCCGGAACCCACATCTCGGTCCCTGCACTGATCCCGGCTGGGTGCTGCCCTTGTTCCCGACCCCGACAAATACTCCTGAGCCCACATCTCGGGCCCTGCACTGAATCGGGTGGGCCCTGCCCATCTTCCAGCCCCGACAAACTCTCCTGAGCCCACATCCCGGTCCCTGCACTGAAGCAGGCTGGGTGCTTCCCATGTTCAAGCCCCGACAAGCACTCCTGAGCCCACATCTCGGGCCCTGCACCGACCCAGTCTGGGTCCTGCCCTTGTTCAAGCCGCTGAACAAATACCCCTGAGCCGGCTTCTCTGTCCCTGCCGTGAACCAGGCCAGGAGCTGCACGTGTTGAAGCCACTGACCAACACTTCTGGGCCTGCATCTGATTCTCAGGCTGGTTCCTGGCCTGAGGTCAGCCCCCAGCAAACAGTATTGAGCCCACAGCTGGCTCCCTGCTCCTGAACTCAACTAAGGTGTGTCCTCCCCTTGTTCAACCACCCCCCACCCCCACCCCCCAGGAAACACCACTGTGCCTGCATCTCACTCGCTGCATTGAACCAGGCTGGGTCCTGCGCTTGTTCAAACCCCCGACAAATCCTCCTGAGCCCACCCCTCGGTCCCTGCACTGAACTAGGCTGGATCCTCCCTTTGTTCAAGCCCCTGACAAACACACCTGACACCACCTCTCGGTCCCGTCATCGAGCCAGGCTGGGTCCTGCCCATGATCAAGCAGCCGATAAACACTCCTTGGAGCACATCTCGGTCCCTGCACTGATCCAGGCTGGATCCTGCCCTTGTTCATCCCGACAGACACTCCCGAGGCCACAGCACAGTCCCTGCCATGACCCAGGCTGGGTCCTGCCTTTGTTCAAGCCCCCGACAAACACTCTTGAGCCTACATCTCGGTCCATGCAACTGAATCGGGTCGGCCCTGCCCATGCCCAAGCTCTTTGTAGAACGCATATATCGTGTGTCAGGACTATAGGATGGCTGGTTTAGCTTGATCCTCTTGCTGCTCCAGGCCCCACAGGCTTGGGCCACAGGGCAGGCTGGGATGTGTTCTCACATGGAGAACAGAACCACTTTGAAAGGGCCTCCATAGGGTCGATGGCAGCCGTGCATGTCTCCGACACCGGTGAGTCGTGGGACTTAACGGGGAGCTGTCCTTAGCGTCTCCCTGGCCGGCATTCGCACAAGGTTCAGGGGGGGTCCCTCATGCCAGCAGAGCGGGCCTCGTTTCTCCCTCTGCGCACAGTGTGGCCACGGCACCTCAGGCTTGTGCAGCTTTCACGTCGGCCCAGCGAGGGAGGGAGGGTCGCCCGTCCCCTTCTGCGCTTCAGCAGTGACCGCCCACTGTTGGCTTTCAAGGTCGAGAAAGCACTCTCCGAACGTGTGGACTAAAACCCTCTGAACTCCCACCGGTGAAACTCACTCAGGACGAGAAGGGCTTGCCTTCACGCCAAGGATAAGCGTCTCTTCTGAGCGCTGGTGTCCACAGAGTTGCAGACGGCAACAGCACTACTTAGAGAGACGGAGACACACAGACACCAGCGCCTGCTACACACGCGGAAGGACTGCCCAACACAGTGCTATGCCAGAAGCAAAGATACAGAGACACAGAGCGAGCGCTGTACACTAAGGCGCTGGTGTTCCCGAACAGTGGAGATCCACTGTAGCGCTGTAGGTGGGGTTCTTCCCTACTCCCCTAGCATCCGGACAGCAGCAGGCTCTCTGTCCCTTGAAGAAAAGTATCCAGCCCCTTGGCACCCCTGCGTATCCCTTGGATACTCAGGGAGAGCTCTCAGTTATTGCCAGTCCCAGGGGACACAGGAGTGTGCCGTTCGGACTGCGGAGCAGGAACCCGTGCTTGGAATTTCCAGAGCCAGGTCAATGACAGCGCCTGGGGCTAGCCCGGCCACATGCAAAACCCTGTCCCTCCCTGGAGCAGAATCTGGCCACGTGGGGGCGCTGGAGCAGCACAGGAACCCCGGAAGATGCCCTCCGGTCTGGGGGCGTGTCCATAAGAGTGCCGCCCACTACCCTGTCGGCCATTGGTCTAGATTTGGGCCAGCAGTCTGTGCATGGCTCACAGCCTAGGCCCCCGCCTGTTCGCCGGATCTCCTAGGGCCCGTTCACCCCGTCCTGCGTTTCTGGCACCCCTTTCTTCGGCCTCACGCCAACACCCCCACACACCAGCCCCCGCCTTCTGACAATCCCCCTCACTCCCCGCCCCCAAAAGAGCTAGTCGGTCCCACAGGTTTACTGCAGCCTGGGCCGCCATTACGCCCCACTTGTTGTGCTCTTATGTCGCGTCCCTTCGCCTCTGCCCCAGCTCGGGGTCACCGCCAAGGCCAAGAGGAACGTGAGAGGCGGTCAGAGGAAGGCGGGAGCGTCCCGGGACCCCGCACCTTCCAAGCTGTGAGCCCAGGTACTCAGGGGGCAGGGCCCCGCCCCCACCCCCCCTCCCCCACCCCGCAGCCTGCCGTCGTGATGCAGTGCGCAGCTGGGACCTTGTCACCAGCAGTTGTCACGCCAGGCCAAGAGGCCACCCTCTTCAGGGTGGAGGCGGTGGAGGAGGGCGAGGCCCTGGTGGACGGAGACGTGGCGGGGATCGGGCGGGAGTTCCAGCTGCTTGCGGAAGACATCGTGGAGGAGGTGGAGGTTGTGGCGGATGAGGAGCAGGAACAGCGGCCCTCCCAGGAGCTAGAGGAGAAGACGGTGGAGGAGCAGGGCCAGGAAAGGCCCGGAGGCCCTTGTGAGCGCCAGGAGCTGGATGCCCTGCAGGCACTGGCCGCCCTGCAGGTAGAACTGAGCTCTGAGCGTGAGCAAAACCGCAGGGCTTACGTTCAGTTCATGCGCAAGAACCATCAGAGGAGGAAGCGTCACTTGGCTCGGAGGAGCGCCATCATCCAGGGCATCCCTGGCTTCTGGGCCAAAGCTGTATCCTTTGCGCTGCTCCTTGGGGTCCGCTGCTCAGGAGGACGAGGAAGGGGAGAAGGGGCAGGAGCAGGCGGAGGGGGTGGAGGCGAGGGCACAGGAAGGGCGCCGGAGGCCACTGAAGGAAATGCGGTCCTGGGCAATTGGCAGGCTCCAAAGGCACAGCCGAGTAGGGCCTGGGCAGGGCCACAGGTGGACGTGTCGCAGCCATGCCTTTGAGTGTCTCCTTCAGGCCTGCATCTGAGGAGGCGCAGCCCCTGAGGCCTCTAAGTCAACATTGACCAGAGACGGTACACAAGAGCAGCGTTCGCAGACAGTTATTGGTGTAAATGTGGGTGATCCCGGCACATTGCTGGGGCATGTGAGTCATTCACACACACACGCACACACGCACACGCACACACACACACACACACACACACACACACACACACGTACACATAAACACACACACACATACCCAAGAAGCCCTTTACTTTCAGACACGGTTTGTCACAAGGACTGCAAGTCTGACCGTATAAGCAGTGACATGCCGCTACCCAGCATACACAGGTCTGGAGGAGCAGAGTAGCGGTCAGAAACAGCCCCTGCTTGGGGAATGCAGATGCACACCATCCCAAGGGGCCCAGAGCCATGAGCGTGTCTGATGGTATGGCAGGTCCTGAGGATATCAGCAGTGGCCGGGCAAGAGGCAGTGCCCGCCAAGCTCCTTGCAGATGCGTGTTCCAGTATCCTTGTTCCACCCCAGACTAGGGCTGATGCTCCTGGCTCTTCTTGGCCGGCATGTGGCCTGAATGGCTCCTTGACCTAAAGCAGATTATGAGCCACCCTCAAGTCTCCGTCCTGATCAGCGACCAAGATCAAGACTTTCTCGGCTACATGATGGACTTGAAGGTCAGTGAGGGAGACTGAGGAAGGGTGGGTATGGGACCTGGCGGGGAGTGGGAGGAACGTGTTAGCCATGTTCCTGTGCTGTGAGACTTTGGAGAGGCATCGGGGAAGCTGATCATGCCTGCCTTGGAGGCAAGCTGAGGCCCCTAGAAGCTTGCACCTTTTCCCTCCTCGCTATCCTGGCAGGTGCAGGTGCGGAGCCATCCGCCGTCCCGCTGCAAGCTGATCTTTTCCTTTCGGGACAACCCCTACTTCTTGAACTCGGTGATCATTAAGGAGTATTACCTTGACATCACTGGTAAAAGGTGGCTCCCGGGGTGATGAGTGTGGGTGTGCAAGCGTGTGGATGATGCACCTGCGGTGTCCACCCCAGTCTCCCCTGTCTGTCTGCAGGGTACAGGGCACGTCGATCCACTCCAGTCCACTGGTTCTGGGACTTTGAACGGGGAGCCCCCAGCCGCAGGCTGGACACCAGGAGCCTTAACTTTCTCAACTGGCTGTCAGGCCACAACGGCCCAGAATCGAACAGGATTGCTGAGGTGGGGTTGCTTTGGGCTTGCACACAGTTGGTGGTTGATGTTGGAGTTCTTGGCTGCTCATGGGAGGGTTGGGAGCCTGGTCAGCCCCTGGCTGACCTTGCTCGTGTTGCCTGCAGATCATCAGCGAAGACGTGTGGGACGATCCCCTGAAGTACTACCTCAGGGAGGAAGGTTCGTCCATGAGAGACAACTGACAGAAACACATGTGGTGATGGGGTCTGGAGGTAGGCCCCGTAGGGACAGCCGAATAGTAGCTGGGACACAGTACTTTCTTTCGCAAATGGGGATGCTCAGGCTCATGCAAACTGGCTGCAGAGCCAGAGCCTGAGTCAAGCATGCAGCAGGTGACTTGCTGAGACTGGGGGCTGGGGGGGACTCGGTGTGTCCGAGAGCGCAGTAAGTCCCCCTCCAGTCAGCTGTGGTGGCAGCGCGAGAGTCCTAGGTGATACGACTAGAGGCAGGGTGAATTAAGTGCCTGTGTCAGAATCATCTGTCCTTGGGTCCTGCCATTCCCCCGGCGTCCTTCCTCTCACTGAGTTTGAGAATGCCTGGGCCCTTCACTTCCGCCCCTTAACCTAGGATGGCCTGTCATTGAAAGGGCGTCCTGTCCAGGGCCCCAGTGCACCTGTGCGCTGACTTTGGGATCTTGTGTGAATTTCCACATCCAATACTCTGATCTCACCAGCACCACACCTGCTGAGCTTGAAGTTGCTTCAGGGAAAATCCGGACGTCTCTGGGAGGAGGTGGACAGGGAGCCCCAAGGGCAGGACATGGTGCCTAGTGACACCATCTCCGTCATTGCTGGACACGGGTCTTCGGCTCCTGAAACCCCTGTGTTCCCTGTTTGCGTCCGTGTCTACGTGCAAAGCATGTGTGTGTGTACACGCGTGTGCTTGTGTCACCTGTCTTTATGCGGGGGTGTGTGTGTGTGTCCGGCCCAGGGCGGACGCAGAGATGAAGGCGACGGGAGAGGAGGTGACGAGCGACCAGAAGAGGAGGCACGAGGCGTCCCCAGGCTGACGGAGGTTGGTCACCGACTCTCCGCATGACCGTATCCGGGATGGGAATGAGGAAAAGATGGCCAGTGATACCTGCGGACCGTGGCTCGAGAAATCCGCAATTAGACCAAATCCAAAACACGCTCGCCACTTCTAACTTGTGGTTGTGTGTGCTTGGACCAGGGAGAGGGAAGTGCATGGTCTGAGGATTCCGCGAGGGCAAATCAGGTGGGGCGGGGCTTTGAAACCGCTGCCTGAGGAGCCCTCAGTCCATGGGGACGTGGGCCGGCCTCTGGAAATGGTGGGCGAGGGTACGGCTGGACCCGGGGTGGAGAGGAGGCCAAGTTCCTGTAGAGAAGAGCAGAGACCCGAAGGAGAAAGAGGCACAGATTGCCTGCTGCACTGGGGACTTGTTCCACACACGGAAGAAGGAGACCCGGGAGGGCCCTGGGCCAGTGCTGCCCAGGATCGGCCCATCGGCCCGCACGCTGTCTCCACGAGGGTGGCACACACTGGCATGATGCGAAACACAACGCAAGATGTGCTAAGCTAGGCTGTCCATGCAAAACCACAGGCACGCGAGGAGAGACAGGGTGTGAGCGTGGCAGACGTCCAGGCATTTCCAGCCTCCTCGGCAGGGCAGAAAGGCGAGGGAGGCGCAGGTGTGGGTGTACGTGTGCGTCCCTCTGCCGGAGTGTGCCTGTGAGGGAGGGAAGAGGGAGGAAGCAAGGACGGTGGGCTACTTGCATGTGCCAAGGGACCTCGGGAGAATGGCAGACAGGGAAGCCCCTGGGGGCGGTTGAGAGCCTGCTGGTGGATTTCAGGGCCCAGGGCCTAGGCATTAGCGGCCCTGCCAAAGACACCCCATGGGTCGTGCTCCAAGTCCTGACGTGAATTCCTTCCTTCCTCTGGGGTCTTGCCCCCGGCTGTGGGGGGCGGGGGGGGGCCAGAGGGGCTAAGGGGCGCGTCTGCCCCAGACGGGGGTTTCTGGCAGTGTCGCTGGAGCAGAATCTCTGATTCTGTCGTAGGGCATCTGCACCAGATGACACTCAGAGGCACCCTGCCTTCCAGGTGACCGTCTTGGATGTCCCCGGGCCCAAGCGGGGACTGGCTTCCTTGGCATGTGGGCTGTGTAGGCAAGCAGGGATGCCTGACTGTCGGGAATTCTAGCTGGGCCTAATGAGAGCAACTGAAAGAGAGTCTTGGCATTTAGCAAAGCAGTGAGGCCCGGGTGGTACAAGGCCTCTTGGTGCCTTTGAGGTAGCAAAGCTGCTTTCTGCCCAGGGAGGCATGAGCTGTGGGCCCAGACAGGGCCGGGTGCCCAGGGCAGCATCGGTTCAGGGACTGAGTGCGTCTGGGTAGTGTTAAAGAGAAGGGACGGCGTGTAGGGTTGCCGCCTTACCTTTACGGCCTCAGGTTCCGTGCCTTGTATCGGAAGAGTGCCTGTATCCACGTGCTCCTTCTTCACAAGATTGGATCAGACCCAGGCCTGTCACAGTCTCTTGGGGCCCTTGCAGGCCCGGGCGTCTCTTTGGCCTTTTCCTGCTACAGGGAGACAGGGAGACAGGTGCACTCAGCAAGCTACACAGGTGGGAAGCACAGGGGCCTCACTCGGAGTGTTGTGGGCCCTGACGGCTGGTGGGCTAGCAACAGGGCCACGCCATTGACAAGGAACGACCTAGATAGATGCACACGGAGAAAGCGGTTCTCCAAGTCAGCGGAGGCCAGCGCTCCTTGTTTTCTGGTTCCCTGAGGGAAGGCACAGACAATGGATCCGGCCAACGTGACTGGTACTGTGAAGCTGTCCAAGGTGATGGGAGAAGGCAGAACACAGGCGCCTGTCACTCAGCTGGCCACAGCGAGCAAATCCTGGGTCCTGCCCTTGCCCAAACCCCCGACAAATACTCCTGAGCGCACATCTCGGTTCCTGCACCGAACCAGGCCAGGTCCTGCACTTCTTCAAGCCCCCGACCGACACTCCTGGGCCAGCATCGGACTCTCAGGCTTGTTCCTGGCCTTAGTCAAGCCCCCGGAACACATTCCTGAGCCCACAACGCTGTTCTGTACCCCTGAACTACGGTGTGTCCTCCCCTTGTTCAAGCCCCCAGGAAACACTACTGAGCCCGCATCTCACTCGCTGCATTGAACCTGGCTGGCTCCTTGTCTTGTTCAAGCCCCCGACAGATACTCCGGAACCCACATCTCGGTCCCTGCACTGATCCCGGCTGGGTGCTGCCCTTGTTCCCGACCCCGACAAATACTCCTGAGCCCACATCTCGGGCCCTGCACTGAATCGGGTGGGCCCTGCCCATCTTCCAGCCCCGACAAACTCTCCTGAGCCCACATCCCGGTCCCTGCACTGAAGCAGGCTGGGTGCTTCCCATGTTCAAGCCCCGACAAGCACTCCTGAGCCCACATCTCGGGCCCTGCACCGACCCAGTCTGGGTCCTGCCCTTGTTCAAGCCGCTGAACAAATACCCCTGAGCCGGCTTCTCTGTCCCTGCCGTGAACCAGGCCAGGAGCTGCACGTGTTGAAGCCACTGACCAACACTTCTGGGCCTGCATCTGATTCTCAGGCTGGTTCCTGGCCTGAGGTCAGCCCCCAGCAAACAGTATTGAGCCCACAGCTGGCTCCCTGCTCCTGAACTCAACTAAGGTGTGTCCTCCCCTTGTTCAACCACCCCCCACCCCCACCCCCCAGGAAACACCACTGTGCCTGCATCTCACTCGCTGCATTGAACCAGGCTGGGTCCTGCGCTTGTTCAAACCCCCGACAAATCCTCCTGAGCCCACCCCTCGGTCCCTGCACTGAACTAGGCTGGATCCTCCCTTTGTTCAAGCCCCTGACAAACACACCTGACACCACCTCTCGGTCCCGTCATCGAGCCAGGCTGGGTCCTGCCCATGATCAAGCAGCCGATAAACACTCCTTGGAGCACATCTCGGTCCCTGCACTGATCCAGGCTGGATCCTGCCCTTTTTCATCCCGACAGACACTCCCGAGGCCACAGCACAGTCCCTGCCATGACCCAGGCTGGGTCCTGCCTTTGTTCAAGCCCCCGACAAACACTCTTGAGCCTACATCTCGGTCCATGCAACTGAATCGGGTCGGCCCTGCCCATGCCCAAGCTCTTTGTAGAACGCATATATCGTGTGTCAGGACTATAGGATGGCTGGTTTAGCTTGATCCTCTTGCTGCTCCAGGCCCCACAGGCTTGGGCCACAGGGCAGGCTGGGATGTGTTCTCACATGGAGAACAGAACCACTTTGAAAGGGCCTCCATAGGGTCGATGGCAGCCGTGCATGTCTCCGACACCGGTGAGTCGTGGGACTTAACGGGGAGCTGTCCTTAGCGTCTCCCTGGCCGGCATTCGCACAAGGTTCAGGGGGGGTCCCTCATGCCAGCAGAGCGGGCCTCGTTTCTCCCTCTGCGCACAGTGTGGCCACGGCACCTCAGGCTTGTGCAGCTTTCACGTCGGCCCAGCGAGGGAGGGAGGGTCGCCCGTCCCCTTCTGCGCTTCAGCAGTGACCGCCCACTGTTGGCTTTCAAGGTCGAGAAAGCACTCTCCGAACGTGTGGACTAAAACCCTCTGAACTCCCACCGGTGAAACTCACTCAGGACGAGAAGGGCTTGCCTTCACGCCAAGGATAAGCGTCTCTTCTGAGCGCTGGTGTCCACAGAGTTGCAGACGGCAACAGCACTACTTAGAGAGACGGAGACACACAGACACCAGCGCCTGCTACACACGCGGAAGGACTGCCCAACACAGTGCTATGCCAGAAGCAAAGATACAGAGACACAGAGCGAGCGCTGTACACTAAGGCGCTGGTGTTCCCGAACAGTGGAGATCCACTGTAGCGCTGTAGGTGGGGTTCTTCCCTACTCCCCTAGCATCCGGACAGCAGCAGGCTCTCTGTCCCTTGAAGAAAAGTATCCAGCCCCTTGGCACCCCTGCGTATCCCTTGGATACTCAGGGAGAGCTCTCAGTTATTGCCAGTCCCAGGGGACACAGGAGTGTGCGGTTCGGACTGCGGAGCAGGAACCCGTGCTTGGAATTTCCAGAGCCAGGTCAATGACAGCGCCTGGGGCTAGCCCGGCCACATGCAAAACCCTGTCCCTCCCTGGAGCAGAATCTGGCCACGTGGGGGCGCTGGAGCAGCACAGGAACCCCGGAAGATGCCCTCCGGTCTGGGGGCGTGTCCATAAGAGTGCCGCCCACTACCCTGTCGGCCATTGGTCTAGATTTGGGCCAGCAGTCTGTGCATGGCTCACAGCCTAGGCCCCCGCCTGTTCGCCGGATCTCCTAGGGCCCGTTCACCCCGTCCTGCGTTTCTGGCACCCCTTTCTTCGGCCTCACGCCAACACCCCCACACACCAGCCCCCGCCTTCTGACAATCCCCCTCACTCCCCGCCCCCAAAAGAGCTAGTCGGTCCCACAGGTTTACTGCAGCCTGGGCCGCCATTACGCCCCACTTGCTGTGCTCTTATGTCGCGTCCCTTCGCCTCTGCCCCAGCTCGGGGTCACCGCCAAGGCCAAGAGGAACGTGAGAGGCGGTCAGAGGAAGGCGGGAGCGTCCCGGGACCCCGCACCTTCCAAGCTGTGAGCCCAGGTACTCAGGGGGCAGGGCCCCGCCCCCACCCCCCCTCCCCCACCCCGCAGCCTGCCGTCGTGATGCAGTGCGCAGCTGGGACCTTGTCACCAGCAGTTGTCACGCCAGGCCAAGAGGCCACCCTCTTCAGGGTGGAGGCGGTGGAGGAGGGCGAGGCCCTGGTGGACGGAGACGTGGCGGGGATCGGGCGGGAGTTCCAGCTGCTTGCGGAAGACATCGTGGAGGAGGTGGAGGTTGTGGCGGATGAGGAGCAGGAACAGCGGCCCTCCCAGGAGCTAGAGGAGAAGACGGTGGAGGAGCAGGGCCAGGAAAGGCCCGGAGGCCCTTGTGAGCGCCAGGAGCTGGATGCCCTGCAGGCACTGGCCGCCCTGCAGGTAGAACTGAGCTCTGAGCGTGAGCAAAACCGCAGGGCTTACGTTCAGTTCATGCGCAAGAACCATCAGAGGAGGAAGCGTCACTTGGCTCGGAGGAGCGCCATCATCCAGGGCATCCCTGGCTTCTGGGCCAAAGCTGTATCCTTTGCGCTGCTCCTTGGGGTCCGCTGCTCAGGAGGACGAGGAAGGGGAGAAGGGGCAGGAGCAGGCGGAGGGGGTGGAGGCGAGGGCACAGGAAGGGCGCCGGAGGCCACTGAAGGAAATGCGGTCCTGGGCAATTGGCAGGCTCCAAAGGCACAGCCGAGTAGGGCCTGGGCAGGGCCACAGGTGGACGTGTCGCAGCCATGCCTTTGAGTGTCTCCTTCAGGCCTGCATCTGAGGAGGCGCAGCCCCTGAGGCCTCTAAGTCAACATTGACCAGAGACGGTACACAAGAGCAGCGTTCGCAGACAGTTATTGGTGTAAATGTGGGTGATCCCGGCACATTGCTGGGGCATGTGAGTCATTCACACACACACGCACACACGCACACGCACACACACACACACACACACACACACACACACACACGTACACATAAACACACACACACATACCCAAGAAGCCCTTTACTTTCAGACACGGTTTGTCACAAGGACTGCAAGTCTGACCGTATAAGCAGTGACATGCCGCTACCCAGCATACACAGGTCTGGAGGAGCAGAGTAGCGGTCAGAAACAGCCCCTGCTTGGGGAATGCAGATGCACACCATCCCAAGGGGCCCAGAGCCATGAGCGTGTCTGATGGTATGGCAGGTCCTGAGGATATCAGCAGTGGCCGGGCAAGAGGCAGTGCCCGCCAAGCTCCTTGCAGATGCGTGTTCCAGTATCCTTGTTCCACCCCAGACTAGGGCTGATGCTCCTGGCTCTTCTTGGCCGGCATGTGGCCTGAATGGCTCCTTGACCTAAAGCAGATTATGAGCCACCCTCAAGTCTCCGTCCTGATCAGCGACCAAGATCAAGACTTTCTCGGCTACATGATGGACTTGAAGGTCAGTGAGGGAGACTGAGGAAGGGTGGGTATGGGACCTGGCGGGGAGTGGGAGGAACGTGTTAGCCATGTTCCTGTGCTGTGAGACTTTGGAGAGGCATCGGGGAAGCTGATCATGCCTGCCTTGGAGGCAAGCTGAGGCCCCTAGAAGCTTGCACCATTTCCCTCCTCGCTATCCTGGCAGGTGCAGGTGCGGAGCCATTCGCCGTCTCGCTGCAAGCTGGTCTTTTCCTTTCGGGACAACCCCTACTTCTTGAACTCGGTGATCATTAAGGAGTATTACCTTGACATCACTGGCAAAAGGTGGCTCCCGGGGTGATGAGTGTGGGTGTGCAAGCGTGTGGATGATGCACCTGCGGTGTCCACCCCAGTCTCCCCTGTCTGTCTGCAGGGTACAGGGCACGTCGATCCACTCCAGTCCACTGGTTCTGGGACTTTGAACGGGGAGCCCCCAGCCGCAGGCTGGACACCAGGAGCCTTAACTTTCTCAACTGGCTGTCAGGCCACAACGGCCCAGAATCGAACAGGATTGCTGAGGTGGGGTTGCTTTGGGCTTGCACACAGTTGGTGGTTGATGTTGGAGTTCTTGGCTGCTCATGGGAGGGTTGGGAGCCTGGTCAGCCCCTGGCTGACCTTGCTCGTGTTGCCTGCAGATCATCAGCGAAGACGTGTGGGACGATCCCCTGAAGTACTACCTCAGGGAGGAAGGTTCGTCCATGAGAGACAACTGACAGAAACACATGTGGTGATGGGGTCTGGAGGTAGGCCCCGTAGGGACAGCCGAATAGTAGCTGGGACACAGTACTTTCTTTCGCAAATGGGGATGCTCAGGCTCATGCAAACTGGCTGCAGAGCCAGAGCCTGAGTCAAGCATGCAGCAGGTGACTTGCTGAGACTGGGGGCTGGGGGGGACTCGGTGTGTCCGAGAGCGCAGTTAGTCCCCCTCCAGTCAGCTGTGGTGGCAGCGCGAGAGTCCTAGGTGATACGACTAGAGGCAGGGTGAATTAAGTGCCTGTGTCAGAATCATCTGTCCTTGGGTCCTGCCATTCCCCCGGCGTCCTTCCTCTCACTGAGTTTGAGAATGCCTGGGCCCTTCACTTCCGCCCCTTAACCTAGGATGGCCTGTCATTGAAAGGGCGTCCTGTCCAGGGCCCCAGTGCACCTGTGCGCTGACTTTGGGATCTTGTGTGAATTTCCACATCCAATACTCTGATCTCACCAGCACCACACCTGCTGAGCTTGAAGTTGCTTCAGGGAAAATCCGGACGTCTCTGGGAGGAGGTGGACAGGGAGCCCCAAGGGCAGGACATGGTGCCTAGTGACACCATCTCCGTCATTGCTGGACACGGGTCTTCGGCTCCTGAAACCCCTGTGTTCCCTGTTTGCGTCCGTGTCTACGTGCAAAGCATGTGTGTGTGTACACGCGTGTGCTTGTGTCACCTGTCTTTATGCGGGGGTGTGTGTGTGTGTCCGGCCCAGGGCGGACGCAGAGATGAAGGCGACGGGAGAGGAGGTGACGAGCGACCAGAAGAGGAGGCACGAGGCGTCCCCAGGCTGACGGAGGTTGGTCACCGACTCTCCGCATGACCGTATCCGGGATGGGAATGAGGAAAAGATGGCCAGTGATACCTGCGGACCGTGGCTCGAGAAATCCGCAATTAGACCAAATCCAAAACACGCTCGCCACTTCTAACTTGTGGTTGTGTGTGCTTGGACCAGGGAGAGGGAAGTGCATGGTCTGAGGATTCCGCGAGGGCAAATCAGGTGGGGCGGGGCTTTGAAACCGCTGCCTGAGGAGCCCTCAGTCCATGGGGACGTGGGCCGGCCTCTGGAAATGGTGGGCGAGGGTACGGCTGGACCCGGGGTGGAGAGGAGGCCAAGTTCCTGTAGAGAAGAGCAGAGACCCGAAGGAGAAAGAGGCACAGATTGCCTGCTGCACTGGGGACTTGTTCCACACACGGAAGAAGGAGACCCGGGAGGGCCCTGGGCCAGTGCTGCCCAGGATCGGCCCATCGGCCCGCACGCTGTCTCCTCGAGGGTGGCACACACTGGCATGATGCGAAACACAACGCAAGATGTGCTAAGCTAGGCTGTCCATGCAAAACCACAGGCACGCGAGGAGAGACAGGGTGTGAGCGTGGCAGACGTCCAGGCATTTCCAGCCTCCTCGGCAGGGCAGAAAGGCGAGGGAGGCGCAGGTGTGGGTGTACGTGTGCGTCCCTCTGCCGGAGTGTGCCTGTGAGGGAGGGAAGAGGGAGGAAGCAAGGACGGTGGGCTACTTGCATGTGCCAAGGGACCTCGGGAGAATGGCAGACAGGGAAGCCCCTGGGGGCGGTTGAGAGCCTGCTGGTGGATTTCAGGGCCCAGGGGCTAGGCATTAGCGGCCCTGCCAAAGACACCCCATGGGTCGTGCTCCAAGTCCTGACGTGAATTCCTTCCTTCCTCTGGGGTCTTGCCCCCGGCTGTGGGGGGCGGGGGGGGGCCAGAGGGGCTAAGGGGCGCGTCTGCCCCAGACGGGGGTTTCTGGCAGTGTCGCTGGAGCAGAATCTCTGATTCTGTCGTAGGGCATCTGCACCAGATGACACTCAGAGGCACCCTGCCTTCCAGGTGACCGTCTTGGATGTCCCCGGGCCCAAGCGGGGACTGGCTTCCTTGGCATGTGGGCTGTGTAGGCAAGCAGGGATGCCTGACTGTCGGGAATTCTAGCTGGGCCTAATGAGAGCAACTGAAAGAGAGTCTTGGCATTTAGCAAAGCAGTGAGGCCCGGGTGGTACAAGGCCTCTTGGTGCCTTTGAGGTAGCAAAGCTGCTTTCTGCCCAGGGAGGCATGAGCTGTGGGCCCAGACAGGGCCGGGTGCCCAGGGCAGCATCGGTTCAGGGACTGAGTGCGTCTGGGTAGTGTTAAAGAGAAGGGACGGCGTGTAGGGTTGCCGCCTTACCTTTACGGCCTCAGGTTCCGTGCCTTGTATCGGAAGAGTGCCTGTATCCACGTGCTCCTTCTTCACAAGATTGGATCAGACCCAGGCCTGTCACAGTCTCTTGGGGCCCTTGCAGGCCCGGGCGTCTCTTTGGCCTTTTCCTGCTACAGGGAGACAGGGAGACAGGTGCACTCAGCAAGCTACACAGGTGGGAAGCACAGGGGCCTCACTCGGAGTGTTGTGGGCCCTGACGGCTGGTGGGCTAGCAACAGGGCCACACCATTGACAAGGAACGACCTAGATAGATGCACACGGAGAAAGCGGTTCTCCAAGTCAGCGGAGGCCAGCGCTCCTTGTTTTCTGGTTCCCTGAGGGAAGGCACAGACAATGGATCCGGCCAACGTGACTGGTACTGTGAAGCTGTCCAAGGTGATGGGAGAAGGCAGAACACAGGCGCCTGTCACTCAGCTGGCCACAGCGAGCAAATCCTGAGTCCTGCCCTTGCCCAAACCCCCGACAAATACTCCTGAGCGCACATCTCGGTTCCTGCACCGAACCAGGCCAGGTCCTGCACTTCTTCAAGCCCCCGACCGACACTCCTGGGCCAGCATCGGACTCTCAGGCTTGTTCCTGGCCTTAGTCAAGCCCCCGGAACACATTCCTGAGCCCACAACGCGCTCTGTACCCCTGAACTACGGTGTGTCCTCCCCTTGTTCAAGCCCCCAGGAAACACTACTGAGCCCGCATCTCACTCGCTGCATTGAACCTGGCTGGCTCCTTGTCTTGTTCAAGCCCCCGACAGATACTCCGGAACCCACATCTCGGTCCCTGCACTGATCCCGGCTGGGTGCTGCCCTTGTTCCCGACCCCGACAAATACTCCTGAGCCCACATCTCGGGCCCTGCACTGAATCGGGTGGGCCCTGCCCATCTTCCAGCCCCGACAAACTCTCCTGAGCCCACATCCCGGTCCCTGCACTGAAGCAGGCTGGGTGCTTCCCATGTTCAAGCCCCGACAAGCACTCCTGAGCCCACATCTCGGGCCCTGCACCGACCCAGTCTGGGTCCTGCCCTTGTTCAAGCCGCTGAACAAATACCCCTGAGCCGGCTTCTCTGTCCCTGCCGTGAACCAGGCCAGGAGCTGCACGTGTTGAAGCCACTGACCAACACTTCTGGGCCTGCATCTGATTCTCAGGCTGGTTCCTGGCCTGAGGTCAGCCCCCAGCAAACAGTATTGAGCCCACAGCTGGCTCCCTGCTCCTGAACTCAACTAAGGTGTGTCCTCCCCTTGTTCAACCACCCCCCACCCCCACCCCCCAGGAAACACCACTGTGCCTGCATCTCACTCGCTGCATTGAACCAGGCTGGGTCCTGCGCTTGTTCAAACCCCCGACAAATCCTCCTGAGCCCACCCCTCGGTCCCTGCACTGAACCAGGCTGGATCCTCCCTTTGTTCAAGCCCCTGACAAACACACCTGACACCACCTCTCGGTCCCGTCATCGAGCCAGGCTGGGTCCTGCCCATGATCAAGCAGCCGATAAACACTCCTTGGAGCACATCTCGGTCCCTGCACTGATCCAGGCTGGATCCTGCCCTTGTTCATCCCGACAGACACTCCCGAGGCCACAGCACAGTCCCTGCCATGACCCAGGCTGGGTCCTGCCTTTGTTCAAGCCCCCGACAAACACTCTTGAGCCTACATCTCGGTCCATGCAACTGAATCGGGTCGGCCCTGCCCATGCCCAAGCTCTTTGTAGAACGCATATATCGTGTGTCAGGACTATAGGATGGCTGGTTTAGCTTGATCCTCTTGCTGCTCCAGGCCCCACAGGCTTGGGCCACAGGGCAGGCTGGGATGTGTTCTCACATGGAGAACAGAACCACTTTGAAAGGGCCTCCATAGGGTCGATGGCAGCCGTGCATGTCTCCGACACCGGTGAGTCGTGGGACTTAACGGGGAGCTGTCCTTAGCGTCTCCCTGGCCGGCATTCGCACAAGGTTCAGGGGGGGTCCCTCATGCCAGCAGAGCGGGCCTCGTTTCTCCCTCTGCGCACAGTGTGGCCACGGCACCTCAGGCTTGTGCAGCTTTCACGTCGGCCCAGCGAGGGAGGGAGGGTCGCCCGTCCCCTTCTGCGCTTCAGCAGTGACCGCCCACTGTTGGCTTTCAAGGTCGAGAAAGCACTCTCCGAACGTGTGGACTAAAACCCTCTGAACTCCCACCGGTGAAACTCACTCAGGACGAGAAGGGCTTGCCTTCACGCCAAGGATAAGCGTCTCTTCTGAGCGCTGGTGTCCACAGAGTTGCAGACGGCAACAGCACTACTTAGAGAGACGGAGACACACAGACACCAGCGCCTGCTACACACGCGGAAGGACTGCCCAACACAGTGCTATGCCAGAAGCAAAGATACAGAGACACAGAGCGAGCGCTGTACACTAAGGCGCTGGTGTTCCCGAACAGTGGAGATCCACTGTAGCGCTGTAGGTGGGGTTCTTCCCTACTCCCCTAGCATCCGGACAGCAGCAGGCTCTCTGTCCCTTGAAGAAAAGTATCCAGCCCCTTGGCACCCCTGCGTATCCCTTGGATACTCAGGGAGAGCTCTCAGTTATTGCCAGTCCCAGGGGACACAGGAGTGTGCGGTTCGGACTGCGGAGCAGGAACCCGTGCTTGGAATTTCCAGAGCCAGGTCAATGACAGCGCCTGGGGCTAGCCCGGCCACATGCAAAACCCTGTCCCTCCCTGGAGCAGAATCTGGCCACGTGGGGGCGCTGGAGCAGCACAGGAACCCCGGAAGATGCCCTCCGGTCTGGGGGCGTGTCCATAAGAGTGCCGCCCACTACCCTGTCGGCCATTGGTCTAGATTTGGGCCAGCAGTCTGTGCATGGCTCACAGCCTAGGCCCCCGCCTGTTCGCCGGATCTCCTAGGGCCCGTTCACCCCGTCCTGCGTTTCTGGCACCCCTTTCTTCGGCCTCACGCCAACACCCCCACACACCAGCCCCCGCCTTCTGACAATCCCCCTCACTCCCCGCCCCCAAAAGAGCTAGTCGGTCCCACAGGTTTACTGCAGCCTGGGCCGCCATTACGCCCCACTTGCTGTGCTCTTATGTCGCGTCCCTTCGCCTCTGCCCCAGCTCGGGGTCACCGCCAAGGCCAAGAGGAACGTGAGAGGCGGTCAGAGGAAGGCGGGAGCGTCCCGGGACCCCGCACCTTCCAAGCTGTGAGCCCAGGTACTCAGGGGGCAGGGCCCCGCCCCCACCCCCCCTCCCCCACCCCGCAGCCTGCCGTCGTGATGCAGTGCGCAGCTGGGACCTTGTCACCAGCAGTTGTCACGCCAGGCCAAGAGGCCACCCTCTTCAGGGTGGAGGCGGTGGAGGAGGGCGAGGCCCTGGTGGACGGAGACGTGGCGGGGATCGGGCGGGAGTTCCAGCTGCTTGCGGAAGACATCGTGGAGGAGGTGGAGGTTGTGGCGGATGAGGAGCAGGAACAGCGGCCCTCCCAGGAGCTAGAGGAGAAGACGGTGGAGGAGCAGGGCCAGGAAAGGCCCGGAGGCCCTTGTGAGCGCCAGGAGCTGGATGCCCTGCAGGCACTGGCCGCCCTGCAGGTAGAACTGAGCTCTGAGCGTGAGCAAAACCGCAGGGCTTACGTTCAGTTCATGCGCAAGAACCATCAGAGGAGGAAGCGTCACTTGGCTCGGAGGAGCGCCATCATCCAGGGCATCCCTGGCTTCTGGGCCAAAGCTGTATCCTTTGCGCTGCTCCTTGGGGTCCGCTGCTCAGGAGGACGAGGAAGGGGAGAAGGGGCAGGAGCAGGCGGAGGGGGTGGAGGCGAGGGCACAGGAAGGGCGCCGGAGGCCACTGAAGGAAATGCGGTCCTGGGCAATTGGCAGGCTCCAAAGGCACAGCCGAGTAGGGCCTGGGCAGGGCCACAGGTGGACGTGTCGCAGCCATGCCTTTGAGTGTCTCCTTCAGGCCTGCATCTGAGGAGGCGCAGCCCCTGAGGCCTCTAAGTCAACATTGACCAGAGACGGTACACAAGAGCAGCGTTCGCAGACAGTTATTGGTGTAAATGTGGGTGATCCCGGCACATTGCTGGGGCATGTGAGTCATTCACACACACACGCACACACGCACACGCACACACACACACACACACACACACACACACACACACGTACACATAAACACACACACACATACCCAAGAAGCCCTTTACTTTCAGACACGGTTTGTCACAAGGACTGCAAGTCTGACCGTATAAGCAGTGACATGCCGCTACCCAGCATACACAGGTCTGGAGGAGCAGAGTAGCGGTCAGAAACAGCCCCTGCTTGGGGAATGCAGATGCACACCATCCCAAGGGGCCCAGAGCCATGAGCGTGTCTGATGGTATGGCAGGTCCTGAGGATATCAGCAGTGGCCGGGCAAGAGGCAGTGCCCGCCAAGCTCCTTGCAGATGCGTGTTCCAGTATCCTTGTTCCACCCCAGACTAGGGCTGATGCTCCTGGCTCTTCTTGGCCGGCATGTGGCCTGAATGGCTCCTTGACCTAAAGCAGATTATGAGCCACCCTCAAGTCTCCGTCCTGATCAGCGACCAAGATCAAGACTTTCTCGGCTACATGATGGACTTGAAGGTCAGTGAGGGAGACTGAGGAAGGGTGGGTATGGGACCTGGCGGGGAGTGGGAGGAACGTGTTAGCCATGTTCCTGTGCTGTGAGACTTTGGAGAGGCATCGGGGAAGCTGATCATGCCTGCCTTGGAGGCAAGCTGAGGCCCCTAGAAGCTTGCACCATTTCCCTCCTCGCTATCCTGGCAGGTGCAGGTGCGGAGCCATTCGCCGTCTCGCTGCAAGCTGGTCTTTTCCTTTCGGGACAACCCCTACTTCTTGAACTCGGTGATCATTAAGGAGTATTACCTTGACATCACTGGCAAAAGGTGGCTCCCGGGGTGATGAGTGTGGGTGTGCAAGCGTGTGGATGATGCACCTGCGGTGTCCACCCCAGTCTCCCCTGTCTGTCTGCAGGGTACAGGGCACGTCGATCCACTCCAGTCCACTGGTTCTGGGACTTTGAACGGGGAGCCCCCAGCCGCAGGCTGGACACCAGGAGCCTTAACTTTCTCAACTGGCTGTCAGGCCACAACGGCCCAGAATCGAACAGGATTGCTGAGGTGGGGTTGCTTTGGGCTTGCACACAGTTGGTGGTTGATGTTGGAGTTCTTGGCTGCTCATGGGAGGGTTGGGAGCCTGGTCAGCCCCTGGCTGACCTTGCTCGTGTTGCCTGCAGATCATCAGCGAAGACGTGTGGGACGATCCCCTGAAGTACTACCTCAGGGAGGAAGGTTCGTCCATGAGAGACAACTGACAGAAACACATGTGGTGATGGGGTCTGGAGGTAGGCCCCGTAGGGACAGCCGAATAGTAGCTGGGACACAGTACTTTCTTTCGCAAATGGGGATGCTCAGGCTCATGCAAACTGGCTGCAGAGCCAGAGCCTGAGTCAAGCATGCAGCAGGTGACTTGCTGAGACTGGGGGCTGGGGGGGACTCGGTGTGTCCGAGAGCGCAGTTAGTCCCCCTCCAGTCAGCTGTGGTGGCAGCGCGAGAGTCCTAGGTGATACGACTAGAGGCAGGGTGAATTAAGTGCCTGTGTCAGAATCATCTGTCCTTGGGTCCTGCCATTCCCCCGGCGTCCTTCCTCTCACTGAGTTTGAGAATGCCTGGGCCCTTCACTTCCGCCCCTTAACCTAGGATGGCCTGTCATTGAAAGGGCGTCCTGTCCAGGGCCCCAGTGCACCTGTGCGCTGACTTTGGGATCTTGTGTGAATTTCCACATCCAATACTCTGATCTCACCAGCACCACACCTGCTGAGCTTGAAGTTGCTTCAGGGAAAATCCGGACGTCTCTGGGAGGAGGTGGACAGGGAGCCCCAAGGGCAGGACATGGTGCCTAGTGACACCATCTCCGTCATTGCTGGACACGGGTCTTCGGCTCCTGAAACCCCTGTGTTCCCTGTTTGCGTCCGTGTCTACGTGCAAAGCATGTGTGTGTGTACACGCGTGTGCTTGTGTCACCTGTCTTTATGCGGGGGTGTGTGTGTGTGTCCGGCCCAGGGCGGACGCAGAGATGAAGGCGACGGGAGAGGAGGTGACGAGCGACCAGAAGAGGAGGCACGAGGCGTCCCCAGGCTGACGGAGGTTGGTCACCGACTCTCCGCATGACCGTATCCGGGATGGGAATGAGGAAAAGATGGCCAGTGATACCTGCGGACCGTGGCTCGAGAAATCCGCAATTAGACCAAATCCAAAACACGCTCGCCACTTCTAACTTGTGGTTGTGTGTGCTTGGACCAGGGAGAGGGAAGTGCATGGTCTGAGGATTCCGCGAGGGCAAATCAGGTGGGGCGGGGCTTTGAAACCGCTGCCTGAGGAGCCCTCAGTCCATGGGGACGTGGGCCGGCCTCTGGAAATGGTGGGCGAGGGTACGGCTGGACCCGGGGTGGAGAGGAGGCCAAGTTCCTGTAGAGAAGAGCAGAGACCCGAAGGAGAAAGAGGCACAGATTGCCTGCTGCACTGGGGACTTGTTCCACACACGGAAGAAGGAGACCCGGGAGGGCCCTGGGCCAGTGCTGCCCAGGATCGGCCCATCGGCCCGCACGCTGTCTCCACGAGGGTGGCACACACTGGCATGATGCGAAACACAACGCAAGATGTGCTAAGCTAGGCTGTCCATGCAAAACCACAGGCACGCGAGGAGAGACAGGGTGTGAGCGTGGCAGACGTCCAGGCATTTCCAGCCTCCTCGGCAGGGCAGAAAGGCGAGGGAGGCGCAGGTGTGGGTGTACGTGTGCGTCCCTCTGCCGGAGTGTGCCTGTGAGGGAGGGAAGAGGGAGGAAGCAAGGACGGTGGGCTACTTGCATGTGCCAAGGGACCTCGGGAGAATGGCAGACAGGGAAGCCCCTGGGGGCGGTTGAGAGCCTGCTGGTGGATTTCAGGGCCCAGGGGCTAGGCATTAGCGGCCCTGCCAAAGACACCCCATGGGTCGTGCTCCAAGTCCTGACGTGAATTCCTTCCTTCCTCTGGGGTCTTGCCCCCGGCTGTGGGGGGCGGGGGGGGGCCAGAGGGGCTAAGGGGCGCGTCTGCCCCAGACGGGGGTTTCTGGCAGTGTCGCTGGAGCAGAATCTCTGATTCTGTCGTAGGGCATCTGCACCAGATGACACTCAGAGGCACCCTGCCTTCCAGGTGACCGTCTTGGATGTCCCCGGGCCCAAGCGGGGACTGGCTTCCTTGGCATGTGGGCTGTGTAGGCAAGCAGGGATGCCTGACTGTCGGGAATTCTAGCTGGGCCTAATGAGAGCAACTGAAAGAGAGTCTTGGCATTTAGCAAAGCAGTGAGGCCCGGGTGGTACAAGGCCTCTTGGTGCCTTTGAGGTAGCAAAGCTGCTTTCTGCCCAGGGAGGCATGAGCTGTGGGCCCAGACAGGGCCGGGTGCCCAGGGCAGCATCGGTTCAGGGACTGAGTGCGTCTGGGTAGTGTTAAAGAGAAGGGACGGCGTGTAGGGTTGCCGCCTTACCTTTACGGCCTCAGGTTCCGTGCCTTGTATCGGAAGAGTGCCTGTATCCACGTGCTCCTTCTTCACAAGATTGGATCAGACCCAGGCCTGTCACAGTCTCTTGGGGCCCTTGCAGGCCCGGGCGTCTCTTTGGCCTTTTCCTGCTACAGGGAGACAGGGAGACAGGTGCACTCAGCAAGCTACACAGGTGGGAAGCACAGGGGCCTCACTCGGAGTGTTGTGGGCCCTGACGGCTGGTGGGCTAGCAACAGGGCCACACCATTGACAAGGAACGACCTAGATAGATGCACACGGAGAAAGCGGTTCTCCAAGTCAGCGGAGGCCAGCGCTCCTTGTTTTCTGGTTCCCTGAGGGAAGGCACAGACAATGGATCCGGCCAACGTGACTGGTACTGTGAAGCTGTCCAAGGTGATGGGAGAAGGCAGAACACAGGCGCCTGTCACTCAGCTGGCCACAGCGAGCAAATCCTGAGTCCTGCCCTTGCCCAAACCCCCGACAAATACTCCTGAGCGCACATCTCGGTTCCTGCACCGAACCAGGCCAGGTCCTGCACTTCTTCAAGCCCCCGACCGACACTCCTGGGCCAGCATCGGACTCTCAGGCTTGTTCCTGGCCTTAGTCAAGCCCCCGGAACACATTCCTGAGCCCACAACGCGCTCTGTACCCCTGAACTACGGTGTGTCCTCCCCTTGTTCAAGCCCCCAGGAAACACTACTGAGCCCGCATCTCACTCGCTGCATTGAACCTGGCTGGCTCCTTGTCTTGTTCAAGCCCCCGACAGATACTCCGGAACCCACATCTCGGTCCCTGCACTGATCCCGGCTGGGTGCTGCCCTTGTTCCCGACCCCGACAAATACTCCTGAGCCCACATCTCGGGCCCTGCACTGAATCGGGTGGGCCCTGCCCATCTTCCAGCCCCGACAAACTCTCCTGAGCCCACATCCCGGTCCCTGCACTGAAGCAGGCTGGGTGCTTCCCATGTTCAAGCCCCGACAAGCACTCCTGAGCCCACATCTCGGGCCCTGCACCGACCCAGTCTGGGTCCTGCCCTTGTTCAAGCCGCTGAACAAATACCCCTGAGCCGGCTTCTCTGTCCCTGCCGTGAACCAGGCCAGGAGCTGCACGTGTTGAAGCCACTGACCAACACTTCTGGGCCTGCATCTGATTCTCAGGCTGGTTCCTGGCCTGAGGTCAGCCCCCAGCAAACAGTATTGAGCCCACAGCTGGCTCCCTGCTCCTGAACTCAACTAAGGTGTGTCCTCCCCTTGTTCAACCACCCCCCACCCCCACCCCCCAGGAAACACCACTGTGCCTGCATCTCACTCGCTGCATTGAACCAGGCTGGGTCCTGCGCTTGTTCAAACCCCCGACAAATCCTCCTGAGCCCACCCCTCGGTCCCTGCACTGAACCAGGCTGGATCCTCCCTTTGTTCAAGCCCCTGACAAACACACCTGACACCACCTCTCGGTCCCGTCATCGAGCCAGGCTGGGTCCTGCCCATGATCAAGCAGCCGATAAACACTCCTTGGAGCACATCTCGGTCCCTGCACTGATCCAGGCTGGATCCTGCCCTTGTTCATCCCGACAGACACTCCCGAGGCCACAGCACAGTCCCTGCCATGACCCAGGCTGGGTCCTGCCTTTGTTCAAGCCCCCGACAAACACTCTTGAGCCTACATCTCGGTCCATGCAACTGAATCGGGTCGGCCCTGCCCATGCCCAAGCTCTTTGTAGAACGCATATATCGTGTGTCAGGACTATAGGATGGCTGGTTTAGCTTGATCCTCTTGCTGCTCCAGGCCCCACAGGCTTGGGCCACAGGGCAGGCTGGGATGTGTTCTCACATGGAGAACAGAACCACTTTGAAAGGGCCTCCATAGGGTCGATGGCAGCCGTGCATGTCTCCGACACCGGTGAGTCGTGGGACTTAACGGGGAGCTGTCCTTAGCGTCTCCCTGGCCGGCATTCGCACAAGGTTCAGGGGGGGTCCCTCATGCCAGCAGAGCGGGCCTCGTTTCTCCCTCTGCGCACAGTGTGGCCACGGCACCTCAGGCTTGTGCAGCTTTCACGTCGGCCCAGCGAGGGAGGGAGGGTCGCCCGTCCCCTTCTGCGCTTCAGCAGTGACCGCCCACTGTTGGCTTTCAAGGTCGAGAAAGCACTCTCCGAACGTGTGGACTAAAACCCTCTGAACTCCCACCGGTGAAACTCACTCAGGACGAGAAGGGCTTGCCTTCACGCCAAGGATAAGCGTCTCTTCTGAGCGCTGGTGTCCACAGAGTTGCAGACGGCAACAGCACTACTTAGAGAGACGGAGACACACAGACACCAGCGCCTGCTACACACGCGGAAGGACTGCCCAACACAGTGCTATGCCAGAAGCAAAGATACAGAGACACAGAGCGAGCGCTGTACACTAAGGCGCTGGTGTTCCCGAACAGTGGAGATCCACTGTAGCGCTGTAGGTGGGGTTCTTCCCTACTCCCCTAGCATCCGGACAGCAGCAGGCTCTCTGTCCCTTGAAGAAAAGTATCCAGCCCCTTGGCACCCCTGCGTATCCCTTGGATACTCAGGGAGAGCTCTCAGTTATTGCCAGTCCCAGGGGACACAGGAGTGTGCGGTTCGGACTGCGGAGCAGGAACCCGTGCTTGGAATTTCCAGAGCCAGGTCAATGACAGCGCCTGGGGCTAGCCCGGCCACATGCAAAACCCTGTCCCTCCCTGGAGCAGAATCTGGCCACGTGGGGGCGCTGGAGCAGCACAGGAACCCCGGAAGATGCCCTCCGGTCTGGGGGCGTGTCCATAAGAGTGCCGCCCACTACCCTGTCGGCCATTGGTCTAGATTTGGGCCAGCAGTCTGTGCATGGCTCACAGCCTAGGCCCCCGCCTGTTCGCCGGATCTCCTAGGGCCCGTTCACCCCGTCCTGCGTTTCTGGCACCCCTTTCTTCGGCCTCACGCCAACACCCCCACACACCAGCCCCCGCCTTCTGACAATCCCCCTCACTCCCCGCCCCCAAAAGAGCTAGTCGGTCCCACAGGTTTACTGCAGCCTGGGCCGCCATTACGCCCCACTTGCTGTGCTCTTATGTCGCGTCCCTTCGCCTCTGCCCCAGCTCGGGGTCACCGCCAAGGCCAAGAGGAACGTGAGAGGCGGTCAGAGGAAGGCGGGAGCGTCCCGGGACCCCGCACCTTCCAAGCTGTGAGCCCAGGTACTCAGGGGGCAGGGCCCCGCCCCCACCCCCCCTCCCCCACCCCGCAGCCTGCCGTCGTGATGCAGTGCGCAGCTGGGACCTTGTCACCAGCAGTTGTCACGCCAGGCCAAGAGGCCACCCTCTTCAGGGTGGAGGCGGTGGAGGAGGGCGAGGCCCTGGTGGACGGAGACGTGGCGGGGATCGGGCGGGAGTTCCAGCTGCTTGCGGAAGACATCGTGGAGGAGGTGGAGGTTGTGGCGGATGAGGAGCAGGAACAGCGGCCCTCCCAGGAGCTAGAGGAGAAGACGGTGGAGGAGCAGGGCCAGGAAAGGCCCGGAGGCCCTTGTGAGCGCCAGGAGCTGGATGCCCTGCAGGCACTGGCCGCCCTGCAGGTAGAACTGAGCTCTGAGCGTGAGCAAAACCGCAGGGCTTACGTTCAGTTCATGCGCAAGAACCATCAGAGGAGGAAGCGTCACTTGGCTCGGAGGAGCGCCATCATCCAGGGCATCCCTGGCTTCTGGGCCAAAGCTGTATCCTTTGCGCTGCTCCTTGGGGTCCGCTGCTCAGGAGGACGAGGAAGGGGAGAAGGGGCAGGAGCAGGCGGAGGGGGTGGAGGCGAGGGCACAGGAAGGGCGCCGGAGGCCACTGAAGGAAATGCGGTCCTGGGCAATTGGCAGGCTCCAAAGGCACAGCCGAGTAGGGCCTGGGCAGGGCCACAGGTGGACGTGTCGCAGCCATGCCTTTGAGTGTCTCCTTCAGGCCTGCATCTGAGGAGGCGCAGCCCCTGAGGCCTCTAAGTCAACATTGACCAGAGACGGTACACAAGAGCAGCGTTCGCAGACAGTTATTGGTGTAAATGTGGGTGATCCCGGCACATTGCTGGGGCATGTGAGTCATTCACACACACACGCACACACGCACACGCACACACACACACACACACACACACACACACACACACACGTACACATAAACACACACACACATACCCAAGAAGCCCTTTACTTTCAGACACGGTTTGTCACAAGGACTGCAAGTCTGACCGTATAAGCAGTGACATGCCGCTACCCAGCATACACAGGTCTGGAGGAGCAGAGTAGCGGTCAGAAACAGCCCCTGCTTGGGGAATGCAGATGCACACCATCCCAAGGGGCCCAGAGCCATGAGCGTGTCTGATGGTATGGCAGGTCCTGAGGATATCAGCAGTGGCCGGGCAAGAGGCAGTGCCCGCCAAGCTCCTTGCAGATGCGTGTTCCAGTATCCTTGTTCCACCCCAGACTAGGGCTGATGCTCCTGGCTCTTCTTGGCCGGCATGTGGCCTGAATGGCTCCTTGACCTAAAGCAGATTATGAGCCACCCTCAAGTCTCCGTCCTGATCAGCGACCAAGATCAAGACTTTCTCGGCTACATGATGGACTTGAAGGTCAGTGAGGGAGACTGAGGAAGGGTGGGTATGGGACCTGGCGGGGAGTGGGAGGAACGTGTTAGCCATGTTCCTGTGCTGTGAGACTTTGGAGAGGCATCGGGGAAGCTGATCATGCCTGCCTTGGAGGCAAGCTGAGGCCCCTAGAAGCTTGCACCTTTTCCCTCCTCGCTATCCTGGCAGGTGCAGGTGCGGAGCCATTCGCCGTCTCGCTGCAAGCTGGTCTTTTCCTTTCGGGACAACCCCTACTTCTTGAACTCGGTGATCATTAAGGAGTATTACCTTGACATCACTGGCAAAAGGTGGCTCCCGGGGTGATGAGTGTGGGTGTGCAAGCGTGTGGATGATGCACCTGCGGTGTCCACCCCAGTCTCCCCTGTCTGTCTGCAGGGTACAGGGCACGTCGATCCACTCCAGTCCACTGGTTCTGGGACTTTGAACGGGGAGCCCCCAGCCGCAGGCTGGACACCAGGAGCCTTAACTTTCTCAACTGGCTGTCAGGCCACAACGGCCCAGAATCGAACAGGATTGCTGAGGTGGGGTTGCTTTGGGCTTGCACACAGTTGGTGGTTGATGTTGGAGTTCTTGGCTGCTCATGGGAGGGTTGGGAGCCTGGTCAGCCCCTGGCTGACCTTGCTCGTGTTGCCTGCAGATCATCAGCGAAGACGTGTGGGACGATCCCCTGAAGTACTACCTCAGGGAGGAAGGTTCGTCCATGAGAGACAACTGACAGAAACACATGTGGTGATGGGGTCTGGAGGTAGGCCCCGTAGGGACAGCCGAATAGTAGCTGGGACACAGTACTTTCTTTCGCAAATGGGGATGCTCAGGCTCATGCAAACTGGCTGCAGAGCCAGAGCCTGAGTCAAGCATGCAGCAGGTGACTTGCTGAGACTGGGGGCTGGGGGGGACTCGGTGTGTCCGAGAGCGCAGTTAGTCCCCCTCCAGTCAGCTGTGGTGGCAGCGCGAGAGTCCTAGGTGATACGACTAGAGGCAGGGTGAATTAAGTGCCTGTGTCAGAATCATCTGTCCTTGGGTCCTGCCATTCCCCCGGCGTCCTTCCTCTCACTGAGTTTGAGAATGCCTGGGCCCTTCACTTCCGCCCCTTAACCTAGGATGGCCTGTCATTGAAAGGGCGTCCTGTCCAGGGCCCCAGTGCACCTGTGCGCTGACTTTGGGATCTTGTGTGAATTTCCACATCCAATACTCTGATCTCACCAGCACCACACCTGCTGAGCTTGAAGTTGCTTCAGGGAAAATCCGGACGTCTCTGGGAGGAGGTGGACAGGGAGCCCCAAGGGCAGGACATGGTGCCTAGTGACACCATCTCCGTCATTGCTGGACACGGGTCTTCGGCTCCTGAAACCCCTGTGTTCCCTGTTTGCGTCCGTGTCTACGTGCAAAGCATGTGTGTGTGTACACGCGTGTGCTTGTGTCACCTGTCTTTATGAGGGTGTGTGTGTGTGTGTCCGGCCCAGGGCGGACGCAGAGATGAAGGCGACGGGAGAGGAGGTGACGAGCGACCAGAAGAGGAGGCACGAGGCGTCCCCAGGCTGACGGAGGTTGGTCACCGACTCTCCGCATGACCGTATCCGGGATGGGAATGAGGAAAAGATGGCCAGTGATACCTGCGGACCGTGGCTCGAGAAATCCGCAATTAGACCAAATCCAAAACACGCTCGCCACTTCTAACTTGTGGTTGTGTGTGCTTGGACCAGGGAGAGGGAAGTGCATGGTCTGAGGATTCCGCGAGGGCAAATCAGGTGGGGCGGGGCTTTGAAACCGCTGCCTGAGGAGCCCTCAGTCCATGGGGACGTGGGCCGGCCTCTGGAAATGGTGGGCGAGGGTACGGCTGGACCCGGGGTGGAGAGGAGGCCAAGTTCCTGTAGAGAAGAGCAGAGACCCGAAGGAGAAAGAGGCACAGATTGCCTGCTGCACTGGGGACTTGTTCCACACACGGAAGAAGGAGACCCGGGAGGGCCCTGGGCCAGTGCTGCCCAGGATCGGCCCATCGGCCCGCACGCTGTCTCCACGAGGGTGGCACACACTGGCATGATGCGAAACACAACGCAAGATGTGCTAAGCTAGGCTGTCCATGCAAAACCACAGGCACGCGAGGAGAGACAGGGTGTGAGCGTGGCAGACGTCCAGGCATTTCCAGCCTCCTCGGCAGGGCAGAAAGGCGAGGGAGGCGCAGGTGTGGGTGTACGTGTGCGTCCCTCTGCCGGAGTGTGCCTGTGAGGGAGGGAAGAGGGAGGAAGCAAGGACGGTGGGCTACTTGCATGTGCCAAGGGACCTCGGGAGAATGGCAGACAGGGAAGCCCCTGGGGGCGGTTGAGAGCCTGCTGGTGGATTTCAGGGCCCAGGGGCTAGGCATTAGCGGCCCTGCCAAAGACACCCCATGGGTCGTGCTCCAAGTCCTGACGTGAATTCCTTCCTTCCTCTGGGGTCTTGCCCCCGGCTGTGGGGGGCGGGGGGGGGCCAGAGGGGCTAAGGGGCGCGTCTGCCCCAGACGGGGGTTTCTGGCAGTGTCGCTGGAGCAGAATCTCTGATTCTGTCGTAGGGCATCTGCACCAGATGACACTCAGAGGCACCCTGCCTTCCAGGTGACCGTCTTGGATGTCCCCGGGCCCAAGCGGGGACTGGCTTCCTTGGCATGTGGGCTGTGTAGGCAAGCAGGGATGCCTGACTGTCGGGAATTCTAGCTGGGCCTAATGAGAGCAACTGAAAGAGAGTCTTGGCATTTAGCAAAGCAGTGAGGCCCGGGTGGTACAAGGCCTCTTGGTGCCTTTGAGGTAGCAAAGCTGCTTTCTGCCCAGGGAGGCATGAGCTGTGGGCCCAGACAGGGCCGGGTGCCCAGGGCAGCATCGGTTCAGGGACTGAGTGCGTCTGGGTAGTGTTAAAGAGAAGGGACGGCGTGTAGGGTTGCCGCCTTACCTTTACGGCCTCAGGTTCCGTGCCTTGTATCGGAAGAGTGCCTGTATCCACGTGCTCCTTCTTCACAAGATTGGATCAGACCCAGGCCTGTCACAGTCTCTTGGGGCCCTTGCAGGCCCGGGCGTCTCTTTGGCCTTTTCCTGCTACAGGGAGACAGGGAGACAGGTGCACTCAGCAAGCTACACAGGTGGGAAGCACAGGGGCCTCACTCGGAGTGTTGTGGGCCCTGACGGCTGGTGGGCTAGCAACAGGGCCACACCATTGACAAGGAACGACCTAGATAGATGCACACGGAGAAAGCGGTTCTCCAAGTCAGCGGAGGCCAGCGCTCCTTGTTTTCTGGTTCCCTGAGGGAAGGCACAGACAATGGATCCGGCCAACGTGACTGGTACTGTGAAGCTGTCCAAGGTGATGGGAGAAGGCAGAACACAGGCGCCTGTCACTCAGCTGGCCACAGCGAGCAAATCCTGAGTCCTGCCCTTGCCCAAACCCCCGACAAATACTCCTGAGCGCACATCTCGGTTCCTGCACCGAACCAGGCCAGGTCCTGCACTTCTTCAAGCCCCCGACCGACACTCCTGGGCCAGCATCGGACTCTCAGGCTTGTTCCTGGCCTTAGTCAAGCCCCCGGAACACATTCCTGAGCCCACAACGCGCTCTGTACCCCTGAACTACGGTGTGTCCTCCCCTTGTTCAAGCCCCCAGGAAACACTACTGAGCCCGCATCTCACTCGCTGCATTGAACCTGGCTGGCTCCTTGTCTTGTTCAAGCCCCCGACAGATACTCCGGAACCCACATCTCGGTCCCTGCACTGATCCCGGCTGGGTGCTGCCCTTGTTCCCGACCCCGACAAATACTCCTGAGCCCACATCTCGGGCCCTGCACTGAATCGGGTGGGCCCTGCCCATCTTCCAGCCCCGACAAACTCTCCTGAGCCCACATCCCGGTCCCTGCACTGAAGCAGGCTGGGTGCTTCCCATGTTCAAGCCCCGACAAGCACTCCTGAGCCCACATCTCGGGCCCTGCACCGACCCAGTCTGGGTCCTGCCCTTGTTCAAGCCGCTGAACAAATACCCCTGAGCCGGCTTCTCTGTCCCTGCCGTGAACCAGGCCAGGAGCTGCACGTGTTGAAGCCACTGACCAACACTTCTGGGCCTGCATCTGATTCTCAGGCTGGTTCCTGGCCTGAGGTCAGCCCCCAGCAAACAGTATTGAGCCCACAGCTGGCTCCCTGCTCCTGAACTCAACTAAGGTGTGTCCTCCCCTTGTTCAACCACCCCCCACCCCCACCCCCCAGGAAACACCACTGTGCCTGCATCTCACTCGCTGCATTGAACCAGGCTGGGTCCTGCGCTTGTTCAAACCCCCGACAAATCCTCCTGAGCCCACCCCTCGGTCCCTGCACTGAACCAGGCTGGATCCTCCCTTTGTTCAAGCCCCTGACAAACACACCTGACACCACCTCTCGGTCCCGTCATCGAGCCAGGCTGGGTCCTGCCCATGATCAAGCAGCCGATAAACACTCCTTGGAGCACATCTCGGTCCCTGCACTGATCCAGGCTGGATCCTGCCCTTGTTCATCCCGACAGACACTCCCGAGGCCACAGCACAGTCCCTGCCATGACCCAGGCTGGGTCCTGCCTTTGTTCAAGCCCCCGACAAACACTCTTGAGCCTACATCTCGGTCCATGCAACTGAATCGGGTCGGCCCTGCCCATGCCCAAGCTCTTTGTAGAACGCATATATCGTGTGTCAGGACTATAGGATGGCTGGTTTAGCTTGATCCTCTTGCTGCTCCAGGCCCCACAGGCTTGGGCCACAGGGCAGGCTGGGATGTGTTCTCACATGGAGAACAGAACCACTTTGAAAGGGCCTCCATAGGGTCGATGGCAGCCGTGCATGTCTCCGACACCGGTGAGTCGTGGGACTTAACGGGGAGCTGTCCTTAGCGTCTCCCTGGCCGGCATTCGCACAAGGTTCAGGGGGGGTCCCTCATGCCAGCAGAGCGGGCCTCGTTTCTCCCTCTGCGCACAGTGTGGCCACGGCACCTCAGGCTTGTGCAGCTTTCACGTCGGCCCAGCGAGGGAGGGAGGGTCGCCCGTCCCCTTCTGCGCTTCAGCAGTGACCGCCCACTGTTGGCTTTCAAGGTCGAGAAAGCACTCTCCGAACGTGTGGACTAAAACCCTCTGAACTCCCACCGGTGAAACTCACTCAGGACGAGAAGGGCTTGCCTTCACGCCAAGGATAAGCGTCTCTTCTGAGCGCTGGTGTCCACAGAGTTGCAGACGGCAACAGCACTACTTAGAGAGACGGAGACACACAGACACCAGCGCCTGCTACACACGCGGAAGGACTGCCCAACACAGTGCTATGCCAGAAGCAAAGATACAGAGACACAGAGCGAGCGCTGTACACTAAGGCGCTGGTGTTCCCGAACAGTGGAGATCCACTGTAGCGCTGTAGGTGGGGTTCTTCCCTACTCCCCTAGCATCCGGACAGCAGCAGGCTCTCTGTCCCTTGAAGAAAAGTATCCAGCCCCTTGGCACCCCTGCGTATCCCTTGGATACTCAGGGAGAGCTCTCAGTTATTGCCAGTCCCAGGGGACACAGGAGTGTGCCGTTCGGACTGCGGAGCAGGAACCCGTGCTTGGAATTTCCAGAGCCAGGTCAATGACAGCGCCTGGGGCTAGCCCGGCCACATGCAAAACCCTGTCCCTCCCTGGAGCAGAATCTGGCCACGTGGGGGCGCTGGAGCAGCACAGGAACCCCGGAAGATGCCCTCCGGTCTGGGGGCGTGTCCATAAGAGTGCCGCCCACTACCCTGTCGGCCATTGGTCTAGATTTGGGCCAGCAGTCTGTGCATGGCTCACAGCCTAGGCCCCCGCCTGTTCGCCGGATCTCCTAGGGCCCGTTCACCCCGTCCTGCGTTTCTGGCACCCCTTTCTTCGGCCTCACGCCAACACCCCCACACACCAGCCCCCGCCTTCTGACAATCCCCCTCACTCCCCGCCCCCAAAAGAGCTAGTCGGTCCCACAGGTTTACTGCAGCCTGGGCCGCCATTACGCCCCACTTGTTGTGCTCTTATGTCGCGTCCCTTCGCCTCTGCCCCAGCTCGGGGTCACCGCCAAGGCCAAGAGGAACGTGAGAGGCGGTCAGAGGAAGGCGGGAGCGTCCCGGGACCCCGCACCTTCCAAGCTGTGAGCCCAGGTACTCAGGGGGCAGGGCCCCGCCCCCACCCCCCCTCCCCCACCCCGCAGCCTGCCGTCGTGATGCAGTGCGCAGCTGGGACCTTGTCACCAGCAGTTGTCACGCCAGGCCAAGAGGCCACCCTCTTCAGGGTGGAGGCGGTGGAGGAGGGCGAGGCCCTGGTGGACGGAGACGTGGCGGGGATCGGGCGGGAGTTCCAGCTGCTTGCGGAAGACATCGTGGAGGAGGTGGAGGTTGTGGCGGATGAGGAGCAGGAACAGCGGCCCTCCCAGGAGCTAGAGGAGAAGACGGTGGAGGAGCAGGGCCAGGAAAGGCCCGGAGGCCCTTGTGAGCGCCAGGAGCTGGATGCCCTGCAGGCACTGGCCGCCCTGCAGGTAGAACTGAGCTCTGAGCGTGAGCAAAACCGCAGGGCTTACGTTCAGTTCATGCGCAAGAACCATCAGAGGAGGAAGCGTCACTTGGCTCGGAGGAGCGCCATCATCCAGGGCATCCCTGGCTTCTGGGCCAAAGCTGTATCCTTTGCGCTGCTCCTTGGGGTCCGCTGCTCAGGAGGACGAGGAAGGGGAGAAGGGGCAGGAGCAGGCGGAGGGGGTGGAGGCGAGGGCACAGGAAGGGCGCCGGAGGCCACTGAAGGAAATGCGGTCCTGGGCAATTGGCAGGCTCCAAAGGCACAGCCGAGTAGGGCCTGGGCAGGGCCACAGGTGGACGTGTCGCAGCCATGCCTTTGAGTGTCTCCTTCAGGCCTGCATCTGAGGAGGCGCAGCCCCTGAGGCCTCTAAGTCAACATTGACCAGAGACGGTACACAAGAGCAGCGTTCGCAGACAGTTATTGGTGTAAATGTGGGTGATCCCGGCACATTGCTGGGGCATGTGAGTCATTCACACACACACGCACACACGCACACGCACACACACACACACACACACACACACACACACACACACACACGTACACATAAACACACACACACATACCCAAGAAGCCCTTTACTTTCAGACACGGTTTGTCACAAGGACTGCAAGTCTGACCGTATAAGCAGTGACATGCCGCTACCCAGCATACACAGGTCTGGAGGAGCAGAGTAGCGGTCAGAAACAGCCCCTGCTTGGGGAATGCAGATGCACACCATCCCAAGGGGCCCAGAGCCATGAGCGTGTCTGATGGTATGGCAGGTCCTGAGGATATCAGCAGTGGCCGGGCAAGAGGCAGTGCCCGCCAAGCTCCTTGCAGATGCGTGTTCCAGTATCCTTGTTCCACCCCAGACTAGGGCTGATGCTCCTGGCTCTTCTTGGCCGGCATGTGGCCTGAATGGCTCCTTGACCTAAAGCAGATTATGAGCCACCCTCAAGTCTCCGTCCTGATCAGCGACCAAGATCAAGACTTTCTCGGCTACATGATGGACTTGAAGGTCAGTGAGGGAGACTGAGGAAGGGTGGGTATGGGACCTGGCGGGGAGTGGGAGGAACGTGTTAGCCATGTTCCTGTGCTGTGAGACTTTGGAGAGGCATCGGGGAAGCTGATCATGCCTGCCTTGGAGGCAAGCTGAGGCCCCTAGAAGCTTGCACCTTTTCCCTCCTCGCTATCCTGGCAGGTGCAGGTGCGGAGCCATCCGCCGTCCCGCTGCAAGCTGATCTTTTCCTTTCGGGACAACCCCTACTTCTTGAACTCGGTGATCATTAAGGAGTATTACCTTGACATCACTGGTAAAAGGTGGCTCCCGGGGTGATGAGTGTGGGTGTGCAAGCGTGTGGATGATGCACCTGCGGTGTCCACCCCAGTCTCCCCTGTCTGTCTGCAGGGTACAGGGCACGTCGATCCACTCCAGTCCACTGGTTCTGGGACTTTGAACGGGGAGCCCCCAGCCGCAGGCTGGACACCAGGAGCCTTAACTTTCTCAACTGGCTGTCAGGCCACAACGGCCCAGAATCGAACAGGATTGCTGAGGTGGGGTTGCTTTGGGCTTGCACACAGTTGGTGGTTGATGTTGGAGTTCTTGGCTGCTCATGGGAGGGTTGGGAGCCTGGTCAGCCCCTGGCTGACCTTGCTCGTGTTGCCTGCAGATCATCAGCGAAGACGTGTGGGACGATCCCCTGAAGTACTACCTCAGGGAGGAAGGTTCGTCCATGAGAGACAACTGACAGAAACACATGTGGTGATGGGGTCTGGAGGTAGGCCCCGTAGGGACAGCCGAATAGTAGCTGGGACACAGTACTTTCTTTCGCAAATGGGGATGCTCAGGCTCATGCAAACTGGCTGCAGAGCCAGAGCCTGAGTCAAGCATGCAGCAGGTGACTTGCTGAGACTGGGGGCTGGGGGGGACTCGGTGTGTCCGAGAGCGCAGTAAGTCCCCCTCCAGTCAGCTGTGGTGGCAGCGCGAGAGTCCTAGGTGATACGACTAGAGGCAGGGTGAATTAAGTGCCTGTGTCAGAATCATCTGTCCTTGGGTCCTGCCATTCCCCCGGCGTCCTTCCTCTCACTGAGTTTGAGAATGCCTGGGCCCTTCACTTCCGCCCCTTAACCTAGGATGGCCTGTCATTGAAAGGGCGTCCTGTCCAGGGCCCCAGTGCACCTGTGCGCTGACTTTGGGATCTTGTGTGAATTTCCACATCCAATACTCTGATCTCACCAGCACCACACCTGCTGAGCTTGAAGTTGCTTCAGGGAAAATCCGGACGTCTCTGGGAGGAGGTGGACAGGGAGCCCCAAGGGCAGGACATGGTGCCTAGTGACACCATCTCCGTCATTGCTGGACACGGGTCTTCGGCTCCTGAAACCCCTGTGTTCCCTGTTTGCGTCCGTGTCTACGTGCAAAGCATGTGTGTGTGTACACGCGTGTGCTTGTGTCACCTGTCTTTATGCGGGGGTGTGTGTGTGTGTCCGGCCCAGGGCGGACGCAGAGATGAAGGCGACGGGAGAGGAGGTGACGAGCGACCAGAAGAGGAGGCACGAGGCGTCCCCAGGCTGACGGAGGTTGGTCACCGACTCTCCGCATGACCGTATCCGGGATGGGAATGAGGAAAAGATGGCCAGTGATACCTGCGGACCGTGGCTCGAGAAATCCGCAATTAGACCAAATCCAAAACACGCTCGCCACTTCTAACTTGTGGTTGTGTGTGCTTGGACCAGGGAGAGGGAAGTGCATGGTCTGAGGATTCCGCGAGGGCAAATCAGGTGGGGCGGGGCTTTGAAACCGCTGCCTGAGGAGCCCTCAGTCCATGGGGACGTGGGCCGGCCTCTGGAAATGGTGGGCGAGGGTACGGCTGGACCCGGGGTGGAGAGGAGGCCAAGTTCCTGTAGAGAAGAGCAGAGACCCGAAGGAGAAAGAGGCACAGATTGCCTGCTGCACTGGGGACTTGTTCCACACACGGAAGAAGGAGACCCGGGAGGGCCCTGGGCCAGTGCTGCCCAGGATCGGCCCATCGGCCCGCACGCTGTCTCCACGAGGGTGGCACACACTGGCATGATGCGAAACACAACGCAAGATGTGCTAAGCTAGGCTGTCCATGCAAAACCACAGGCACGCGAGGAGAGACAGGGTGTGAGCGTGGCAGACGTCCAGGCATTTCCAGCCTCCTCGGCAGGGCAGAAAGGCGAGGGAGGCGCAGGTGTGGGTGTACGTGTGCGTCCCTCTGCCGGAGTGTGCCTGTGAGGGAGGGAAGAGGGAGGAAGCAAGGACGGTGGGCTACTTGCATGTGCCAAGGGACCTCGGGAGAATGGCAGACAGGGAAGCCCCTGGGGGCGGTTGAGAGCCTGCTGGTGGATTTCAGGGCCCAGGGCCTAGGCATTAGCGGCCCTGCCAAAGACACCCCATGGGTCGTGCTCCAAGTCCTGACGTGAATTCCTTCCTTCCTCTGGGGTCTTGCCCCCGGCTGTGGGGGGCGGGGGGGGGCCAGAGGGGCTAAGGGGCGCGTCTGCCCCAGACGGGGGTTTCTGGCAGTGTCGCTGGAGCAGAATCTCTGATTCTGTCGTAGGGCATCTGCACCAGATGACACTCAGAGGCACCCTGCCTTCCAGGTGACCGTCTTGGATGTCCCCGGGCCCAAGCGGGGACTGGCTTCCTTGGCATGTGGGCTGTGTAGGCAAGCAGGGATGCCTGACTGTCGGGAATTCTAGCTGGGCCTAATGAGAGCAACTGAAAGAGAGTCTTGGCATTTAGCAAAGCAGTGAGGCCCGGGTGGTACAAGGCCTCTTGGTGCCTTTGAGGTAGCAAAGCTGCTTTCTGCCCAGGGAGGCATGAGCTGTGGGCCCAGACAGGGCCGGGTGCCCAGGGCAGCATCGGTTCAGGGACTGAGTGCGTCTGGGTAGTGTTAAAGAGAAGGGACGGCGTGTAGGGTTGCCGCCTTACCTTTACGGCCTCAGGTTCCGTGCCTTGTATCGGAAGAGTGCCTGTATCCACGTGCTCCTTCTTCACAAGATTGGATCAGACCCAGGCCTGTCACAGTCTCTTGGGGCCCTTGCAGGCCCGGGCGTCTCTTTGGCCTTTTCCTGCTACAGGGAGACAGGGAGACAGGTGCACTCAGCAAGCTACACAGGTGGGAAGCACAGGGGCCTCACTCGGAGTGTTGTGGGCCCTGACGGCTGGTGGGCTAGCAACAGGGCCACGCCATTGACAAGGAACGACCTAGATAGATGCACACGGAGAAAGCGGTTCTCCAAGTCAGCGGAGGCCAGCGCTCCTTGTTTTCTGGTTCCCTGAGGGAAGGCACAGACAATGGATCCGGCCAACGTGACTGGTACTGTGAAGCTGTCCAAGGTGATGGGAGAAGGCAGAACACAGGCGCCTGTCACTCAGCTGGCCACAGCGAGCAAATCCTGGGTCCTGCCCTTGCCCAAACCCCCGACAAATACTCCTGAGCGCACATCTCGGTTCCTGCACCGAACCAGGCCAGGTCCTGCACTTCTTCAAGCCCCCGACCGACACTCCTGGGCCAGCATCGGACTCTCAGGCTTGTTCCTGGCCTTAGTCAAGCCCCCGGAACACATTCCTGAGCCCACAACGCTGTTCTGTACCCCTGAACTACGGTGTGTCCTCCCCTTGTTCAAGCCCCCAGGAAACACTACTGAGCCCGCATCTCACTCGCTGCATTGAACCTGGCTGGCTCCTTGTCTTGTTCAAGCCCCCGACAGATACTCCGGAACCCACATCTCGGTCCCTGCACTGATCCCGGCTGGGTGCTGCCCTTGTTCCCGACCCCGACAAATACTCCTGAGCCCACATCTCGGGCCCTGCACTGAATCGGGTGGGCCCTGCCCATCTTCCAGCCCCGACAAACTCTCCTGAGCCCACATCCCGGTCCCTGCACTGAAGCAGGCTGGGTGCTTCCCATGTTCAAGCCCCGACAAGCACTCCTGAGCCCACATCTCGGGCCCTGCACCGACCCAGTCTGGGTCCTGCCCTTGTTCAAGCCGCTGAACAAATACCCCTGAGCCGGCTTCTCTGTCCCTGCCGTGAACCAGGCCAGGAGCTGCACGTGTTGAAGCCACTGACCAACACTTCTGGGCCTGCATCTGATTCTCAGGCTGGTTCCTGGCCTGAGGTCAGCCCCCAGCAAACAGTATTGAGCCCACAGCTGGCTCCCTGCTCCTGAACTCAACTAAGGTGTGTCCTCCCCTTGTTCAACCACCCCCCACCCCCACCCCCCAGGAAACACCACTGTGCCTGCATCTCACTCGCTGCATTGAACCAGGCTGGGTCCTGCGCTTGTTCAAACCCCCGACAAATCCTCCTGAGCCCACCCCTCGGTCCCTGCACTGAACTAGGCTGGATCCTCCCTTTGTTCAAGCCCCTGACAAACACACCTGACACCACCTCTCGGTCCCGTCATCGAGCCAGGCTGGGTCCTGCCCATGATCAAGCAGCCGATAAACACTCCTTGGAGCACATCTCGGTCCCTGCACTGATCCAGGCTGGATCCTGCCCTTGTTCATCCCAACAGACACTCCCGAGGCCACAGCACAGTCCCTGCCATGACCCAGGCTGGGTCCTGCCTTTGTTCAAGCCCCCGACAAACACTCTTGAGCCTACATCTCGGTCCATGCAACTGAATCGGGTCGGCCCTGCCCATGCCCAAGCTCTTTGTAGAACGCATATATCGTGTGTCAGGACTATAGGATGGCTGGTTTAGCTTGATCCTCTTGCTGCTCCAGGCCCCACAGGCTTGGGCCACAGGGCAGGCTGGGATGTGTTCTCACATGGAGAACAGAACCACTTTGAAAGGGCCTCCATAGGGTCGATGGCAGCCGTGCATGTCTCCGACACCGGTGAGTCGTGGGACTTAACGGGGAGCTGTCCTTAGCGTCTCCCTGGCCGGCATTCGCACAAGGTTCAGGGGGGGTCCCTCATGCCAGCAGAGCGGGCCTCGTTTCTCCCTCTGCGCACAGTGTGGCCACGGCACCTCAGGCTTGTGCAGCTTTCACGTCGGCCCAGCGAGGGAGGGAGGGTCGCCCGTCCCCTTCTGCGCTTCAGCAGTGACCGCCCACTGTTGGCTTTCAAGGTCGAGAAAGCACTCTCCGAACGTGTGGACTAAAACCCTCTGAACTCCCACCGGTGAAACTCACTCAGGACGAGAAGGGCTTGCCTTCACGCCAAGGATAAGCGTCTCTTCTGAGCGCTGGTGTCCACAGAGTTGCAGACGGCAACAGCACTACTTAGAGAGACGGAGACACACAGACACCAGCGCCTGCTACACACGCGGAAGGACTGCCCAACACAGTGCTATGCCAGAAGCAAAGATACAGAGACACAGAGCGAGCGCTGTACACTAAGGCGCTGGTGTTCCCGAACAGTGGAGATCCACTGTAGCGCTGTAGGTGGGGTTCTTCCCTACTCCCCTAGCATCCGGACAGCAGCAGGCTCTCTGTCCCTTGAAGAAAAGTATCCAGCCCCTTGGCACCCCTGCGTATCCCTTGGATACTCAGGGAGAGCTCTCAGTTATTGCCAGTCCCAGGGGACACAGGAGTGTGCGGTTCGGACTGCGGAGCAGGAACCCGTGCTTGGAATTTCCAGAGCCAGGTCAATGACAGCGCCTGGGGCTAGCCCGGCCACATGCAAAACCCTGTCCCTCCCTGGAGCAGAATCTGGCCACGTGGGGGCGCTGGAGCAGCACAGGAACCCCGGAAGATGCCCTCCGGTCTGGGGGCGTGTCCATAAGAGTGCCGCCCACTACCCTGTCGGCCATTGGTCTAGATTTGGGCCAGCAGTCTGTGCATGGCTCACAGCCTAGGCCCCCGCCTGTTCGCCGGATCTCCTAGGGCCCGTTCACCCCGTCCTGCGTTTCTGGCACCCCTTTCTTCGGCCTCACGCCAACACCCCCACACACCAGCCCCCGCCTTCTGACAATCCCCCTCACTCCCCGCCCCCAAAAGAGCTAGTCGGTCCCACAGGTTTACTGCAGCCTGGGCCGCCATTACGCCCCACTTGTTGTGCTCTTATGTCGCGTCCCTTCGCCTCTGCCCCAGCTCGGGGTCACCGCCAAGGCCAAGAGGAACGTGAGAGGCGGTCAGAGGAAGGCGGGAGCGTCCCGGGACCCCGCACCTTCCAAGCTGTGAGCCCAGGTACTCAGGGGGCAGGGCCCCGCCCCCACCCCCCCTCCCCCACCCCGCAGCCTGCCGTCGTGATGCAGTGCGCAGCTGGGACCTTGTCACCAGCAGTTGTCACGCCAGGCCAAGAGGCCACCCTCTTCAGGGTGGAGGCGGTGGAGGAGGGCGAGGCCCTGGTGGACGGAGACGTGGCGGGGATCGGGCGGGAGTTCCAGCTGCTTGCGGAAGACATCGTGGAGGAGGTGGAGGTTGTGGCGGATGAGGAGCAGGAACAGCGGCCCTCCCAGGAGCTAGAGGAGAAGACGGTGGAGGAGCAGGGCCAGGAAAGGCCCGGAGGCCCTTGTGAGCGCCAGGAGCTGGATGCCCTGCAGGCACTGGCCGCCCTGCAGGTAGAACTGAGCTCTGAGCGTGAGCAAAACCGCAGGGCTTACGTTCAGTTCATGCGCAAGAACCATCAGAGGAGGAAGCGTCACTTGGCTCGGAGGAGCGCCATCATCCAGGGCATCCCTGGCTTCTGGGCCAAAGCTGTATCCTTTGCGCTGCTCCTTGGGGTCCGCTGCTCAGGAGGACGAGGAAGGGGAGAAGGGGCAGGAGCAGGCGGAGGGGGTGGAGGCGAGGGCACAGGAAGGGCGCCGGAGGCCACTGAAGGAAATGCGGTCCTGGGCAATTGGCAGGCTCCAAAGGCACAGCCGAGTAGGGCCTGGGCAGGGCCACAGGTGGACGTGTCGCAGCCATGCCTTTGAGTGTCTCCTTCAGGCCTGCATCTGAGGAGGCGCAGCCCCTGAGGCCTCTAAGTCAACATTGACCAGAGACGGTACACAAGAGCAGCGTTCGCAGACAGTTATTGGTGTAAATGTGGGTGATCCCGGCACATTGCTGGGGCATGTGAGTCATTCACACACACACGCACACACGCACACGCACACACACACACACACACACACACACACACACGTACACATAAACACACACACACATACCCAAGAAGCCCTTTACTTTCAGACACGGTTTGTCACAAGGACTGCAAGTCTGACCGTATAAGCAGTGACATGCCGCTACCCAGCATACACAGGTCTGGAGGAGCAGAGTAGCGGTCAGAAACAGCCCCTGCTTGGGGAATGCAGATGCACACCATCCCAAGGGGCCCAGAGCCATGAGCGTGTCTGATGGTATGGCAGGTCCTGAGGATATCAGCAGTGGCCGGGCAAGAGGCAGTGCCCGCCAAGCTCCTTGCAGATGCGTGTTCCAGTATCCTTGTTCCACCCCAGACTAGGGCTGATGCTCCTGGCTCTTCTTGGCCGGCATGTGGCCTGAATGGCTCCTTGACCTAAAGCAGATTATGAGCCACCCTCAAGTCTCCGTCCTGATCAGCGACCAAGATCAAGACTTTCTCGGCTACATGATGGACTTGAAGGTCAGTGAGGGAGACTGAGGAAGGGTGGGTATGGGACCTGGCGGGGAGTGGGAGGAACGTGTTAGCCATGTTCCTGTGCTGTGAGACTTTGGAGAGGCATCGGGGAAGCTGATCATGCCTGCCTTGGAGGCAAGCTGAGGCCCCTAGAAGCTTGCACCTTTTCCCTCCTCGCTATCCTGGCAGGTGCAGGTGCGGAGCCATTCGCCGTCTCGCTGCAAGCTGGTCTTTTCCTTTCGGGACAACCCCTACTTCTTGAACTCGGTGATCATTAAGGAGTATTACCTTGACATCACTGGTAAAAGGTGGCTCCCGGGGTGATGAGTGTGGGTGTGCAAGCGTGTGGATGATGCACCTGCGGTGTCCACCCCAGTCTCCCCTGTCTGTCTGCAGGGTACAGGGCACGTCGATCCACTCCAGTCCACTGGTTCTGGGACTTTGAACGGGGAGCCCCCAGCCGCAGGCTGGACACCAGGAGCCTTAACTTTCTCAACTGGCTGTCAGGCCACAACGGCCCAGAATCGAACAGGATTGCTGAGGTGGGGTTGCTTTGGGCTTGCACACAGTTGGTGGTTGATGTTGGAGTTCTTGGCTGCTCATGGGAGGGTTGGGAGCCTGGTCAGCCCCTGGCTGACCTTGCTCGTGTTGCCTGCAGATCATCAGCGAAGACGTGTGGGACGATCCCCTGAAGTACTACCTCAGGGAGGAAGGTTCGTCCATGAGAGACAACTGACAGAAACACATGTGGTGATGGGGTCTGGAGGTAGGCCCCGTAGGGACAGCCGAATAGTAGCTGGGACACAGTACTTTCTTTCGCAAATGGGGATGCTCAGGCTCATGCAAACTGGCTGCAGAGCCAGAGCCTGAGTCAAGCATGCAGCAGGTGACTTGCTGAGACTGGGGGCTGGGGGGGACTCGGTGTGTCCGAGAGCGCAGTAAGTCCCCCTCCAGTCAGCTGTGGTGGCAGCGCGAGAGTCCTAGGTGATACGACTAGAGGCAGGGTGAATTAAGTGCCTGTGTCAGAATCATCTGTCCTTGGGTCCTGCCATTCCCCCGGCGTCCTTCCTCTCACTGAGTTTGAGAATGCCTGGGCCCTTCACTTCCGCCCCTTAACCTAGGATGGCCTGTCATTGAAAGGGCGTCCTGTCCAGGGCCCCAGTGCACCTGTGCGCTGACTTTGGGATCTTGTGTGAATTTCCACATCCAATACTCTGATCTCACCAGCACCACACCTGCTGAGCTTGAAGTTGCTTCAGGGAAAATCCGGACGTCTCTGGGAGGAGGTGGACAGGGAGCCCCAAGGGCAGGACATGGTGCCTAGTGACACCATCTCCGTCATTGCTGGACACGGGTCTTCGGCTCCTGAAACCCCTGTGTTCCCTGTTTGCGTCCGTGTCCACGTGCCAAGCATGTGTGTGTGTACACGCGTGTGCTTGTGTCACCTGTCTTTATGCGGGGGTGTGTGTGTGTGTCCGGCCCAGGGCGGACGCAGAGATGAAGGCGACGGGAGAGGAGGTGACGAGCGACCAGAAGAGGAGGCACGAGGCGTCCCCAGGCTGACGGAGGTTGGTCACCGACTCTCCGCATGACCGTATCCGGGATGGGAATGAGGAAAAGATGGCCAGTGATACCTGCGGACCGTGGCTCGAGAAATCCGCAATTAGACCAAATCCAAAACACGCTCGCCACTTCTAACTTGTGGTTGTGTGTGCTTGGACCAGGGAGAGGGAAGTGCATGGTCTGAGGATTCCGCGAGGGCAAATCAGGTGGGGCGGGGCTTTGAAACCGCTGCCTGAGGAGCCCTCAGTCCATGGGGACGTGGGCCGGCCTCTGGAAATGGTGGGCGAGGGTACGGCTGGACCCGGGGTGGAGAGGAGGCCAAGTTCCTGTAGAGAAGAGCAGAGACCCGAAGGAGAAAGAGGCACAGATTGCCTGCTGCACTGGGGACTTGTTCCACACACGGAAGAAGGAGACCCGGGAGGGCCCTGGGCCAGTGCTGCCCAGGATCGGCCCATCGGCCCGCACGCTGTCTCCACGAGGGTGGCACACACTGGCATGATGCGAAACACAACGCAAGATGTGCTAAGCTAGGCTGTCCATGCAAAACCACAGGCACGCGAGGAGAGACAGGGTGTGAGCGTGGCAGACGTCCAGGCATTTCCAGCCTCCTCGGCAGGGCAGAAAGGCGAGGGAGGCGCAGGTGTGGGTGTACGTGTGCGTCCCTCTGCCGGAGTGTGCCTGTGAGGGAGGGAAGAGGGAGGAAGCAAGGACGGTGGGCTACTTGCATGTGCCAAGGGACCTCGGGAGAATGGCAGACAGGGAAGCCCCTGGGGGCGGTTGAGAGCCTGCTGGTGGATTTCAGGGCCCAGGGGCTAGGCATTAGCGGCCCTGCCAAAGACACCCCATGGGTCGTGCTCCAAGTCCTGACGTGAATTCCTTCCTTCCTCTGGGGTCTTGCCCCCGGCTGTGGGGGGCGGGGGGGGGCCAGAGGGGCTAAGGGGCGCGTCTGCCCCAGACGGGGGTTTCTGGCAGTGTCGCTGGAGCAGAATCTCTGATTCTGTCGTAGGGCATCTGCACCAGATGACACTCAGAGGCACCCTGCCTTCCAGGTGACCGTCTTGGATGTCCCCGGGCCCAAGCGGGGACTGGCTTCCTTGGCATGTGGGCTGTGTAGGCAAGCAGGGATGCCTGACTGTCGGGAATTCTAGCTGGGCCTAATGAGAGCAACTGAAAGAGAGTCTTGGCATTTAGCAAAGCAGTGAGGCCCGGGTGGTACAAGGCCTCTTGGTGCCTTTGAGGTAGCAAAGCTGCTTTCTGCCCAGGGAGGCATGAGCTGTGGGCCCAGACAGGGCCGGGTGCCCAGGGCAGCATCGGTTCAGGGACTGAGTGCGTCTGGGTAGTGTTAAAGAGAAGGGACGGCGTGTAGGGTTGCCGCCTTACCTTTACGGCCTCAGGTTCCGTGCCTTGTATCGGAAGAGTGCCTGTATCCACGTGCTCCTTCTTCACAAGATTGGATCAGACCCAGGCCTGTCACAGTCTCTTGGGGCCCTTGCAGGCCCGGGCGTCTCTTTGGCCTTTTCCTGCTACAGGGAGACAGGGAGACAGGTGCACTCAGCAAGCTACACAGGTGGGAAGCACAGGGGCCTCACTCGGAGTGTTGTGGGCCCTGACGGCTGGTGGGCTAGCAACAGGGCCACACCATTGACAAGGAACGACCTAGATAGATGCACACGGAGAAAGCGGTTCTCCAAGTCAGCGGAGGCCAGCGCTCCTTGTTTTCTGGTTCCCTGAGGGAAGGCACAGACAATGGATCCGGCCAACGTGACTGGTACTGTGAAGCTGTCCAAGGTGATGGGAGAAGGCAGAACACAGGCGCCTGTCACTCAGCTGGCCACAGCGAGCAAATCCTGAGTCCTGCCCTTGCCCAAACCCCCGACAAATACTCCTGAGCGCACATCTCGGTTCCTGCACCGAACCAGGCCAGGTCCTGCACTTCTTCAAGCCCCCGACCGACACTCCTGGGCCAGCATCGGACTCTCAGGCTTGTTCCTGGCCTTAGTCAAGCCCCCGGAACACATTCCTGAGCCCACAACGCGCTCTGTACCCCTGAACTACGGTGTGTCCTCCCCTTGTTCAAGCCCCCAGGAAACACTACTGAGCCCGCATCTCACTCGCTGCATTGAACCTGGCTGGCTCCTTGTCTTGTTCAAGCCCCCGACAGATACTCCGGAACCCACATCTCGGTCCCTGCACTGATCCCGGCTGGGTGCTGCCCTTGTTCCCGACCCCGACAAATACTCCTGAGCCCACATCTCGGGCCCTGCACTGAATCGGGTGGGCCCTGCCCATCTTCCAGCCCCGACAAACTCTCCTGAGCCCACATCCCGGTCCCTGCACTGAAGCAGGCTGGGTGCTTCCCATGTTCAAGCCCCGACAAGCACTCCTGAGCCCACATCTCGGGCCCTGCACCGACCCAGTCTGGGTCCTGCCCTTGTTCAAGCCGCTGAACAAATACCCCTGAGCCGGCTTCTCTGTCCCTGCCGTGAACCAGGCCAGGAGCTGCACGTGTTGAAGCCACTGACCAACACTTCTGGGCCTGCATCTGATTCTCAGGCTGGTTCCTGGCCTGAGGTCAGCCCCCAGCAAACAGTATTGAGCCCACAGCTGGCTCCCTGCTCCTGAACTCAACTAAGGTGTGTCCTCCCCTTGTTCAACCACCCCCCACCCCCACCCCCCAGGAAACACCACTGTGCCTGCATCTCACTCGCTGCATTGAACCAGGCTGGGTCCTGCGCTTGTTCAAACCCCCGACAAATCCTCCTGAGCCCACCCCTCGGTCCCTGCACTGAACCAGGCTGGATCCTCCCTTTGTTCAAGCCCCTGACAAACACACCTGACACCACCTCTCGGTCCCGTCATCGAGCCAGGCTGGGTCCTGCCCATGATCAAGCAGCCGATAAACACTCCTTGGAGCACATCTCGGTCCCTGCACTGATCCAGGCTGGATCCTGCCCTTTTTCATCCCGACAGACACTCCCGAGGCCACAGCACAGTCCCTGCCATGACCCAGGCTGGGTCCTGCCTTTGTTCAAGCCCCCGACAAACACTCTTGAGCCTACATCTCGGTCCATGCAACTGAATCGGGTCGGCCCTGCCCATGCCCAAGCTCTTTGTAGAACGCATATATCGTGTGTCAGGACTATAGGATGGCTGGTTTAGCTTGATCCTCTTGCTGCTCCAGGCCCCACAGGCTTGGGCCACAGGGCAGGCTGGGATGTGTTCTCACATGGAGAACAGAACCACTTTGAAAGGGCCTCCATAGGGTCGATGGCAGCCGTGCATGTCTCCGACACCGGTGAGTCGTGGGACTTAACGGGGAGCTGTCCTTAGCGTCTCCCTGGCCGGCATTCGCACAAGGTTCAGGGGGGGTCCCTCATGCCAGCAGAGCGGGCCTCGTTTCTCCCTCTGCGCACAGTGTGGCCACGGCACCTCAGGCTTGTGCAGCTTTCACGTCGGCCCAGCGAGGGAGGGAGGGTCGCCCGTCCCCTTCTGCGCTTCAGCAGTGACCGCCCACTGTTGGCTTTCAAGGTCGAGAAAGCACTCTCCGAACGTGTGGACTAAAACCCTCTGAACTCCCACCGGTGAAACTCACTCAGGACGAGAAGGGCTTGCCTTCACGCCAAGGATAAGCGTCTCTTCTGAGCGCTGGTGTCCACAGAGTTGCAGACGGCAACAGCACTACTTAGAGAGACGGAGACACACAGACACCAGCGCCTGCTACACACGCGGAAGGACTGCCCAACACAGTGCTATGCCAGAAGCAAAGATACAGAGACACAGAGCGAGCGCTGTACACTAAGGCGCTGGTGTTCCCGAACAGTGGAGATCCACTGTAGCGCTGTAGGTGGGGTTCTTCCCTACTCCCCTAGCATCCGGACAGCAGCAGGCTCTCTGTCCCTTGAAGAAAAGTATCCAGCCCCTTGGCACCCCTGCGTATCCCTTGGATACTCAGGGAGAGCTCTCAGTTATTGCCAGTCCCAGGGGACACAGGAGTGTGCGGTTCGGACTGCGGAGCAGGAACCCGTGCTTGGAATTTCCAGAGCCAGGTCAATGACAGCGCCTGGGGCTAGCCCGGCCACATGCAAAACCCTGTCCCTCCCTGGAGCAGAATCTGGCCACGTGGGGGCGCTGGAGCAGCACAGGAACCCCGGAAGATGCCCTCCGGTCTGGGGGCGTGTCCATAAGAGTGCCGCCCACTACCCTGTCGGCCATTGGTCTAGATTTGGGCCAGCAGTCTGTGCATGGCTCACAGCCTAGGCCCCCGCCTGTTCGCCGGATCTCCTAGGGCCCGTTCACCCCGTCCTGCGTTTCTGGCACCCCTTTCTTCGGCCTCACGCCAACACCCCCACACACCAGCCCCCGCCTTCTGACAATCCCCCTCACTCCCCGCCCCCAAAAGAGCTAGTCGGTCCCACAGGTTTACTGCAGCCTGGGCCGCCATTACGCCCCACTTGCTGTGCTCTTATGTCGCGTCCCTTCGCCTCTGCCCCAGCTCGGGGTCACCGCCAAGGCCAAGAGGAACGTGAGAGGCGGTCAGAGGAAGGCGGGAGCGTCCCGGGACCCCGCACCTTCCAAGCTGTGAGCCCAGGTACTCAGGGGGCAGGGCCCCGCCCCCACCCCCCCTCCCCCACCCCGCAGCCTGCCGTCGTGATGCAGTGCGCAGCTGGGACCTTGTCACCAGCAGTTGTCACGCCAGGCCAAGAGGCCACCCTCTTCAGGGTGGAGGCGGTGGAGGAGGGCGAGGCCCTGGTGGACGGAGACGTGGCGGGGATCGGGCGGGAGTTCCAGCTGCTTGCGGAAGACATCGTGGAGGAGGTGGAGGTTGTGGCGGATGAGGAGCAGGAACAGCGGCCCTCCCAGGAGCTAGAGGAGAAGACGGTGGAGGAGCAGGGCCAGGAAAGGCCCGGAGGCCCTTGTGAGCGCCAGGAGCTGGATGCCCTGCAGGCACTGGCCGCCCTGCAGGTAGAACTGAGCTCTGAGCGTGAGCAAAACCGCAGGGCTTACGTTCAGTTCATGCGCAAGAACCATCAGAGGAGGAAGCGTCACTTGGCTCGGAGGAGCGCCATCATCCAGGGCATCCCTGGCTTCTGGGCCAAAGCTGTATCCTTTGCGCTGCTCCTTGGGGTCCGCTGCTCAGGAGGACGAGGAAGGGGAGAAGGGGCAGGAGCAGGCGGAGGGGGTGGAGGCGAGGGCACAGGAAGGGCGCCGGAGGCCACTGAAGGAAATGCGGTCCTGGGCAATTGGCAGGCTCCAAAGGCACAGCCGAGTAGGGCCTGGGCAGGGCCACAGGTGGACGTGTCGCAGCCATGCCTTTGAGTGTCTCCTTCAGGCCTGCATCTGAGGAGGCGCAGCCCCTGAGGCCTCTAAGTCAACATTGACCAGAGACGGTACACAAGAGCAGCGTTCGCAGACAGTTATTGGTGTAAATGTGGGTGATCCCGGCACATTGCTGGGGCATGTGAGTCATTCACACACACACGCACACACGCACACGCACACACACACACACACACACACACACACAGACACGTACACATAAACACACACACACATACCCAAGAAGCCCTTTACTTTCAGACACGGTTTGTCACAAGGACTGCAAGTCTGACCGTATAAGCAGTGACATGCCGCTACCCAGCATACACAGGTCTGGAGGAGCAGAGTAGCGGTCAGAAACAGCCCCTGCTTGGGGAATGCAGATGCACACCATCCCAAGGGGCCCAGAGCCATGAGCGTGTCTGATGGTATGGCAGGTCCTGAGGATATCAGCAGTGGCCGGGCAAGAGGCAGTGCCCGCCAAGCTCCTTGCAGATGCGTGTTCCAGTATCCTTGTTCCACCCCAGACTAGGGCTGATGCTCCTGGCTCTTCTTGGCCGGCATGTGGCCTGAATGGCTCCTTGACCTAAAGCAGATTATGAGCCACCCTCAAGTCTCCGTCCTGATCAGCGACCAAGATCAAGACTTTCTCGGCTACATGATGGACTTGAAGGTCAGTGAGGGAGACTGAGGAAGGGTGGGTATGGGACCTGGCGGGGAGTGGGAGGAACGTGTTAGCCATGTTCCTGTGCTGTGAGACTTTGGAGAGGCATCGGGGAAGCTGATCATGCCTGCCTTGGAGGCAAGCTGAGGCCCCTAGAAGCTTGCACCTTTTCCCTCCTCGCTATCCTGGCAGGTGCAGGTGCGGAGCCATTCGCCGTCTCGCTGCAAGCTGGTCTTTTCCTTTCGGGACAACCCCTACTTCTTGAACTCGGTGATCATTAAGGAGTATTACCTTGACATCACTGGCAAAAGGTGGCTCCCGGGGTGATGAGTGTGGGTGTGCAAGCGTGTGGATGATGCACCTGCGGTGTCCACCCCAGTCTCCCCTGTCTGTCTGCAGGGTACAGGGCACGTCGATCCACTCCAGTCCACTGGTTCTGGGACTTTGAACGGGGAGCCCCCAGCCGCAGGCTGGACACCAGGAGCCTTAACTTTCTCAACTGGCTGTCAGGCCACAACGGCCCAGAATCGAACAGGATTGCTGAGGTGGGGTTGCTTTGGGCTTGCACACAGTTGGTGGTTGATGTTGGAGTTCTTGGCTGCTCATGGGAGGGTTGGGAGCCTGGTCAGCCCCTGGCTGACCTTGCTCGTGTTGCCTGCAGATCATCAGCGAAGACGTGTGGGACGATCCCCTGAAGTACTACCTCAGGGAGGAAGGTTCGTCCATGAGAGACAACTGACAGAAACACATGTGGTGATGGGGTCTGGAGGTAGGCCCCGTAGGGACAGCCGAATAGTAGCTGGGACACAGTACTTTCTTTCGCAAATGGGGATGCTCAGGCTCATGCAAACTGGCTGCAGAGCCAGAGCCTGAGTCAAGCATGCAGCAGGTGACTTGCTGAGACTGGGGGCTGGGGGGGACTCGGTGTGTCCGAGAGCGCAGTTAGTCCCCCTCCAGTCAGCTGTGGTGGCAGCGCGAGAGTCCTAGGTGATACGACTAGAGGCAGGGTGAATTAAGTGCCTGTGTCAGAATCATCTGTCCTTGGGTCCTGCCATTCCCCCGGCGTCCTTCCTCTCACTGAGTTTGAGAATGCCTGGGCCCTTCACTTCCGCCCCTTAACCTAGGATGGCCTGTCATTGAAAGGGCGTCCTGTCCAGGGCCCCAGTGCACCTGTGCGCTGACTTTGGGATCTTGTGTGAATTTCCACATCCAATACTCTGATCTCACCAGCACCACACCTGCTGAGCTTGAAGTTGCTTCAGGGAAAATCCGGACGTCTCTGGGAGGAGGTGGACAGGGAGCCCCAAGGGCAGGACATGGTGCCTAGTGACACCATCTCCGTCATTGCTGGACACGGGTCTTCGGCTCCTGAAACCCCTGTGTTCCCTGTTTGCGTCCGTGTCTACGTGCAAAGCATGTGTGTGTGTACACGCGTGTGCTTGTGTCACCTGTCTTTATGAGGGTGTGTGTGTGTGTGTCCGGCCCAGGGCGGACGCAGAGATGAAGGCGACGGGAGAGGAGGTGACGAGCGACCAGAAGAGGAGGCACGAGGCGTCCCCAGGCTGACGGAGGTTGGTCACCGACTCTCCGCATGACCGTATCCGGGATGGGAATGAGGAAAAGATGGCCAGTGATACCTGCGGACCGTGGCTCGAGAAATCCGCAATTAGACCAAATCCAAAACACGCTCGCCACTTCTAACTTGTGGTTGTGTGTGCTTGGACCAGGGAGAGGGAAGTGCATGGTCTGAGGATTCCGCGAGGGCAAATCAGGTGGGGCGGGGCTTTGAAACCGCTGCCTGAGGAGCCCTCAGTCCATGGGGACGTGGGCCGGCCTCTGGAAATGGTGGGCGAGGGTACGGCTGGACCCGGGGTGGAGAGGAGGCCAAGTTCCTGTAGAGAAGAGCAGAGACCCGAAGGAGAAAGAGGCACAGATTGCCTGCTGCACTGGGGACTTGTTCCACACACGGAAGAAGGAGACCCGGGAGGGCCCTGGGCCAGTGCTGCCCAGGATCGGCCCATCGGCCCGCACGCTGTCTCCACGAGGGTGGCACACACTGGCATGATGCGAAACACAACGCAAGATGTGCTAAGCTAGGCTGTCCATGCAAAACCACAGGCACGCGAGGAGAGACAGGGTGTGAGCGTGGCAGACGTCCAGGCATTTCCAGCCTCCTCGGCAGGGCAGAAAGGCGAGGGAGGCGCAGGTGTGGGTGTACGTGTGCGTCCCTCTGCCGGAGTGTGCCTGTGAGGGAGGGAAGAGGGAGGAAGCAAGGACGGTGGGCTACTTGCATGTGCCAAGGGACCTCGGGAGAATGGCAGACAGGGAAGCCCCTGGGGGCGGTTGAGAGCCTGCTGGTGGATTTCAGGGCCCAGGGGCTAGGCATTAGCGGCCCTGCCAAAGACACCCCATGGGTCGTGCTCCAAGTCCTGACGTGAATTCCTTCCTTCCTCTGGGGTCTTGCCCCCGGCTGTGGGGGGCGGGGGGGGGCCAGAGGGGCTAAGGGGCGCGTCTGCCCCAGACGGGGGTTTCTGGCAGTGTCGCTGGAGCAGAATCTCTGATTCTGTCGTAGGGCATCTGCACCAGATGACACTCAGAGGCACCCTGCCTTCCAGGTGACCGTCTTGGATGTCCCCGGGCCCAAGCGGGGACTGGCTTCCTTGGCATGTGGGCTGTGTAGGCAAGCAGGGATGCCTGACTGTCGGGAATTCTAGCTGGGCCTAATGAGAGCAACTGAAAGAGAGTCTTGGCATTTAGCAAAGCAGTGAGGCCCGGGTGGTACAAGGCCTCTTGGTGCCTTTGAGGTAGCAAAGCTGCTTTCTGCCCAGGGAGGCATGAGCTGTGGGCCCAGACAGGGCCGGGTGCCCAGGGCAGCATCGGTTCAGGGACTGAGTGCGTCTGGGTAGTGTTAAAGAGAAGGGACGGCGTGTAGGGTTGCCGCCTTACCTTTACGGCCTCAGGTTCCGTGCCTTGTATCGGAAGAGTGCCTGTATCCACGTGCTCCTTCTTCACAAGATTGGATCAGACCCAGGCCTGTCACAGTCTCTTGGGGCCCTTGCAGGCCCGGGCGTCTCTTTGGCCTTTTCCTGCTACAGGGAGACAGGGAGACAGGTGCACTCAGCAAGCTACACAGGTGGGAAGCACAGGGGCCTCACTCGGAGTGTTGTGGGCCCTGACGGCTGGTGGGCTAGCAACAGGGCCACACCATTGACAAGGAACGACCTAGATAGATGCACACGGAGAAAGCGGTTCTCCAAGTCAGCGGAGGCCAGCGCTCCTTGTTTTCTGGTTCCCTGAGGGAAGGCACAGACAATGGATCCGGCCAACGTGACTGGTACTGTGAAGCTGTCCAAGGTGATGGGAGAAGGCAGAACACAGGCGCCTGTCACTCAGCTGGCCACAGCGAGCAAATCCTGAGTCCTGCCCTTGCCCAAACCCCCGACAAATACTCCTGAGCGCACATCTCGGTTCCTGCACCGAACCAGGCCAGGTCCTGCACTTCTTCAAGCCCCCGACCGACACTCCTGGGCCAGCATCGGACTCTCAGGCTTGTTCCTGGCCTTAGTCAAGCCCCCGGAACACATTCCTGAGCCCACAACGCGCTCTGTACCCCTGAACTACGGTGTGTCCTCCCCTTGTTCAAGCCCCCAGGAAACACTACTGAGCCCGCATCTCACTCGCTGCATTGAACCTGGCTGGCTCCTTGTCTTGTTCAAGCCCCCGACAGATACTCCGGAACCCACATCTCGGTCCCTGCACTGATCCCGGCTGGGTGCTGCCCTTGTTCCCGACCCCGACAAATACTCCTGAGCCCACATCTCGGGCCCTGCACTGAATCGGGTGGGCCCTGCCCATCTTCCAGCCCCGACAAACTCTCCTGAGCCCACATCCCGGTCCCTGCACTGAAGCAGGCTGGGTGCTTCCCATGTTCAAGCCCCGACAAGCACTCCTGAGCCCACATCTCGGGCCCTGCACCGACCCAGTCTGGGTCCTGCCCTTGTTCAAGCCGCTGAACAAATACCCCTGAGCCGGCTTCTCTGTCCCTGCCGTGAACCAGGCCAGGAGCTGCACGTGTTGAAGCCACTGACCAACACTTCTGGGCCTGCATCTGATTCTCAGGCTGGTTCCTGGCCTGAGGTCAGCCCCCAGCAAACAGTATTGAGCCCACAGCTGGCTCCCTGCTCCTGAACTCAACTAAGGTGTGTCCTCCCCTTGTTCAACCACCCCCCACCCCCACCCCCCAGGAAACACCACTGTGCCTGCATCTCACTCGCTGCATTGAACCAGGCTGGGTCCTGCGCTTGTTCAAACCCCCGACAAATCCTCCTGAGCCCACCCCTCGGTCCCTGCACTGAACCAGGCTGGATCCTCCCTTTGTTCAAGCCCCTGACAAACACACCTGACACCACCTCTCGGTCCCGTCATCGAGCCAGGCTGGGTCCTGCCCATGATCAAGCAGCCGATAAACACTCCTTGGAGCACATCTCGGTCCCTGCACTGATCCAGGCTGGATCCTGCCCTTGTTCATCCCGACAGACACTCCCGAGGCCACAGCACAGTCCCTGCCATGACCCAGGCTGGGTCCTGCCTTTGTTCAAGCCCCCGACAAACACTCTTGAGCCTACATCTCGGTCCATGCAACTGAATCGGGTCGGCCCTGCCCATGCCCAAGCTCTTTGTAGAACGCATATATCGTGTGTCAGGACTATAGGATGGCTGGTTTAGCTTGATCCTCTTGCTGCTCCAGGCCCCACAGGCTTGGGCCACAGGGCAGGCTGGGATGTGTTCTCACATGGAGAACAGAACCACTTTGAAAGGGCCTCCATAGGGTCGATGGCAGCCGTGCATGTCTCCGACACCGGTGAGTCGTGGGACTTAACGGGGAGCTGTCCTTAGCGTCTCCCTGGCCGGCATTCGCACAAGGTTCAGGGGGGGTCCCTCATGCCAGCAGAGCGGGCCTCGTTTCTCCCTCTGCGCACAGTGTGGCCACGGCACCTCAGGCTTGTGCAGCTTTCACGTCGGCCCAGCGAGGGAGGGAGGGTCGCCCGTCCCCTTCTGCGCTTCAGCAGTGACCGCCCACTGTTGGCTTTCAAGGTCGAGAAAGCACTCTCCGAACGTGTGGACTAAAACCCTCTGAACTCCCACCGGTGAAACTCACTCAGGACGAGAAGGGCTTGCCTTCACGCCAAGGATAAGCGTCTCTTCTGAGCGCTGGTGTCCACAGAGTTGCAGACGGCAACAGCACTACTTAGAGAGACGGAGACACACAGACACCAGCGCCTGCTACACACGCGGAAGGACTGCCCAACACAGTGCTATGCCAGAAGCAAAGATACAGAGACACAGAGCGAGCGCTGTACACTAAGGCGCTGGTGTTCCCGAACAGTGGAGATCCACTGTAGCGCTGTAGGTGGGGTTCTTCCCTACTCCCCTAGCATCCGGACAGCAGCAGGCTCTCTGTCCCTTGAAGAAAAGTATCCAGCCCCTTGGCACCCCTGCGTATCCCTTGGATACTCAGGGAGAGCTCTCAGTTATTGCCAGTCCCAGGGGACACAGGAGTGTGCCGTTCGGACTGCGGAGCAGGAACCCGTGCTTGGAATTTCCAGAGCCAGGTCAATGACAGCGCCTGGGGCTAGCCCGGCCACATGCAAAACCCTGTCCCTCCCTGGAGCAGAATCTGGCCACGTGGGGGCGCTGGAGCAGCACAGGAACCCCGGAAGATGCCCTCCGGTCTGGGGGCGTGTCCATAAGAGTGCCGCCCACTACCCTGTCGGCCATTGGTCTAGATTTGGGCCAGCAGTCTGTGCATGGCTCACAGCCTAGGCCCCCGCCTGTTCGCCGGATCTCCTAGGGCCCGTTCACCCCGTCCTGCGTTTCTGGCACCCCTTTCTTCGGCCTCACGCCAACACCCCCACACACCAGCCCCCGCCTTCTGACAATCCCCCTCACTCCCCGCCCCCAAAAGAGCTAGTCGGTCCCACAGGTTTACTGCAGCCTGGGCCGCCATTACGCCCCACTTGCTGTGCTCTTATGTCGCGTCCCTTCGCCTCTGCCCCAGCTCGGGGTCACCGCCAAGGCCAAGAGGAACGTGAGAGGCGGTCAGAGGAAGGCGGGAGCGTCCCGGGACCCCGCACCTTCCAAGCTGTGAGCCCAGGTACTCAGGGGGCAGGGCCCCGCCCCCACCCCCCCTCCCCCACCCCGCAGCCTGCCGTCGTGATGCAGTGCGCAGCTGGGACCTTGTCACCAGCAGTTGTCACGCCAGGCCAAGAGGCCACCCTCTTCAGGGTGGAGGCGGTGGAGGAGGGCGAGGCCCTGGTGGACGGAGACGTGGCGGGGATCGGGCGGGAGTTCCAGCTGCTTGCGGAAGACATCGTGGAGGAGGTGGAGGTTGTGGCGGATGAGGAGCAGGAACAGCGGCCCTCCCAGGAGCTAGAGGAGAAGACGGTGGAGGAGCAGGGCCAGGAAAGGCCCGGAGGCCCTTGTGAGCGCCAGGAGCTGGATGCCCTGCAGGCACTGGCCGCCCTGCAGGTAGAACTGAGCTCTGAGCGTGAGCAAAACCGCAGGGCTTACGTTCAGTTCATGCGCAAGAACCATCAGAGGAGGAAGCGTCACTTGGCTCGGAGGAGCGCCATCATCCAGGGCATCCCTGGCTTCTGGGCCAAAGCTGTATCCTTTGCGCTGCTCCTTGGGGTCCGCTGCTCAGGAGGACGAGGAAGGGGAGAAGGGGCAGGAGCAGGCGGAGGGGGTGGAGGCGAGGGCACAGGAAGGGCGCCGGAGGCCACTGAAGGAAATGCGGTCCTGGGCAATTGGCAGGCTCCAAAGGCACAGCCGAGTAGGGCCTGGGCAGGGCCACAGGTGGACGTGTCGCAGCCATGCCTTTGAGTGTCTCCTTCAGGCCTGCATCTGAGGAGGCGCAGCCCCCGAGGCCTCTAAGTCAACATTGACCAGAGACGGTACACAAGAGCAGCGTTCGCAGACAGTTATTGGTGTAAATGTGGGTGATCCCGGCACATTGCTGGGGCATGTGAGTCATTCACACACACACGCACACACGCACACGCACATACGCACACGCACACGCACACACACACACACACGTACACATAAACACACACACACATACCCAAGAAGCCCTTTACTTTCAGACACGGTTTGTCACAAGGACTGCAAGTCTGACCGTATAAGCAGTGACATGCCGCTACCCAGCATACACAGGTCTGGAGGAGCAGAGTAGCGGTCAGAAACAGCCCCTGCTTGGGGAATGCAGATGCACACCATCCCAAGGGGCCCAGAGCCATGAGCGTGTCTGATGGTATGGCAGGTCCTGAGGATATCAGCAGTGGCCGGGCAAGAGGCAGTGCCCGCCAAGCTCCTTGCAGATGCGTGTTCCAGTATCCTTGTTCCACCCCAGACTAGGGCTGATGCTCCTGGCTCTTCTTGGCCGGCATGTGGCCTGAATGGCTCCTTGACCTAAAGCAGATTATGAGCCACCCTCAAGTCTCCGTCCTGATCAGCGACCAAGATCAAGACTTTCTCGGCTACATGATGGACTTGAAGGTCAGTGAGGGAGACTGAGGAAGGGTGGGTATGGGACCTGGCGGGGAGTGGGAGGAACGTGTTAGCCATGTTCCTGTGCTGTGAGACTTTGGAGAGGCATCGGGGAAGCTGATCATGCCTGCCTTGGAGGCAAGCTGAGGCCCCTAGAAGCTTGCACCTTTTCCCTCCTCGCTATCCTGGCAGGTGCAGGTGCGGAGCCATTCGCCGTCTCGCTGCAAGCTGGTCTTTTCCTTTCGGGACAACCCCTACTTCTTGAACTCGGTGATCATTAAGGAGTATTACCTTGACATCACTGGCAAAAGGTGGCTCCCGGGGTGATGAGTGTGGGTGTGCAAGCGTGTGGATGATGCACCTGCGGTGTCCACCCCAGTCTCCCCTGTCTGTCTGCAGGGTACAGGGCACGTCGATCCACTCCAGTCCACTGGTTCTGGGACTTTGAACGGGGAGCCCCCAGCCGCAGGCTGGACACCAGGAGCCTTAACTTTCTCAACTGGCTGTCAGGCCACAACGGCCCAGAATCGAACAGGATTGCTGAGGTGGGGTTGCTTTGGGCTTGCACACAGTTGGTGGTTGATGTTGGAGTTCTTGGCTGCTCATGGGAGGGTTGGGAGCCTGGTCAGCCCCTGGCTGACCTTGCTCGTGTTGCCTGCAGATCATCAGCGAAGACGTGTGGGACGATCCCCTGAAGTACTACCTCAGGGAGGAAGGTTCGTCCATGAGAGACAACTGACAGAAACACATGTGGTGATGGGGTCTGGAGGTAGGCCCCGTAGGGACAGCCGAATAGTAGCTGGGACACAGTACTTTCTTTCGCAAATGGGGATGCTCAGGCTCATGCAAACTGGCTGCAGAGCCAGAGCCTGAGTCAAGCATGCAGCAGGTGACTTGCTGAGACTGGGGGCTGGGGGGGACTCGGTGTGTCCGAGAGCGCAGTAAGTCCCCCTCCAGTCAGCTGTGGTGGCAGCGCGAGAGTCCTAGGTGATACGACTAGAGGCAGGGTGAATTAAGTGCCTGTGTCAGAATCATCTGTCCTTGGGTCCTGCCATTCCCCCGGCGTCCTTCCTCTCACTGAGTTTGAGAATGCCTGGGCCCTTCACTTCCGCCCCTTAACCTAGGATGGCCTGTCATTGAAAGGGCGTCCTGTCCAGGGCCCCAGTGCACCTGTGCGCTGACTTTGGGATCTTGTGTGAATTTCCACATCCAATACTCTGATCTCACCAGCACCACACCTGCTGAGCTTGAAGTTGCTTCAGGGAAAATCCGGACGTCTCTGGGAGGAGGTGGACAGGGAGCCCCAAGGGCAGGACATGGTGCCTAGTGACACCATCTCCGTCATTGCTGGACACGGGTCTTCGGCTCCTGAAACCCCTGTGTTCCCTGTTTGCGTCCGTGTCTACGTGCAAAGCATGTGTGTGTGTACACGCGTGTGCTTGTGTCACCTGTCTTTATGCGGGTGTGTGTGTGTGTGTCCGGCCCAGGGCGGACGCAGAGATGAAGGCGACGGGAGAGGAGGTGACGAGCGACCAGAAGAGGAGGCACGAGGCGTCCCCAGGCTGACGGAGGTTGGTCACCGACTCTCCGCATGACCGTATCCGGGATGGGAATGAGGAAAAGATGGCCAGTGATACCTGCGGACCGTGGCTCGAGAAATCCGCAATTAGACCAAATCCAAAACACGCTCGCCACTTCTAACTTGTGGTTGTGTGTGCTTGGACCAGGGAGAGGGAAGTGCATGGTCTGAGGATTCCGCGAGGGCAAATCAGGTGGGGCGGGGCTTTGAAACCGCTGCCTGAGGAGCCCTCAGTCCATGGGGACGTGGGCCGGCCTCTGGAAATGGTGGGCGAGGGTACGGCTGGACCCGGGGTGGAGAGGAGGCCAAGTTCCTGTAGAGAAGAGCAGAGACCCGAAGGAGAAAGAGGCACAGATTGCCTGCTGCACTGGGGACTTGTTCCACACACGGAAGAAGGAGACCCGGGAGGGCCCTGGGCCAGTGCTGCCCAGGATCGGCCCATCGGCCCGCACGCTGTCTCCACGAGGGTGGCACACACTGGCATGATGCGAAACACAACGCAAGATGTGCTAAGCTAGGCTGTCCGTGCAAAACCACAGGCACGCGAGGAGAGACAGGGTGTGAGCGTGGCAGACGTCCAGGCATTTCCAGCCTCCTCGGCAGGGCAGAAAGGCGAGGGAGGCGCAGGTGTGGGTGTACGTGTGCGTCCCTCTGCCGGAGTGTGCCTGTGAGGGAGGGAAGAGGGAGGAAGCAAGGACGGTGGGCTACTTGCATGTGCCAAGGGACCTCGGGAGAATGGCAGACAGGGAAGCCCCTGGGGGCGGTTGAGAGCCTGCTGGTGGATTTCAGGGCCCAGGGGCTAGGCATTAGCGGCCCTGCCAAAGACACCCCATGGGTCGTGCTCCAAGTCCTGACGTGAATTCCTTCCTTCCTCTGGGGTCTTGCCCCCGGCTCTGGGGGGCGGGGGGGGGCCAGAGGGGCTAAGGGGCGCGTCTGCCCCAGACGGAGGTTTCTGGCAGTGTCGCTGGAGCAGAATCTCTGATTCTGTCGTAGGGCATCTGCACCAGATGACACTCAGAGGCACCCTGCCTTCCAGGTGACCGTCTTGGATGTCCCCGGGCCCAAGCGGGGACTGGCTTCCTTGGCATGTGGGCTGTGTAGGCAAGCAGGGATGCCTGACTGTCGGGAATTCTAGCTGGGCCTAATGAGAGCAACTGAAAGAGAGTCTTGGCATTTAGCAAAGCAGTGAGGCCCGGGTGGTACAAGGCCTCTTGGTGCCTTTGAGGTAGCAAAGCTGCTTTCTGCCCAGGGAGGCATGAGCTGTGGGCCCAGACAGGGCCGGGTGCCCAGGGCAGCATCGGTTCAGGGACTGAGTGCGTCTGGGTAGTGTTAAAGAGAAGGGACGGCGTGTAGGGTTGCCGCCTTACCTTTACGGCCTCAGGTTCCGTGCCTTGTATCGGAAGAGTGCCTGTATCCACGTGCTCCTTCTTCACAAGATTGGATCAGACCCAGGCCTGTCACAGTCTCTTGGGGCCCTTGCAGGCCCGGGCGTCTCTTTGGCCTTTTCCTGCTACAGGGAGACAGGGAGACAGGTGCACTCAGCAAGCTACACAGGTGGGAAGCACAGGGGCCTCACTCGGAGTGTTGTGGGCCCTGACGGCTGGTGGGCTAGCAACAGGGCCACGCCATTGACAAGGAACGACCTAGATAGATGCACACGGAGAAAGCGGTTCTCCAAGTCAGCGGAGGCCAGCGCTCCTTGTTTTCTGGTTCCCTGAGGGAAGGCACAGACAATGGATCCGGCCAACGTGACTGGTACTGTGAAGCTGTCCAAGGTGATGGGAGAAGGCAGAACACAGGCGCCTGTCACTCAGCTGGCCACAGCGAGCAAATCCTGAGTCCTGCCCTTGCCCAAACCCCCGACAAATACTCCTGAGCGCACATCTCGGTTCCTGCACCGAACCAGGCCAGGTCCTGCACTTCTTCAAGCCCCCGACCGACACTCCTGGGCCAGCATCGGACTCTCAGGCTTGTTCCTGGCCTTAGTCAAGCCCCCGGAACGCATTCCTGAGCCCACAACGCGCTCTGTACCCCTGAACTACGGTGTGTCCTCCCCTTGTTCAAGCCCCCAGGAAACACTACTGAGCCCGCATCTCACTCGCTGCATTGAACCTGGCTGGCTCCTTGTCTTGTTCAAGCCCCCGACAGATACTCCGGAACCCACATCTCGGTCCCTGCACTGATCCCGGCTGGGTGCTGCCCTTGTTCCCGACCCCGACAAATACTCCTGAGCCCACATCTCGGGCCCTGCACTGAATCGGGTGGGCCCTGCCCATCTTCCAGCCCCGACAAACTCTCCTGAGCCCACATCCCGGTCCCTGCACTGAAGCAGGCTGGGTGCTTCCCATGTTCAAGCCCCGACAAGCACTCCTGAGCCCACATCTCGGGCCCTGCACCGACCCAGTCTGGGTCCTGCCCTTGTTCAAGCCGCTGAACAAATACCCCTGAGCCGGCTTCTCTGTCCCTGCCGTGAACCAGGCCAGGAGCTGCACGTGTTGAAGCCACTGACCAACACTTCTGGGCCTGCATCTGATTCTCAGGCTGGTTCCTGGCCTGAGGTCAGCCCCCAGCAAACAGTATTGAGCCCACAGCTGGCTCCCTGCTCCTGAACTCAACTAAGGTGTGTCCTCCCCTTGTTCAACCACCCCCCACCCCCACCCCCCAGGAAACACCACTGTGCCTGCATCTCACTCGCTGCATTGAACCAGGCTGGGTCCTGCGCTTGTTCAAACCCCCGACAAATCCTCCTGAGCCCACCCCTCGGTCCCTGCACTGAACCAGGCTGGATCCTCCCTTTGTTCAAGCCCCTGACAAACACACCTGACACCACCTCTCGGTCCCGTCATCGAGCCAGGCTGGGTCCTGCCCATGATCAAGCAGCCGATAAACACTCCTTGGAGCACATCTCGGTCCCTGCACTGATCCAGGCTGGATCCTGCCCTTGTTCATCCCGACAGACACTCCCGAGGCCACAGCACAGTCCCTGCCATGACCCAGGCTGGGTCCTGCCTTTGTTCAAGCCCCCGACAAACACTCTTGAGCCTACATCTCGGTCCATGCAACTGAATCGGGTCGGCCCTGCCCATGCCCAAGCTCTTTGTAGAACGCATATATCGTGTGTCAGGACTATAGGATGGCTGGTTTAGCTTGATCCTCTTGCTGCTCCAGGCCCCACAGGCTTGGGCCACAGGGCAGGCTGGGATGTGTTCTCACATGGAGAACAGAACCACTTTGAAAGGGCCTCCATAGGGTCGATGGCAGCCGTGCATGTCTCCGACACCGGTGAGTCGTGGGACTTAACGGGGAGCTGTCCTTAGCGTCTCCCTGGCCGGCATTCGCACAAGGTTCAGGGGGGGTCCCTCATGCCAGCAGAGCGGGCCTCGTTTCTCCCTCTGCGCACAGTGTGGCCACGGCACCTCAGGCTTGTGCAGCTTTCACGTCGGCCCAGCGAGGGAGGGAGGGTCGCCCGTCCCCTTCTGCGCTTCAGCAGTGACCGCCCACTGTTGGCTTTCAAGGTCGAGAAAGCACTCTCCGAACGTGTGGACTAAAACCCTCTGAACTCCCACCGGTGAAACTCACTCAGGACGAGAAGGGCTTGCCTTCACGCCAAGGATAAGCGTCTCTTCTGAGCGCTGGTGTCCACAGAGTTGCAGACGGCAACAGCACTACTTAGAGAGACGGAGACACACAGACACCAGCGCCTGCTACACACGCGGAAGGACTGCCCAACACAGTGCTATGCCAGAAGCAAAGATACAGAGACACAGAGCGAGCGCTGTACACTAAGGCGCTGGTGTTCCCGAACAGTGGAGATCCACTGTAGCGCTGTAGGTGGGGTTCTTCCCTACTCCCCTAGCATCCGGACAGCAGCAGGCTCTCTGTCCCTTGAAGAAAAGTATCCAGCCCCTTGGCACCCCTGCGTATCCCTTGGATACTCAGGGAGAGCTCTCAGTTATTGCCAGTCCCAGGGGACACAGGAGTGTGCGGTTCGGACTGCGGAGCAGGAACCCGTGCTTGGAATTTCCAGAGCCAGGTCAATGACAGCGCCTGGGGCTAGCCCGGCCACATGCAAAACCCTGTCCCTCCCTGGAGCAGAATCTGGCCACGTGGGGGCGCTGGAGCAGCACAGGAACCCCGGAAGATGCCCTCCGGTCTGGGGGCGTGTCCATAAGAGTGCCGCCCACTACCCTGTCGGCCATTGGTCTAGATTTGGGCCAGCAGTCTGTGCATGGCTCACAGCCTAGGCCCCCGCCTGTTCGCCGGATCTCCTAGGGCCCGTTCACCCCGTCCTGCGTTTCTGGCACCCCTTTCTTCGGCCTCACGCCAACACCCCCACACACCAGCCCCCGCCTTCTGACAATCCCCCTCACTCCCCGCCCCCAAAAGAGCTAGTCGGTCCCACAGGTTTACTGCAGCCTGGGCCGCCATTACGCCCCACTTGCTGTGCTCTTATGTCGCGTCCCTTCGCCTCTGCCCCAGCTCGGGGTCACCGCCAAGGCCAAGAGGAACGTGAGAGGCGGTCAGAGGAAGGCGGGAGCGTCCCGGGACCCCGCACCTTCCAAGCTGTGAGCCCAGGTACTCAGGGGGCAGGGCCCCGCCCCCACCCCCCCTCCCCCACCCCGCAGCCTGCCGTCGTGATGCAGTGCGCAGCTGGGACCTTGTCACCAGCAGTTGTCACGCCAGGCCAAGAGGCCACCCTCTTCAGGGTGGAGGCGGTGGAGGAGGGCGAGGCCCTGGTGGACGGAGACGTGGCGGGGATCGGGCGGGAGTTCCAGCTGCTTGCGGAAGACATCGTGGAGGAGGTGGAGGTTGTGGCGGATGAGGAGCAGGAACAGCGGCCCTCCCAGGAGCTAGAGGAGAAGACGGTGGAGGAGCAGGGCCAGGAAAGGCCCGGAGGCCCTTGTGAGCGCCAGGAGCTGGATGCCCTGCAGGCACTGGCCGCCCTGCAGGTAGAACTGAGCTCTGAGCGTGAGCAAAACCGCAGGGCTTACGTTCAGTTCATGCGCAAGAACCATCAGAGGAGGAAGCGTCACTTGGCTCGGAGGAGCGCCATCATCCAGGGCATCCCTGGCTTCTGGGCCAAAGCTGTATCCTTTGCGCTGCTCCTTGGGGTCCGCTGCTCAGGAGGACGAGGAAGGGGAGAAGGGGCAGGAGCAGGCGGAGGGGGTGGAGGCGAGGGCACAGGAAGGGCGCCGGAGGCCACTGAAGGAAATGCGGTCCTGGGCAATTGGCAGGCTCCAAAGGCACAGCCGAGTAGGGCCTGGGCAGGGCCACAGGTGGACGTGTCGCAGCCATGCCTTTGAGTGTCTCCTTCAGGCCTGCATCTGAGGAGGCGCAGCCCCTGAGGCCTCTAAGTCAACATTGACCAGAGACGGTACACAAGAGCAGCGTTCGCAGACAGTTATTGGTGTAAATGTGGGTGATCCCGGCGCATTGCTGGGGCATGTGAGTCATTCACACACACACGCACACACGCACACGCACACACACACACACACACACACACACACACGTACACATAAACACACACACACATACCCAAGAAGCCCTTTACTTTCAGACACGGTTTGTCACAAGGACTGCAAGTCTGACCGTATAAGCAGTGACATGCCGCTACCCAGCATACACAGGTCTGGAGGAGCAGAGTAGCGGTCAGAAACAGCCCCTGCTTGGGGAATGCAGATGCACACCATCCCAAGGGGCCCAGAGCCATGAGCGTGTCTGATGGTATGGCAGGTCCTGAGGATATCAGCAGTGGCCGGGCAAGAGGCAGTGCCCGCCAAGCTCCTTGCAGATGCGTGTTCCAGTATCCTTGTTCCACCCCAGACTAGGGCTGATGCTCCTGGCTCTTCTTGGCCGGCATGTGGCCTGAATGGCTCCTTGACCTAAAGCAGATTATGAGCCACCCTCAAGTCTCCGTCCTGATCAGCGACCAAGATCAAGACTTTCTCGGCTACATGATGGACTTGAAGGTCAGTGAGGGAGACTGAGGAAGGGTGGGTATGGGACCTGGCGGGGAGTGGGAGGAACGTGTTAGCCATGTTCCTGTGCTGTGAGACTTTGGAGAGGCATCGGGGAAGCTGATCATGCCTGCCTTGGAGGCAAGCTGAGGCCCCTAGAAGCTTGCACCTTTTCCCTCCTCGCTATCCTGGCAGGTGCAGGTGCGGAGCCATTCGCCGTCTCGCTGCAAGCTGGTCTTTTCCTTTCGGGACAACCCCTACTTCTTGAACTCGGTGATCATTAAGGAGTATTACCTTGACATCACTGGTAAAAGGTGGCTCCCGGGGTGATGAGTGTGGGTGTGCAAGCGTGTGGATGATGCACCTGCGGTGTCCACCCCAGTCTCCCCTGTCTGTCTGCAGGGTACAGGGCACGTCGATCCACTCCAGTCCACTGGTTCTGGGACTTTGAACGGGGAGCCCCCAGCCGCAGGCTGGACACCAGGAGCCTTAACTTTCTCAACTGGCTGTCAGGCCACAACGGCCCAGAATCGAACAGGATTGCTGAGGTGGGGTTGCTTTGGGCTTGCACACAGTTGGTGGTTGATGTTGGAGTTCTTGGCTGCTCATGGGAGGGTTGGGAGCCTGGTCAGCCCCTGGCTGACCTTGCTCGTGTTGCCTGCAGATCATCAGCGAAGACGTGTGGGACGATCCCCTGAAGTACTACCTCAGGGAGGAAGGTTCGTCCATGAGAGACAACTGACAGAAACACATGTGGTGATGGGGTCTGGAGGTAGGCCCCGTAGGGACAGCCGAATAGTAGCTGGGACACAGTACTTTCTTTCGCAAGTGGGGATGCTCAGGCTCATGCAAACTGGCTGCAGAGCCAGAGCCTGAGTCAAGCATGTAGCAGGTGACTTGCTGAGACTGGGGGCTGGGGGGGACTCGGTGTGTCCGAGAGCGCAGTAAGTCCCCCTCCAGTCAGCTGTGGTGGCAGCGCGAGAGTCCTAGGTGATACGACTAGAGGCAGGGTGAATTAAGTGCCTGTGTCAGAATCATCTGTCCTTGGGTCCTGCCATTCCCCCGGCGTCCTTCCTCTCACTGAGTTTGAGAATGCCTGGGCCCTTCACTTCCGCCCCTTAACCTAGGATGGCCTGTCATTGAAAGGGCGTCCTGTCCAGGGCCCCAGTGCACCTGTGCGCTGACTTTGGGATCTTGTGTGAATTTCCACATCCAATACTCTGATCTCACCAGCACCACACCTGCTGAGCTTGAAGTTGCTTCAGGGAAAATCCGGACGTCTCTGGGAGGAGGTGGACAGGGAGCCCCAAGGGCAGGACATGGTGCCTAGTGACACCATCTCCGTCATTGCTGGACACGGGTCTTCGGCTCCTGAAACCCCTGTGTTCCCTGTTTGCGTCCGTGTCCACGTGCAAAGCATGTGTGTGTGTACACGCGTGTGCTTGTGTCACCTGTCTTTATGCGGGTGTGTGTGTGTGTGTCCGGCCCAGGGCGGACGCAGAGATGAAGGCGACGGGAGAGGAGGTGACGAGCGACCAGAAGAGGAGGCACGAGGCGTCCCCAGGCTGACGGAGGTTGGTCACCGACTCTCCGCATGACCGTATCCGGGATGGGAATGAGGAAAAGATGGCCAGTGATACCTGCGGACCGTGGCTCGAGAAATCCGCAATTAGACCAAATCCAAAACACGCTCGCCACTTCTAACTTGTGGTTGTGTGTGCTTGGACCAGGGAGAGGGAAGTGCATGGTCTGAGGATTCCGCGAGGGCAAATCAGGTGGGGCGGGGCTTTGAAACCGCTGCCTGAGGAGCCCTCAGTCCATGGGGACGTGGGCCGGCCTCTGGAAATGGTGGGCGAGGGTACGGCTGGACCCGGGGTGGAGAGGAGGCCAAGTTCCTGTAGAGAAGAGCAGAGACCCGAAGGAGAAAGAGGCACAGATTGCCTGCTGCACTGGGGACTTGTTCCACACACGGAAGAAGGAGACCCGGGAGGGCCCTGGGCCAGTGCTGCCCAGGATCGGCCCATCGGCCCGCACGCTGTCTCCACGAGGGTGGCACACACTGGCATGATGCGAAACACAACGCAAGATGTGCTAAGCTAGGCTGTCCATGCAAAACCACAGGCACGCGAGGAGAGACAGGGTGTGAGCGTGGCAGACGTCCAGGCATTTCCAGCCTCCTCGGCAGGGCAGAAAGGCGAGGGAGGCGCAGGTGTGGGTGTACGTGTGCGTCCCTCTGCCGGAGTGTGCCTGTGAGGGAGGGAAGAGGGAGGAAGCAAGGACGGTGGGCTACTTGCATGTGCCAAGGGACCTCGGGAGAATGGCAGACAGGGAAGCCCCTGGGGGCGGTTGAGAGCCTGCTGGTGGATTTCAGGGCCCAGGGGCTAGGCATTAGCGGCCCTGCCAAAGACACCCCATGGGTCGTGCTCCAAGTCCTGACGTGAATTCCTTCCTTCCTCTGGGGTCTTGCCCCCGGCTCTGGGGGGCGGGGGGGGGCCAGAGGGGCTAAGGGGCGCGTCTGCCCCAGACGGAGGTTTCTGGCAGTGTCGCTGGAGCAGAATCTCTGATTCTGTCGTAGGGCATCTGCACCAGATGACACTCAGAGGCACCCTGCCTTCCAGGTGACCGTCTTGGATGTCCCCGGGCCCAAGCGGGGACTGGCTTCCTTGGCATGTGGGCTGTGTAGGCAAGCAGGGATGCCTGACTGTCAGGAATTCTAGCTGGGCCTAATGAGAGCAACTGAAAGAGAGTCTTGGCATTTAGCAAAGCAGTGAGGCCCGGGTGGTACAAGGCCTCTTGGTGCCTTTGAGGTAGCAAAGCTGCTTTCTGCCCAGGGAGGCATGAGCTGTGTGCCCAGACAGGGCCGGGTGCCCAGGGCAGCATCGGTTCAGGGACTGAGTGCGTCTGGGTAGTGTTAAAGAGAAGGGACGGCGTGTAGGGTTGCCGCCTTACCTTTACGGCCTCAGGTTCCGTGCCTTGTATCGGAAGAGTGCCTGTATCCACGTGCTCCTTCTTCACAAGATTGGATCAGACCCAGGCCTGTCACAGTCTCTTGGGGCCCTTGCAGGCCCGGGCGTCTCTTTGGCCTTTTCCTGCTACAGGGAGACAGGGAGACAGGTGCACTCAGCAAGCTACACAGGTGGGAAGCACAGGGGCCTCACTCGGAGTGTTGTGGGCCCTGACGGCTGGTGGGCTAGCAACAGGGCCACGCCATTGACAAGGAACGACCTAGATAGATGCACACGGAGAAAGCGGTTCTCCAAGTCAGCGGAGGCCAGCGCTCCTTGTTTTCTGGTTCCCTGAGGGAAGGCACAGACAATGGATCCGGCCAACGTGACTGGTACTGTGAAGCTGTCCAAGGTGATGGGAGAAGGCAGAACACAGGCGCCTGTCACTCAGCTGGCCACAGCGAGCAAATCCTGAGTCCTGCCCTTGCCCAAACCCCCGACAAATACTCCTGAGCGCACATCTCGGTTCCTGCACCGAACCAGGCCAGGTCCTGCACTTCTTCAAGCCCCCGACCGACACTCCTGGGCCAGCATCGGACTCTCAGGCTTGTTCCTGGCCTTAGTCAAGCCCCCGGAACACATTCCTGAGCCCACAACGCGCTCTGTACCCCTGAACTACGGTGTGTCCTCCCCTTGTTCAAGCCCCCAGGAAACACTACTGAGCCCGCATCTCACTCGCTGCATTGAACCTGGCTGGCTCCTTGTCTTGTTCAAGCCCCCGACAGATACTCCGGAACCCACATCTCGGTCCCTGCACTGATCCCGGCTGGGTGCTGCCCTTGTTCCCGACCCCGACAAATACTCCTGAGCCCACATCTCGGGCCCTGCACTGAATCGGGTGGGCCCTGCCCATCTTCCAGCCCCGACAAACTCTCCTGAGCCCACATCCCGGTCCCTGCACTGAAGCAGGCTGGGTGCTTCCCATGTTCAAGCCCCGACAAGCACTCCTGAGCCCACATCTCGGGCCCTGCACCGACCCAGTCTGGGTCCTGCCCTTGTTCAAGCCGCTGAACAAATACCCCTGAGCCGGCTTCTCTGTCCCTGCCGTGAACCAGGCCAGGAGCTGCACGTGTTGAAGCCACTGACCAACACTTCTGGGCCTGCATCTGATTCTCAGGCTGGTTCCTGGCCTGAGGTCAGCCCCCAGCAAACAGTATTGAGCCCACAGCTGGCTCCCTGCTCCTGAACTCAACTAAGGTGTGTCCTCCCCTTGTTCAACCACCCCCCACCCCCACCCCCCAGGAAACACCACTGTGCCTGCATCTCACTCGCTGCATTGAACCAGGCTGGGTCCTGCGCTTGTTCAAACCCCCGACAAATCCTCCTGAGCCCACCCCTCGGTCCCTGCACTGAACCAGGCTGGATCCTCCCTTTGTTCAAGCCCCTGACAAACACACCTGACACCACCTCTCGGTCCCGTCATCGAGCCAGGCTGGGTCCTGCCCATGATCAAGCAGCCGATAAACACTCCTTGGAGCACATCTCGGTCCCTGCACTGATCCAGGCTGGATCCTGCCCTTGTTCATCCCGACAGACACTCCCGAGGCCACAGCACAGTCCCTGCCATGACCCAGGCTGGGTCCTGCCTTTGTTCAAGCCCCCGACAAACACTCTTGAGCCTACATCTCGGTCCATGCAACTGAATCGGGTCGGCCCTGCCCATGCCCAAGCTCTTTGTAGAACGCATATATCGTGTGTCAGGACTATAGGATGGCTGGTTTAGCTTGATCCTCTTGCTGCTCCAGGCCCCACAGGCTTGGGCCACAGGGCAGGCTGGGATGTGTTCTCACATGGAGAACAGAACCACTTTGAAAGGGCCTCCATAGGGTCGATGGCAGCCGTGCATGTCTCCGACACCGGTGAGTCGTGGGACTTAACGGGGAGCTGTCCTTAGCGTCTCCCTGGCCGGCATTCGCACAAGGTTCAGGGGGGGTCCCTCATGCCAGCAGAGCGGGCCTCGTTTCTCCCTCTGCGCACAGTGTGGCCACGGCACCTCAGGCTTGTGCAGCTTTCACGTCGGCCCAGCGAGGGAGGGAGGGTCGCCCGTCCCCTTCTGCGCTTCAGCAGTGACCGCCCACTGTTGGCTTTCAAGGTCGAGAAAGCACTCTCCGAACGTGTGGACTAAAACCCTCTGAACTCCCACCGGTGAAACTCACTCAGGACGAGAAGGGCTTGCCTTCACGCCAAGGATAAGCGTCTCTTCTGAGCGCTGGTGTCCACAGAGTTGCAGACGGCAACAGCACTACTTAGAGAGACGGAGACACACAGACACCAGCGCCTGCTACACACGCGGAAGGACTGCCCAACACAGTGCTATGCCAGAAGCAAAGATACAGAGACACAGAGCGAGCGCTGTACACTAAGGCGCTGGTGTTCCCGAACAGTGGAGATCCACTGTAGCGCTGTAGGTGGGGTTCTTCCCTACTCCCCTAGCATCCGGACAGCAGCAGGCTCTCTGTCCCTTGAAGAAAAGTATCCAGCCCCTTGGCACCCCTGCGTATCCCTTGGATACTCAGGGAGAGCTCTCAGTTATTGCCAGTCCCAGGGGACACAGGAGTGTGCGGTTCGGACTGCGGAGCAGGAACCCGTGCTTGGAATTTCCAGAGCCAGGTCAATGACAGCGCCTGGGGCTAGCCCGGCCACATGCAAAACCCTGTCCCTCCCTGGAGCAGAATCTGGCCACGTGGGGGCGCTGGAGCAGCACAGGAACCCCGGAAGATGCCCTCCGGTCTGGGGGCGTGTCCATAAGAGTGCCGCCCACTACCCTGTCGGCCATTGGTCTAGATTTGGGCCAGCAGTCTGTGCATGGCTCACAGCCTAGGCCCCCGCCTGTTCGCCGGATCTCCTAGGGCCCGTTCACCCCGTCCTGCGTTTCTGGCACCCCTTTCTTCGGCCTCACGCCAACACCCCCACACACCAGCCCCCGCCTTCTGACAATCCCCCTCACTCCCCGCCCCCAAAAGAGCTAGTCGGTCCCACAGGTTTACTGCAGCCTGGGCCGCCATTACGCCCCACTTGCTGTGCTCTTATGTCGCGTCCCTTCGCCTCTGCCCCAGCTCGGGGTCACCGCCAAGGCCAAGAGGAACGTGAGAGGCGGTCAGAGGAAGGCGGGAGCGTCCCGGGACCCCGCACCTTCCAAGCTGTGAGCCCAGGTACTCAGGGGGCAGGGCCCCGCCCCCACCCCCCCTCCCCCACCCCGCAGCCTGCCGTCGTGATGCAGTGCGCAGCTGGGACCTTGTCACCAGCAGTTGTCACGCCAGGCCAAGAGGCCACCCTCTTCAGGGTGGAGGCGGTGGAGGAGGGCGAGGCCCTGGTGGACGGAGACGTGGCGGGGATCGGGCGGGAGTTCCAGCTGCTTGCGGAAGACATCGTGGAGGAGGTGGAGGTTGTGGCGGATGAGGAGCAGGAACAGCGGCCCTCCCAGGAGCTAGAGGAGAAGACGGTGGAGGAGCAGGGCCAGGAAAGGCCCGGAGGCCCTTGTGAGCGCCAGGAGCTGGATGCCCTGCAGGCACTGGCCGCCCTGCAGGTAGAACTGAGCTCTGAGCGTGAGCAAAACCGCAGGGCTTACGTTCAGTTCATGCGCAAGAACCATCAGAGGAGGAAGCGTCACTTGGCTCGGAGGAGCGCCATCATCCAGGGCATCCCTGGCTTCTGGGCCAAAGCTGTATCCTTTGCGCTGCTCCTTGGGGTCCGCTGCTCAGGAGGACGAGGAAGGGGAGAAGGGGCAGGAGCAGGCGGAGGGGGTGGAGGCGAGGGCACAGGAAGGGCGCCGGAGGCCACTGAAGGAAATGCGGTCCTGGGCAATTGGCAGGCTCCAAAGGCACAGCCGAGTAGGGCCTGGGCAGGGCCACAGGTGGACGTGTCGCAGCCATGCCTTTGAGTGTCTCCTTCAGGCCTGCATCTGAGGAGGCGCAGCCCCTGAGGCCTCTAAGTCAACATTGACCAGAGACGGTACACAAGAGCAGCGTTCGCAGACAGTTATTGGTGTAAATGTGGGTGATCCCGGCACATTGCTGGGGCATGTGAGTCATTCACACACACACGCACACACGCACACGCACACACACACACACACACACACACACACACACACGTACACATAAACACACACACACATACCCAAGAAGCCCTTTACTTTCAGACACGGTTTGTCACAAGGACTGCAAGTCTGACCGTATAAGCAGTGACATGCCGCTACCCAGCATACACAGGTCTGGAGGAGCAGAGTAGCGGTCAGAAACAGCCCCTGCTTGGGGAATGCAGATGCACACCATCCCAAGGGGCCCAGAGCCATGAGCGTGTCTGATGGTATGGCAGGTCCTGAGGATATCAGCAGTGGCCGGGCAAGAGGCAGTGCCCGCCAAGCTCCTTGCAGATGCGTGTTCCAGTATCCTTGTTCCACCCCAGACTAGGGCTGATGCTCCTGGCTCTTCTTGGCCGGCATGTGGCCTGAATGGCTCCTTGACCTAAAGCAGATTATGAGCCACCCTCAAGTCTCCGTCCTGATCAGCGACCAAGATCAAGACTTTCTCGGCTACATGATGGACTTGAAGGTCAGTGAGGGAGACTGAGGAAGGGTGGGTATGGGACCTGGCGGGGAGTGGGAGGAACGTGTTAGCCATGTTCCTGTGCTGTGAGACTTTGGAGAGGCATCGGGGAAGCTGATCATGCCTGCCTTGGAGGCAAGCTGAGGCCCCTAGAAGCTTGCACCTTTTCCCTCCTCGCTATCCTGGCAGGTGCAGGTGCGGAGCCATTCGCCGTCTCGCTGCAAGCTGGTCTTTTCCTTTCGGGACAACCCCTACTTCTTGAACTCGGTGATCATTAAGGAGTATTACCTTGACATCACTGGCAAAAGGTGGCTCCCGGGGTGATGAGTGTGGGTGTGCAAGCGTGTGGATGATGCACCTGCGGTGTCCACCCCAGTCTCCCCTGTCTGTCTGCAGGGTACAGGGCACGTCGATCCACTCCAGTCCACTGGTTCTGGGACTTTGAACGGGGAGCCCCCAGCCGCAGGCTGGACACCAGGAGCCTTAACTTTCTCAACTGGCTGTCAGGCCACAACGGCCCAGAATCGAACAGGATTGCTGAGGTGGGGTTGCTTTGGGCTTGCACACAGTTGGTGGTTGATGTTGGAGTTCTTGGCTGCTCATGGGAGGGTTGGGAGCCTGGTCAGCCCCTGGCTGACCTTGCTCGTGTTGCCTGCAGATCATCAGCGAAGACGTGTGGGACGATCCCCTGAAGTACTACCTCAGGGAGGAAGGTTCGTCCATGAGAGACAACTGACAGAAACACATGTGGTGATGGGGTCTGGAGGTAGGCCCCGTAGGGACAGCCGAATAGTAGCTGGGACACAGTACTTTCTTTCGCAAATGGGGATGCTCAGGCTCATGCAAACTGGCTGCAGAGCCAGAGCCTGAGTCAAGCATGCAGCAGGTGACTTGCTGAGACTGGGGGCTGGGGGGGACTCGGTGTGTCCGAGAGCGCAGTAAGTCCCCCTCCAGTCAGCTGTGGTGGCAGCGCGAGAGTCCTAGGTGATACGACTAGAGGCAGGGTGAATTAAGTGCCTGTGTCAGAATCATCTGTCCTTGGGTCCTGCCATTCCCCCGGCGTCCTTCCTCTCACTGAGTTTGAGAATGCCTGGGCCCTTCACTTCCGCCCCTTAACCTAGGATGGCCTGTCATTGAAAGGGCGTCCTGTCCAGGGCCCCAGTGCACCTGTGCGCTGACTTTGGGATCTTGTGTGAATTTCCACATCCAATACTCTGATCTCACCAGCACCACACCTGCTGAGCTTGAAGTTGCTTCAGGGAAAATCCGGACGTCTCTGGGAGGAGGTGGACAGGGAGCCCCAAGGGCAGGACATGGTGCCTAGTGACACCATCTCCGTCATTGCTGGACACGGGTCTTCGGCTCCTGAAACCCCTGTGTTCCCTGTTTGCGTCCGTGTCTACGTGCAAAGCATGTGTGTGTGTACACGCGTGTGCTTGTGTCACCTGTCTTTATGCGGGTGTGTGTGTGTGTGTCCGGCCCAGGGCGGACGCAGAGATGAAGGCGACGGGAGAGGAGGTGACGAGCGACCAGAAGAGGAGGCACGAGGCGTCCCCAGGCTGACGGAGGTTGGTCACCGACTCTCCGCATGACCGTATCCGGGATGGGAATGAGGAAAAGATGGCCAGTGATACCTGCGGACCGTGGCTCGAGAAATCCGCAATTAGACCAAATCCAAAACACGCTCGCCACTTCTAACTTGTGGTTGTGTGTGCTTGGACCAGGGAGAGGGAAGTGCATGGTCTGAGGATTCCGCGAGGGCAAATCAGGTGGGGCGGGGCTTTGAAACCGCTGCCTGAGGAGCCCTCAGTCCATGGGGACGTGGGCCGGCCTCTGGAAATGGTGGGCGAGGGTACGGCTGGACCCGGGGTGGAGAGGAGGCCAAGTTCCTGTAGAGAAGAGCAGAGACCCGAAGGAGAAAGAGGCACAGATTGCCTGCTGCACTGGGGACTTGTTCCACACACGGAAGAAGGAGACCCGGGAGGGCCCTGGGCCAGTGCTGCCCAGGATCGGCCCATCGGCCCGCACGCTGTCTCCACGAGGGTGGCACACACTGGCATGATGCGAAACACAACGCAAGATGTGCTAAGCTAGGCTGTCCGTGCAAAACCACAGGCACGCGAGGAGAGACAGGGTGTGAGCGTGGCAGACGTCCAGGCATTTCCAGCCTCCTCGGCAGGGCAGAAAGGCGAGGGAGGCGCAGGTGTGGGTGTACGTGTGCGTCCCTCTGCCGGAGTGTGCCTGTGAGGGAGGGAAGAGGGAGGAAGCAAGGACGGTGGGCTACTTGCATGTGCCAAGGGACCTCGGGAGAATGGCAGACAGGGAAGCCCCTGGGGGCGGTTGAGAGCCTGCTGGTGGATTTCAGGGCCCAGGGGCTAGGCATTAGCGGCCCTGCCAAAGACACCCCATGGGTCGTGCTCCAAGTCCTGACGTGAATTCCTTCCTTCCTCTGGGGTCTTGCCCCCGGCTCTGGGGGGCGGGGGGGGGCCAGAGGGGCTAAGGGGCGCGTCTGCCCCAGACGGAGGTTTCTGGCAGTGTCGCTGGAGCAGAATCTCTGATTCTGTCGTAGGGCATCTGCACCAGATGACACTCAGAGGCACCCTGCCTTCCAGGTGACCGTCTTGGATGTCCCCGGGCCCAAGCGGGGACTGGCTTCCTTGGCATGTGGGCTGTGTAGGCAAGCAGGGATGCCTGACTGTCGGGAATTCTAGCTGGGCCTAATGAGAGCAACTGAAAGAGAGTCTTGGCATTTAGCAAAGCAGTGAGGCCCGGGTGGTACAAGGCCTCTTGGTGCCTTTGAGGTAGCAAAGCTGCTTTCTGCCCAGGGAGGCATGAGCTGTGGGCCCAGACAGGGCCGGGTGCCCAGGGCAGCATCGGTTCAGGGACTGAGTGCGTCTGGGTAGTGTTAAAGAGAAGGGACGGCGTGTAGGGTTGCCGCCTTACCTTTACGGCCTCAGGTTCCGTGCCTTGTATCGGAAGAGTGCCTGTATCCACGTGCTCCTTCTTCACAAGATTGGATCAGACCCAGGCCTGTCACAGTCTCTTGGGGCCCTTGCAGGCCCGGGCGTCTCTTTGGCCTTTTCCTGCTACAGGGAGACAGGGAGACAGGTGCACTCAGCAAGCTACACAGGTGGGAAGCACAGGGGCCTCACTCGGAGTGTTGTGGGCCCTGACGGCTGGTGGGCTAGCAACAGGGCCACGCCATTGACAAGGAACGACCTAGATAGATGCACACGGAGAAAGCGGTTCTCCAAGTCAGCGGAGGCCAGCGCTCCTTGTTTTCTGGTTCCCTGAGGGAAGGCACAGACAATGGATCCGGCCAACGTGACTGGTACTGTGAAGCTGTCCAAGGTGATGGGAGAAGGCAGAACACAGGCGCCTGTCACTCAGCTGGCCACAGCGAGCAAATCCTGAGTCCTGCCCTTGCCCAAACCCCCGACAAATACTCCTGAGCGCACATCTCGGTTCCTGCACCGAACCAGGCCAGGTCCTGCACTTCTTCAAGCCCCCGACCGACACTCCTGGGCCAGCATCGGACTCTCAGGCTTGTTCCTGGCCTTAGTCAAGCCCCCGGAACGCATTCCTGAGCCCACAACGCGCTCTGTACCCCTGAACTACGGTGTGTCCTCCCCTTGTTCAAGCCCCCAGGAAACACTACTGAGCCCGCATCTCACTCGCTGCATTGAACCTGGCTGGCTCCTTGTCTTGTTCAAGCCCCCGACAGATACTCCGGAACCCACATCTCGGTCCCTGCACTGATCCCGGCTGGGTGCTGCCCTTGTTCCCGACCCCGACAAATACTCCTGAGCCCACATCTCGGGCCCTGCACTGAATCGGGTGGGCCCTGCCCATCTTCCAGCCCCGACAAACTCTCCTGAGCCCACATCCCGGTCCCTGCACTGAAGCAGGCTGGGTGCTTCCCATGTTCAAGCCCCGACAAGCACTCCTGAGCCCACATCTCGGGCCCTGCACCGACCCAGTCTGGGTCCTGCCCTTGTTCAAGCCGCTGAACAAATACCCCTGAGCCGGCTTCTCTGTCCCTGCCGTGAACCAGGCCAGGAGCTGCACGTGTTGAAGCCACTGACCAACACTTCTGGGCCTGCATCTGATTCTCAGGCTGGTTCCTGGCCTGAGGTCAGCCCCCAGCAAACAGTATTGAGCCCACAGCTGGCTCCCTGCTCCTGAACTCAACTAAGGTGTGTCCTCCCCTTGTTCAACCACCCCCCACCCCCACCCCCCAGGAAACACCACTGTGCCTGCATCTCACTCGCTGCATTGAACCAGGCTGGGTCCTGCGCTTGTTCAAACCCCCGACAAATCCTCCTGAGCCCACCCCTCGGTCCCTGCACTGAACCAGGCTGGATCCTCCCTTTGTTCAAGCCCCTGACAAACACACCTGACACCACCTCTCGGTCCCGTCATCGAGCCAGGCTGGGTCCTGCCCATGATCAAGCAGCCGATAAACACTCCTTGGAGCACATCTCGGTCCCTGCACTGATCCAGGCTGGATCCTGCCCTTGTTCATCCCGACAGACACTCCCGAGGCCACAGCACAGTCCCTGCCATGACCCAGGCTGGGTCCTGCCTTTGTTCAAGCCCCCGACAAACACTCTTGAGCCTACATCTCGGTCCATGCAACTGAATCGGGTCGGCCCTGCCCATGCCCAAGCTCTTTGTAGAACGCATATATCGTGTGTCAGGACTATAGGATGGCTGGTTTAGCTTGATCCTCTTGCTGCTCCAGGCCCCACAGGCTTGGGCCACAGGGCAGGCTGGGATGTGTTCTCACATGGAGAACAGAACCACTTTGAAAGGGCCTCCATAGGGTCGATGGCAGCCGTGCATGTCTCCGACACCGGTGAGTCGTGGGACTTAACGGGGAGCTGTCCTTAGCGTCTCCCTGGCCGGCATTCGCACAAGGTTCAGGGGGGGTCCCTCATGCCAGCAGAGCGGGCCTCGTTTCTCCCTCTGCGCACAGTGTGGCCACGGCACCTCAGGCTTGTGCAGCTTTCACGTCGGCCCAGCGAGGGAGGGAGGGTCGCCCGTCCCCTTCTGCGCTTCAGCAGTGACCGCCCACTGTTGGCTTTCAAGGTCGAGAAAGCACTCTCCGAACGTGTGGACTAAAACCCTCTGAACTCCCACCGGTGAAACTCACTCAGGACGAGAAGGGCTTGCCTTCACGCCAAGGATAAGCGTCTCTTCTGAGCGCTGGTGTCCACAGAGTTGCAGACGGCAACAGCACTACTTAGAGAGACGGAGACACACAGACACCAGCGCCTGCTACACACGCGGAAGGACTGCCCAACACAGTGCTATGCCAGAAGCAAAGATACAGAGACACAGAGCGAGCGCTGTACACTAAGGCGCTGGTGTTCCCGAACAGTGGAGATCCACTGTAGCGCTGTAGGTGGGGTTCTTCCCTACTCCCCTAGCATCCGGACAGCAGCAGGCTCTCTGTCCCTTGAAGAAAAGTATCCAGCCCCTTGGCACCCCTGCGTATCCCTTGGATACTCAGGGAGAGCTCTCAGTTATTGCCAGTCCCAGGGGACACAGGAGTGTGCGGTTCGGACTGCGGAGCAGGAACCCGTGCTTGGAATTTCCAGAGCCAGGTCAATGACAGCGCCTGGGGCTAGCCCGGCCACATGCAAAACCCTGTCCCTCCCTGGAGCAGAATCTGGCCACGTGGGGGCGCTGGAGCAGCACAGGAACCCCGGAAGATGCCCTCCGGTCTGGGGGCGTGTCCATAAGAGTGCCGCCCACTACCCTGTCGGCCATTGGTCTAGATTTGGGCCAGCAGTCTGTGCATGGCTCACAGCCTAGGCCCCCGCCTGTTCGCCGGATCTCCTAGGGCCCGTTCACCCCGTCCTGCGTTTCTGGCACCCCTTTCTTCGGCCTCACGCCAACACCCCCACACACCAGCCCCCGCCTTCTGACAATCCCCCTCACTCCCCGCCCCCAAAAGAGCTAGTCGGTCCCACAGGTTTACTGCAGCCTGGGCCGCCATTACGCCCCACTTGCTGTGCTCTTATGTCGCGTCCCTTCGCCTCTGCCCCAGCTCGGGGTCACCGCCAAGGCCAAGAGGAACGTGAGAGGCGGTCAGAGGAAGGCGGGAGCGTCCCGGGACCCCGCACCTTCCAAGCTGTGAGCCCAGGTACTCAGGGGGCAGGGCCCCGCCCCCACCCCCCCTCCCCCACCCCGCAGCCTGCCGTCGTGATGCAGTGCGCAGCTGGGACCTTGTCACCAGCAGTTGTCACGCCAGGCCAAGAGGCCACCCTCTTCAGGGTGGAGGCGGTGGAGGAGGGCGAGGCCCTGGTGGACGGAGACGTGGCGGGGATCGGGCGGGAGTTCCAGCTGCTTGCGGAAGACATCGTGGAGGAGGTGGAGGTTGTGGCGGATGAGGAGCAGGAACAGCGGCCCTCCCAGGAGCTAGAGGAGAAGACGGTGGAGGAGCAGGGCCAGGAAAGGCCCGGAGGCCCTTGTGAGCGCCAGGAGCTGGATGCCCTGCAGGCACTGGCCGCCCTGCAGGTAGAACTGAGCTCTGAGCGTGAGCAAAACCGCAGGGCTTACGTTCAGTTCATGCGCAAGAACCATCAGAGGAGGAAGCGTCACTTGGCTCGGAGGAGCGCCATCATCCAGGGCATCCCTGGCTTCTGGGCCAAAGCTGTATCCTTTGCGCTGCTCCTTGGGGTCCGCTGCTCAGGAGGACGAGGAAGGGGAGAAGGGGCAGGAGCAGGCGGAGGGGGTGGAGGCGAGGGCACAGGAAGGGCGCCGGAGGCCACTGAAGGAAATGCGGTCCTGGGCAATTGGCAGGCTCCAAAGGCACAGCCGAGTAGGGCCTGGGCAGGGCCACAGGTGGACGTGTCGCAGCCATGCCTTTGAGTGTCTCCTTCAGGCCTGCATCTGAGGAGGCGCAGCCCCTGAGGCCTCTAAGTCAACATTGACCAGAGACGGTACACAAGAGCAGCGTTCGCAGACAGTTATTGGTGTAAATGTGGGTGATCCCGGCACATTGCTGGGGCATGTGAGTCATTCACACACACACGCACACACGCACACGCACACACACACACACACACACACACACACACACGTACACATAAACACACACACACATACCCAAGAAGCCCTTTACTTTCAGACACGGTTTGTCACAAGGACTGCAAGTCTGACCGTATAAGCAGTGACATGCCGCTACCCAGCATACACAGGTCTGGAGGAGCAGAGTAGCGGTCAGAAACAGCCCCTGCTTGGGGAATGCAGATGCACACCATCCCAAGGGGCCCAGAGCCATGAGCGTGTCTGATGGTATGGCAGGTCCTGAGGATATCAGCAGTGGCCGGGCAAGAGGCAGTGCCCGCCAAGCTCCTTGCAGATGCGTGTTCCAGTATCCTTGTTCCACCCCAGACTAGGGCTGATGCTCCTGGCTCTTCTTGGCCGGCATGTGGCCTGAATGGCTCCTTGACCTAAAGCAGATTATGAGCCACCCTCAAGTCTCCGTCCTGATCAGCGACCAAGATCAAGACTTTCTCGGCTACATGATGGACTTGAAGGTCAGTGAGGGAGACTGAGGAAGGGTGGGTATGGGACCTGGCGGGGAGTGGGAGGAACGTGTTAGCCATGTTCCTGTGCTGTGAGACTTTGGAGAGGCATCGGGGAAGCTGATCATGCCTGCCTTGGAGGCAAGCTGAGGCCCCTAGAAGCTTGCACCTTTTCCCTCCTCGCTATCCTGGCAGGTGCAGGTGCGGAGCCATTCGCCGTCTCGCTGCAAGCTGGTCTTTTCCTTTCGGGACAACCCCTACTTCTTGAACTCGGTGATCATTAAGGAGTATTACCTTGACATCACTGGCAAAAGGTGGCTCCCGGGGTGATGAGTGTGGGTGTGCAAGCGTGTGGATGATGCACCTGCGGTGTCCACCCCAGTCTCCCCTGTCTGTCTGCAGGGTACAGGGCACGTCGATCCACTCCAGTCCACTGGTTCTGGGACTTTGAACGGGGAGCCCCCAGCCGCAGGCTGGACACCAGGAGCCTTAACTTTCTCAACTGGCTGTCAGGCCACAACGGCCCAGAATCGAACAGGATTGCTGAGGTGGGGTTGCTTTGGGCTTGCACACAGTTGGTGGTTGATGTTGGAGTTCTTGGCTGCTCATGGGAGGGTTGGGAGCCTGGTCAGCCCCTGGCTGACCTTGCTCGTGTTGCCTGCAGATCATCAGCGAAGACGTGTGGGACGATCCCCTGAAGTACTACCTCAGGGAGGAAGGTTCGTCCATGAGAGACAACTGACAGAAACACATGTGGTGATGGGGTCTGGAGGTAGGCCCCGTAGGGACAGCCGAATAGTAGCTGGGACACAGTACTTTCTTTCGCAAATGGGGATGCTCAGGCTCATGCAAACTGGCTGCAGAGCCAGAGCCTGAGTCAAGCATGCAGCAGGTGACTTGCTGAGACTGGGGGCTGGGGGGGACTCGGTGTGTCCGAGAGCGCAGTTAGTCCCCCTCCAGTCAGCTGTGGTGGCAGCGCGAGAGTCCTAGGTGATACGACTAGAGGCAGGGTGAATTAAGTGCCTGTGTCAGAATCATCTGTCCTTGGGTCCTGCCATTCCCCCGGCGTCCTTCCTCTCACTGAGTTTGAGAATGCCTGGGCCCTTCACTTCCGCCCCTTAACCTAGGATGGCCTGTCATTGAAAGGGCGTCCTGTCCAGGGCCCCAGTGCACCTGTGCGCTGACTTTGGGATCTTGTGTGAATTTCCACATCCAATACTCTGATCTCACCAGCACCACACCTGCTGAGCTTGAAGTTGCTTCAGGGAAAATCCGGACGTCTCTGGGAGGAGGTGGACAGGGAGCCCCAAGGGCAGGACATGGTGCCTAGTGACACCATCTCCGTCATTGCTGGACACGGGTCTTCGGCTCCTGAAACCCCTGTGTTCCCTGTTTGCGTCCGTGTCTACGTGCAAAGCATGTGTGTGTGTACACGCGTGTGCTTGTGTCACCTGTCTTTTTGAGGGTGTGTGTGTGTGTGTCCGGCCCAGGGCGGACGCAGAGATGAAGGCGACGGGAGAGGAGGTGACGAGCGACCAGAAGAGGAGGCACGAGGCGTCCCCAGGCTGACGGAGGTTGGTCACCGACTCTCCGCATGACCGTATCCGGGATGGGAATGAGGAAAAGATGGCCAGTGATACCTGCGGACCGTGGCTCGAGAAATCCGCAATTAGACCAAATCCAAAACACGCTCGCCACTTCTAACTTGTGGTTGTGTGTGCTTGGACCAGGGAGAGGGAAGTGCATGGTCTGAGGATTCCGCGAGGGCAAATCAGGTGGGGCGGGGCTTTGAAACCGCTGCCTGAGGAGCCCTCAGTCCATGGGGACGTGGGCCGGCCTCTGGAAATGGTGGGCGAGGGTACGGCTGGACCCGGGGTGGAGAGGAGGCCAAGTTCCTGTAGAGAAGAGCAGAGACCCGAAGGAGAAAGAGGCACAGATTGCCTGCTGCACTGGGGACTTGTTCCACACACGGAAGAAGGAGACCCGGGAGGGCCCTGGGCCAGTGCTGCCCAGGATCGGCCCATCGGCCCGCACGCTGTCTCCACGAGGGTGGCACACACTGGCATGATGCGAAACACAACGCAAGATGTGCTAAGCTAGGCTGTCCATGCAAAACCACAGGCACGCGAGGAGAGACAGGGTGTGAGCGTGGCAGACGTCCAGGCATTTCCAGCCTCCTCGGCAGGGCAGAAAGGCGAGGGAGGCGCAGGTGTGGGTGTACGTGTGCGTCCCTCTGCCGGAGTGTGCCTGTGAGGGAGGGAAGAGGGAGGAAGCAAGGACGGTGGGCTACTTGCATGTGCCAAGGGACCTCGGGAGAATGGCAGACAGGGAAGCCCCTGGGGGCGGTTGAGAGCCTGCTGGTGGATTTCAGGGCCCAGGGGCTAGGCATTAGCGGCCCTGCCAAAGACACCCCATGGGTCGTGCTCCAAGTCCTGACGTGAATTCCTTCCTTCCTCTGGGGTCTTGCCCCCGGCTGTGGGGGGCGGGGGGGGGCCAGAGGGGCTAAGGGGCGCGTCTGCCCCAGACGGGGGTTTCTGGCAGTGTCGCTGGAGCAGAATCTCTGATTCTGTCGTAGGGCATCTGCACCAGATGACACTCAGAGGCACCCTGCCTTCCAGGTGACCGTCTTGGATGTCCCCGGGCCCAAGCGGGGACTGGCTTCCTTGGCATGTGGGCTGTGTAGGCAAGCAGGGATGCCTGACTGTCGGGAATTCTAGCTGGGCCTAATGAGAGCAACTGAAAGAGAGTCTTGGCATTTAGCAAAGCAGTGAGGCCCGGGTGGTACAAGGCCTCTTGGTGCCTTTGAGGTAGCAAAGCTGCTTTCTGCCCAGGGAGGCATGAGCTGTGGGCCCAGACAGGGCCGGGTGCCCAGGGCAGCATCGGTTCAGGGACTGAGTGCGTCTGGGTAGTGTTAAAGAGAAGGGACGGCGTGTAGGGTTGCCGCCTTACCTTTACGGCCTCAGGTTCCGTGCCTTGTATCGGAAGAGTGCCTGTATCCACGTGCTCCTTCTTCACAAGATTGGATCAGACCCAGGCCTGTCACAGTCTCTTGGGGCCCTTGCAGGCCCGGGCGTCTCTTTGGCCTTTTCCTGCTACAGGGAGACAGGGAGACAGGTGCACTCAGCAAGCTACACAGGTGGGAAGCACAGGGGCCTCACTCGGAGTGTTGTGGGCCCTGACGGCTGGTGGGCTAGCAACAGGGCCACACCATTGACAAGGAACGACCTAGATAGATGCACACGGAGAAAGCGGTTCTCCAAGTCAGCGGAGGCCAGCGCTCCTTGTTTTCTGGTTCCCTGAGGGAAGGCACAGACAATGGATCCGGCCAACGTGACTGGTACTGTGAAGCTGTCCAAGGTGATGGGAGAAGGCAGAACACAGGCGCCTGTCACTCAGCTGGCCACAGCGAGCAAATCCTGAGTCCTGCCCTTGCCCAAACCCCCGACAAATACTCCTGAGCGCACATCTCGGTTCCTGCACCGAACCAGGCCAGGTCCTGCACTTCTTCAAGCCCCCGACCGACACTCCTGGGCCAGCATCGGACTCTCAGGCTTGTTCCTGGCCTTAGTCAAGCCCCCGGAACACATTCCTGAGCCCACAACGCGCTCTGTACCCCTGAACTACGGTGTGTCCTCCCCTTGTTCAAGCCCCCAGGAAACACTACTGAGCCCGCATCTCACTCGCTGCATTGAACCTGGCTGGCTCCTTGTCTTGTTCAAGCCCCCGACAGATACTCCGGAACCCACATCTCGGTCCCTGCACTGATCCCGGCTGGGTGCTGCCCTTGTTCCCGACCCCGACAAATACTCCTGAGCCCACATCTCGGGCCCTGCACTGAATCGGGTGGGCCCTGCCCATCTTCCAGCCCCGACAAACTCTCCTGAGCCCACATCCCGGTCCCTGCACTGAAGCAGGCTGGGTGCTTCCCATGTTCAAGCCCCGACAAGCACTCCTGAGCCCACATCTCGGGCCCTGCACCGACCCAGTCTGGGTCCTGCCCTTGTTCAAGCCGCTGAACAAATACCCCTGAGCCGGCTTCTCTGTCCCTGCCGTGAACCAGGCCAGGAGCTGCACGTGTTGAAGCCACTGACCAACACTTCTGGGCCTGCATCTGATTCTCAGGCTGGTTCCTGGCCTGAGGTCAGCCCCCAGCAAACAGTATTGAGCCCACAGCTGGCTCCCTGCTCCTGAACTCAACTAAGGTGTGTCCTCCCCTTGTTCAACCACCCCCCACCCCCACCCCCCAGGAAACACCACTGTGCCTGCATCTCACTCGCTGCATTGAACCAGGCTGGGTCCTGCGCTTGTTCAAACCCCCGACAAATCCTCCTGAGCCCACCCCTCGGTCCCTGCACTGAACCAGGCTGGATCCTCCCTTTGTTCAAGCCCCTGACAAACACACCTGACACCACCTCTCGGTCCCGTCATCGAGCCAGGCTGGGTCCTGCCCATGATCAAGCAGCCGATAAACACTCCTTGGAGCACATCTCGGTCCCTGCACTGATCCAGGCTGGATCCTGCCCTTGTTCATCCCGACAGACACTCCCGAGGCCACAGCACAGTCCCTGCCATGACCCAGGCTGGGTCCTGCCTTTGTTCAAGCCCCCGACAAACACTCTTGAGCCTACATCTCGGTCCATGCAACTGAATCGGGTCGGCCCTGCCCATGCCCAAGCTCTTTGTAGAACGCATATATCGTGTGTCAGGACTATAGGATGGCTGGTTTAGCTTGATCCTCTTGCTGCTCCAGGCCCCACAGGCTTGGGCCACAGGGCAGGCTGGGATGTGTTCTCACATGGAGAACAGAACCACTTTGAAAGGGCCTCCATAGGGTCGATGGCAGCCGTGCATGTCTCCGACACCGGTGAGTCGTGGGACTTAACGGGGAGCTGTCCTTAGCGTCTCCCTGGCCGGCATTCGCACAAGGTTCAGGGGGGGTCCCTCATGCCAGCAGAGCGGGCCTCGTTTCTCCCTCTGCGCACAGTGTGGCCACGGCACCTCAGGCTTGTGCAGCTTTCACGTCGGCCCAGCGAGGGAGGGAGGGTCGCCCGTCCCCTTCTGCGCTTCAGCAGTGACCGCCCACTGTTGGCTTTCAAGGTCGAGAAAGCACTCTCCGAACGTGTGGACTAAAACCCTCTGAACTCCCACCGGTGAAACTCACTCAGGACGAGAAGGGCTTGCCTTCACGCCAAGGATAAGCGTCTCTTCTGAGCGCTGGTGTCCACAGAGTTGCAGACGGCAACAGCACTACTTAGAGAGACGGAGACACACAGACACCAGCGCCTGCTACACACGCGGAAGGACTGCCCAACACAGTGCTATGCCAGAAGCAAAGATACAGAGACACAGAGCGAGCGCTGTACACTAAGGCGCTGGTGTTCCCGAACAGTGGAGATCCACTGTAGCGCTGTAGGTGGGGTTCTTCCCTACTCCCCTAGCATCCGGACAGCAGCAGGCTCTCTGTCCCTTGAAGAAAAGTATCCAGCCCCTTGGCACCCCTGCGTATCCCTTGGATACTCAGGGAGAGCTCTCAGTTATTGCCAGTCCCAGGGGACACAGGAGTGTGCCGTTCGGACTGCGGAGCAGGAACCCGTGCTTGGAATTTCCAGAGCCAGGTCAATGACAGCGCCTGGGGCTAGCCCGGCCACATGCAAAACCCTGTCCCTCCCTGGAGCAGAATCTGGCCACGTGGGGGCGCTGGAGCAGCACAGGAACCCCGGAAGATGCCCTCCGGTCTGGGGGCGTGTCCATAAGAGTGCCGCCCACTACCCTGTCGGCCATTGGTCTAGATTTGGGCCAGCAGTCTGTGCATGGCTCACAGCCTAGGCCCCCGCCTGTTCGCCGGATCTCCTAGGGCCCGTTCACCCCGTCCTGCGTTTCTGGCACCCCTTTCTTCGGCCTCACGCCAACACCCCCACACACCAGCCCCCGCCTTCTGACAATCCCCCTCACTCCCCGCCCCCAAAAGAGCTAGTCGGTCCCACAGGTTTACTGCAGCCTGGGCCGCCATTACGCCCCACTTGCTGTGCTCTTATGTCGCGTCCCTTCGCCTCTGCCCCAGCTCGGGGTCACCGCCAAGGCCAAGAGGAACGTGAGAGGCGGTCAGAGGAAGGCGGGAGCGTCCCGGGACCCCGCACCTTCCAAGCTGTGAGCCCAGGTACTCAGGGGGCAGGGCCCCGCCCCCACCCCCCCTCCCCCACCCCGCAGCCTGCCGTCGTGATGCAGTGCGCAGCTGGGACCTTGTCACCAGCAGTTGTCACGCCAGGCCAAGAGGCCACCCTCTTCAGGGTGGAGGCGGTGGAGGAGGGCGAGGCCCTGGTGGACGGAGACGTGGCGGGGATCGGGCGGGAGTTCCAGCTGCTTGCGGAAGACATCGTGGAGGAGGTGGAGGTTGTGGCGGATGAGGAGCAGGAACAGCGGCCCTCCCAGGAGCTAGAGGAGAAGACGGTGGAGGAGCAGGGCCAGGAAAGGCCCGGAGGCCCTTGTGAGCGCCAGGAGCTGGATGCCCTGCAGGCACTGGCCGCCCTGCAGGTAGAACTGAGCTCTGAGCGTGAGCAAAACCGCAGGGCTTACGTTCAGTTCATGCGCAAGAACCATCAGAGGAGGAAGCGTCACTTGGCTCGGAGGAGCGCCATCATCCAGGGCATCCCTGGCTTCTGGGCCAAAGCTGTATCCTTTGCGCTGCTCCTTGGGGTCCGCTGCTCAGGAGGACGAGGAAGGGGAGAAGGGGCAGGAGCAGGCGGAGGGGGTGGAGGCGAGGGCACAGGAAGGGCGCCGGAGGCCACTGAAGGAAATGCGGTCCTGGGCAATTGGCAGGCTCCAAAGGCACAGCCGAGTAGGGCCTGGGCAGGGCCACAGGTGGACGTGTCGCAGCCATGCCTTTGAGTGTCTCCTTCAGGCCTGCATCTGAGGAGGCGCAGCCCCCGAGGCCTCTAAGTCAACATTGACCAGAGACGGTACACAAGAGCAGCGTTCGCAGACAGTTATTGGTGTAAATGTGGGTGATCCCGGCACATTGCTGGGGCATGTGAGTCATTCACACACACACGCACACACGCACACGCACATACGCACACGCACACGCACACACACACACACACGTACACATAAACACACACACACATACCCAAGAAGCCCTTTACTTTCAGACACGGTTTGTCACAAGGACTGCAAGTCTGACCGTATAAGCAGTGACATGCCGCTACCCAGCATACACAGGTCTGGAGGAGCAGAGTAGCGGTCAGAAACAGCCCCTGCTTGGGGAATGCAGATGCACACCATCCCAAGGGGCCCAGAGCCATGAGCGTGTCTGATGGTATGGCAGGTCCTGAGGATATCAGCAGTGGCCGGGCAAGAGGCAGTGCCCGCCAAGCTCCTTGCAGATGCGTGTTCCAGTATCCTTGTTCCACCCCAGACTAGGGCTGATGCTCCTGGCTCTTCTTGGCCGGCATGTGGCCTGAATGGCTCCTTGACCTAAAGCAGATTATGAGCCACCCTCAAGTCTCCGTCCTGATCAGCGACCAAGATCAAGACTTTCTCGGCTACATGATGGACTTGAAGGTCAGTGAGGGAGACTGAGGAAGGGTGGGTATGGGACCTGGCGGGGAGTGGGAGGAACGTGTTAGCCATGTTCCTGTGCTGTGAGACTTTGGAGAGGCATCGGGGAAGCTGATCATGCCTGCCTTGGAGGCAAGCTGAGGCCCCTAGAAGCTTGCACCTTTTCCCTCCTCGCTATCCTGGCAGGTGCAGGTGCGGAGCCATTCGCCGTCTCGCTGCAAGCTGGTCTTTTCCTTTCGGGACAACCCCTACTTCTTGAACTCGGTGATCATTAAGGAGTATTACCTTGACATCACTGGCAAAAGGTGGCTCCCGGGGTGATGAGTGTGGGTGTGCAAGCGTGTGGATGATGCACCTGCGGTGTCCACCCCAGTCTCCCCTGTCTGTCTGCAGGGTACAGGGCACGTCGATCCACTCCAGTCCACTGGTTCTGGGACTTTGAACGGGGAGCCCCCAGCCGCAGGCTGGACACCAGGAGCCTTAACTTTCTCAACTGGCTGTCAGGCCACAACGGCCCAGAATCGAACAGGATTGCTGAGGTGGGGTTGCTTTGGGCTTGCACACAGTTGGTGGTTGATGTTGGAGTTCTTGGCTGCTCATGGGAGGGTTGGGAGCCTGGTCAGCCCCTGGCTGACCTTGCTCGTGTTGCCTGCAGATCATCAGCGAAGACGTGTGGGACGATCCCCTGAAGTACTACCTCAGGGAGGAAGGTTCGTCCATGAGAGACAACTGACAGAAACACATGTGGTGATGGGGTCTGGAGGTAGGCCCCGTAGGGACAGCCGAATAGTAGCTGGGACACAGTACTTTCTTTCGCAAATGGGGATGCTCAGGCTCATGCAAACTGGCTGCAGAGCCAGAGCCTGAGTCAAGCATGCAGCAGGTGACTTGCTGAGACTGGGGGCTGGGGGGGACTCGGTGTGTCCGAGAGCGCAGTAAGTCCCCCTCCAGTCAGCTGTGGTGGCAGCGCGAGAGTCCTAGGTGATACGACTAGAGGCAGGGTGAATTAAGTGCCTGTGTCAGAATCATCTGTCCTTGGGTCCTGCCATTCCCCCGGCGTCCTTCCTCTCACTGAGTTTGAGAATGCCTGGGCCCTTCACTTCCGCCCCTTAACCTAGGATGGCCTGTCATTGAAAGGGCGTCCTGTCCAGGGCCCCAGTGCACCTGTGCGCTGACTTTGGGATCTTGTGTGAATTTCCACATCCAATACTCTGATCTCACCAGCACCACACCTGCTGAGCTTGAAGTTGCTTCAGGGAAAATCCGGACGTCTCTGGGAGGAGGTGGACAGGGAGCCCCAAGGGCAGGACATGGTGCCTAGTGACACCATCTCCGTCATTGCTGGACACGGGTCTTCGGCTCCTGAAACCCCTGTGTTCCCTGTTTGCGTCCGTGTCTACGTGCAAAGCATGTGTGTGTGTACACGCGTGTGCTTGTGTCACCTGTCTTTATGCGGGTGTGTGTGTGTGTGTCCGGCCCAGGGCGGACGCAGAGATGAAGGCGACGGGAGAGGAGGTGACGAGCGACCAGAAGAGGAGGCACGAGGCGTCCCCAGGCTGACGGAGGTTGGTCACCGACTCTCCGCATGACCGTATCCGGGATGGGAATGAGGAAAAGATGGCCAGTGATACCTGCGGACCGTGGCTCGAGAAATCCGCAATTAGACCAAATCCAAAACACGCTCGCCACTTCTAACTTGTGGTTGTGTGTGCTTGGACCAGGGAGAGGGAAGTGCATGGTCTGAGGATTCCGCGAGGGCAAATCAGGTGGGGCGGGGCTTTGAAACCGCTGCCTGAGGAGCCCTCAGTCCATGGGGACGTGGGCCGGCCTCTGGAAATGGTGGGCGAGGGTACGGCTGGACCCGGGGTGGAGAGGAGGCCAAGTTCCTGTAGAGAAGAGCAGAGACCCGAAGGAGAAAGAGGCACAGATTGCCTGCTGCACTGGGGACTTGTTCCACACACGGAAGAAGGAGACCGGGGAGGGCCCTGGGCCAGTGCTGCCCAGGATCGGCCCATCGGCCCGCACGCTGTCTCCACGAGGGTGGCACACACTGGCATGATGCGAAACACAACGCAAGATGTGCTAAGCTAGGCTGTCCATGCAAAACCACAGGCACGCGAGGAGAGACAGGGTGTGAGCGTGGCAGACGTCCAGGCATTTCCAGCCTCCTCGGCAGGGCAGAAAGGCGAGGGAGGCGCAGGTGTGGGTGTACGTGTGCGTCCCTCTGCCGGAGTGTGCCTGTGAGGGAGGGAAGAGGGAGGAAGCAAGGACGGTGGGCTACTTGCATGTGCCAAGGGACCTCGGGAGAATGGCAGACAGGGAAGCCCCTGGGGGCGGTTGAGAGCCTGCTGGTGGATTTCAGGGCCCAGGGCCTAGGCATTAGCGGCCCTGCCAAAGACACCCCATGGGTCGTGCTCCAAGTCCTGACGTGAATTCCTTCCTTCCTCTGGGGTCTTGCCCCTGGCTGTGGGGGGCGGGGGGGGGCCAGAGGGGCTAAGGGGCGCGTCTGCCCCAGACGGGGGTTTCTGGCAGTGTCGCTGGAGCAGAATCTCTGATTCTGTCGTAGGGCATCTGCACCAGATGACACTCAGAGGCACCCTGCCTTCCAGGTGACCGTCTTGGATGTCCCCGGGCCCAAGCGGGGACTGGCTTCCTTGGCATGTGGGCTGTGTAGGCAAGCAGGGATGCCTGACTGTCGGGAATTCTAGCTGGGCCTAATGAGAGCAACTGAAAGAGAGTCTTGGCATTTAGCAAAGCAGTGAGGCCCGGGTGGTACAAGGCCTCTTGGTGCCTTTGAGGTAGCAAAGCTGCTTTCTGCCCAGGGAGGCATGAGCTGTGGGCCCAGACAGGGCCGGGTGCCCAGGGCAGCATCGGTTCAGGGACTGAGTGCGTCTGGGTAGTGTTAAAGAGAAGGGACGGCGTGTAGGGTTGCCGCCTTACCTTTACGGCCTCAGGTTCCGTGCCTTGTATCGGAAGAGTGCCTGTATCCACGTGCTCCTTCTTCACAAGATTGGATCAGACCCAGGCCTGTCACAGTCTCTTGGGGCCCTTGCAGGCCCGGGCGTCTCTTTGGCCTTTTCCTGCTACAGGGAGACAGGGAGACAGGTGCACTCAGCAAGCTACACAGGTGGGAAGCACAGGGGCCTCACTCGGAGTGTTGTGGGCCCTGACGGCTGGTGGGCTAGCAACAGGGCCACGCCATTGACAAGGAACGACCTAGATAGATGCACACGGAGAAAGCGGTTCTCCAAGTCAGCGGAGGCCAGCGCTCCTTGTTTTCTGGTTCCCTGAGGGAAGGCACAGACAATGGATCCGGCCAACGTGACTGGTACTGTGAAGCTGTCCAAGGTGATGGGAGAAGGCAGAACACAGGCGCCTGTCACTCAGCTGGCCACAGCGAGCAAATCCTGGGTCCTGCCTTTGCCCAAACCCCCGACAAATACTCCTGAGCGCACATCTCGGTTCCTGCACCGAACCAGGCCAGGTCCTGCACTTCTTCAAGCCCCCGACCGACACTCCTGGGCCAGCATCGGACTCTCAGGCTTGTTCCTGGCCTTAGTCAAGCCCCCGGAACACATTCCTGAGCCCACAACGCGCTCTGTACCCCTGAACTACGGTGTGTCCTCCCCTTGTTCAAGCCCCCAGGAAACACTACTGAGCCCGCATCTCACTCGCTGCATTGAACCTGGCTGGCTCCTTGTCTTGTTCAAGCCCCCGACAGATACTCCGGAACCCACATCTCGGTCCCTGCACTGATCCCGGCTGGGTGCTGCCCTTGTTCCCGACCCCGACAAATACTCCTGAGCCCACATCTCGGGCCCTGCACTGAATCGGGTGGGCCCTGCCCATCTTCCAGCCCCGACAAACTCTCCTGAGCCCACATCCCGGTCCCTGCACTGAAGCAGGCTGGGTGCTTCCCATGTTCAAGCCCCGACAAGCACTCCTGAGCCCACATCTCGGGCCCTGCACCGACCCAGTCTGGGTCCTGCCCTTGTTCAAGCCGCTGAACAAATACCCCTGAGCCGGCTTCTCTGTCCCTGCCGTGAACCAGGCCAGGAGCTGCACGTGTTGAAGCCACTGACCAACACTTCTGGGCCTGCATCTGATTCTCAGGCTGGTTCCTGGCCTGAGGTCAGCCCCCAGCAAACAGTATTGAGCCCACAGCTGGCTCCCTGCTCCTGAACTCAACTAAGGTGTGTCCTCCCCTTGTTCAACCACCCCCCACCCCCACCCCCCAGGAAACACCACTGTGCCTGCATCTCACTCGCTGCATTGAACCAGGCTGGGTCCTGCGCTTGTTCAAACCCCCGACAAATCCTCCTGAGCCCACCCCTCGGTCCCTGCACTGAACCAGGCTGGATCCTCCCTTTGTTCAAGCCCCTGACAAACACACCTGACACCACCTCTCGGTCCCGTCATCGAGCCAGGCTGGGTCCTGCCCATGATCAAGCAGCCGATAAACACTCCTTGGAGCACATCTCGGTCCCTGCACTGATCCAGGCTGGATCCTGCCCTTGTTCATCCCGACAGACACTCCCGAGGCCACAGCACAGTCCCTGCCATGACCCAGGCTGGGTCCTGCCTTTGTTCAAGCCCCCGACAAACACTCTTGAGCCTACATCTCGGTCCATGCAACTGAATCGGGTCGGCCCTGCCCATGCCCAAGCTCTTTGTAGAACGCATATATCGTGTGTCAGGACTATAGGATGGCTGGTTTAGCTTGATCCTCTTGCTGCTCCAGGCCCCACAGGCTTGGGCCACAGGGCAGGCTGGGATGTGTTCTCACATGGAGAACAGAACCACTTTGAAAGGGCCTCCATAGGGTCGATGGCAGCCGTGCATGTCTCCGACACCGGTGAGTCGTGGGACTTAACGGGGAGCTGTCCTTAGCGTCTCCCTGGCCGGCATTCGCACAAGGTTCAGGGGGGGTCCCTCATGCCAGCAGAGCGGGCCTCGTTTCTCCCTCTGCGCACAGTGTGGCCACGGCACCTCAGGCTTGTGCAGCTTTCACGTCGGCCCAGCGAGGGAGGGAGGGTCGCCCGTCCCCTTCTGCGCTTCAGCAGTGACCGCCCACTGTTGGCTTTCAAGGTCGAGAAAGCACTCTCCGAACGTGTGGACTAAAACCCTCTGAACTCCCACCGGTGAAACTCACTCAGGACGAGAAGGGCTTGCCTTCACGCCAAGGATAAGCGTCTCTTCTGAGCGCTGGTGTCCACAGAGTTGCAGACGGCAACAGCACTACTTAGAGAGACGGAGACACACAGACACCAGCGCCTGCTACACACGCGGAAGGACTGCCCAACACAGTGCTATGCCAGAAGCAAAGATACAGAGACACAGAGCGAGCGCTGTACACTAAGGCGCTGGTGTTCCCGAACAGTGGAGATCCACTGTAGCGCTGTAGGTGGGGTTCTTCCCTACTCCCCTAGCATCCGGACAGCAGCAGGCTCTCTGTCCCTTGAAGAAAAGTATCCAGCCCCTTGGCACCCCTGCGTATCCCTTGGATACTCAGGGAGAGCTCTCAGTTATTGCCAGTCCCAGGGGACACAGGAGTGTGCGGTTCGGACTGCGGAGCAGGAACCCGTGCTTGGAATTTCCAGAGCCAGGTCAATGACAGCGCCTGGGGCTAGCCCGGCCACATGCAAAACCCTGTCCCTCCCTGGAGCAGAATCTGGCCACGTGGGGGCGCTGGAGCAGCACAGGAACCCCGGAAGATGCCCTCCGGTCTGGGGGCGTGTCCATAAGAGTGCCGCCCACTACCCTGTCGGCCATTGGTCTAGATTTGGGCCAGCAGTCTGTGCATGGCTCACAGCCTAGGCCCCCGCCTGTTCGCCGGATCTCCTAGGGCCCGTTCACCCCGTCCTGCGTTTCTGGCACCCCTTTCTTCGGCCTCACGCCAACACCCCCACACACCAGCCCCCGCCTTCTGACAATCCCCCTCACTCCCCGCCCCCAAAAGAGCTAGTCGGTCCCACAGGTTTACTGCAGCCTGGGCCGCCATTACGCCCCACTTGTTGTGCTCTTATGTCGCGTCCCTTCGCCTCTGCCCCAGCTCGGGGTCACCGCCAAGGCCAAGAGGAACGTGAGAGGCGGTCAGAGGAAGGCGGGAGCGTCCCGGGACCCCGCACCTTCCAAGCTGTGAGCCCAGGTACTCAGGGGGCAGGGCCCCGCCCCCACCCCCCCTCCCCCACCCCGCAGCCTGCCGTCGTGATGCAGTGCGCAGCTGGGACCTTGTCACCAGCAGTTGTCACGCCAGGCCAAGAGGCCACCCTCTTCAGGGTGGAGGCGGTGGAGGAGGGCGAGGCCCTGGTGGACGGAGACGTGGCGGGGATCGGGCGGGAGTTCCAGCTGCTTGCGGAAGACATCGTGGAGGAGGTGGAGGTTGTGGCGGATGAGGAGCAGGAACAGCGGCCCTCCCAGGAGCTAGAGGAGAAGACGGTGGAGGAGCAGGGCCAGGAAAGGCCCGGAGGCCCTTGTGAGCGCCAGGAGCTGGATGCCCTGCAGGCACTGGCCGCCCTGCAGGTAGAACTGAGCTCTGAGCGTGAGCAAAACCGCAGGGCTTACGTTCAGTTCATGCGCAAGAACCATCAGAGGAGGAAGCGTCACTTGGCTCGGAGGAGCGCCATCATCCAGGGCATCCCTGGCTTCTGGGCCAAAGCTGTATCCTTTGCGCTGCTCCTTGGGGTCCGCTGCTCAGGAGGACGAGGAAGGGGAGAAGGGGCAGGAGCAGGCGGAGGGGGTGGAGGCGAGGGCACAGGAAGGGCGCCGGAGGCCACTGAAGGAAATGCGGTCCTGGGCAATTGGCAGGCTCCAAAGGCACAGCCGAGTAGGGCCTGGGCAGGGCCACAGGTGGACGTGTCGCAGCCATGCCTTTGAGTGTCTCCTTCAGGCCTGCATCTGAGGAGGCGCAGCCCCTGAGGCCTCTAAGTCAACATTGACCAGAGACGGTACACAAGAGCAGCGTTCGCAGACAGTTATTGGTGTAAATGTGGGTGATCCCGGCGCATTGCTGGGGCATGTGAGTCATTCACACACACACGCACACACGCACACGCACACACACACACACACACACACACACACACGTACACATAAACACACACACACATACCCAAGAAGCCCTTTACTTTCAGACACGGTTTGTCACAAGGACTGCAAGTCTGACCGTATAAGCAGTGACATGCCGCTACCCAGCATACACAGGTCTGGAGGAGCAGAGTAGCGGTCAGAAACAGCCCCTGCTTGGGGAATGCAGATGCACACCATCCCAAGGGGCCCAGAGCCATGAGCGTGTCTGATGGTATGGCAGGTCCTGAGGATATCAGCAGTGGCCGGGCAAGAGGCAGTGCCCGCCAAGCTCCTTGCAGATGCGTGTTCCAGTATCCTTGTTCCACCCCAGACTAGGGCTGATGCTCCTGGCTCTTCTTGGCCGGCATGTGGCCTGAATGGCTCCTTGACCTAAAGCAGATTATGAGCCACCCTCAAGTCTCCGTCCTGATCAGCGACCAAGATCAAGACTTTCTCGGCTACATGATGGACTTGAAGGTCAGTGAGGGAGACTGAGGAAGGGTGGGTATGGGACCTGGCGGGGAGTGGGAGGAACGTGTTAGCCATGTTCCTGTGCTGTGAGACTTTGGAGAGGCATCGGGGAAGCTGATCATGCCTGCCTTGGAGGCAAGCTGAGGCCCCTAGAAGCTTGCACCTTTTCCCTCCTCGCTATCCTGGCAGGTGCAGGTGCGGAGCCATTCGCCGTCTCGCTGCAAGCTGGTCTTTTCCTTTCGGGACAACCCCTACTTCTTGAACTCGGTGATCATTAAGGAGTATTACCTTGACATCACTGGTAAAAGGTGGCTCCCGGGGTGATGAGTGTGGGTGTGCAAGCGTGTGGATGATGCACCTGCGGTGTCCACCCCAGTCTCCCCTGTCTGTCTGCAGGGTACAGGGCACGTCGATCCACTCCAGTCCACTGGTTCTGGGACTTTGAACGGGGAGCCCCCAGCCGCAGGCTGGACACCAGGAGCCTTAACTTTCTCAACTGGCTGTCAGGCCACAACGGCCCAGAATCGAACAGGATTGCTGAGGTGGGGTTGCTTTGGGCTTGCACACAGTTGGTGGTTGATGTTGGAGTTCTTGGCTGCTCATGGGAGGGTTGGGAGCCTGGTCAGCCCCTGGCTGACCTTGCTCGTGTTGCCTGCAGATCATCAGCGAAGACGTGTGGGACGATCCCCTGAAGTACTACCTCAGGGAGGAAGGTTCGTCCATGAGAGACAACTGACAGAAACACATGTGGTGATGGGGTCTGGAGGTAGGCCCCGTAGGGACAGCCGAATAGTAGCTGGGACACAGTACTTTCTTTCGCAAGTGGGGATGCTCAGGCTCATGCAAACTGGCTGCAGAGCCAGAGCCTGAGTCAAGCATGTAGCAGGTGACTTGCTGAGACTGGGGGCTGGGGGGGACTCGGTGTGTCCGAGAGCGCAGTAAGTCCCCCTCCAGTCAGCTGTGGTGGCAGCGCGAGAGTCCTAGGTGATACGACTAGAGGCAGGGTGAATTAAGTGCCTGTGTCAGAATCATCTGTCCTTGGGTCCTGCCATTCCCCCGGCGTCCTTCCTCTCACTGAGTTTGAGAATGCCTGGGCCCTTCACTTCCGCCCCTTAACCTAGGATGGCCTGTCATTGAAAGGGCGTCCTGTCCAGGGCCCCAGTGCACCTGTGCGCTGACTTTGGGATCTTGTGTGAATTTCCACATCCAATACTCTGATCTCACCAGCACCACACCTGCTGAGCTTGAAGTTGCTTCAGGGAAAATCCGGACGTCTCTGGGAGGAGGTGGACAGGGAGCCCCAAGGGCAGGACATGGTGCCTAGTGACACCATCTCCGTCATTGCTGGACACGGGTCTTCGGCTCCTGAAACCCCTGTGTTCCCTGTTTGCGTCCGTGTCCACGTGCAAAGCATGTGTGTGTGTACACGCGTGTGCTTGTGTCACCTGTCTTTATGCGGGTGTGTGTGTGTGTGTCCGGCCCAGGGCGGACGCAGAGATGAAGGCGACGGGAGAGGAGGTGACGAGCGACCAGAAGAGGAGGCACGAGGCGTCCCCAGGCTGACGGAGGTTGGTCACCGACTCTCCGCATGACCGTATCCGGGATGGGAATGAGGAAAAGATGGCCAGTGATACCTGCGGACCGTGGCTCGAGAAATCCGCAATTAGACCAAATCCAAAACACGCTCGCCACTTCTAACTTGTGGTTGTGTGTGCTTGGACCAGGGAGAGGGAAGTGCATGGTCTGAGGATTCCGCGAGGGCAAATCAGGTGGGGCGGGGCTTTGAAACCGCTGCCTGAGGAGCCCTCAGTCCATGGGGACGTGGGCCGGCCTCTGGAAATGGTGGGCGAGGGTACGGCTGGACCCGGGGTGGAGAGGAGGCCAAGTTCCTGTAGAGAAGAGCAGAGACCCGAAGGAGAAAGAGGCACAGATTGCCTGCTGCACTGGGGACTTGTTCCACACACGGAAGAAGGAGACCCGGGAGGGCCCTGGGCCAGTGCTGCCCAGGATCGGCCCATCGGCCCGCACGCTGTCTCCACGAGGGTGGCACACACTGGCATGATGCGAAACACAACGCAAGATGTGCTAAGCTAGGCTGTCCATGCAAAACCACAGGCACGCGAGGAGAGACAGGGTGTGAGCGTGGCAGACGTCCAGGCATTTCCAGCCTCCTCGGCAGGGCAGAAAGGCGAGGGAGGCGCAGGTGTGGGTGTACGTGTGCGTCCCTCTGCCGGAGTGTGCCTGTGAGGGAGGGAAGAGGGAGGAAGCAAGGACGGTGGGCTACTTGCATGTGCCAAGGGACCTCGGGAGAATGGCAGACAGGGAAGCCCCTGGGGGCGGTTGAGAGCCTGCTGGTGGATTTCAGGGCCCAGGGGCTAGGCATTAGCGGCCCTGCCAAAGACACCCCATGGGTCGTGCTCCAAGTCCTGACGTGAATTCCTTCCTTCCTCTGGGGTCTTGCCCCCGGCTCTGGGGGGCGGGGGGGGGCCAGAGGGGCTAAGGGGCGCGTCTGCCCCAGACGGAGGTTTCTGGCAGTGTCGCTGGAGCAGAATCTCTGATTCTGTCGTAGGGCATCTGCACCAGATGACACTCAGAGGCACCCTGCCTTCCAGGTGACCGTCTTGGATGTCCCCGGGCCCAAGCGGGGACTGGCTTCCTTGGCATGTGGGCTGTGTAGGCAAGCAGGGATGCCTGACTGTCAGGAATTCTAGCTGGGCCTAATGAGAGCAACTGAAAGAGAGTCTTGGCATTTAGCAAAGCAGTGAGGCCCGGGTGGTACAAGGCCTCTTGGTGCCTTTGAGGTAGCAAAGCTGCTTTCTGCCCAGGGAGGCATGAGCTGTGTGCCCAGACAGGGCCGGGTGCCCAGGGCAGCATCGGTTCAGGGACTGAGTGCGTCTGGGTAGTGTTAAAGAGAAGGGACGGCGTGTAGGGTTGCCGCCTTACCTTTACGGCCTCAGGTTCCGTGCCTTGTATCGGAAGAGTGCCTGTATCCACGTGCTCCTTCTTCACAAGATTGGATCAGACCCAGGCCTGTCACAGTCTCTTGGGGCCCTTGCAGGCCCGGGCGTCTCTTTGGCCTTTTCCTGCTACAGGGAGACAGGGAGACAGGTGCACTCAGCAAGCTACACAGGTGGGAAGCACAGGGGCCTCACTCGGAGTGTTGTGGGCCCTGACGGCTGGTGGGCTAGCAACAGGGCCACGCCATTGACAAGGAACGACCTAGATAGATGCACACGGAGAAAGCGGTTCTCCAAGTCAGCGGAGGCCAGCGCTCCTTGTTTTCTGGTTCCCTGAGGGAAGGCACAGACAATGGATCCGGCCAACGTGACTGGTACTGTGAAGCTGTCCAAGGTGATGGGAGAAGGCAGAACACAGGCGCCTGTCACTCAGCTGGCCACAGCGAGCAAATCCTGAGTCCTGCCCTTGCCCAAACCCCCGACAAATACTCCTGAGCGCACATCTCGGTTCCTGCACCGAACCAGGCCAGGTCCTGCACTTCTTCAAGCCCCCGACCGACACTCCTGGGCCAGCATCGGACTCTCAGGCTTGTTCCTGGCCTTAGTCAAGCCCCCGGAACACATTCCTGAGCCCACAACGCGCTCTGTACCCCTGAACTACGGTGTGTCCTCCCCTTGTTCAAGCCCCCAGGAAACACTACTGAGCCCGCATCTCACTCGCTGCATTGAACCTGGCTGGCTCCTTGTCTTGTTCAAGCCCCCGACAGATACTCCGGAACCCACATCTCGGTCCCTGCACTGATCCCGGCTGGGTGCTGCCCTTGTTCCCGACCCCGACAAATACTCCTGAGCCCACATCTCGGGCCCTGCACTGAATCGGGTGGGCCCTGCCCATCTTCCAGCCCCGACAAACTCTCCTGAGCCCACATCCCGGTCCCTGCACTGAAGCAGGCTGGGTGCTTCCCATGTTCAAGCCCCGACAAGCACTCCTGAGCCCACATCTCGGGCCCTGCACCGACCCAGTCTGGGTCCTGCCCTTGTTCAAGCCGCTGAACAAATACCCCTGAGCCGGCTTCTCTGTCCCTGCCGTGAACCAGGCCAGGAGCTGCACGTGTTGAAGCCACTGACCAACACTTCTGGGCCTGCATCTGATTCTCAGGCTGGTTCCTGGCCTGAGGTCAGCCCCCAGCAAACAGTATTGAGCCCACAGCTGGCTCCCTGCTCCTGAACTCAACTAAGGTGTGTCCTCCCCTTGTTCAACCACCCCCCACCCCCACCCCCCAGGAAACACCACTGTGCCTGCATCTCACTCGCTGCATTGAACCAGGCTGGGTCCTGCGCTTGTTCAAACCCCCGACAAATCCTCCTGAGCCCACCCCTCGGTCCCTGCACTGAACCAGGCTGGATCCTCCCTTTGTTCAAGCCCCTGACAAACACACCTGACACCACCTCTCGGTCCCGTCATCGAGCCAGGCTGGGTCCTGCCCATGATCAAGCAGCCGATAAACACTCCTTGGAGCACATCTCGGTCCCTGCACTGATCCAGGCTGGATCCTGCCCTTGTTCATCCCGACAGACACTCCCGAGGCCACAGCACAGTCCCTGCCATGACCCAGGCTGGGTCCTGCCTTTGTTCAAGCCCCCGACAAACACTCTTGAGCCTACATCTCGGTCCATGCAACTGAATCGGGTCGGCCCTGCCCATGCCCAAGCTCTTTGTAGAACGCATATATCGTGTGTCAGGACTATAGGATGGCTGGTTTAGCTTGATCCTCTTGCTGCTCCAGGCCCCACAGGCTTGGGCCACAGGGCAGGCTGGGATGTGTTCTCACATGGAGAACAGAACCACTTTGAAAGGGCCTCCATAGGGTCGATGGCAGCCGTGCATGTCTCCGACACCGGTGAGTCGTGGGACTTAACGGGGAGCTGTCCTTAGCGTCTCCCTGGCCGGCATTCGCACAAGGTTCAGGGGGGGTCCCTCATGCCAGCAGAGCGGGCCTCGTTTCTCCCTCTGCGCACAGTGTGGCCACGGCACCTCAGGCTTGTGCAGCTTTCACGTCGGCCCAGCGAGGGAGGGAGGGTCGCCCGTCCCCTTCTGCGCTTCAGCAGTGACCGCCCACTGTTGGCTTTCAAGGTCGAGAAAGCACTCTCCGAACGTGTGGACTAAAACCCTCTGAACTCCCACCGGTGAAACTCACTCAGGACGAGAAGGGCTTGCCTTCACGCCAAGGATAAGCGTCTCTTCTGAGCGCTGGTGTCCACAGAGTTGCAGACGGCAACAGCACTACTTAGAGAGACGGAGACACACAGACACCAGCGCCTGCTACACACGCGGAAGGACTGCCCAACACAGTGCTATGCCAGAAGCAAAGATACAGAGACACAGAGCGAGCGCTGTACACTAAGGCGCTGGTGTTCCCGAACAGTGGAGATCCACTGTAGCGCTGTAGGTGGGGTTCTTCCCTACTCCCCTAGCATCCGGACAGCAGCAGGCTCTCTGTCCCTTGAAGAAAAGTATCCAGCCCCTTGGCACCCCTGCGTATCCCTTGGATACTCAGGGAGAGCTCTCAGTTATTGCCAGTCCCAGGGGACACAGGAGTGTGCCGTTCGGACTGCGGAGCAGGAACCCGTGCTTGGAATTTCCAGAGCCAGGTCAATGACAGCGCCTGGGGCTAGCCCGGCCACATGCAAAACCCTGTCCCTCCCTGGAGCAGAATCTGGCCACGTGGGGGCGCTGGAGCAGCACAGGAACCCCGGAAGATGCCCTCCGGTCTGGGGGCGTGTCCATAAGAGTGCCGCCCACTACCCTGTCGGCCATTGGTCTAGATTTGGGCCAGCAGTCTGTGCATGGCTCACAGCCTAGGCCCCCGCCTGTTCGCCGGATCTCCTAGGGCCCGTTCACCCCGTCCTGCGTTTCTGGCACCCCTTTCTTCGGCCTCACGCCAACACCCCCACACACCAGCCCCCGCCTTCTGACAATCCCCCTCACTCCCCGCCCCCAAAAGAGCTAGTCGGTCCCACAGGTTTACTGCAGCCTGGGCCGCCATTACGCCCCACTTGTTGTGCTCTTATGTCGCGTCCCTTCGCCTCTGCCCCAGCTCGGGGTCACCGCCAAGGCCAAGAGGAACGTGAGAGGCGGTCAGAGGAAGGCGGGAGCGTCCCGGGACCCCGCACCTTCCAAGCTGTGAGCCCAGGTACTCAGGGGGCAGGGCCCCGCCCCCACCCCCCCTCCCCCACCCCGCAGCCTGCCGTCGTGATGCAGTGCGCAGCTGGGACCTTGTCACCAGCAGTTGTCACGCCAGGCCAAGAGGCCACCCTCTTCAGGGTGGAGGCGGTGGAGGAGGGCGAGGCCCTGGTGGACGGAGACGTGGCGGGGATCGGGCGGGAGTTCCAGCTGCTTGCGGAAGACATCGTGGAGGAGGTGGAGGTTGTGGCGGATGAGGAGCAGGAACAGCGGCCCTCCCAGGAGCTAGAGGAGAAGACGGTGGAGGAGCAGGGCCAGGAAAGGCCCGGAGGCCCTTGTGAGCGCCAGGAGCTGGATGCCCTGCAGGCACTGGCCGCCCTGCAGGTAGAACTGAGCTCTGAGCGTGAGCAAAACCGCAGGGCTTACGTTCAGTTCATGCGCAAGAACCATCAGAGGAGGAAGCGTCACTTGGCTCGGAGGAGCGCCATCATCCAGGGCATCCCTGGCTTCTGGGCCAAAGCTGTATCCTTTGCGCTGCTCCTTGGGGTCCGCTGCTCAGGAGGACGAGGAAGGGGAGAAGGGGCAGGAGCAGGCGGAGGGGGTGGAGGCGAGGGCACAGGAAGGGCGCCGGAGGCCACTGAAGGAAATGCGGTCCTGGGCAATTGGCAGGCTCCAAAGGCACAGCCGAGTAGGGCCTGGGCAGGGCCACAGGTGGACGTGTCGCAGCCATGCCTTTGAGTGTCTCCTTCAGGCCTGCATCTGAGGAGGCGCAGCCCCCGAGGCCTCTAAGTCAACATTGACCAGAGACGGTACACAAGAGCAGCGTTCGCAGACAGTTATTGGTGTAAATGTGGGTGATCCCGGCACATTGCTGGGGCATGTGAGTCATTCACACACACACACACACACGCACACACGCACACACACACACACACACACACACACACACACGTACACATAAACACACACACACATACCCAAGAAGCCCTTTACTTTCAGACACGGTTTGTCACAAGGACTGCAAGTCTGACCGTATAAGCAGTGACATGCCGCTACCCAGCATACACAGGTCTGGAGGAGCAGAGTAGCGGTCAGAAACAGCCCCTGCTTGGGGAATGCAGATGCACACCATCCCAAGGGGCCCAGAGCCATGAGCGTGTCTGATGGTATGGCAGGTCCTGAGGATATCAGCAGTGGCCGGGCAAGAGGCAGTGCCCGCCAAGCTCCTTGCAGATGCGTGTTCCAGTATCCTTGTTCCACCCCAGACTAGGGCTGATGCTCCTGGCTCTTCTTGGCCGGCATGTGGCCTGAATGGCTCCTTGACCTAAAGCAGATTATGAGCCACCCTCAAGTCTCCGTCCTGATCAGCGACCAAGATCAAGACTTTCTCGGCTACATGATGGACTTGAAGGTCAGTGAGGGAGACTGAGGAAGGGTGGGTATGGGACCTGGCGGGGAGTGGGAGGAACGTGTTAGCCATGTTCCTGTGCTGTGAGACTTTGGAGAGGCATCGGGGAAGCTGATCATGCCTGCCTTGGAGGCAAGCTGAGGCCCCTAGAAGCTTGCACCTTTTCCCTCCTCGCTATCCTGGCAGGTGCAGGTGCGGAGCCATTCGCCGTCTCGCTGCAAGCTGGTCTTTTCCTTTCGGGACAACCCCTACTTCTTGAACTCGGTGATCATTAAGGAGTATTACCTTGACATCACTGGTAAAAGGTGGCTCCCGGGGTGATGAGTGTGGGTGTGCAAGCGTGTGGATGATGCACCTGCGGTGTCCACCCCAGTCTCCCCTGTCTGTCTGCAGGGTACAGGGCACGTCGATCCACTCCAGTCCACTGGTTCTGGGACTTTGAACGGGGAGCCCCCAGCCGCAGGCTGGACACCAGGAGCCTTAACTTTCTCAACTGGCTGTCAGGCCACAACGGCCCAGAATCGAACAGGATTGCTGAGGTGGGGTTGCTTTGGGCTTGCACACAGTTGGTGGTTGATGTTGGAGTTCTTGGCTGCTCATGGGAGGGTTGGGAGCCTGGTCAGCCCCTGGCTGACCTTGCTCGTGTTGCCTGCAGATCATCAGCGAAGACGTGTGGGACGATCCCCTGAAGTACTACCTCAGGGAGGAAGGTTCGTCCATGAGAGACAACTGACAGAAACACATGTGGTGATGGGGTCTGGAGGTAGGCCCCGTAGGGACAGCCGAATAGTAGCTGGGACACAGTACTTTCTTTCGCAAATGGGGATGCTCAGGCTCATGCAAACTGGCTGCAGAGCCAGAGCCTGAGTCAAGCATGCAGCAGGTGACTTGCTGAGACTGGGGGCTGGGGGGGACTCGGTGTGTCCGAGAGCGCAGTAAGTCCCCCTCCAGTCAGCTGTGGTGGCAGCGCGAGAGTCCTAGGTGATACGACTAGAGGCAGGGTGAATTAAGTGCCTGTGTCAGAATCATCTGTCCTTGGGTCCTGCCATTCCCCCGGCGTCCTTCCTCTCACTGAGTTTGAGAATGCCTGGGCCCTTCACTTCCGCCCCTTAACCTAGGATGGCCTGTCATTGAAAGGGCGTCCTGTCCAGGGCCCCAGTGCACCTGTGCGCTGACTTTGGGATCTTGTGTGAATTTCCACATCCAATACTCTGATCTCACCAGCACCACACCTGCTGAGCTTGAAGTTGCTTCAGGGAAAATCCGGACGTCTCTGGGAGGAGGTGGACAGGGAGCCCCAAGGGCAGGACATGGTGCCTAGTGACACCATCTCCGTCATTGCTGGACACGGGTCTTCGGCTCCTGAAACCCCTGTGTTCCCTGTTTGCGTCCGTGTCTACGTGCAAAGCATGTGTGTGTGTACACGCGTGTGCTTGTGTCACCTGTCTTTATGCGGGTGTGTGTGTGTGTGTCCGGCCCAGGGCGGACGCAGAGATGAAGGCGACGGGAGAGGAGGTGACGAGCGACCAGAAGAGGAGGCACGAGGCGTCCCCAGGCTGACGGAGGTTGGTCACCGACTCTCCGCATGACCGTATCCGGGATGGGAATGAGGAAAAGATGGCCAGTGATACCTGCGGACCGTGGCTCGAGAAATCCGCAATTAGACCAAATCCAAAACACGCTCGCCACTTCTAACTTGTGGTTGTGTGTGCTTGGACCAGGGAGAGGGAAGTGCATGGTCTGAGGATTCCGCGAGGGCAAATCAGGTGGGGCGGGGCTTTGAAACCGCTGCCTGAGGAGCCCTCAGTCCATGGGGACGTGGGCCGGCCTCTGGAAATGGTGGGCGAGGGTACGGCTGGACCCGGGGTGGAGAGGAGGCCAAGTTCCTGTAGAGAAGAGCAGAGACCCGAAGGAGAAAGAGGCACAGATTGCCTGCTGCACTGGGGACTTGTTCCACACACGGAAGAAGGAGACCCGGGAGGGCCTTGGGCCAGTGCTGCCCAGGATCGGCCCATCGGCCCGCACGCTGTCTCCACGAGGGTGGCACACACTGGCATGATGCGAAACACAACGCAAGATGTGCTAAGCTAGGCTGTCCATGCAAAACCACAGGCACGCGAGGAGAGACAGGGTGTGAGCGTGGCAGACGTCCAGGCATTTCCAGCCTCCTCGGCAGGGCAGAAAGGCGAGGGAGGCGCAGGTGTGGGTGTACGTGTGCGTCCCTCTGCCGGAGTGTGCCTGTGAGGGAGGGAAGAGGGAGGAAGCAAGGACGGTGGGCTACTTGCATGTGCCAAGGGACCTCGGGAGAATGGCAGACAGGGAAGCCCCTGGGGGCGGTTGAGAGCCTGCTGGTGGATTTCAGGGCCCAGGGGCTAGGCATTAGCGGCCCTGCCAAAGACACCCCATGGGTCGTGCTCCAAGTCCTGACGTGAATTCCTTCCTTCCTCTGGGGTCTTGCCCCCGGCTCTGGGGGGCGGGGGGGGGGGCCAGAGGGGCTAAGGGGCGCGTCTGCCCCAGACGGAGGTTTCTGGCAGTGTCGCTGGAGCAGAATCTCTGATTCTGTCGTAGGGCATCTGCACCAGATGACACTCAGAGGCACCCTGCCTTCCAGGTGACCGTCTTGGATGTCCCCGGGCCCAAGCGGGGACTGGCTTCCTTGGCATGTGGGCTGTGTAGGCAAGCAGGGATGCCTGACTGTCGGGAATTCTAGCTGGGCCTAATGAGAGCAACTGAAAGAGAGTCTTGGCATTTAGCAAAGCAGTGAGGCCCGGGTGGTACAAGGCCTCTTGGTGCCTTTGAGGTAGCAAAGCTGCTTTCTGCCCAGGGAGGCATGAGCTGTGGGCCCAGACAGGGCCGGGTGCCCAGGGCAGCATCGGTTCAGGGACTGAGTGCGTCTGGGTAGTGTTAAAGAGAAGGGACGGCGTGTAGGGTTGCCGCCTTACCTTTACGGCCTCAGGTTCCGTGCCTTGTATCGGAAGAGTGCCTGTATCCACGTGCTCCTTCTTCACAAGATTGGATCAGACCCAGGCCTGTCACAGTCTCTTGGGGCCCTTGCAGGCCCGGGCGTCTCTTTGGCCTTTTCCTGCTACAGGGAGACAGGGAGACAGGTGCACTCAGCAAGCTACACAGGTGGGAAGCACAGGGGCCTCACTCGGAGTGTTGTGGGCCCTGACGGCTGGTGGGCTAGCAACAGGGCCACGCCATTGACAAGGAACGACCTAGATAGATGCACACGGAGAAAGCGGTTCTCCAAGTCAGCGGAGGCCAGCGCTCCTTGTTTTCTGGTTCCCTGAGGGAAGGCACAGACAATGGATCCGGCCAACGTGACTGGTACTGTGAAGCTGTCCAAGGTGATGGGAGAAGGCAGAACACAGGCGCCTGTCACTCAGCTGGCCACAGCGAGCAAATCCTGGGTCCTGCCCTTGCCCAAACCCCCGACAAATACTCCTGAGCGCACATCTCGGTTCCTGCACCGAACCAGGCCAGGTCCTGCACTTCTTCAAGCCCCCGACCGACACTCCTGGGCCAGCATCGGACTCTCAGGCTTGTTCCTGGCCTTAGTCAAGCCCCCGGAACACATTCCTGAGCCCACAACGCGCTCTGTACCCCTGAACTACGGTGTGTCCTCCCCTTGTTCAAGCCCCCAGGAAACACTACTGAGCCCGCATCTCACTCGCTGCATTGAACCTGGCTGGCTCCTTGTCTTGTTCAAGCCCCCGACAGATACTCCGGAACCCACATCTCGGTCCCTGCACTGATCCCGGCTGGGTGCTGCCCTTGTTCCCGACCCCGACAAATACTCCTGAGCCCACATCTCGGGCCCTGCACTGAATCGGGTGGGCCCTGCCCATCTTCCAGCCCCGACAAACTCTCCTGAGCCCACATCCCGGTCCCTGCACTGAAGCAGGCTGGGTGCTTCCCATGTTCAAGCCCCGACAAGCACTCCTGAGCCCACATCTCGGGCCCTGCACCGACCCAGTCTGGGTCCTGCCCTTGTTCAAGCCGCTGAACAAATACCCCTGAGCCGGCTTCTCTGTCCCTGCCGTGAACCAGGCCAGGAGCTGCACGTGTTGAAGCCACTGACCAACACTTCTGGGCCTGCATCTGATTCTCAGGCTGGTTCCTGGCCTGAGGTCAGCCCCCAGCAAACAGTATTGAGCCCACAGCTGGCTCCCTGCTCCTGAACTCAACTAAGGTGTGTCCTCCCCTTGTTCAACCACCCCCCACCCCCACCCCCCAGGAAACACCACTGTGCCTGCATCTCACTCGCTGCATTGAACCAGGCTGGGTCCTGCGCTTGTTCAAACCCCCGACAAATCCTCCTGAGCCCACCCCTCGGTCCCTGCACTGAACCAGGCTGGATCCTCCCTTTGTTCAAGCCCCTGACAAACACACCTGACACCACCTCTCGGTCTCGTCATCGAGCCAGGCTGGGTCCTGCCCATGATCAAGCAGCCGATAAACACTCCTTGGAGCACATCTCGGTCCCTGCACTGATCCAGGCTGGATCCTGCCCTTGTTCATCCCGACAGACACTCCCGAGGCCACAGCACAGTCCCTGCCATGACCCAGGCTGGGTCCTGCCTTTGTTCAAGCCCCCGACAAACACTCTTGAGCCTACATCTCGGTCCATGCAACTGAATCGGGTCGGCCCTGCCCATGCCCAAGCTCTTTGTAGAACGCATATATCGTGTGTCAGGACTATAGGATGGCTGGTTTAGCTTGATCCTCTTGCTGCTCCAGGCCCCACAGGCTTGGGCCACAGGGCAGGCTGGGATGTGTTCTCACATGGAGAACAGAACCACTTTGAAAGGGCCTCCATAGGGTCGATGGCAGCCGTGCATGTCTCCGACACCGGTGAGTCGTGGGACTTAACGGGGAGCTGTCCTTAGCGTCTCCCTGGCCGGCATTCGCACAAGGTTCAGGGGGGGTCCCTCATGCCAGCAGAGCGGGCCTCGTTTCTCCCTCTGCGCACAGTGTGGCCACGGCACCTCAGGCTTGTGCAGCTTTCACGTCGGCCCAGCGAGGGAGGGAGGGTCGCCCGTCCCCTTCTGCGCTTCAGCAGTGACCGCCCACTGTTGGCTTTCAAGGTCGAGAAAGCACTCTCCGAACGTGTGGACTAAAACCCTCTGAACTCCCACCGGTGAAACTCACTCAGGACGAGAAGGGCTTGCCTTCACGCCAAGGATAAGCGTCTCTTCTGAGCGCTGGTGTCCACAGAGTTGCAGACGGCAACAGCACTACTTAGAGAGACGGAGACACACAGACACCAGCGCCTGCTACACACGCGGAAGGACTGCCCAACACAGTGCTATGCCAGAAGCAAAGATACAGAGACACAGAGCGAGCGCTGTACACTAAGGCGCTGGTGTTCCCGAACAGTGGAGATCCACTGTAGCGCTGTAGGTGGGGTTCTTCCCTACTCCCCTAGCATCCGGACAGCAGCAGGCTCTCTGTCCCTTGAAGAAAAGTATCCAGCCCCTTGGCACCCCTGCGTATCCCTTGGATACTCAGGGAGAGCTCTCAGTTATTGCCAGTCCCAGGGGACACAGGAGTGTGCCGTTCGGACTGCGGAGCAGGAACCCGTGCTTGGAATTTCCAGAGCCAGGTCAATGACAGCGCCTGGGGCTAGCCCGGCCACATGCAAAACCCTGTCCCTCCCTGGAGCAGAATCTGGCCACGTGGGGGCGCTGGAGCAGCACAGGAACCCCGGAAGATGCCCTCCGGTCTGGGGGCGTGTCCATAAGAGTGCCGCCCACTACCCTGTCGGCCATTGGTCTAGATTTGGGCCAGCAGTCTGTGCATGGCTCACAGCCTAGGCCCCCGCCTGTTCGCCGGATCTCCTAGGGCCCGTTCACCCCGTCCTGCGTTTCTGGCACCCCTTTCTTCGGCCTCACGCCAACACCCCCACACACCAGCCCCCGCCTTCTGACAATCCCCCTCACTCCCCGCCCCCAAAAGAGCTAGTCGGTCCCACAGGTTTACTGCAGCCTGGGCCGCCATTACGCCCCACTTGTTGTGCTCTTATGTCGCGTCCCTTCGCCTCTGCCCCAGCTCGGGGTCACCGCCAAGGCCAAGAGGAACGTGAGAGGCGGTCAGAGGAAGGCGGGAGCGTCCCGGGACCCCGCACCTTCCAAGCTGTGAGCCCAGGTACTCAGGGGGCAGGGCCCCGCCCCCACCCCCCCTCCCCCACCCCGCAGCCTGCCGTCGTGATGCAGTGCGCAGCTGGGACCTTGTCACCAGCAGTTGTCACGCCAGGCCAAGAGGCCACCCTCTTCAGGGTGGAGGCGGTGGAGGAGGGCGAGGCCCTGGTGGACGGAGACGTGGCGGGGATCGGGCGGGAGTTCCAGCTGCTTGCGGAAGACATCGTGGAGGAGGTGGAGGTTGTGGCGGATGAGGAGCAGGAACAGCGGCCCTCCCAGGAGCTAGAGGAGAAGACGGTGGAGGAGCAGGGCCAGGAAAGGCCCGGAGGCCCTTGTGAGCGCCAGGAGCTGGATGCCCTGCAGGCACTGGCCGCCCTGCAGGTAGAACTGAGCTCTGAGCGTGAGCAAAACCGCAGGGCTTACGTTCAGTTCATGCGCAAGAACCATCAGAGGAGGAAGCGTCACTTGGCTCGGAGGAGCGCCATCATCCAGGGCATCCCTGGCTTCTGGGCCAAAGCTGTATCCTTTGCGCTGCTCCTTGGGGTCCGCTGCTCAGGAGGACGAGGAAGGGGAGAAGGGGCAGGAGCAGGCGGAGGGGGTGGAGGCGAGGGCACAGGAAGGGCGCCGGAGGCCACTGAAGGAAATGCGGTCCTGGGCAATTGGCAGGCTCCAAAGGCACAGCCGAGTAGGGCCTGGGCAGGGCCACAGGTGGACGTGTCGCAGCCATGCCTTTGAGTGTCTCCTTCAGGCCTGCATCTGAGGAGGCGCAGCCCCCGAGGCCTCTAAGTCAACATTGACCAGAGACGGTACACAAGAGCAGCGTTCGCAGACAGTTATTGGTGTAAATGTGGGTGATCCCGGCACATTGCTGGGGCATGTGAGTCATTCACACACACACGCACACACGCACACGCACACACACACACACACACACACACACACACACACACGTACACATAAACACACACACACATACCCAAGAAGCCCTTTACTTTCAGACACGGTTTGTCACAAGGACTGCAAGTCTGACCGTATAAGCAGTGACATGCCGCTACCCAGCATACACAGGTCTGGAGGAGCAGAGTAGCGGTCAGAAACAGCCCCTGCTTGGGGAATGCAGATGCACACCATCCCAAGGGGCCCAGAGCCATGAGCGTGTCTGATGGTATGGCAGGTCCTGAGGATATCAGCAGTGGCCGGGCAAGAGGCAGTGCCCGCCAAGCTCCTTGCAGATGCGTGTTCCAGTATCCTTGTTCCACCCCAGACTAGGGCTGATGCTCCTGGCTCTTCTTGGCCGGCATGTGGCCTGAATGGCTCCTTGACCTAAAGCAGATTATGAGCCACCCTCAAGTCTCCGTCCTGATCAGCGACCAAGATCAAGACTTTCTCGGCTACATGATGGACTTGAAGGTCAGTGAGGGAGACTGAGGAAGGGTGGGTATGGGACCTGGCGGGGAGTGGGAGGAACGTGTTAGCCATGTTCCTGTGCTGTGAGACTTTGGAGAGGCATCGGGGAAGCTGATCATGCCTGCCTTGGAGGCAAGCTGAGGCCCCTAGAAGCTTGCACCTTTTCCCTCCTCGCTATCCTGGCAGGTGCAGGTGCGGAGCCATCCGCCGTCCCGCTGCAAGCTGATCTTTTCCTTTCAGGACAACCCCTGCTTCTTGAACTCGGTGATCATTAAGGAGTATTACCTTGACATCACTGGTAAAAGGTGGCTCCCGGGGTGATGAGTGTGGGTGTGCAAGCGTGTGGATGATGCACCTGTGGTGTCCACCCCAGTCTCCCCTGTCTGTCTGCAGGGTACAGGGCACGTCGATCCACTCCAGTCCACTGGTTCTGGGACTTTGAACGGGGAGCCCCCAGCCGCAGGCTGGACACCAGGAGCCTTAACTTTCTCAACTGGCTGTCAGGCCACAACGGCCCAGAATCGAACAGGATTGCTGAGGTGGGGTTGCTTTGGGCTTGCACACAGTTGGTGGTTGATGTTGGAGTTCTTGGCTGCTCATGGGAGGGTTGGGAGCCTGGTCAGCCCCTGGCTGACCTTGCTCGTGTTGCCTGCAGATCATCAGCGAAGACGTGTGGGACGATCCCCTGAAGTACTACCTCAGGGAGGAAGGTTCATCCATGAGAGACAACTGACAGAAACACATGTGGTGATGGGGTCTGGAGGTAGGCCCCGTAGGGACAGCCGAATAGTAGCTGGGACACAGTACTTTCTTTCGCAAGTGGGGATGCTCAGGCTCATGCAAACTGGCTGCAGAGCCAGAGCCTGAGTCAAGCATGTAGCAGGTGACTTGCTGAGACTGGGGGCTGGGGGGGACTCGGTGTGTCCGAGAGCGCAGTAAGTCCCCCTCCAGTCAGCTGTGGTGGCAGCGCGAGAGTCCTAGGTGATACGACTAGAGGCAGGGTGAATTAAGTGCCTGTGTCAGAATCATCTGTCCTTGGGTCCTGCCATTCCCCCGGCGTCCTTCCTCTCACTGAGTTTGAGAATGCCTGGGCCCTTCACTTCCGCCCCTTAACCTAGGATGGCCTGTCATTGAAAGGGCGTCCTGTCCAGGGCCCCAGTGCACCTGTGCGCTGACTTTGGGATCTTGTGTGAATTTCCACATCCAATACTCTGATCTCACCAGCACCACACCTGCTGAGCTTGAAGTTGCTTCAGGGAAAATCCGGACGTCTCTGGGAGGAGGTGGACAGGGAGCCCCAAGGGCAGGACATGGTGCCTAGTGACACCATCTCCGTCATTGCTGGACACGGGTCTTCGGCTCCTGAAACCCCTGTGTTCCCTGTTTGCGTCCGTGTCCACGTGCCAAGCATGTGTGTGTGTACACGCGTGTGCTTGTGTCACCTGTCTTTATGCGGGGGTGTGTGTGTGTGTCCGGCCCAGGGCGGACGCAGAGATGAAGGCGACGGGAGAGGAGGTGACGAGCGACCAGAAGAGGAGGCACGAGGCGTCCCCAGGCTGACGGAGGTTGGTCACCGACTCTCCGCATGACCGTATCCGGGATGGGAATGAGGAAAAGATGGCCAGTGATACCTGCGGACCGTGGCTCGAGAAATCCGCAATTAGACCAAATCCAAAACACGCTCGCCACTTCTAACTTGTGGTTGTGTGTGCTTGGACCAGGGAGAGGGAAGTGCATGGTCTGAGGATTCCGCGAGGGCAAATCAGGTGGGGCGGGGCTTTGAAACCGCTGCCTGAGGAGCCCTCAGTCCATGGGGACGTGGGCCGGCCTCTGGAAATGGTGGGCGAGGGTATGGCTGGACCCGGGGTGGAGAGGAGGCCAAGTTCCTGTAGAGAAGAGCAGAGACCCGAAGGAGAAAGAGGCACAGATTGCCTGCTGCACTGGGGACTTGTTCCACACACGGAAGAAGGAGACCCGGGAGGGCCCTGGGCCAGTGCTGCCCAGGATCAGCCCATCGGCCCGCACGCTGTCTCCACGAGGGTGGCACACACTGGCATGATGCGAAACACAACGCAAGATGTGCTAAGCTAGGCTGTCCATGCAAAACCACAGGCACGCGAGGAGAGACAGGGTGTGAGCGTGGCAGACGTCCAGGCATTTCCAGCCTCCTCGGCAGGGCAGAAAGGCGAGGGAGGCGCAGGTGTGGGTGTACGTGTGCGTCCCTCTGCCGGAGTGTGCCTGTGAGGGAGGGAAGAGGGAGGAAGCAAGGACGGTGGGCTACTTGCATGTGCCAAGGGACCTCGGGAGAATGGCAGACAGGGAAGCCCCTGGGGGCGGTTGAGAGCCTGCTGGTGGATTTCAGGGCCCAGGGGCTAGGCATTAGCGGCCCTGCCAAAGACACCCCATGGGTCGTGCTCCAAGTCCTGACGTGAATTCCTTCCTTCCTCTGGGGTCTTGCCCCCGGCTGTGGGGGGGGTGCCAGAGGTGCTAAGGGGCGCGTCTGCCCCAGACGGAGGTTTCTGGCAGTGTCGCTGGAGCAGAATCTCTGATTCTGTCGTAGGGCATCTGCACCAGATGACACTCAGAGGCACCCTGCCTTCCAGGTGACCGTCTTGGATGTCCCCGGGCCCAAGCGGGGACTGGCTTCCTTGGCATGTGGGCTGTGTAGGCAAGCAGGGATGCCTGACTGTCGGGAATTCTAGCTGGGCCTAATGAGAGCAACTGAAAGAGAGTCTTGGCATTTAGCAAAGCAGTGAGGCCCGGGTGGTACAAGGCCTCTTGGTGCCTTTGAGGTAGCAAAGCTGCTTTCTGCCCAGGGAGGCATGAGCTGTGTGCCCAGACAGGGCCGGGTGCCCAGGGCAGCATCGGTTCAGGGACTGAGTGCGTCTGGGTAGTGTTAAAGAGAAGGGACGGCGTGTAGGGTTGCCGCCTTACCTTTACGGCCTCAGGTTCCGTGCCTTGTATCGGAAGAGTGCCTGTATCCACGTGCTCCTTCTTCACAAGATTGGATCAGACCCAGGCCTGTCACAGTCTCTTGGGGCCCTTGCAGGCCCGGGCGTCTCTTTGGCCTTTTCCTGCTACAGGGAGACAGGGAGACAGGTGCACTCAGCAAGCTACACAGGTGGGAAGCACAGGGGCCTCACTCGGAGTGTTGTGGGCCCTGACGGCTGGTGGGCTAGCAACAGGGCCACGCCATTGACAAGGAACGACCTAGATAGATGCACACGGAGAAAGCGGTTCTCCAAGTCAGCGGAGGCCAGCGCTCCTTGTTTTCTGGTTCCCTGAGGGAAGGCACAGACAATGGATCCGGCCAACGTGACTGGTACTGTGAAGCTGTCCAAGGTGATGGGAGAAGGCAGAACACAGGCGCCTGTCACTCAGCTGGCCACAGCGAGCAAATCCTGGGTCCTGCCCTTGCCCAAACCCCCGACAAATACTCCTGAGCGCACATCTCGGTTCCTGCACCGAACCAGGCCAGGTCCTGCACTTCTTCAAGCCCCCGACCGACACTCCTGGGCCAGCATCGGACTCTCAGGCATGTTCCTGGCCTTAGTCAAGCCCCCGGAACACATTCCTGAGCCCACAACGCGCTCTGTACCCCTGAACTACGGTGTGTCCTCCCCTTGTTCAAGCCCCCAGGAAACACTACTGAGCCCGCATCTCACTCGCTGCATTGAACCTGGCTGGCTCCTTGTCTTGTTCAAGCCCCCGACAGATACTCCGGAACCCACATCTCGGTCCCTGCACTGATCCCGGCTGGGTGCTGCCCTTGTTCCCGACCCCGACAAATACTCCTGAGCCCACATCTCGGGCCCTGCACTGAATCGGGTGGGCCCTGCCCATCTTCCAGCCCCGACAAACTCTCCTGAGCCCACATCCCGGTCCCTGCACTGAAGCAGGCTGGGTGCTTCCCATGTTCAAGCCCCGACAAGCACTCCTGAGCCCACATCTCGGGCCCTGCACCGACCCAGTCTGGGTCCTGCCCTTGTTCAAGCCGCTGAACAAATACCCCTGAGCCGGCTTCTCTGTCCCTGCCGTGAACCAGGCCAGGAGCTGCACGTGTTGAAGCCACTGACCAACACTTCTGGGCCTGCATCTGATTCTCAGGCTGGTTCCTGGCCTGAGGTAAGCCCCCAGCAAACAGTATTGAGCCCACAGCTGGCTCCCTGCTCCTGAACTCAACTAAGGTGTGTCCTCCCCTTGTTCAACCACCCCCCACCCCCACCCCCCAGGAAACACCACTGTGCCTGCATCTCACTCGCTGCATTGAACCAGGCTGGGTCCTGCGCTTGTTCAAACCCCCGACAAATCCTCCTGAGCCCACCCCTCGGTCCCTGTACTGAAACAGGCTGGATCCTCTCTTTGTTCAAGCCCCTGACAAACACACCTGACACCACCTCTCGGTCCCGTCATCGAGCCAGGATGGGTCCTGCCCATGATCAAGCAGCCGATAAACACTCCTTGGAGCACATCTCGGTCCCTGCACTGATCCAGGCTGGATCCTGCCCTTGTTCATCCCGACAGACACTCCCGAGGCCACAGCACAGTCCCTGCCATGACCCAGGCTGGGTCCTGCCTTTGTTCAAGCCCCCGACAAACACTCTTGAGCCTACATCTCGGTCCATGCAACTGAATCGGGTCGGCCCTGCCCATGCCCAAGCTCTTTGTAGAACGCATATATCGTGTGTCAGGACTATAGGATGGCTGGTTTAGCTTGATCCTCTTGCTGCTCCAGGCCCCACAGGCTTGGGCCACAGGGCAGGCTGGGATGTGTTCTCACATGGAGAACAGAACCACTTTGAAAGGGCCTCCATAGGGTCGATGGCAGCCGTGCATGTCTCCGACACCGGTGAGTCGTGGGACTTAACGGGGAGCTGTCCTTAGCGTCTCCCTGGCCGGCATTCGCACAAGGTTCAGGGGGGGTCCCTCATGCCAGCAGAGTGGGCCTCGTTTCTCCCTCTGCGCACAGTGTGGCCACGGCACCTCAGGCTTGTGCAGCTTTCACGTCGGCCCAGCGAGGGAGGGAGGGTCGCCCGTCCCCTTCTGCGCTTCAGCAGTGACCGCCCACTGTTGGCTTTCAAGGTCGAGAAAGCACTCTCTGAACGTGTGGACTAAAACCCTCTGAACTCCCACCGGTGAAACTCACTCAGGACGAGAAGGGCTTGCCTTCACGCCAAGGATAAGCGTCTCTTCTGAGCGCTGGTGTCCACAGAGTTGCAGACGGCAACAGCACTACTTAGAGAGACGGAGACACACAGACACCAGCGCCTGCTACACACGCGGAAGGACTGCCCAACACAGTGCTATGCCAGAAGCAAAGATACAGAGACACAGAGCGAGCGCTGTACACTAAGGCGCTGGTGTTCCCGAACAGTGGAGATCCACTGTAGCGCTGTAGGTGGGGTTCTTCCCTACTCCCCTAGCATCCGGACAGCAGCAGGCTCTCTGTCCCTTGAAGAAAAGTATCCAGCCCCTTGGCACCCCTGTGTATCCCTTGGATACTCAGGGAGAGCTCTCAGTTATTGCCAGTCCCAGGGGACACAGGAGTGTGCGGTTCGGACGGCGGAGCAGGAACCCGTGCTTGGAATTTCCAGAGCCAGGTCAATGACAGCGCCTGGGGCTAGCCCGGCCACATGCAAAACCCTGTCCCTCCCTGGAGCAGAATCTGGCCACGTGGGGGCGCTGGAGCAGCACAGGAACCCCGGAAGATGCCCTCCGGTCTGGGGGCGTGTCCATAAGAGTGCCGCCCACTACCCTGTCGGCCATTGGTCTAGATTTGGGCCAGCAGTCTGTGCATGGCTCACAGCCTAGGCCCCCGCCTGTTCGCCGGATCTCCTAGGGCCCGTTCACCCCGTCCTGCGTTTCTGGCACCCCTTTCTTCGGCCTCACGCCAACACCCCCACACACCAGCCCCCGCCTTCTGACAATCCCCCTCACTCCCCGCCCCCAAAAGAGCTAGTCGGTCCCACAGGTTTACTGCAGCCTGGGCCGCCATTACGCCCCACTTGCTGTGCTCTTATGTCGCGTCCCTTCGCCTCTGCCCCAGCTCGGGGTCACCGCCAAGGCCAAGAGGAACGTGAGAGGCGGTCAGAGGAAGGCGGGAGCGTCCCGGGACCCCGCACCTTCCAAGCTGTGAGCCCAGGTACTCAGGGGGCAGGGCCCCGCCCCCACCCCCCCTCCCCCACCCCGCAGCCTGCCGTCGTGATGCAGTGCGCAGCTGGGACCTTGTCACCAGCAGTTGTCACGCCAGGCCAAGAGGCCACCCTCTTCAGGGTGGAGGCGGTGGAGGAGGGCGAGGCCCTGGTGGACGGAGACGTGGCGGGGATCGGGCGGGAGTTCCAGCTGCTTGCGGAAGACATCGTGGAGGAGGTGGAGGTTGTGGCGGATGAGGAGCAGGAACAGCGGCCCTCCCAGGAGCTAGAGGAGAAGACGGTGGAGGAGCAGGGCCAGGAAAGGCCCGGAGGCCCTTGTGAGCGCCAGGAGCTGGATGCCCTGCAGGCACTGGCCGCCCTGCAGGTAGAACTGAGCTCTGAGCGTGAGCAAAACCGCAGGGCTTACGTTCAGTTCATGCGCAAGAACCATCAGAGGAGGAAGCGTCACTTGGCTCGGAGGAGCGCCATCATCCAGGGCATCCCTGGCTTCTGGGCCAAAGCTGTATCCTTTGCGCTGCTCCTTGGGGTCCGCTGCTCAGGAGGACGAGGAAGGGGAGAAGGGGCAGGAGCAGGCGGAGGAGGTGGAGGCGAGGGCACAGGAAGGGCGCCGGAGGCCACTGAAGGAAATGCGGTCCTGGGCAATTGGCAGGCTCCAAAGGCACAGCCGAGTAGGGCCTGGGCAGGGCCACAGGTGGACGTGTCGCAGCCATGCCTTTGAGTGTCTCCTTCAGGCCTGCATCTGAGGAGGCGCAGCCCCCGAGGCCTCTAAGTCAACATTGACCAGAGACGGTACACAAGAGCAGCGTTCGCAGACAGTTATTGGTGTAAATGTGGGTGATCCCGGCACATTGCTGGGGCATGTGAGTCATTCACACACACACGCACACACGCACACGCACATACGCACACGCACACGCACACACACACACACGTACACATAAACACACACACACATACCCAAGAAGCCCTTTACTTTCAGACACGGTTTGTCACAAGGACTGCAAGTCTGACCGTATAAGCAGTGACATGCCGCTACCCAGCATACACAGGTCTGGAGGAGCAGAGTAGCGGTCAGAAACAGCCCCTGCTTGGGGAATGCAGATGCACACCATCCCAAGGGGCCCAGAGCCATGAGCGTGTCTGATGGTATGGCAGGTCCTGAGGATATCAGCAGTGGCCGGGCAAGAGGCAGTGCCCGCCAAGCTCCTTGCAGATGCGTGTTCCAGTATCCTTGTTCCACCCCAGACTAGGGCTGATGCTCCTGGCTCTTCTTGGCCGGCATGTGGCCTGAATGGCTCCTTGACCTAAAGCAGATTATGAGCCACCCTCAAGTCTCCGTCCTGATCAGCGACCAAGATCAAGACTTTCTCGGCTACATGATGGACTTGAAGGTCAGTGAGGGAGACTGAGGAAGGGTGGGTATGGGACCTGGCGGGGAGTGGGAGGAACGTGTTAGCCATGTTCCTGTGCTGTGAGACTTTGGAGAGGCATCGGGGAAGCTGATCATGCCTGCCTTGGAGGCAAGCTGAGGCCCCTAGAAGCTTGCACCTTTTCCCTCCTCGCTATCCTGGCAGGTGCAGGTGCGGAGCCATCCGCCGTCCCGCTGCAAGCTGATCTTTTCCTTTCGGGACAACCCCTACTTCTTGAACTCGGTGATCATTAAGGAGTATTACCTTGACATCACTGGTAAAAGGTGGCTCCCGGGGTGATGAGTGTGGGTGTGCAAGCGTGTGGATGATGCACCTGCGGTGTCCACCCCAGTCTCCCCTGTCTGTCTGCAGGGTACAGGGCACGTCGATCCACTCCAGTCCACTGGTTCTGGGACTTTGAACGGGGAGCCCCCAGCCGCAGGCTGGACACCAGGAGCCTTAACTTTCTCAACTGGCTGTCAGGCCACAACGGCCCAGAATCGAACAGGATTGCTGAGGTGGGGTTGCTTTGGGCTTGCACACAGTTGGTGGTTGATGTTGGAGTTCTTGGCTGCTCATGGGAGGGTTGGGAGCCTGGTCAGCCCCTGGCTGACCTTGCTCGTGTTGCCTGCAGATCATCAGCGAAGACGTGTGGGACGATCCCCTGAAGTACTACCTCAGGGAGGAAGGTTCGTCCATGAGAGACAACTGACAGAAACACATGTGGTGATGGGGTCTGGAGGTAGGCCCCGTAGGGACAGCCGAATAGTAGCTGGGACACAGTACTTTCTTTCGCAAGTGGGGATGCTCAGGCTCATGCAAACTGGCTGCAGAGCCAGAGCCTGAGTCAAGCATGTAGCAGGTGACTTGCTGAGACTGGGGGCTGGGGGGGACTCGGTGTGTCCGAGAGCGCAGTAAGTCCCCCTCCAGTCAGCTGTGGTGGCAGCGCGAGAGTCCTAGGTGATACGACTAGAGGCAGGGTGAATTAAGTGCCTGTGTCAGAATCATCTGTCCTTGGGTCCTGCCATTCCCCCGGCGTCCTTCCTCTCACTGAGTTTGAGAATGCCTGGGCCCTTCACTTCCGCCCCTTAACCTAGGATGGCCTGTCATTGAAAGGGCGTCCTGTCCAGGGCCCCAGTGCACCTGTGCGCTGACTTTGGGATCTTGTGTGAATTTCCACATCCAATACTCTGATCTCACCAGCACCACACCTGCTGAGCTTGAAGTTGCTTCAGGGAAAATCCGGACGTCTCTGGGAGGAGGTGGACAGGGAGCCCCAAGGGCAGGACATGGTGCCTAGTGACACCATCTCCGTCATTGCTGGACACGGGTCTTCGGCTCCTGAAACCCCTGTGTTCCCTGTTTGCGTCCGTGTCCACGTGCCAAGCATGTGTGTGTGTACACGCGTGTGCTTGTGTCACCTGTCTTTATGCGGGGGTGTGTGTGTGTGTCCGGCCCAGGGCGGACGCAGAGATGAAGGCGACGGGAGAGGAGGTGACGAGCGACCAGAAGAGGAGGCACGAGGCGTCCCCAGGCTGACGGAGGTTGGTCACCGACTCTCCGCATGACCGTATCCGGGATGGGAATGAGGAAAAGATGGCCAGTGATACCTGCGGACCGTGGCTCGAGAAATCCGCAATTAGACCAAATCCAAAACACGCTCGCCACTTCTAACTTGTGGTTGTGTGTGCTTGGACCAGGGAGAGGGAAGTGCATGGTCTGAGGATTCCGCGAGGGCAAATCAGGTGGGGCGGGGCTTTGAAACCGCTGCCTGAGGAGCCCTCAGTCCATGGGGACGTGGGCCGGCCTCTGGAAATGGTGGGCGAGGGTATGGCTGGACCCGGGGTGGAGAGGAGGCCAAGTTCCTGTAGAGAAGAGCAGAGACCCGAAGGAGAAAGAGGCACAGATTGCCTGCTGCACTGGGGACTTGTTCCACACACGGAAGAAGGAGACCTGGGAGGGCCCTGGGCCAGTGCTGCCCAGGATCAGCCCATCGGCCCGCACGCTGTCTCCACGAGGGTGGCACACACTGGCATGATGCGAAACACAACGCAAGATGTGCTAAGCTAGGCTGTCCATGCAAAACCACAGGCACGCGAGGAGAGACAGGGTGTGAGCGTGGCAGACGTCCAGGCATTTCCAGCCTCCTCGGCAGGGCAGAAAGGCGAGGGAGGCGCAGGTGTGGGTGTACGTGTGCGTCCCTCTGCCGGAGTGTGCCTGTGAGGGAGGGAAGAGGGAGGAAGCAAGGACGGTGGGCTACTTGCATGTGCCAAGGGACCTCGGGAGAATGGCAGACAGGGAAGCCCCTGGGGGCGGTTGAGAGCCTGCTGGTGGATTTCAGGGCCCAGGGGCTAGGCATTAGCGGCCCTGCCAAAGACACCCCATGGGTCGTGCTCCAAGTCCTGACGTGAATTCCTTCCTTCCTCTGGGGTCTTGCCCCCGGCTGTGGGGGGGGTGCCAGAGGTGCTAAGGGGCGCGTCTGCCCCAGACGGAGGTTTCTGGCAGTGTCGCTGGAGCAGAATCTCTGATTCTGTCGTAGGGCATCTGCACCAGATGACACTCAGAGGCACCCTGCCTTCCAGGTGACCGTCTTGGATGTCCCCGGGCCCAAGCGGGGACTGGCTTCCTTGGCATGTGGGCTGTGTAGGCAAGCAGGGATGCCTGACTGTCGGGAATTCTAGCTGGGCCTAATGAGAGCAACTGAAAGAGAGTCTTGGCATTTAGCAAAGCAGTGAGGCCCGGGTGGTACAAGGCCTCTTGGTGCCTTTGAGGTAGCAAAGCTGCTTTCTGCCCAGGGAGGCATGAGCTGTGTGCCCAGACAGGGCCGGGTGCCCAGGGCAGCATCGGTTCAGGGACTGAGTGCGTCTGGGTAGTGTTAAAGAGAAGGGACGGCGTGTAGGGTTGCCGCCTTACCTTTACGGCCTCAGGTTCCGTGCCTTGTATCGGAAGAGTGCCTGTATCCACGTGCTCCTTCTTCACAAGATTGGATCAGACCCAGGCCTGTCACAGTCTCTTGGGGCCCTTGCAGGCCCGGGCGTCTCTTTGGCCTTTTCCTGCTACAGGGAGACAGGGAGACAGGTGCACTCAGCAAGCTACACAGGTGGGAAGCACAGGGGCCTCACTCGGAGTGTTGTGGGCCCTGACGGCTGGTGGGCTAGCAACAGGGCCACGCCATTGACAAGGAACGACCTAGATAGATGCACACGGAGAAAGCGGTTCTCCAAGTCAGCGGAGGCCAGCGCTCCTTGTTTTCTGGTTCCCTGAGGGAAGGCACAGACAATGGATCCGGCCAACGTGACTGGTACTGTGAAGCTGTCCAAGGTGATGGGAGAAGGCAGAACACAGGCGCCTGTCACTCAGCTGGCCACAGCGAGCAAATCCTGGGTCCTGCCCTTGCCCAAACCCCCGACAAATACTCCTGAGCGCACATCTCGGTTCCTGCACCGAACCAGGCCAGGTCCTGCACTTCTTCAAGCCCCCGACCGACACTCCTGGGCCAGCATCGGACTCTCAGGCTTGTTCCTGGCCTTAGTCAAGCCCCCGGAACACATTCCTGAGCCCACAACGCTGTTCTGTACCCCTGAACTACGGTGTGTCCTCCCCTTGTTCAAGCCCCCAGGAAACACTACTGAGCCCGCATCTCACTCGCTGCATTGAACCTGGCTGGCTCCTTGTCTTGTTCAAGCCCCCGACAGATACTCCGGAACCCACATCTCGGTCCCTGCACTGATCCCGGCTGGGTGCTGCCCTTGTTCCCGACCCCGACAAATACTCCTGAGCCCACATCTCGGGCCCTGCACTGAATCGGGTGGGCCCTGCCCATCTTCCAGCCCCGACAAACTCTCCTGAGCCCACATCCCGGTCCCTGCACTGAAGCAGGCTGGGTGCTTCCCATGTTCAAGCCCCGACAAGCACTCCTGAGCCCACATCTCGGGCCCTGCACCGACCCAGTCTGGGTCCTGCCCTTGTTCAAGCCGCTGAACAAATACCCCTGAGCCGGCTTCTCTGTCCCTGCCGTGAACCAGGCCAGGAGCTGCACGTGTTGAAGCCACTGACCAACACTTCTGGGCCTGCATCTGATTCTCAGGCTGGTTCCTGGCCTGAGGTAAGCCCCCAGCAAACAGTATTGAGGCCACAGCTGGCTCCCTGCTCCTGAACTCAACTAAGGTGTGACCTCCCCTTGTTCAACCACCCTCCCCCCCCCACCCCCCAGGAAACACCACTGTGCCCGCATCTCACTCGCTGCATTGAACCAGGCTGGGTCCTGTGCTTGTTCAAACCCCCGACAAATCCTCCTGAGCCCACCCCTCGGTCCCTGCACTGAACCAGGCTGGATCCTCCCTTTGTTCAAGCCCCTGACAAACACACCTGACACCACCTCTCGGTCCCGTCATCGAGCCAGGCTGGGTCCTGCCCATGATCAAGCAGCCGATAAACACTCCTTGGAGCACATCTCGGTCCCTGCACTGATCCAGGCTGGATCCTGCCCTTGTTCATCCCGACAGACACTCCCGAGGCCACAGCACAGTCCCTGCCATGACCCAGGCTGGGTCCTGCCTTTGTTCAAGCCCCCGACAAACACTCTTGAGCCCACATCTCGGTCCATGCAACTGAATCGGGTCGGCCCTGCCCATGCCCAAGCTCTTTGTAGAACGCATATATCGTGTGTCAGGACTATAGGATGGTTGGTTTAGCTTGATCCTCTTGCTGCTCCAGGCCCCACAGGCTTGGGCCACAGGGCAGGCTAGGATGTGTTCTCACATGGAGAACAGAACCACTTTGAAAGGGCCTCCATAGGGTCGATGGCAGCCGTGCATGTCTCCGACACCGGTGAGTCGTGGGACTTAACGGGGAGCTGTCCTTAGCGTCTCCCTGGCCGGCATTCGCACAAGGTTCAGGGGGGGTCCCTCATGCCAGCAGAGCGGGCCTCGTTTCTCCCTCTGCGCACAGTGTGGCCACGGCACCTCAGGCTTGTGCAGCTTTCACGTCGGCCCAGCGAGGGAGGGAGGGTCGCCCGTCCCCTTCTGCGCTTCAGCAGTGACCGCCCACTGTTGGCTTTCAAGGTCGAGAAAGCACTCTCCGAACGTGTGGACTAAAACCCTCTGAACTCCCACCGGTGAAACTCACTCAGGACGAGAAGGGCTTGCCTTCACGCCAAGGATAAGCGTCTCTTCTGAGCGCTGGTGTCCACAGAGTTGCAGACGGCAACAGCACTACTTAGAGAGACGGAGACACACAGACACCAGCGCCTGCTACACACGCGGAAGGACTGCCCAACACAGTGCTATGCCAGAAGCAAAGATACAGAGACACAGAGCGAGCGCTGTACACTAAGGCGCTGGTGTTCCCGAACAGTGGAGATCCACTGTAGCACTGTAGGTGGGGTTCTTCCCTACTCCCCTAGCATCCGGACAGCAGCAGGCTCTCTGTCCCTTGAAGAAAAGTATCCAGCCCCTTGGCACCCCTGCGTATCCCTTGGATACTCAGGGAGAGCTCTCAGTTATTGCCAGTCCCAGGGGACACAGGAGTGTGCGGTTCGGATGGCGGAGCAGGAACCCGTGCTTGGAATTTCCAGAGCCAGGTCAATGACAGCGCCTGGGGCTAGCCCGGCCACATGCAAAACCCTGTCCCTCCCTGGAGCAGAATCTGGCCACGTGGGGGCGCTGGAGCAGCACAGGAACCCCGGAAGATGCCCTCCGGTCTGGGGGCGTGTCCATAAGAGTGCCGCCCACTACCCTGTCGGCCATTGGTCTAGATTTGGGCCAGCAGTCTGTGCATGGCTCACAGCCTAGGCCCCCGCCTGTTCGCCGGATCTCCTAGGGCCCGTTCACCCCGTCCTGCGTTTCTGGCACCCCTTTCTTCGGCCTCACGCCAACACCCCCACACACCAGCCCCCGCCTTCTGACAATCCCCCTCACTCCCCGCCCCCAAAAGAGCTAGTCGGTCCCACAGGTTTACTGCAGCCTGGGCCGCCATTACGCCCCACTTGCTGTGCTCTTATGTCGCGTCCCTTCGCCTCTGCCCCAGCTCGGGGTCACCGCCAAGGCCAAGAGGAACGTCAGAGGCGGTCAGAGGAAGGCGGGAGCGTCCCGGGACCCCGCACCTTCCAAGCTGTGAGCCCAGGTACTCAGGGGGCAGGGCCCCGCCCCCACCCCCCCTCCCCCACCCCGCAGCCTGCCGTCGTGATGCAGTGCGCAGCTGGGACCTTGTCACCAGCAGTTGTCACGCCAGGCCAAGAGGCCACCCTCTTCAGGGTGGAGGCGGTGGAGGAGGGCGAGGCCCTGGTGGACGGAGACGTGGTGGGGATCGGGCGGGAGTTCCAGCTGCTTGCGGAAGACATCGTGGAGGAGGTGGAGGTTGTGGCGGATGAGGAGCAGGAACAGCGGCCCTCCCAGGAGCTAGAGGAGAAGACGGTGGAGGAGCAGGGCCAGGAAAGGCCCGGAGGCCCTTGTGAGCGCCAGGAGCTGGATGCCCTGCAGGCACTGGCCGCCCTGCAGGTAGAACTGAGCTCTGAGCGTGAGCAAAACCGCAGGGCTTACGTTCAGTTCATGCGCAAGAACCATCAGAGGAGGAAGCGTCACTTGGCTCGGAGGAGCGCCATCATCCAGGGCATCCCTGGCTTCTGGGCCAAAGCTGTATCCTTTGCGCTGCTCCTTGGGGTCCGCTGCTCAGGAGGACGAGGAAGGGGAGAAGGGGCAGGAGCAGGCGGAGGGGGTGGAGGCGAGGGCACAGGAAGGGCGCCGGAGGCCACTGAAGGAAATGCGGTCCTGGGCAATTGGCAGGCTCCAAAGGCACAGCCGAGTAGGGCCTGGGCAGGGCCACAGGTGGACGTGTCGCAGCCATGCCTTTGAGTGTCTCCTTCAGGCCTGCATCTGAGGAGGCGCAGCCCCCGAGGCCTCTAAGTCAACATTGACCAGAGACGGTACACAAGAGCAGCGTTCGCAGACAGTTATTGGTGTAAATGTGGGTGATCCCGGCACATTGCTGGGGCATGTGAGTCATTCACACACACACGCACACACGCACACGCACACGCACACGCACACACACGTACACATAAACACACACACACATACCCAAGAAGCCCTTTACTTTCAGACACGGTTTGTCACAAGGACTGCAAGTCTGACCGTATAAGCAGTGACATGCCGCTACCCAGCATACACAGGTCTGGAGGAGCAGAGTAGCGGTCAGAAACAGCCCCTGCTTGGGGAATGCAGATGCACACCATCCCAAGGGGCCCAGAGCCATGAGCGTGTCTGATGGTATGGCAGGTCCTGAGGATATCAGCAGTGGCCGGGCAAGAGGCAGTGCCCGCCAAGCTCCTTGCAGATGCGTGTTCCAGTATCCTTGTTCCACCCCAGACTAGGGCTGATGCTCCTGGCTCTTCTTGGCCGGCATGTGGCCTGAATGGCTCCTTGACCTAAAGCAGATTATGAGCCACCCTCAAGTCTCCGTCCTGATCAGCGACCAAGATCAAGACTTTCTCGGCTACATGATGGACTTGAAGGTCAGTGAGGGAGACTGAGGAAGGGTGGGTATGGGACCTGGCGGGGAGTGGGAGGAACGTGTTAGCCATGTTCCTGTGCTGTGAGACTTTGGAGAGGCATCGGGGAAGCTGATCATGCCTGCCTTGGAGGCAAGCTGAGGCCCCTAGAAGCTTGCACCTTTTCCCTCCTCGCTATCCTGGCAGGTGCAGGTGCGGAGCCATCCGCCGTCCCGCTGCAAGCTGATCTTTTCCTTTCGGGACAACCCCTACTTCTTGAACTCGGTGATCATTAAGGAGTATTACCTTGACATCACTGGTAAAAGGTGGCTCCCGGGGTGATGAGTGTGGGTGTGCAAGCGTGTGGATGATGCACCTGCGGTGTCCACCCCAGTCTCCCCTGTCTGTCTGCAGGGTACAGGGCACGTCGATCCACTCCAGTCCACTGGTTCTGGGACTTTGAACGGGGAGCCCCCAGCCGCAGGCTGGACACCAGGAGCCTTAACTTTCTCAACTGGCTGTCAGGCCACAACGGCCCAGAATCGAACAGGATTGCTGAGGTGGGGTTGCTTTGGGCTTGCACACAGTTGGTGGTTGATGTTGGAGTTCTTGGCTGCTCATGGGAGGGTTGGGAGCCTGGTCAGCCCCTGGCTGACCTTGCTCGTGTTGCCTGCAGATCATCAGCGAAGACGTGTGGGACGATCCCCTGAAGTACTACCTCAGGGAGGAAGGTTCGTCCATGAGAGACAACTGACAGAAACACATGTGGTGATGGGGTCTGGAGGTAGGCCCCGTAGGGACAGCCGAATAGTAGCTGGGACACAGTACTTTCTTTCGCAAGTGGGGATGCTCAGGCTCATGCAAACTGGCTGCAGAGCCAGAGCCTGAGTCAAGCATGTAGCAGGTGACTTGCTGAGACTGGGGGCTGGGGGGGACTCGGTGTGTCCGAGAGCGCAGTAAGTCCCCCTCCAGTCAGCTGTGGTGGCAGCGCGAGAGTCCTAGGTGATACGACTAGAGGCAGGGTGAATTAAGTGCCTGTGTCAGAATCATCTGTCCTTGGGTCCTGCCATTCCCCCGGCGTCCTTCCTCTCACTGAGTTTGAGAATGCCTGGGCCCTTCACTTCCGCCCCTTAACCTAGGATGGCCTGTCATTGAAAGGGCGTCCTGTCCAGGGCCCCAGTGCACCTGTGCGCTGACTTTGGGATCTTGTGTGAATTTCCACATCCAATACTCTGATCTCACCAGCACCACACCTGCTGAGCTTGAAGTTGCTTCAGGGAAAATCCGGACGTCTCTGGGAGGAGGTGGACAGGGAGCCCCAAGGGCAGGACATGGTGCCTAGTGACACCATCTCCGTCATTGCTGGACACGGGTCTTCGGCTCCTGAAACCCCTGTGTTCCCTGTTTGCGTCCGTGTCCACGTGCCAAGCATGTGTGTGTGTACACGCGTGTGCTTGTGTCACCTGTCTTTATGCGGGGGTGTGTGTGTGTGTCCGGCCCAGGGCGGACGCAGAGATGAAGGCGACGGGAGAGGAGGTGACGAGCGACCAGAAGAGGAGGCACGAGGCGTCCCCAGGCTGACGGAGGTTGGTCACCGACTCTCCGCATGACCGTATCCGGGATGGGAATGAGGAAAAGATGGCCAGTGATACCTGCGGACCGTGGCTCGAGAAATCCGCAATTAGACCAAATCCAAAACACGCTCGCCACTTCTAACTTGTGGTTGTGTGTGCTTGGACCAGGGAGAGGGAAGTGCATGGTCTGAGGATTCCGCGAGGGCAAATCAGGTGGGGCGGGGCTTTGAAACCGCTGCCTGAGGAGCCCTCAGTCCATGGGGACGTGGGCCGGCCTCTGGAAATGGTGGGCGAGGGTATGGCTGGACCCGGGGTGGAGAGGAGGCCAAGTTCCTGTAGAGAAGAGCAGAGACCCGAAGGAGAAAGAGGCACAGATTGCCTGCTGCACTGGGGACTTGTTCCACACACGGAAGAAGGAGACCCGGGAGGGCCCTGGGCCAGTGCTGCCCAGGATCAGCCCATCGGCCCGCACGCTGTCTCCACGAGGGTGGCACACACTGGCATGATGCGAAACACAACGCAAGATGTGCTAAGCTAGGCTGTCCATGCAAAACCACAGGCACGCGAGGAGAGACAGGGTGTGAGCGTGGCAGACGTCCAGGCATTTCCAGCCTCCTCGGCAGGGCAGAAAGGCGAGGGAGGCGCAGGTGTGGGTGTACGTGTGCGTCCCTCTGCCGGAGTGTGCCTGTGAGGGAGGGAAGAGGGAGGAAGCAAGGACGGTGGGCTACTTGCATGTGCCAAGGGACCTCGGGAGAATGGCAGACAGGGAAGCCCCTGGGGGCGGTTGAGAGCCTGCTGGTGGATTTCAGGGCCCAGGGGCTAGGCATTAGCGGCCCTGCCAAAGACACCCCATGGGTCGTGCTCCAAGTCCTGACGTGAATTCCTTCCTTCCTCTGGGGTCTTGCCCCCGGCTGTGGGGGGGGTGCCAGAGGTGCTAAGGGGCGCGTCTGCCCCAGACGGAGGTTTCTGGCAGTGTCGCTGGAGCAGAATCTCTGATTCTGTCGTAGGGCATCTGCACCAGATGACACTCAGAGGCACCCTGCCTTCCAGGTGACCGTCTTGGATGTCCCCGGGCCCAAGCGGGGACTGGCTTCCTTGGCATGTGGGCTGTGTAGGCAAGCAGGGATGCCTGACTGTCGGGAATTCTAGCTGGGCCTAATGAGAGCAACTGAAAGAGAGTCTTGGCATTTAGCAAAGCAGTGAGGCCCGGGTGGTACAAGGCCTCTTGGTGCCTTTGAGGTAGCAAAGCTGCTTTCTGCCCAGGGAGGCATGAGCTGTGTGCCCAGACAGGGCCGGGTGCCCAGGGCAGCATCGGTTCAGGGACTGAGTGCGTCTGGGTAGTGTTAAAGAGAAGGGACGGCGTGTAGGGTTGCCGCCTTACCTTTACGGCCTCAGGTTCCGTGCCTTGTATCGGAAGAGTGCCTGTATCCACGTGCTCCTTCTTCACAAGATTGGATCAGACCCAGGCCTGTCACAGTCTCTTGGGGCCCTTGCAGGCCCGGGCGTCTCTTTGGCCTTTTCCTGCTACAGGGAGACAGGGAGACAGGTGCACTCAGCAAGCTACACAGGTGGGAAGCACAGGGGCCTCAGTCGGAGTGTTGTGGGCCCTGACGGCTGGTGGGCTAGCAACAGGGCCACGCCATTGACAAGGAACGACCTAGATAGATGCACACGGAGAAAGCGGTTCTCCAAGTCAGCGGAGGCCAGCGCTCCTTGTTTTCTGGTTCCCTGAGGGAAGGCACAGACAATGGATCCGGCCAACGTGACTGGTACTGTGAAGCTGTCCAAGGTGATGGGAGAAGGCAGAACACAGGCGCCTGTCACTCAGCTGGCCACAGCGAGCAAATCCTGGGTCCTGCCCTTGCCCAAACCCCCGACAAATACTCCTGAGCGCACATCTCGGTTCCTGCACCGAACCAGGCCAGGTCCTGCACTTCTTCAAGCCCCCGACCGACACTCCTGGGCCAGCATCGGACTCTCAGGCTTGTTCCTGGCCTTAGTCAAGCCCCCGGAACACATTCCTGAGCCCACAACGCTGTTCTGTACCCCTGAACTACGGTGTGTCCTCCCCTTGTTCAAGCCCCCAGGAAACACTACTGAGCCCGCATCTCACTCGCTGCATTGAACCTGGCTGGCTCCTTGTCTTGTTCAAGCCCCCGACAGATACTCCGGAACCCACATCTCGGTCCCTGCACTGATCCCGGCTGGGTGCTGCCCTTGTTCCCGACCCCGACAAATACTCCTGAGCCCACATCTCGGGCCCTGCACTGAATCGGGTGGGCCCTGCCCATCTTCCAGCCCCGACAAACTCTCCTGAGCCCACATCCCGGTCCCTGCACTGAAGCAGGCTGGGTGCTTCCCATGTTCAAGCCCCGACAAGCACTCCTGAGCCCACATCTCGGGCCCTGCACCGACCCAGTCTGGGTCCTGCCCTTGTTCAAGCCGCTGAACAAATACCCCTGAGCCGGCTTCTCTGTCCCTGCCGTGAACCAGGCCAGGAGCTGCACGTGTTGAAGCCACTGACCAACACTTCTGGGCCTGCATCTGATTCTCAGGCTGGTTCCTGGCCTGAGGTAAGCCCCCAGCAAACAGTATTGAGGCCACAGCTGGCTCCCTGCTCCTGAACTCAACTAAGGTGTGACCTCCCCTTGTTCAACCACCCTCCCCCCCCCACCCCCCAGGAAACACCACTGTGCCCGCATCTCACTCGCTGCATTGAACCAGGCTGGGTCCTGTGCTTGTTCAAACCCCCGACAAATCCTCCTGAGCCCACCCCTCGGTCCCTGCACTGAACCAGGCTGGATCCTCCCTTTGTTCAAGCCCCTGACAAACACACCTGACACCACCTCTCGGTCCCGTCATCGAGCCAGGCTGGGTCCTGCCCATGATCAAGCAGCCGATAAACACTCCTTGGAGCACATCTCGGTCCCTGCACTGATCCAGGCTGGATCCTGCCCTTGTTCATCCCGACAGACACTCCCGAGGCCACAGCACAGTCCCTGCCATGACCCAGGCTGGGTCCTGCCTTTGTTCAAGCCCCCGACAAACACTCTTGAGCCCACATCTCGGTCCATGCAACTGAATCGGGTCGGCCCTGCCCATGCCCAAGCTCTTTGTAGAACGCATATATCGTGTGTCAGGACTATAGGATGGTTGGTTTAGCTTGATCCTCTTGCTGCTCCAGGCCCCACAGGCTTGGGCCACAGGGCAGGCTAGGATGTGTTCTCACATGGAGAACAGAACCACTTTGAAAGGGCCTCCATAGGGTCGATGGCAGCCGTGCATGTCTCCGACACCGGTGAGTCGTGGGACTTAACGGGGAGCTGTCCTTAGCGTCTCCCTGGCCGGCATTCGCACAAGGTTCAGGGGGGGTCCCTCATGCCAGCAGAGCGGGCCTCGTTTCTCCCTCTGCGCACAGTGTGGCCACGGCACCTCAGGCTTGTGCAGCTTTCACGTCGGCCCAGCGAGGGAGGGAGGGTCGCCCGTCCCCTTCTGCACTTCAGCAGTGACCGCCCACTGTTGGCTTTCAAGGTCGAGAAAGCACTCTCCGAACGTGTGGACTAAAACCCTCTGAACTCCCACCGGTGAAACTCACTCAGGACGAGAAGGGCTTGCCTTCACGCCAAGGATAAGCGTCTCTTCTGAGCGCTGGTGTCCACAGAGTTGCAGACGGCAACAGCACTACTTAGAGAGACGGAGACACACAGACACCAGCGCCTGCTACACACGCGGAAGGACTGCCCAACACAGTGCTATGCCAGAAGCAAAGATACAGAGACACAGAGCGAGCGCTGTACACTAAGGCGCTGGTGTTCCCGAACAGTGGAGATCCACTGTAGCACTGTAGGTGGGGTTCTTCCCTACTCCCCTAGCATCCGGACAGCAGCAGGCTCTCTGTCCCTTGAAGAAAAGTATCCAGCCCCTTGGCACCCCTGCGTATCCCTTGGATACTCAGGGAGAGCTCTCAGTTATTGCCAGTCCCAGGGGACACAGGAGTGTGCGGTTCGGATGGCGGAGCAGGAACCCGTGCTTGGAATTTCCAGAGCCAGGTCAATGACAGCGCCTGGGGCTAGCCCGGCCACATGCAAAACCCTGTCCCTCCCTGGAGCAGAATCTGGCCACGTGGGGGCGCTGGAGCAGCACAGGAACCCCGGAAGATGCCCTCCGGTCTGGGGGCGTGTCCATAAGAGTGCCGCCCACTACCCTGTCGGCCATTGGTCTAGATTTGGGCCAGCAGTCTGTGCATGGCTCACAGCCTAGGCCCCCGCCTGTTCGCCGGATCTCCTAGGGCCCGTTCACCCCGTCCTGCGTTTCTGGCACCCCTTTCTTCGGCCTCACGCCAACACCCCCACACACCAGCCCCCGCCTTCTGACAATCCCCCTCACTCCCCGCCCCCAAAAGAGCTAGTCGGTCCCACAGGTTTACTGCAGCCTGGGCCGCCATTACGCCCCACTTGCTGTGCTCTTATGTCGCGTCCCTTCGCCTCTGCCCCAGCTCGGGGTCACCGCCAAGGCCAAGAGGAACGTCAGAGGCGGTCAGAGGAAGGCGGGAGCGTCCCGGGACCCCGCACCTTCCAAGCTGTGAGCCCAGGTACTCAGGGGGCAGGGCCCCGCCCCCACCCCCCCTCCCCCACCCCGCAGCCTGCCGTCGTGATGCAGTGCGCAGCTGGGACCTTGTCACCAGCAGTTGTCACGCCAGGCCAAGAGGCCACCCTCTTCAGGGTGGAGGCGGTGGAGGAGGGCGAGGCCCTGGTGGACGGAGACGTGGTGGGGATCGGGCGGGAGTTCCAGCTGCTTGCGGAAGACATCGTGGAGGAGGTGGAGGTTGTGGCGGATGAGGAGCAGGAACAGCGGCCCTCCCAGGAGCTAGAGGAGAAGACGGTGGAGGAGCAGGGCCAGGAAAGGCCCGGAGGCCCTTGTGAGCGCCAGGAGCTGGATGCCCTGCAGGCACTGGCCGCCCTGCAGGTAGAACTGAGCTCTGAGCGTGAGCAAAACCGCAGGGCTTACGTTCAGTTCATGCGCAAGAACCATCAGAGGAGGAAGCGTCACTTGGCTCGGAGGAGCGCCATCATCCAGGGCATCCCTGGCTTCTGGGCCAAAGCTGTATCCTTTGCGCTGCTCCTTGGGGTCCGCTGCTCAGGAGGACGAGGAAGGGGAGAAGGGGCAGGAGCAGGCGGAGGGGGTGGAGGCGAGGGCACAGGAAGGGCGCCGGAGGCCACTGAAGGAAATGCGGTCCTGGGCAATTGGCAGGCTCCAAAGGCACAGCCGAGTAGGGCCTGGGCAGGGCCACAGGTGGACGTGTCGCAGCCATGCCTTTGAGTGTCTCCTTCAGGCCTGCATCTGAGGAGGCGCAGCCCCCGAGGCCTCTAAGTCAACATTGACCAGAGACGGTACACAAGAGCAGCGTTCGCAGACAGTTATTGGTGTAAATGTGGGTGATCCCGGCACATTGCTGGGGCATGTGAGTCATTCACACACACACGCACACACGCACACGCACACGCACACGCACACACACGTACACATAAACACACACACACATACCCAAGAAGCCCTTTACTTTCAGACACGGTTTGTCACAAGGACTGCAAGTCTGACCGTATAAGCAGTGACATGCCGCTACCCAGCATACACAGGTCTGGAGGAGCAGAGTAGCGGTCAGAAACAGCCCCTGCTTGGGGAATGCAGATGCACACCATCCCAAGGGGCCCAGAGCCATGAGCGTGTCTGATGGTATGGCAGGTCCTGAGGATATCAGCAGTGGCCGGGCAAGAGGCAGTGCCCGCCAAGCTCCTTGCAGATGCGTGTTCCAGTATCCTTGTTCCACCCCAGACTAGGGCTGATGCTCCTGGCTCTTCTTGGCCGGCATGTGGCCTGAATGGCTCCTTGACCTAAAGCAGATTATGAGCCACCCTCAAGTCTCCGTCCTGATCAGCGACCAAGATCAAGACTTTCTCGGCTACATGATGGACTTGAAGGTCAGTGAGGGAGACTGAGGAAGGGTGGGTATGGGACCTGGCGGGGAGTGGGAGGAACGTGTTAGCCATGTTCCTGTGCTGTGAGACTTTGGAGAGGCATCGGGGAAGCTGATCATGCCTGCCTTGGAGGCAAGCTGAGGCCCCTAGAAGCTTGCACCTTTTCCCTCCTCGCTATCCTGGCAGGTGCAGGTGCGGAGCCATCCGCCGTCCCGCTGCAAGCTGATCTTTTCCTTTCGGGACAACCCCTACTTCTTGAACTCGGTGATCATTAAGGAGTATTACCTTGACATCACTGGTAAAAGGTGGCTCCCGGGGTGATGAGTGTGGGTGTGCAAGCGTGTGGATGATGCACCTGCGGTGTCCACCCCAGTCTCCCCTGTCTGTCTGCAGGGTACAGGGCACGTCGATCCACTCCAGTCCACTGGTTCTGGGACTTTGAACGGGGAGCCCCCAGCCGCAGGCTGGACACCAGGAGCCTTAACTTTCTCAACTGGCTGTCAGGCCACAACGGCCCAGAATCGAACAGGATTGCTGAGGTGGGGTTGCTTTGGGCTTGCACACAGTTGGTGGTTGATGTTGGAGTTCTTGGCTGCTCATGGGAGGGTTGGGAGCCTGGTCAGCCCCTGGCTGACCTTGCTCGTGTTGCCTGCAGATCATCAGCGAAGACGTGTGGGACGATCCCCTGAAGTACTACCTCAGGGAGGAAGGTTCGTCCATGAGAGACAACTGACAGAAACACATGTGGTGATGGGGTCTGGAGGTAGGCCCCGTAGGGACAGCCGAATAGTAGCTGGGACACAGTACTTTCTTTCGCAAGTGGGGATGCTCAGGCTCATGCAAACTGGCTGCAGAGCCAGAGCCTGAGTCAAGCATGTAGCAGGTGACTTGCTGAGACTGGGGGCTGGGGGGGACTCGGTGTGTCCGAGAGCGCAGTAAGTCCCCCTCCAGTCAGCTGTGGTGGCAGCGCGAGAGTCCTAGGTGATACGACTAGAGGCAGGGTGAATTAAGTGCCTGTGTCAGAATCATCTGTCCTTGGGTCCTGCCATTCCCCCGGCGTCCTTCCTCTCACTGAGTTTGAGAATGCCTGGGCCCTTCACTTCCGCCCCTTAACCTAGGATGGCCTGTCATTGAAAGGGCGTCCTGTCCAGGGCCCCAGTGCACCTGTGCGCTGACTTTGGGATCTTGTGTGAATTTCCACATCCAATACTCTGATCTCACCAGCACCACACCTGCTGAGCTTGAAGTTGCTTCAGGGAAAATCCGGACGTCTCTGGGAGGAGGTGGACAGGGAGCCCCAAGGGCAGGACATGGTGCCTAGTGACACCATCTCCGTCATTGCTGGACACGGGTCTTCGGCTCCTGAAACCCCTGTGTTCCCTGTTTGCGTCCGTGTCCACGTGCCAAGCATGTGTGTGTGTACACGCGTGTGCTTGTGTCACCTGTCTTTATGCGGGGGTGTGTGTGTGTGTCCGGCCCAGGGCGGACGCAGAGATGAAGGCGACGGGAGAGGAGGTGACGAGCGACCAGAAGAGGAGGCACGAGGCGTCCCCAGGCTGACGGAGGTTGGTCACCGACTCTCCGCATGACCGTATCCGGGATGGGAATGAGGAAAAGATGGCCAGTGATACCTGCGGACCGTGGCTCGAGAAATCCGCAATTAGACCAAATCCAAAACACGCTCGCCACTTCTAACTTGTGGTTGTGTGTGCTTGGACCAGGGAGAGGGAAGTGCATGGTCTGAGGATTCCGCGAGGGCAAATCAGGTGGGGCGGGGCTTTGAAACCGCTGCCTGAGGAGCCCTCAGTCCATGGGGACGTGGGCCGGCCTCTGGAAATGGTGGGCGAGGGTATGGCTGGACCCGGGGTGGAGAGGAGGCCAAGTTCCTGTAGAGAAGAGCAGAGACCCGAAGGAGAAAGAGGCACAGATTGCCTGCTGCACTGGGGACTTGTTCCACACACGGAAGAAGGAGACCCGGGAGGGCCCTGGGCCAGTGCTGCCCAGGATCAGCCCATCGGCCCGCACGCTGTCTCCACGAGGGTGGCACACACTGGCATGATGCGAAACACAACGCAAGATGTGCTAAGCTAGGCTGTCCATGCAAAACCACAGGCACGCGAGGAGAGACAGGGTGTGAGCGTGGCAGACGTCCAGGCATTTCCAGCCTCCTCGGCAGGGCAGAAAGGCGAGGGAGGCGCAGGTGTGGGTGTACGTGTGCGTCCCTCTGCCGGAGTGTGCCTGTGAGGGAGGGAAGAGGGAGGAAGCAAGGACGGTGGGCTACTTGCATGTGCCAAGGGACCTCGGGAGAATGGCAGACAGGGAAGCCCCTGGGGGCGGTTGAGAGCCTGCTGGTGGATTTCAGGGCCCAGGGGCTAGGCATTAGCGGCCCTGCCAAAGACACCCCATGGGTCGTGCTCCAAGTCCTGACGTGAATTCCTTCCTTCCTCTGGGGTCTTGCCCCCGGCTGTGGGGGGGGTGCCAGAGGTGCTAAGGGGCGCGTCTGCCCCAGACGGAGGTTTCTGGCAGTGTCGCTGGAGCAGAATCTCTGATTCTGTCGTAGGGCATCTGCACCAGATGACACTCAGAGGCACCCTGCCTTCCAGGTGACCGTCTTGGATGTCCCCGGGCCCAAGCGGGGACTGGCTTCCTTGGCATGTGGGCTGTGTAGGCAAGCAGGGATGCCTGACTGTCGGGAATTCTAGCTGGGCCTAATGAGAGCAACTGAAAGAGAGTCTTGGCATTTAGCAAAGCAGTGAGGCCCGGGTGGTACAAGGCCTCTTGGTGCCTTTGAGGTAGCAAAGCTGCTTTCTGCCCAGGGAGGCATGAGCTGTGTGCCCAGACAGGGCCGGGTGCCCAGGGCAGCATCGGTTCAGGGACTGAGTGCGTCTGGGTAGTGTTAAAGAGAAGGGACGGCGTGTAGGGTTGCCGCCTTACCTTTACGGCCTCAGGTTCCGTGCCTTGTATCGGAAGAGTGCCTGTATCCACGTGCTCCTTCTTCACAAGATTGGATCAGACCCAGGCCTGTCACAGTCTCTTGGGGCCCTTGCAGGCCCGGGCGTCTCTTTGGCCTTTTCCTGCTACAGGGAGACAGGGAGACAGGTGCACTCAGCAAGCTACACAGGTGGGAAGCACAGGGGCCTCACTCGGAGTGTTGTGGGCCCTGACGGCTGGTGGGCTAGCAACAGGGCCACGCCATTGACAAGGAACGACCTAGATAGATGCACACGGAGAAAGCGGTTCTCCAAGTCAGCGGAGGCCAGCGCTCCTTGTTTTCTGGTTCCCTGAGGGAAGGCACAGACAATGGATCCGGCCAACGTGACTGGTACTGTGAAGCTGTCCAAGGTGATGGGAGAAGGCAGAACACAGGCGCCTGTCACTCAGCTGGCCACAGCGAGCAAATCCTGGGTCCTGCCCTTGCCCAAACCCCCGACAAATACTCCTGAGCGCACATCTCGGTTCCTGCACCGAACCAGGCCAGGTCCTGCACTTCTTCAAGCCCCCGACCGACACTCCTGGGCCAGCATCGGACTCTCAGGCTTGTTCCTGGCCTTAGTCAAGCCCCCGGAACACATTCCTGAGCCCACAACGCTGTTCTGTACCCCTGAACTACGGTGTGTCCTCCCCTTGTTCAAGCCCCCAGGAAACACTACTGAGCCCGCATCTCACTCGCTGCATTGAACCTGGCTGGCTCCTTGTCTTGTTCAAGCCCCCGACAGATACTCCGGAACCCACATCTCGGTCCCTGCACTGATCCCGGCTGGGTGCTGCCCTTGTTCCCGACCCCGACAAATACTCCTGAGCCCACATCTCGGGCCCTGCACTGAATCGGGTGGGCCCTGCCCATCTTCCAGCCCCGACAAACTCTCCTGAGCCCACATCCCGGTCCCTGCACTGAAGCAGGCTGGGTGCTTCCCATGTTCAAGCCCCGACAAGCACTCCTGAGCCCACATCTCGGGCCCTGCACCGACCCAGTCTGGGTCCTGCCCTTGTTCAAGCCGCTGAACAAATACCCCTGAGCCGGCTTCTCTGTCCCTGCCGTGAACCAGGCCAGGAGCTGCACGTGTTGAAGCCACTGACCAACACTTCTGGGCCTGCATCTGATTCTCAGGCTGGTTCCTGGCCTGAGGTAAGCCCCCAGCAAACAGTATTGAGGCCACAGCTGGCTCCCTGCTCCTGAACTCAACTAAGGTGTGACCTCCCCTTGTTCAACCACCCTCCCCCCCCCACCCCCCAGGAAACACCACTGTGCCCGCATCTCACTCGCTGCATTGAACCAGGCTGGGTCCTGTGCTTGTTCAAACCCCCGACAAATCCTCCTGAGCCCACCCCTCGGTCCCTGCACTGAACCAGGCTGGATCCTCCCTTTGTTCAAGCCCCTGACAAACACACCTGACACCACCTCTCGGTCCCGTCATCGAGCCAGGATGGGTCCTGCCCATGATCAAGCAGCCGATAAACACTCCTTGGAGCACATCTCGGTCCCTGCACTGATCCAGGCTGGATCCTGCCCTTGTTCATCCCGACAGACACTCCCGAGGCCACAGCACAGTCCCTGCCATGACCCAGGCTGGGTCCTGCCTTTGTTCAAGCCCCCGACAAACACTCTTGAGCCCACATCTCGGTCCATGCAACTGAATCGGGTCGGCCCTGCCCATGCCCAAGCTCTTTGTAGAACGCATATATCGTGTGTCAGGACTATAGGATGGTTGGTTTAGCTTGATCCTCTTGCTGCTCCAGGCCCCACAGGCTTGGGCCACAGGGCAGGCTAGGATGTGTTCTCACATGGAGAACAGAACCACTTTGAAAGGGCCTCCATAGGGTCGATGGCAGCCGTGCATGTCTCCGACACCGGTGAGTCGTGGGACTTAACGGGGAGCTGTCCTTAGCGTCTCCCTGGCCGGCATTCGCACAAGGTTCAGGGGGGGTCCCTCATGCCAGCAGAGCGGGCCTCGTTTCTCCCTCTGCGCACAGTGTGGCCACGGCACCTCAGGCTTGTGCAGCTTTCACGTCGGCCCAGCGAGGGAGGGAGGGTCGCCCGTCCCCTTCTGCGCTTCAGCAGTGACCGCCCACTGTTGGCTTTCAAGGTCGAGAAAGCACTCTCCGAACGTGTGGACTAAAACCCTCTGAACTCCCACCGGTGAAACTCACTCAGGACGAGAAGGGCTTGCCTTCACGCCAAGGATAAGCGTCTCTTCTGAGCGCTGGTGTCCACAGAGTTGCAGACGGCAACAGCACTACTTAGAGAGACGGAGACACACAGACACCAGCGCCTGCTACACACGCGGAAGGACTGCCCAACACAGTGCTATGCCAGAAGCAAAGATACAGAGACACAGAGCGAGCGCTGTACACTAAGGCGCTGGTGTTCCCGAACAGTGGAGATCCACTGTAGCACTGTAGGTGGGGTTCTTCCCTACTCCCCTAGCATCCGGACAGCAGCAGGCTCTCTGTCCCTTGAAGAAAAGTATCCAGCCCCTTGGCACCCCTGCGTATCCCTTGGATACTCAGGGAGAGCTCTCAGTTATTGCCAGTCCCAGGGGACACAGGAGTGTGCGGTTCGGATGGCTGAGCAGGAACCCGTGCTTGGAATTTCCAGAGCCAGGTCAATGACAGCGCCTGGGGCTAGCCCGGCCACATGCAAAACCCTGTCCCTCCCTGGAGCAGAATCTGGCCACGTGGGGGCGCTGGAGCAGCACAGGAACCCCGGAAGATGCCCTCCGGTCTGGGGGCGTGTCCATAAGAGTGCCGCCCACTACCCTGTCGGCCATTGGTCTAGATTTGGGCCAGCAGTCTGTGCATGGCTCACAGCCTAGGCCCCCGCCTGTTCGCCGGATCTCCTAGGGCCCGTTCACCCCGTCCTGCGTTTCTGGCACCCCTTTCTTCGGCCTCACGCCAACACCCCCACACACCAGCCCCCGCCTTCTGACAATCCCCCTCACTCCCCGCCCCCAAAAGAGCTAGTCGGTCCCACAGGTTTACTGCAGCCTGGGCCGCCATTACGCCCCACTTGCTGTGCTCTTATGTCGCGTCCCTTCGCCTCTGCCCCAGCTCGGGGTCACCGCCAAGGCCAAGAGGAACGTGAGAGGCGGTCAGAGGAAGGCGGGAGCGTCCCGGGACCCCGCACCTTCCAAGCTGTGAGCCCAGGTACTCAGGGGGCAGGGCCCCGCCCCCACCCCCCCTCCCCCACCCCGCAGCCTGCCGTCGTGATGCAGTGCGCAGCTGGGACCTTGTCACCAGCAGTTGTCACGCCAGGCCAAGAGGCCACCCTCTTCAGGGTGGAGGCGGTGGAGGAGGGCGAGGCCCTGGTGGACGGAGACGTGGCGGGGATCGGGCGGGAGTTCCAGCTGCTTGCGGAAGACATCGTGGAGGAGGTGGAGGTTGTGGCGGATGAGCAGGAACAGCGGCCCTCCCAGGAGCTAGAGGAGAAGACGGTGGAGGAGCAGGGCCAGGAAAGGCCCGGAGGCCCTTGTGAGCGCCAGGAGCTGGATGCCCTGCAGGCACTGGCCGCCCTGCAGGTAGAACTGAGCTCTGAGCGTGAGCAAAACCGCAGGGCTTACGTTCAGTTCATGCGCAAGAACCATCAGAGGAGGAAGCGTCACTTGGCTCGGAGGAGCGCCATCATCCAGGGCATCCCTGGCTTCTGGGCCAAAGCTGTATCCTTTGCGCTGCTCCTTGGGGTCCGCTGCTCAGGAGGACGAGGAAGGGGAGAAGGGGCAGGAGCAGGCGGAGGGGGTGGAGGCGAGGGCACAGGAAGGGCGCCGGAGGCCACTGAAGGAAATGCGGTCCTGGGCAATTGGCAGGCTCCAAAGGCACAGCCGAGTAGGGCCTGGGCAGGGCCACAGGTGGACGTGTCGCAGCCATGCCTTTGAGTGTCTCCTTCAGGCCTGCATCTGAGGAGGCGCAGCCCCCGAGGCCTCTAAGTCAACATTGACCAGAGACGGTACACAAGAGCAGCGTTCGCAGACAGTTATTGGTGTAAATGTGGGTGATCCCGGCACATTGCTGGGGCATGTGAGTCATTCACACACACACGCACACACGCACACGCACACGCACACGCACACGCACACGCACACACACGTACACATAAACACACACACACATACCCAAGAAGCCCTTTACTTTCAGACACGGTTTGTCACAAGGACTGCAAGTCTGACCGTATAAGCAGTGACATGCCGCTACCCAGCATACACAGGTCTGGAGGAGCAGAGTAGCGGTCAGAAACAGCCCCTGCTTGGGGAATGCAGATGCACACCATCCCAAGGGGCCCAGAGCCATGAGCGTGTCTGATGGTATGGCAGGTCCTGAGGATATCAGCAGTGGCCGGGCAAGAGGCAGTGCCCGCCAAGCTCCTTGCAGATGCGTGTTCCAGTATCCTTGTTCCACCCCAGACTAGGGCTGATGCTCCTGGCTCTTCTTGGCCGGCATGTGGCCTGAATGGCTCCTTGACCTAAAGCAGATTATGAGCCACCCTCAAGTCTCCGTCCTGATCAGCGACCAAGATCAAGACTTTCTCGGCTACATGATGGACTTGAAGGTCAGTGAGGGAGACTGAGGAAGGGTGGGTATGGGACCTGGCGGGGAGTGGGAGGAACGTGTTAGCCATGTTCCTGTGCTGTGAGACTTTGGAGAGGCATCGGGGAAGCTGATCATGCCTGCCTTGGAGGCAAGCTGAGGCCCCTAGAAGCTTGCACCTTTTCCCTCCTCGCTATCCTGGCAGGTGCAGGTGCGGAGCCATCCGCCGTCCCGCTGCAAGCTGATCTTTTCCTTTCGGGACAACCCCTACTTCTTGAACTCGGTGATCATTAAGGAGTATTACCTTGACATCACTGGTAAAAGGTGGCTCCCGGGGTGATGAGTGTGGGTGTGCAAGCGTGTGGATGATGCACCTGCGGTGTCCACCCCAGTCTCCCCTGTCTGTCTGCAGGGTACAGGGCACGTCGATCCACTCCAGTCCACTGGTTCTGGGACTTTGAACGGGGAGCCCCCAGCCGCAGGCTGGACACCAGGAGCCTTAACTTTCTCAACTGGCTGTCAGGCCACAACGGCCCAGAATCGAACAGGATTGCTGAGGTGGGGTTGCTTTGGGCTTGCACACAGTTGGTGGTTGATGTTGGAGTTCTTGGCTGCTCATGGGAGGGTTGGGAGCCTGGTCAGCCCCTGGCTGACCTTGCTCGTGTTGCCTGCAGATCATCAGCGAAGACGTGTGGGACGATCCCCTGAAGTACTACCTCAGGGAGGAAGGTTCGTCCATGAGAGACAACTGACAGAAACACATGTGGTGATGGGGTCTGGAGGTAGGCCCCGTAGGGACAGCCGAATAGTAGCTGGGACACAGTACTTTCTTTCGCAAGTGGGGATGCTCAGGCTCATGCAAACTGGCTGCAGAGCCAGAGCCTGAGTCAAGCATGTAGCAGGTGACTTGCTGAGACTGGGGGCTGGGGGGGACTCGGTGTGTCCGAGAGCGCAGTAAGTCCCCCTCCAGTCAGCTGTGGTGGCAGCGCGAGAGTCCTAGGTGATACGACTAGAGGCAGGGTGAATTAAGTGCCTGTGTCAGAATCATCTGTCCTTGGGTCCTGCCATTCCCCCGGCGTCCTTCCTCTCACTGAGTTTGAGAATGCCTGGGCCCTTCACTTCCGCCCCTTAACCTAGGATGGCCTGTCATTGAAAGGGCGTCCTGTCCAGGGCCCCAGTGCACCTGTGCGCTGACTTTGGGATCTTGTGTGAATTTCCACATCCAATACTCTGATCTCACCAGCACCACACCTGCTGAGCTTGAAGTTGCTTCAGGGAAAATCCGGACGTCTCTGGGAGGAGGTGGACAGGGAGCCCCAAGGGCAGGACATGGTGCCTAGTGACACCATCTCCGTCATTGCTGGACACGGGTCTTCGGCTCCTGAAACCCCTGTGTTCCCTGTTTGCGTCCGTGTCCACGTGCCAAGCATGTGTGTGTGTACACGCGTGTGCTTGTGTCACCTGTCTTTATGCGGGGGTGTGTGTGTGTGTCCGGCCCAGGGCGGACGCAGAGATGAAGGCGACGGGAGAGGAGGTGACGAGCGACCAGAAGAGGAGGCACGAGGCGTCCCCAGGCTGACGGAGGTTGGTCACCGACTCTCCGCATGACCGTATCCGGGATGGGAATGAGGAAAAGATGGCCAGTGATACCTGCGGACCGTGGCTCGAGAAATCCGCAATTAGACCAAATCCAAAACACGCTCGCCACTTCTAACTTGTGGTTGTGTGTGCTTGGACCAGGGAGAGGGAAGTGCATGGTCTGAGGATTCCGCGAGGGCAAATCAGGTGGGGCGGGGCTTTGAAACCGCTGCCTGAGGAGCCCTCAATCCATGGGGACGTGGGCCGGCCTCTGGAAATGGTGGGCGAGGGTATGGCTGGACCCGGGGTGGAGAGGAGGCCAAGTTCCTGTAGAGAAGAGCAGAGACCCGAAGGAGAAAGAGGCACAGATTGCCTGCTGCACTGGGGACTTGTTCCACACACGGAAGAAGGAGACCCGGGAGGGCCCTGGGCCAGTGCTGCCCAGGATCAGCCCATCGGCCCGCACGCTGTCTCCACGAGGGTGGCACACACTGGCATGATGCGAAACACAACGCAAGATGTGCTAAGCTAGGCTGTCCATGCAAAACCACAGGCACGCGAGGAGAGACAGGGTGTGAGCGTGGCAGACGTCCAGGCATTTCCAGCCTCCTCGGCAGGGCAGAAAGGCGAGGGAGGCGCAGGTGTGGGTGTACGTGTGCGTCCCTCTGCCGGAGTGTGCCTGTGAGGGAGGGAAGAGGGAGGAAGCAAGGACGGTGGGCTACTTGCATGTGCCAAGGGACCTCGGGAGAATGGCAGACAGGGAAGCCCCTGGGGGCGGTTGAGAGCCTGCTGGTGGATTTCAGGGCCCAGGGGCTAGGCATTAGCGGCCCTGCCAAAGACACCCCATGGGTCGTGCTCCAAGTCCTGACGTGAATTCCTTCCTTCCTCTGGGGTCTTGCCCCCGGCTGTGGGGGGGGTGCCAGAGGTGCTAAGGGGCGCGTCTGCCCCAGACGGAGGTTTCTGGCAGTGTCGCTGGAGCAGAATCTCTGATTCTGTCGTAGGGCATCTGCACCAGATGACACTCAGAGGCACCCTGCCTTCCAGGTGACCGTCTTGGATGTCCCCGGGCCCAAGCGGGGACTGGCTTCCTTGGCATGTGGGCTGTGTAGGCAAGCAGGGATGCCTGACTGTCGGGAATTCTAGCTGGGCCTAATGAGAGCAACTGAAAGAGAGTCTTGGCATTTAGCAAAGCAGTGAGGCCCGGGTGGTACAAGGCCTCTTGGTGCCTTTGAGGTAGCAAAGCTGCTTTCTGCCCAGGGAGGCATGAGCTGTGTGCCCAGACAGGGCCGGGTGCCCAGGGCAGCATCGGTTCAGGGACTGAGTGCGTCTGGGTAGTGTTAAAGAGAAGGGACGGCGTGTATGGTTGCCGCCTTACCTTTACGGCCTCAGGTTCCGTGCCTTGTATCGGAAGAGTGCCTGTATCCACGTGCTCCTTCTTCACAAGATTGGATCAGACCCAGGCCTGTCACAGTCTCTTGGGGCCCTTGCAGGCCCGGGCGTCTCTTTGGCCTTTTCCTGCTACAGGGAGACAGGGAGACAGGTGCACTCAGCAAGCTACACAGGTGGGAAGCACAGGGGCCTCACTCGGAGTGTTGTGGGCCCTGACGGCTGGTGGGCTAGCAACAGGGCCACGCCATTGACAAGGAACGACCTAGATAGATGCACACGGAGAAAGCGGTTCTCCAAGTCAGCGGAGGCCAGCGCTCCTTGTTTTCTGGTTCCCTGAGGGAAGGCACAGACAATGGATCCGGCCAACGTGACTGGTACTGTGAAGCTGTCCAAGGTGATGGGAGAAGGCAGAACACAGGCGCCTGTCACTCAGCTGGCCACAGCGAGCAAATCCTGGGTCCTGCCCTTGCCCAAACCCCCGACAAATACTCCTGAGCGCACATCTCGGTTCCTGCACCGAACCAGGCCAGGTCCTGCACTTCTTCAAGCCCCCGACCGACACTCCTGGGCCAGCATCGGACTCTCAGGCTTGTTCCTGGCCTTAGTCAAGCCCCCGGAACACATTCCTGAGCCCACAACGCTGTTCTGTACCCCTGAACTACGGTGTGTCCTCCCCTTGTTCAAGCCCCCAGGAAACACTACTGAGCCCGCATCTCACTCGCTGCATTGAACCTGGCTGGCTCCTTGTCTTGTTCAAGCCCCCGACAGATACTCCGGAACCCACATCTCGGTCCCTGCACTGATCCCGGCTGGGTGCTGCCCTTGTTCCCGACCCCGACAAATACTCCTGAGCCCACATCTCGGGCCCTGCACTGAATCGGGTGGGCCCTGCCCATCTTCCAGCCCCGACAAACTCTCCTGAGCCCACATCCCGGTCCCTGCACTGAAGCAGGCTGGGTGCTTCCCATGTTCAAGCCCCGACAAGCACTCCTGAGCCCACATCTCGGGCCCTGCACCGACCCAGTCTGGGTCCTGCCCTTGTTCAAGCCGCTGAACAAATACCCCTGAGCCGGCTTCTCTGTCCCTGCCGTGAACCAGGCCAGGAGCTGCACGTGTTGAAGCCACTGACCAACACTTCTGGGCCTGCATCTGATTCTCAGGCTGGTTCCTGGCCTGAGGTAAGCCCCCAGCAAACAGTATTGAGGCCACAGCTGGCTCCCTGCTCCTGAACTCAACTAAGGTGTGACCTCCCCTTGTTCAACCAACCTCCCCCCCCCACCCCCCAGGAAACACCACTGTGCCCGCATCTCACTCGCTGCATTGAACCAGGCTGGGTCCTGTGCTTGTTCAAACCCCCGACAAATCCTCCTGAGCCCACCCCTCGGTCCCTGCACTGAACCAGGCTGGATCCTCCCTTTGTTCAAGCCCCTGACAAACACACCTGACACCACCTCTCGGTCCCGTCATCGAGCCAGGCTGGGTCCTGCCCATGATCAAGCAGCCGATAAACACTCCTTGGAGCACATCTCGGTCCCTGCACTGATCCAGGCTGGATCCTGCCCTTGTTCATCCCGACAGACACTCCCGAGGCCACAGCACAGTCCCTGCCATGACCCAGGCTGGGTCCTGCCTTTGTTCAAGCCCCCGACAAACACTCTTGAGCCCACATCTCGGTCCATGCAACTGAATCGGGTCGGCCCTGCCCATGCCCAAGCTCTTTGTAGAACGCATATATCGTGTGTCAGGACTATAGGATGGCTGGTTTAGCTTGATCCTCTTGCTGCTCCAGGCCCCACAGGCTTGGGCCACAGGGCAGGCTAGGATGTGTTCTCACATGGAGAACAGAACCACTTTGAAAGGGCCTCCATAGGGTCGATGGCAGCCGTGCATGTCTCCGACACCGGTGAGTCGTGGGACTTAACGGGGAGCTGTCCTTAGCGTCTCCCTGGCCGGCATTCGCACAAGGTTCAGGGGGGGTCCCTCATGCCAGCAGAGCGGGCCTCGTTTCTCCCTCTGCGCACAGTGTGGCCACGGCACCTCAGGCTTGTGCAGCTTTCACGTCGGCCCAGCGAGGGAGGGAGGGTCGCCCGTCCCCTTCTGCGCTTCAGCAGTGACCGCCCACTGTTGGCTTTCAAGGTCGAGAAAGCACTCTCCGAACGTGTGGACTAAAACCCTCTGAACTCCCACCGGTGAAACTCACTCAGGACGAGAAGGGCTTGCCTTCACGCCAAGGATAAGCGTCTCTTCTGAGCGCTGGTGTCCACAGAGTTGCAGACGGCAACAGCACTACTTAGAGAGACGGAGACACACAGACACCAGCGCCTGCTACACACGCGGAAGGATTGCCCAACACAGTGCTATGCCAGAAGCAAAGATACAGAGACACAGAGCGAGCGCTGTACACTAAGGCGCTGGTGTTCCCGAACAGTGGAGATCCACTGTAGCACTGTAGGTGGGGTTCTTCCCTACTCCCCTAGCATCCGGACAGCAGCAGGCTCTCTGTCCCTTGAAGAAAAGTATCCAGCCCCTTGGCACCCCTGCGTATCCCTTGGATACTCAGGGAGAGCTCTCAGTTATTGCCAGTCCCAGGGGACACAGGAGTGTGCGGTTCGGATGGCGGAGCAGGAACCCGTGCTTGGAATTTCCAGAGCCAGGTCAATGACAGCGCCTGGGGCTAGCCCGGCCACATGCAAAACCCTGTCCCTCCCTGGAGCAGAATCTGGCCACGTGGGGGCGCTGGAGCAGCACAGGAACCCCGGAAGATGCCCTCCGGTCTGGGGGCGTGTCCATAAGAGTGCCGCCCACTACCCTGTCGGCCATTGGTCTAGATTTGGGCCAGCAGTCTGTGCATGGCTCACAGCCTAGGCCCCCGCCTGTTCGCCGGATCTCCTAGGGCCCGTTCACCCCGTCCTGCGTTTCTGGCACCCCTTTCTTCGGCCTCACGCCAACACCCCCACACACCAGCCCCCGCCTTCTGACAATCCCCCTCACTCCCCGCCCCCAAAAGAGCTAGTCGGTCCCACAGGTTTACTGCAGCCTGGGCCGCCATTACGCCCCACTTGCTGTGCTCTTATGTCGCGTCCCTTCGCCTATGCCCCAGCTCGGGGTCACCGCCAAGGCCAAGAGGAACGTCAGAGGCGGTCAGAGGAAGGCGGGAGCGTCCCGGGACCCCGCACCTTCCAAGCTGTGAGCCCAGGTACTCAGGGGGCAGGGCCCCGCCCCCACCCCCCCTCCCCCACCCCGCAGCCTGCCGTCGTGATGCAGTGCGCAGCTGGGACCTTGTCACCAGCAGTTGTCACGCCAGGCCAAGAGGCCACCCTCTTCAGGGTGGAGGCGGTGGAGGAGGGCGAGGCCCTGGTGGACGGAGACGTGGCGGGGATCGGGCGGGAGTTCCAGCTGCTTGCGGAAGACATCGTGGAGGAGGTGGAGGTTGTGGCGGATGAGGAGCAGGAACAGCGGCCCTCCCAGGAGCTAGAGGAGAAGACGGTGGAGGAGCAGGGCCAGGAAAGGCCCGGAGGCCCTTGTGAGCGCCAGGAGCTGGATGCCCTGCAGGCACTGGCCGCCCTGCAGGTAGAACTGAGCTCTGAGCGTGAGCAAAACCGCAGGGCTTACGTTCAGTTCATGCGCAAGAACCATCAGAGGAGGAAGCGTCACTTGGCTCGGAGGAGCGCCATCATCCAGGGCATCCCTGGCTTCTGGGCCAAAGCTGTATCCTTTGCGCTGCTCCTTGGGGTCCGCTGCTCAGGAGGACGAGGAAGGGGAGAAGGGGCAGGAGCAGGCGGAGGGGGTGGAGGCGAGGGCACAGGAAGGGCGCCGGAGGCCACTGAAGGAAATGCGGTCCTGGGCAATTGGCAGGCTCCAAAGGCACAGCCGAGTAGGGCCTGGGCAGGGCCACAGGTGGACGTGTCGCAGCCATGCCTTTGAGTGTCTCCTTCAGGCCTGCATCTGAGGAGGCGCAGCCCCCGAGGCCTCTAAGTCAACATTGACCAGAGACGGTACACAAGAGCAGCGTTCGCAGACAGTTATTGGTGTAAATGTGGGTGATCCCGGCACATTGCTGGGGCATGTGAGTCATTCACACACACACGCACACACGCACACGCACACGCACACGCACACACACACACACGTACACATAAACACACACACACATACCCAAGAAGCCCTTTACTTTCAGACACGGTTTGTCACAAGGACTGCAAGTCTGACCGTATAAGCAGTGACATGCCGCTACCCAGCATACACAGGTCTGGAGGAGCAGAGTAGCGGTCAGAAACAGCCCCTGCTTGGGGAATGCAGATGCACACCATCCCAAGGGGCCCAGAGCCATGAGCGTGTCTGATGGTATGGCAGGTCCTGAGGATATCAGCAGTGGCCGGGCAAGAGGCAGTGCCCGCCAAGCTCCTTGCAGATGCGTGTTCCAGTATCCTTGTTCCACCCCAGACTAGGGCTGATGCTCCTGGCTCTTCTTGGCCGGCATGTGGCCTGAATGGCTCCTTGACCTAAAGCAGATTATGAGCCACCCTCAAGTCTCCGTCCTGATCAGCGACCAAGATCAAGACTTTCTCGGCTACATGATGGACTTGAAGGTCAGTGAGGGAGACTGAGGAAGGGTGGGTATGGGACCTGGCGGGGAGTGGGAGGAACGTGTTAGCCATGTTCCTGTGCTGTGAGACTTTGGAGAGGCATCGGGGAAGCTGATCATGCCTGCCTTGGAGGCAAGCTGAGGCCCCTAGAAGCTTGCACCTTTTCCCTCCTCGCTATCCTGGCAGGTGCAGGTGCGGAGCCATCCGCCGTCCCGCTGCAAGCTGATCTTTTCCTTTCGGGACAACCCCTACTTCTTGAACTCGGTGATCATTAAGGAGTATTACCTTGACATCACTGGTAAAAGGTGGCTCCCGGGGTGATGAGTGTGGGTGTGCAAGCGTGTGGATGATGCACCTGCGGTGTCCACCCCAGTCTCTCCTGTCTGTCTGCAGGGTACAGGGCACGTCGATCCACTCCAGTCCACTGGTTCTGGGACTTTGAACGGGGAGCCCCCAGCCGCAGGCTGGACACCAGGAGCCTTAACTTTCTCAACTGGCTGTCAGGCCACAACGGCCCAGAATCGAACAGGATTGCTGAGGTGGGGTTGCTTTGGGCTTGCACACAGTTGGTGGTTGATGTTGGAGTTCTTGGCTGCTCATGGGAGGGTTGGGAGCCTGGTCAGCCCCTGGCTGACCTTGCTCGTGTTGCCTGCAGATCATCAGCGAAGACGTGTGGGACGATCCCCTGAAGTACTACCTCAGGGAGGAAGGTTCGTCCATGAGAGACAACTGACAGAAACACATGTGGTGATGGGGTCTGGAGGTAGGCCCCGTAGGGACAGCCGAATAGTAGCTGGGACACAGTACTTTCTTTCGCAAGTGGGGATGCTCAGGCTCATGCAAACTGGCTGCAGAGCCAGAGCCTGAGTCAAGCATGTAGCAGGTGACTTGCTGAGACTGGGGGCTGGGGGGGACTCGGTGTGTCCGAGAGCGCAGTAAGTCCCCCTCCAGTCAGCTGTGGTGGCAGCGCGAGAGTCCTAGGTGATACGACTAGAGGCAGGGTGAATTAAGTGCCTGTGTCAGAATCATCTGTCCTTGGGTCCTGCCATTCCCCCGGCGTCCTTCCTCTCACTGAGTTTGAGAATGCCTGGGCCCTTCACTTCCGCCCCTTAACCTAGGATGGCCTGTCATTGAAAGGGCGTCCTGTCCAGGGCCCCAGTGCACCTGTGCGCTGACTTTGGGATCTTGTGTGAATTTCCACATCCAATACTCTGATCTCACCAGCACCACACCTGCTGAGCTTGAAGTTGCTTCAGGGAAAATCCGGACGTCTCTGGGAGGAGGTGGACAGGGAGCCCCAAGGGCAGGACATGGTGCCTAGTGACACCATCTCCGTCATTGCTGGACACGGGTCTTCGGCTCCTGAAACCCCTGTGTTCCCTGTTTGCGTCCGTGTCCACGTGCCAAGCATGTGTGTGTGTACACGCGTGTGCTTGTGTCACCTGTCTTTATGCGGGGGTGTGTGTGTGTGTCCGGCCCAGGGCGGACGCAGAGATGAAGGCGACGGGAGAGGAGGTGACGAGCGACCAGAAGAGGAGGCACGAGGCGTCCCCAGGCTGACGGAGGTTGGTCACCGACTCTCCGCATGACCGTATCCGGGATGGGAATGAGGAAAAGATGGCCAGTGATACCTGCGGACCGTGGCTCGAGAAATCCGCAATTAGACCAAATCCAAAACACGCTCGCCACTTCTAACTTGTGGTTGTGTGTGCTTGGACCAGGGAGAGGGAAGTGCATGGTCTGAGGATTCCGCGAGGGCAAATCAGGTGGGGCGGGGCTTTGAAACCGCTGCCTGAGGAGCCCTCAGTCCATGGGGACGTGGGCCGGCCTCTGGAAATGGTGGGCGAGGGTATGGCTGGACCCGGGGTGGAGAGGAGGCCAAGTTCCTGTAGAGAAGAGCAGAGACCCGAAGGAGAAAGAGGCACAGATTGCCTGCTGCACTGGGGACTTGTTCCACACACGGAAGAAGGAGACCCGGGAGGGCCCTGGGCCAGTGCTGCCCAGGATCAGCCCATCGGCCCGCACGCTGTCTCCACGAGGGTGGCACACACTGGCATGATGCGAAACACAACGCAAGATGTGCTAAGCTAGGCTGTCCATGCAAAACCACAGGCACGCGAGGAGAGACAGGGTGTGAGCGTGGCAGACGTCCAGGCATTTCCAGCCTCCTCGGCAGGGCAGAAAGGCGAGGGAGGCGCAGGTGTGGGTGTACGTGTGCGTCCCTCTGCCGGAGTGTGCCTGTGAGGGAGGGAAGAGGGAGGAAGCAAGGACGGTGGGCTACTTGCATGTGCCAAGGGACCTCGGGAGAATGGCAGACAGGGAAGCCCCTGGGGGCGGTTGAGAGCCTGCTGGTGGATTTCAGGGCCCAGGGGCTAGGCATTAGCGGCCCTGCCAAAGACACCCCATGGGTCGTGCTCCAAGTCCTGACGTGAATTCCTTCCTTCCTCTGGGGTCTTGCCCCCGGCTGTGGGGGGGGTGCCAGAGGTGCTAAGGGGCGCGTCTGCCCCAGACGGAGGTTTCTGGCAGTGTCGCTGGAGCAGAATCTCTGATTCTGTCGTAGGGCATCTGCACCAGATGACACTCAGAGGCACCCTGCCTTCCAGGTGACCGTCTTGGATGTCCCCGGGCCCAAGCGGGGACTGGCTTCCTTGGCATGTGGGCTGTGTAGGCAAGCAGGGATGCCTGACTGTCGGGAATTCTAGCTGGGCCTAATGAGAGCAACTGAAAGAGAGTCTTGGCATTTAGCAAAGCAGTGAGGCCCGGGTGGTACAAGGCCTCTTGGTGCCTTTGAGGTAGCAAAGCTGCTTTCTGCCCAGGGAGGCATGAGCTGTGTGCCCAGACAGGGCCGGGTGCCCAGGGCAGCATCGGTTCAGGGACTGAGTGCGTCTGGGTAGTGTTAAAGAGAAGGGACGGCGTGTAGGGTTGCCGCCTTACCTTTACGGCCTCAGGTTCCGTGCCTTGTATCGGAAGAGTGCCTGTATCCACGTGCTCCTTCTTCACAAGATTGGATCAGACCCAGGCCTGTCACAGTCTCTTGGGGCCCTTGCAGGCCCGGGCGTCTCTTTGGCCTTTTCCTGCTACAGGGAGACAGGGAGACAGGTGCACTCAGCAAGCTACACAGGTGGGAAGCACAGGGGCCTCACTCGGAGTGTTGTGGGCCCTGACGGCTGGTGGGCTAGCAACAGGGCCACGCCATTGACAAGGAACGACCTAGATAGATGCACACGGAGAAAGCGGTTCTCCAAGTCAGCGGAGGCCAGCGCTCCTTGTTTTCTGGTTCCCTGAGGGAAGGCACAGACAATGGATCCGGCCAACGTGACTGGTACTGTGAAGCTGTCCAAGGTGATGGGAGAAGGCAGAACACAGGCGCCTGTCACTCAGCTGGCCACAGCGAGCAAATCCTGGGTCCTGCCCTTGCCCAAACCCCCGACAAATACTCCTGAGCGCACATCTCGGTTCCTGCACCGAACCAGGCCAGGTCCTGCACTTCTTCAAGCCCCCGACCGACACTCCTGGGCCAGCATCGGACTCTCAGGCTTGTTCCTGGCCTTAGTCAAGCCCCCGGAACACATTCCTGAGCCCACAACGCTGTTCTGTACCCCTGAACTACGGTGTGTCCTCCCCTTGTTCAAGCCCCCAGGAAACACTACTGAGCCCGCATCTCACTCGCTGCATTGAACCTGGCTGGCTCCTTGTCTTGTTCAAGCCCCCGACAGATACTCCGGAACCCACATCTCGGTCCCTGCACTGATCCCGGCTGGGTGCTGCCCTTGTTCCCGACCCCGACAAATACTCCTGAGCCCACATCTCGGGCCCTGCACTGAATCGGGTGGGCCCTGCCCATCTTCCAGCCCCGACAAACTCTCCTGAGCCCACATCCCGGTCCCTGCACTGAAGCAGGCTGGGTGCTTCCCATGTTCAAGCCCCGACAAGCACTCCTGAGCCCACATCTCGGGCCCTGCACCGACCCAGTCTGGGTCCTGCCCTTGTTCAAGCCGCTGAACAAATACCCCTGAGCCGGCTTCTCTGTCCCTGCCGTGAACCAGGCCAGGAGCTGCACGTGTTGAAGCCACTGACCAACACTTCTGGGCCTGCATCTGATTCTCAGGCTGGTTCCTGGCCTGAGGTAAGCCCCCAGCAAACAGTATTGAGGCCACAGCTGGCTCCCTGCTCCTGAACTCAACTAAGGTGTGACCTCCCCTTGTTCAACCACCCTCCCCCCCCCACCCCCCAGGAAACACCACTGTGCCCGCATCTCACTCGCTGCATTGAACCAGGCTGGGTCCTGTGCTTGTTCAAACCCCCGACAAATCCTCCTGAGCCCACCCCTCGGTCCCTGCACTGAACCAGGCTGGATCCTCCCTTTGTTCAAGCCCCTGACAAACACACCTGACACCACCTCTCGGTCCCGTCATCGAGCCAGGCTGGGTCCTGCCCATGATCAAGCAGCCGATAAACACTCCTTGGAGCACATCTCGGTCCCTGCACTGATCCAGGCTGGATCCTGCCCTTGTTCATCCCGACAGACACTCCCGAGGCCACAGCACAGTCCCTGCCATGACCCAGGCTGGGTCCTGCCTTTGTTCAAGCCCCCGACAAACACTCTTGAGCCCACATCTCGGTCCATGCAACTGAATCGGGTCGGCCCTGCCCATGCCCAAGCTCTTTGTAGAACGCATATATCGTGTGTCAGGACTATAGGATGGCTGGTTTAGCTTGATCCTCTTGCTGCTCCAGGCCCCACAGGCTTGGGCCACAGGGCAGGCTAGGATGTGTTCTCACATGGAGAACAGAACCACTTTGAAAGGGCCTCCATAGGGTCGATGGCAGCCGTGCATGTCTCCGACACCGGTGAGTCGTGGGACTTAACGGGGAGCTGTCCTTAGCGTCTCCCTGGCCGGCATTCGCACAAGGTTCAGGGGGGGTCCCTCATGCCAGCAGAGCGGGCCTCGTTTCTCCCTCTGCGCACAGTGTGGCCACGGCACCTCAGGCTTGTGCAGCTTTCACGTCGGCCCAGCGAGGGAGGGAGGGTCGCCCGTCCCCTTCTGCGCTTCAGCAGTGACCGCCCACTGTTGGCTTTCAAGGTCGAGAAAGCACTCTCCGAACGTGTGGACTAAAACCCTCTGAACTCCCACCGGTGAAACTCACTCAGGACGAGAAGGGCTTGCCTTCACGCCAAGGATAAGCGTCTCTTCTGAGCGCTGGTGTCCACAGAGTTGCAGACGGCAACAGCACTACTTAGAGAGACGGAGACACACAGACACCAGCGCCTGCTACACACGCGGAAGGACTGCCCAACACAGTGCTATGCCAGAAGCAAAGATACAGAGACACAGAGCGAGCGCTGTACACTAAGGCGCTGGTGTTCCCGAACAGTGGAGATCCACTGTAGCACTGTAGGTGGGGTTCTTCCCTACTCCCCTAGCATCCGGACAGCAGCAGGCTCTCTGTCCCTTGAAGAAAAGTATCCAGCCCCTTGGCACCCCTGCGTATCCCTTGGATACTCAGGGAGAGCTCTCAGTTATTGCCAGTCCCAGGGGACACAGGAGTGTGCGGTTCGGATGGCGGAGCAGGAACCCGTGCTTGGAATTTCCAGAGCCAGGTCAATGACAGCGCCTGGGGCTAGCCCGGCCACATGCAAAACCCTGTCCCTCCCTGGAGCAGAATCTGGCCACGTGGGGGCGCTGGAGCAGCACAGGAACCCCGGAAGATGCCCTCCGGTCTGGGGGCGTGTCCATAAGAGTGCCGCCCACTACCCTGTCGGCCATTGGTCTAGATTTGGGCCAGCAGTCTGTGCATGGCTCACAGCCTAGGCCCCCGCCTGTTCGCCGGATCTCCTAGGGCCCGTTCACCCCGTCCTGCGTTTCTGGCACCCCTTTCTTCGGCCTCACGCCAACACCCCCACACACCAGCCCCCGCCTTCTGACAATCCCCCTCACTCCCCGCCCCCAAAAGAGCTAGTCGGTCCCACAGGTTTACTGCAGCCTGGGCCGCCATTACGCCCCACTTGCTGTGCTCTTATGTCGCGTCCCTTTGCCTATGCCCCAGCTCGGGGTCACCGCCAAGGCCAAGAGGAACGTCAGAGGCGGTCAGAGGAAGGCGGGAGCGTCCCGGGACCCCGCACCTTCCAAGCTGTGAGCCCAGGTACTCAGGGGGCAGGGCCCCGCCCCCACCCCCCCTCCCCCACCCCGCAGCCTGCCGTCGTGATGCAGTGCGCAGCTGGGACCTTGTCACCAGCAGTTGTCACGCCAGGCCAAGAGGCCACCCTCTTCAGGGTGGAGGCGGTGGAGGAGGGCGAGGCCCTGGTGGACGGAGACGTGGCGGGGATCGGGCGGGAGTTCCAGCTGCTTGCGGAAGACATCGTGGAGGAGGTGGAGGTTGTGGCGGATGAGGAGCAGGAACAGCGGCCCTCCCAGGAGCTAGAGGAGAAGACGGTGGAGGAGCAGGGCCAGGAAAGGCCCGGAGGCCCTTGTGAGCGCCAGGAGCTGGATGCCCTGCAGGCACTGGCCGCCCTGCAGGTAGAACTGAGCTCTGAGCGTGAGCAAAACCGCAGGGCTTACGTTCAGTTCATGCGCAAGAACCATCAGAGGAGGAAGCGTCACTTGGCTCGGAGGAGCGCCATCATCCAGGGCATCCCTGGCTTCTGGGCCAAAGCTGTATCCTTTGCGCTGCTCCTTGGGGTCCGCTGCTCAGGAGGACGAGGAAGGGGAGAAGGGGCAGGAGCAGGCGGAGGGGGTGGAGGCGAGGGCACAGGAAGGGCGCCGGAGGCCACTGAAGGAAATGCGGTCCTGGGCAATTGGCAGGCTCCAAAGGCACAGCCGAGTAGGGCCTGGGCAGGGCCACAGGTGGACGTGTCGCAGCCATGCCTTTGAGTGTCTCCTTCAGGCCTGCATCTGAGGAGGCGCAGCCCCCGAGGCCTCTAAGTCAACATTGACCAGAGACGGTACACAAGAGCAGCGTTCGCAGACAGTTATTGGTGTAAATGTGGGTGATCCCGGCACATTGCTGGGGCATGTGAGTCATTCACACACACACGCACACACGCACACGCACACGCACACGCACACACACACACACGTACACATAAACACACACACACATACCCAAGAAGCCCTTTACTTTCAGACACGGTTTGTCACAAGGACTGCAAGTCTGACCGTATAAGCAGTGACATGCCGCTACCCAGCATACACAGGTCTGGAGGAGCAGAGTAGCGGTCAGAAACAGCCCCTGCTTGGGGAATGCAGATGCACACCATCCCAAGGGGCCCAGAGCCATGAGCGTGTCTGATGGTATGGCAGGTCCTGAGGATATCAGCAGTGGCCGGGCAAGAGGCAGTGCCCGCCAAGCTCCTTGCAGATGCGTGTTCCAGTATCCTTGTTCCACCCCAGACTAGGGCTGATGCTCCTGGCTCTTCTTGGCCGGCATGTGGCCTGAATGGCTCCTTGACCTAAAGCAGATTATGAGCCACCCTCAAGTCTCCGTCCTGATCAGCGACCAAGATCAAGACTTTCTCGGCTACATGATGGACTTGAAGGTCAGTGAGGGAGACTGAGGAAGGGTGGGTATGGGACCTGGCGGGGAGTGGGAGGAACGTGTTAGCCATGTTCCTGTGCTGTGAGACTTTGGAGAGGCATCGGGGAAGCTGATCATGCCTGCCTTGGAGGCAAGCTGAGGCCCCTAGAAGCTTGCACCTTTTCCCTCCTCGCTATCCTGGCAGGTGCAGGTGCGGAGCCATCCGCCGTCCCGCTGCAAGCTGATCTTTTCCTTTCGGGACAACCCCTACTTCTTGAACTCGGTGATCATTAAGGAGTATTACCTTGACATCACTGGTAAAAGGTGGCTCCCGGGGTGATGAGTGTGGGTGTGCAAGCGTGTGGATGATGCACCTGCGGTGTCCACCCCAGTCTTCCCTGTCTGTCTGCAGGGTACAGGGCACGTCGATCCACTCCAGTCCACTGGTTCTGGGACTTTGAACGGGGAGCCCCCAGCCGCAGGCTGGACACCAGGAGCCTTAACTTTCTCAACTGGCTGTCAGGCCACAACGGCCCAGAATCGAACAGGATTGCTGAGGTGGGGTTGCTTTGGGCTTGCACACAGTTGGTGGTTGATGTTGGAGTTCTTGGCTGCTCATGGGAGGGTTGGGAGCCTGGTCAGCCCCTGGCTGACCTTGCTCGTGTTGCCTGCAGATCATCAGCGAAGACGTGTGGGACGATCCCCTGAAGTACTACCTCAGGGAGGAAGGTTCGTCCATGAGAGACAACTGACAGAAACACATGTGGTGATGGGGTCTGGAGGTAGGCCCCGTAGGGACAGCCGAATAGTAGCTGGGACACAGTACTTTCTTTCGCAAGTGGGGATGCTCAGGCTCATGCAAACTGGCTGCAGAGCCAGAGCCTGAGTCAAGCATGTAGCAGGTGACTTGCTGAGACTGGGGGCTGGGGGGGACTCGGTGTGTCCGAGAGCGCAGTAAGTCCCCCTCCAGTCAGCTGTGGTGGCAGCGCGAGAGTCCTAGGTGATACGACTAGAGGCAGGGTGAATTAAGTGCCTGTGTCAGAATCATCTGTCCTTGGGTCCTGCCATTCCCCCGGCGTCCTTCCTCTCACTGAGTTTGAGAATGCCTGGGCCCTTCACTTCCGCCCCTTAACCTAGGATGGCCTGTCATTGAAAGGGCGTCCTGTCCAGGGCCCCAGTGCACCTGTGCGCTGACTTTGGGATCTTGTGTGAATTTCCACATCCAATACTCTGATCTCACCAGCACCACACCTGCTGAGCTTGAAGTTGCTTCAGGGAAAATCCGGACGTCTCTGGGAGGAGGTGGACAGGGAGCCCCAAGGGCAGGACATGGTGCCTAGTGACACCATCTCCGTCATTGCTGGACACGGGTCTTCGGCTCCTGAAACCCCTGTGTTCCCTGTTTGCGTCCGTGTCCACGTGCCAAGCATGTGTGTGTGTACACGCGTGTGCTTGTGTCACCTGTCTTTATGCGGGGGTGTGTGTGTGTGTCCGGCCCAGGGCGGACGCAGAGATGAAGGCGACGGGAGAGGAGGTGACGAGCGACCAGAAGAGGAGGCACGAGGCGTCCCCAGGCTGACGGAGGTTGGTCACCGACTCTCCGCATGACCGTATCCGGGATGGGAATGAGGAAAAGATGGCCAGTGATACCTGCGGACCGTGGCTCGAGAAATCCGCAATTAGACCAAATCCAAAACACGCTCGCCACTTCTAACTTGTGGTTGTGTGTGCTTGGACCAGGGAGAGGGAAGTGCATGGTCTGAGGATTCCGCGAGGGCAAATCAGGTGGGGCGGGGCTTTGAAACCGCTGCCTGAGGAGCCCTCAGTCCATGGGGACGTGGGCCGGCCTCTGGAAATGGTGGGCGAGGGTATGGCTGGACCCGGGGTGGAGAGGAGGCCAAGTTCCTGTAGAGAAGAGCAGAGACCCGAAGGAGAAAGAGGCACAGATTGCCTGCTGCACTGGGGACTTGTTCCACACACGGAAGAAGGAGACCCGGGAGGGCCCTGGGCCAGTGCTGCCCAGGATCAGCCCATCGGCCCGCACGCTGTCTCCACGAGGGTGGCACACACTGGCATGATGCGAAACACAACGCAAGATGTGCTAAGCTAGGCTGTCCATGCAAAACCACAGGCACGCGAGGAGAGACAGGGTGTGAGCGTGGCAGACGTCCAGGCATTTCCAGCCTCCTCGGCAGGGCAGAAAGGCGAGGGAGGCGCAGGTGTGGGTGTACGTGTGCGTCCCTCTGCCGGAGTGTGCCTGTGAGGGAGGGAAGAGGGAGGAAGCAAGGACGGTGGGCTACTTGCATGTGCCAAGGGACCTCGGGAGAATGGCAGACAGGGAAGCCCCTGGGGGCGGTTGAGAGCCTGCTGGTGGATTTCAGGGCCCAGGGGCTAGGCATTAGCGGCCCTGCCAAAGACACCCCATGGGTCGTGCTCCAAGTCCTGACGTGAATTCCTTCCTTCCTCTGGGGTCTTGCCCCCGGCTGTGGGGGGGGTGCCAGAGGTGCTAAGGGGCGCGTCTGCCCCAGACGGAGGTTTCTGGCAGTGTCGCTGGAGCAGAATCTCTGATTCTGTCGTAGGGCATCTGCACCAGATGACACTCAGAGGCACCCTGCCTTCCAGGTGACCGTCTTGGATGTCCCCGGGCCCAAGCGGGGACTGGCTTCCTTGGCATGTGGGCTGTGTAGGCAAGCAGGGATGCCTGACTGTCGGGAATTCTAGCTGGGCCTAATGAGAGCAACTGAAAGAGAGTCTTGGCATTTAGCAAAGCAGTGAGGCCCGGGTGGTACAAGGCCTCTTGGTGCCTTTGAGGTAGCAAAGCTGCTTTCTGCCCAGGGAGGCATGAGCTGTGTGCCCAGACAGGGCCGGGTGCCCAGGGCAGCATCGGTTCAGGGACTGAGTGCGTCTGGGTAGTGTTAAAGAGAAGGGACGGCGTGTAGGGTTGCCGCCTTACCTTTACGGCCTCAGGTTCCGTGCCTTGTATCGGAAGAGTGCCTGTATCCACGTGCTCCTTCTTCACAAGATTGGATCAGACCCAGGCCTGTCACAGTCTCTTGGGGCCCTTGCAGGCCCGGGCGTCTCTTTGGCCTTTTCCTGCTACAGGGAGACAGGGAGACAGGTGCACTCAGCAAGCTACACAGGTGGGAAGCACAGGGGCCTCACTCGGAGTGTTGTGGGCCCTGACGGCTGGTGGGCTAGCAACAGGGCCACGCCATTGACAAGGAACGACCTAGATAGATGCACACGGAGAAAGCGGTTCTCCAAGTCAGCGGAGGCCAGCGCTCCTTGTTTTCTGGTTCCCTGAGGGAAGGCACAGACAATGGATCCGGCCAACGTGACTGGTACTGTGAAGCTGTCCAAGGTGATGGGAGAAGGCAGAACACAGGCGCCTGTCACTCAGCTGGCCACAGCGAGCAAATCCTGGGTCCTGCCCTTGCCCAAACCCCCGACAAATACTCCTGAGCGCACATCTCGGTTCCTGCACCGAACCAGGCCAGGTCCTGCACTTCTTCAAGCCCCCGACCGACACTCCTGGGCCAGCATCGGACTCTCAGGCTTGTTCCTGGCCTTAGTCAAGCCCCCGGAACACATTCCTGAGCCCACAACGCTGTTCTGTACCCCTGAACTACGGTGTGTCCTCCCCTTGTTCAAGCCCCCAGGAAACACTACTGAGCCCGCATCTCACTCGCTGCATTGAACCTGGCTGGCTCCTTGTCTTGTTCAAGCCCCCGACAGATACTCCGGAACCCACATCTCGGTCCCTGCACTGATCCCGGCTGGGTGCTGCCCTTGTTCCCGACCCCGACAAATACTCCTGAGCCCACATCTCGGGCCCTGCACTGAATCGGGTGGGCCCTGCCCATCTTCCAGCCCCGACAAACTCTCCTGAGCCCACATCCCGGTCCCTGCACTGAAGCAGGCTGGGTGCTTCCCATGTTCAAGCCCCGACAAGCACTCCTGAGCCCACATCTCGGGCCCTGCACCGACCCAGTCTGGGTCCTGCCCTTGTTCAAGCCGCTGAACAAATACCCCTGAGCCGGCTTCTCTGTCCCTGCCGTGAACCAGGCCAGGAGCTGCACGTGTTGAAGCCACTGACCAACACTTCTGGGCCTGCATCTGATTCTCAGGCTGGTTCCTGGCCTGAGGTAAGCCCCCAGCAAACAGTATTGAGGCCACAGCTGGCTCCCTGCTCCTGAACTCAACTAAGGTGTGACCACCCCTTGTTCAACCACCCTCCCCCCCCCACCCCCCAGGAAACACCACTGTGCCCGCATCTCACTCGCTGCATTGAACCAGGCTGGGTCCTGTGCTTGTTCAAACCCCCGACAAATCCTCCTGAGCCCACCCCTCGGTCCCTGCACTGAACCAGGCTGGATCCTCCCTTTGTTCAAGCCCCTGACAAACACACCTGACACCACCTCTCGGTCCCGTCATCGAGCCAGGCTGGGTCCTGCCCATGATCAAGCAGCCGATAAACACTCCTTGGAGCACATCTCGGTCCCTGCACTGATCCAGGCTGGATCCTGCCCTTGTTCATCCCGACAGACACTCCCGAGGCCACAGCACAGTCCCTGCCATGACCCAGGCTGGGTCCTGCCTTTGTTCAAGCCCCCGACAAACACTCTTGAGCCCACATCTCGGTCCATGCAACTGAATCGGGTCGGCCCTGCCCATGCCCAAGCTCTTTGTAGAACGCATATATCGTGTGTCAGGACTATAGGATGGCTGGTTTAGCTTGATCCTCTTGCTGCTCCAGGCCCCACAGGCTTGGGCCACAGGGCAGGCTAGGATGTGTTCTCACATGGAGAACAGAACCACTTTGAAAGGGCCTCCATAGGGTCGATGGCAGCCGTGCATGTCTCCGACACCGGTGAGTCGTGGGACTTAACGGGGAGCTGTCCTTAGCGTCTCCCTGGCCGGCATTCGCACAAGGTTCAGGGGGGGTCCCTCATGCCAGCAGAGCGGGCCTCGTTTCTCCCTCTGCGCACAGTGTGGCCACGGCACCTCAGGCTTGTGCAGCTTTCACGTCGGCCCAGCGAGGGAGGGAGGGTCGCCCGTCCCCTTCTGCGCTTCAGCAGTGACCGCCCACTGTTGGCTTTCAAGGTCGAGAAAGCACTCTCTGAACGTGTGGACTAAAACCCTCTGAACTCCCACCGGTGAAACTCACTCAGGACGAGAAGGGCTTGCCTTCACGCCAAGGATAAGCGTCTCTTCTGAGCGCTGGTGTCCACAGAGTTGCAGACGGCAACAGCACTACTTAGAGAGACGGAGACACACAGACACCAGCGCCTGCTACACACGCGGAAGGACTGCCCAACACAGTGCTATGCCAGAAGCAAAGATACAGAGACACAGAGCGAGCGCTGTACACTAAGGCGCTGGTGTTCCCGAACAGTGGAGATCCACTGTAGCACTGTAGGTGGGGTTCTTCCCTACTCCCCTAGCATCCGGACAGCAGCAGGCTCTCTGTCCCTTGAAGAAAAGTATCCAGCCCCTTGGCACCCCTGCGTATCCCTTGGATACTCAGGGAGAGCTCTCAGTTATTGCCAGTCCCAGGGGACACAGGAGTGTGCCGTTCGGACTGCGGAGCAGGAACCCGTGCTTGGAATTTCCAGAGCCAGGTCAATGACAGCGCCTGGGGCTAGCCCGGCCACATGCAAAACCCTGTCCCTCCCTGGAGCAGAATCTGGCCACGTGGGGGCGCTGGAGCAGCACAGGAACCCCGGAAGATGCCCTCCGGTCTGGGGGCGTGTCCATAAGAGTGCCGCCCACTACCCTGTCGGCCATTGGTCTAGATTTGGGCCAGCAGTCTGTGCATGGCTCACAGCCTAGGCCCCCGCCTGTTCGCCGGATCTCCTAGGGCCCGTTCACCCCGTCCTGCGTTTCTGGCACCCCTTTCTTCGGCCTCACGCCAACACCCCCACACACCAGCCCCCGCCTTCTGACAATCCCCCTCACTCCCCGCCCCCAAAAGAGCTAGTCGGTCCCACAGGTTTACTGCAGCCTGGGCCGCCATTACGCCCCACTTGCTGTGCTCTTATGTCGCGTCCCTTCGCCTCTGCCCCAGCTCGGGGTCACCGCCAAGGCCAAGAGGAACGTCAGAGGCGGTCAGAGGAAGGCGGGAGCGTCCCGGGACCCCGCACCTTCCAAGCTGTGAGCCCAGGTACTCAGGGGGCAGGGCCCCGCCCCCACCCCCCCTCCCCCACCCCGCAGCCTGCCGTCGTGATGCAGTGCGCAGCTGGGACCTTGTCACCAGCAGTTGTCACGCCAGGCCAAGAGGCCACCCTCTTCAGGGTGGAGGCGGTGGAGGAGGGCGAGGCCCTGGTGGACGGAGACGTGGCGGGGATCGGGCGGGAGTTCCAGCTGCTTGCGGAAGACATCGTGGAGGAGGTGGAGGTTGTGGCGGATGAGGAGCAGGAACAGCGGCCCTCCCAGGAGCTAGAGGAGAAGACGGTGGAGGAGCAGGGCCAGGAAAGGCCCGGAGGCCCTTGTGAGCGCCAGGAGCTGGATGCCCTGCAGGCACTGGCCGCCCTGCAGGTAGAACTGAGCTCTGAGCGTGAGCAAAACCGCAGGGCTTACGTTCAGTTCATGCGCAAGAACCATCAGAGGAGGAAGCGTCACTTGGCTCGGAGGAGCGCCATCATCCAGGGCATCCCTGGCTTCTGGGCCAAAGCTGTATCCTTTGCGCTGCTCCTTGGGGTCCGCTGCTCAGGAGGACGAGGAAGGGGAGAAGGGGCAGGAGCAGGCGGAGGGGGTGGAGGCGAGGGCACAGGAAGGGCGCCGGAGGCCACTGAAGGAAATGCGGTCCTGGGCAATTGGCAGGCTCCAAAGGCACAGCCGAGTAGGGCCTGGGCAGGGCCACAGGTGGACGTGTCGCAGCCATGCCTTTGAGTGTCTCCTTCAGGCCTGCATCTGAGGAGGCGCAGCCCCCGAGGCCTCTAAGTCAACATTGACCAGAGACGGTACACAAGAGCAGCGTTCGCAGACAGTTATTGGTATAAATGTGGGTGATCCCGGCACATTGCTGGGGCATGTGAGTCATTCACACACACACGCACACACGCACACGCACACGCACACGCACACACACGTACACATAAACACACACACACATACCCAAGAAGCCCTTTACTTTCAGACACGGTTTGTCACAAGGACTGCAAGTCTGACCGTATAAGCAGTGACATGCCGCTACCCAGCATACACAGGTCTGGAGGAGCAGAGTAGCGGTCAGAAACAGCCCCTGCTTGGGGAATGCAGATGCACACCATCCCAAGGGGCCCAGAGCCATGAGCGTGTCTGATGGTATGGCAGGTCCTGAGGATATCAGCAGTGGCCGGGCAAGAGGCAGTGCCCGCCAAGCTCCTTGCAGATGCGTGTTCCAGTATCCTTGTTCCACCCCAGACTAGGGCTGATGCTCCTGGCTCTTCTTGGCCGGCATGTGGCCTGAATGGCTCCTTGACCTAAAGCAGATTATGAGCCACCCTCAAGTCTCCGTCCTGATCAGCGACCAAGATCAAGACTTTCTCGGCTACATGATGGACTTGAAGGTCAGTGAGGGAGACTGAGGAAGGGTGGGTATGGGACCTGGCGGGGAGTGGGAGGAACGTGTTAGCCATGTTCCTGTGCTGTGAGACTTTGGAGAGGCATCGGGGAAGCTGATCATGCCTGCCTTGGAGGCAAGCTGAGGCCCCTAGAAGCTTGCACCTTTTCCCTCCTCGCTATCCTGGCAGGTGCAGGTGCGGAGCCATCCGCCGTCCCGCTGCAAGCTGATCTTTTCCTTTCGGGACAACCCCTACTTCTTGAACTCGGTGATCATTAAGGAGTATTACCTTGACATCACTGGTAAAAGGTGGCTCCCGGGGTGATGAGTGTGGGTGTGCAAGCGTGTGGATGATGCACCTGCGGTGTCCACCCCAGTCTCCCCTGTCTGTCTGCAGGGTACAGGGCACGTCGATCCACTCCAGTCCACTGGTTCTGGGACTTTGAACGGGGAGCCCCCAGCCGCAGGCTGGACACCAGGAGCCTTAACTTTCTCAACTGGCTGTCAGGCCACAACGGCCCAGAATCGAACAGGATTGCTGAGGTGGGGTTGCTTTGGGCTTGCACACAGTTGGTGGTTGATGTTGGAGTTCTTGGCTGCTCATGGGAGGGTTGGGAGCCTGGTCAGCCCCTGGCTGACCTTGCTCGTGTTGCCTGCAGATCATCAGCGAAGACGTGTGGGACGATCCCCTGAAGTACTACCTCAGGGAGGAAGGTTCGTCCATGAGAGACAACTGACAGAAACACATGTGGTGATGGGGTCTGGAGGTAGGCCCCGTAGGGACAGCCGAATAGTAGCTGGGACACAGTACTTTCTTTCGCAAGTGGGGATGCTCAGGCTCATGCAAACTGGCTGCAGAGCCAGAGCCTGAGTCAAGCATGTAGCAGGTGACTTGCTGAGACTGGGGGCTGGGGGGGACTCGGTGTGTCCGAGAGCGCAGTAAGTCCCCCTCCAGTCAGCTGTGGTGGCAGCGCGAGAGTCCTAGGTGATACGACTAGAGGCAGGGTGAATTAAGTGCCTGTGTCAGAATCATCTGTCCTTGGGTCCTGCCATTCCCCCGGCGTCCTTCCTCTCACTGAGTTTGAGAATGCCTGGGCCCTTCACTTCCGCCCCTTAACCTAGGATGGCCTGTCATTGAAAGGGCGTCCTGTCCAGGGCCCCAGTGCACCTGTGCGCTGACTTTGGGATCTTGTGTGAATTTCCACATCCAATACTCTGATCTCACCAGCACCACACCTGCTGAGCTTGAAGTTGCTTCAGGGAAAATCCGGACGTCTCTGGGAGGAGGTGGACAGGGAGCCCCAAGGGCAGGACATGGTGCCTAGTGACACCATCTCCGTCATTGCTGGACACGGGTCTTCGGCTCCTGAAACCCCTGTGTTCCCTGTTTGCGTCCGTGTCCACGTGCCAAGCATGTGTGTGTGTACACGCGTGTGCTTGTGTCACCTGTCTTTATGCGGGGGTGTGTGTGTGTGTCCGGCCCAGGGCGGACGCAGAGATGAAGGCGACGGGAGAGGAGGTGACGAGCGACCAGAAGAGGAGGCACGAGGCGTCCCCAGGCTGACGGAGGTTGGTCACCGACTCTCCGCATGACCGTATCCGGGATGGGAATGAGGAAAAGATGGCCAGTGATACCTGCGGACCGTGGCTCGAGAAATCCGCAATTAGACCAAATCCAAAACACGCTCGCCACTTCTAACTTGTGGTTGTGTGTGCTTGGACCAGGGAGAGGGAAGTGCATGGTCTGAGGATTCCGCGAGGGCAAATCAGGTGGGGCGGGGCTTTGAAACCGCTGCCTGAGGAGCCCTCAGTCCATGGGGACGTGGGCCGGCCTCTGGAAATGGTGGGCGAGGGTATGGCTGGACCCGGGGTGGAGAGGAGGCCAAGTTCCTGTAGAGAAGAGCAGAGACCCGAAGGAGAAAGAGGCACAGATTGCCTGCTGCACTGGGGACTTGTTCCACACACGGAAGAAGGAGACCCGGGAGGGCCCTGGGCCAGTGCTGCCCAGGATCAGCCCATCGGCCCGCACGCTGTCTCCACGAGGGTGGCACACACTGGCATGATGCGAAACACAACGCAAGATGTGCTAAGCTAGGCTGTCCATGCAAAACCACAGGCACGCGAGGAGAGACAGGGTGTGAGCGTGGCAGACGTCCAGGCATTTCCAGCCTCCTCGGCAGGGCAGAAAGGCGAGGGAGGCGCAGGTGTGGGTGTACGTGTGCGTCCCTCTGCCGGAGTGTGCCTGTGAGGGAGGGAAGAGGGAGGAAGCAAGGACGGTGGGCTACTTGCATGTGCCAAGGGACCTCGGGAGAATGGCAGACAGGGAAGCCCCTGGGGGCGGTTGAGAGCCTGCTGGTGGATTTCAGGGCCCAGGGGCTAGGCATTAGCGGCCCTGCCAAAGACACCCCATGGGTCGTGCTCCAAGTCCTGACGTGAATTCCTTCCTTCCTCTGGGGTCTTGCCCCCGGCTGTGGGGGGGGGGGTGCCAGAGGTGCTAAGGGGCGCGTCTGCCCCAGACGGAGGTTTCTGGCAGTGTCGCTGGAGCAGAATCTCTGATTCTGTCGTAGGGCATCTGCACCAGATGACACTCAGAGGCACCCTGCCTTCCAGGTGACCGTCTTGGATGTCCCCGGGCCCAAGCGGGGACTGGCTTCCTTGGCATGTGGGCTGTGTAGGCAAGCAGGGATGCCTGACTGTCGGGAATTCTAGCTGGGCCTAATGAGAGCAACTGAAAGAGAGTCTTGGCATTTAGCAAAGCAGTGAGGCCCGGGTGGTACAAGGCCTCTTGGTGCCTTTGAGGTAGCAAAGCTGCTTTCTGCCCAGGGAGGCATGAGCTGTGTGCCCAGACAGGGCCGGGTGCCCAGGGCAGCATCGGTTCAGGGACTGAGTGCGTCTGGGTAGTGTTAAAGAGAAGGGACGGCGTGTAGGGTTGCCGCCTTACCTTTACGGCCTCAGGTTCCGTGCCTTGTATCGGAAGAGTGCCTGTATCCACGTGCTCCTTCTTCACAAGATTGGATCAGACCCAGGCCTGTCACAGTCTCTTGGGGCCCTTGCAGGCCCGGGCGTCTCTTTGGCCTTTTCCTGCTACAGGGAGACAGGGAGACAGGTGCACTCAGCAAGCTACACAGGTGGGAAGCACAGGGGCCTCACTCGGAGTGTTGTGGGCCCTGACGGCTGGTGGGCTAGCAACAGGGCCACGCCATTGACAAGGAACGACCTAGATAGATGCACACGGAGAAAGCGGTTCTCCAAGTCAGCGGAGGCCAGCGCTCCTTGTTTTCTGGTTCCCTGAGGGAAGGCACAGACAATGGATCCGGCCAACGTGACTGGTACTGTGAAGCTGTCCAAGGTGATGGGAGAAGGCAGAACACAGGCGCCTGTCACTCAGCTGGCCACAGCGAGCAAATCCTGGGTCCTGCCCTTGCCCAAACCCCCGACAAATACTCCTGAGCGCACATCTCGGTTCCTGCACCGAACCAGGCCAGGTCCTGCACTTCTTCAAGCCCCCGACCGACACTCCTGGGCCAGCATCGGACTCTCAGGCTTGTTCCTGGCCTTAGTCAAGCCCCCGGAACACATTCCTGAGCCCACAACGCTGTTCTGTACCCCTGAACTACGGTGTGTCCTCCCCTTGTTCAAGCCCCCAGGAAACACTACTGAGCCCGCATCTCACTCGCTGCATTGAACCTGGCTGGCTCCTTGTCTTGTTCAAGCCCCCGACAGATACTCCGGAACCCACATCTCGGTCCCTGCACTGATCCCGGCTGGGTGCTGCCCTTGTTCCCGACCCCGACAAATACTCCTGAGCCCACATCTCGGGCCCTGCACTGAATCGGGTGGGCCCTGCCCATCTTCCAGCCCCGACAAACTCTCCTGAGCCCACATCCCGGTCCCTGCACTGAAGCAGGCTGGGTGCTTCCCATGTTCAAGCCCCGACAAGCACTCCTGAGCCCACATCTCGGGCCCTGCACCGACCCAGTCTGGGTCCTGCCCTTGTTCAAGCCGCTGAACAAATACCCCTGAGCCGGCTTCTCTGTCCCTGCCGTGAACCAGGCCAGGAGCTGCACGTGTTGAAGCCACTGACCAACACTTCTGGGCCTGCATCTGATTCTCAGGCTGGTTCCTGGCCTGAGGTAAGCCCCCAGCAAACAGTATTGAGGCCACAGCTGGCTCCCTGCTCCTGAACTCAACTAAGGTGTGACCTCCCCTTGTTCAACCACCCTCCCCCCCCCACCCCCCAGGAAACACCACTGTGCCCGCATCTCACTCGCTGCATTGAACCAGGCTGGGTCCTGTGCTTGTTCAAACCCCCGACAAATCCTCCTGAGCCCACCCCTCGGTCCCTGCACTGAACCAGGCTGGATCCTCCCTTTGTTCAAGCCCCTGACAAACACACCTGACACCACCTCTCGGTCCCGTCATCGAGCCAGGCTGGGTCCTGCCCATGATCAAGCAGCCGATAAACACTCCTTGGAGCACATCTCGGTCCCTGCACTGATCCAGGCTGGATCCTGCCCTTGTTCATCCCGACAGACACTCCCGAGGCCACAGCACAGTCCCTGCCATGACCCAGGCTGGGTCCTGCCTTTGTTCAAGCCCCCGACAAACACTCTTGAGCCCACATCTCGGTCCATGCAACTGAATCGGGTCGGCCCTGCCCATGCCCAAGCTCTTTGTAGAACGCATATATCGTGTGTCAGGACTATAGGATGGCTGGTTTAGCTTGATCCTCTTGCTGCTCCAGGCCCCACAGGCTTGGGCCACAGGGCAGGCTAGGATGTGTTCTCACATGGAGAACAGAACCACTTTGAAAGGGCCTCCATAGGGTCGATGGCAGCCGTGCATGTCTCCGACACCGGTGAGTCGTGGGACTTAACGGGGAGCTGTCCTTAGCGTCTCCCTGGCCGGCATTCGCACAAGGTTCAGGGGGGGTCCCTCATGCCAGCAGAGCGGGCCTCGTTTCTCCCTCTGCGCACAGTGTGGCCACGGCACCTCAGGCTTGTGCAGCTTTCACGTCGGCCCAGCGAGGGAGGGAGGGTCGCCCGTCCCCTTCTGCGCTTCAGCAGTGACCGCCCACTGTTGGCTTTCAAGGTCGAGAAAGCACTCTCCGAACGTGTGGACTAAAACCCTCTGAACTCCCACCGGTGAAACTCACTCAGGACGAGAAGGGCTTGCCTTCACGCCAAGGATAAGCGTCTCTTCTGAGCGCTGGTGTCCACAGAGTTGCAGACGGCAACAGCACTACTTAGAGAGACGGAGACACACAGACACCAGCGCCTGCTACACACGCGGAAGGACTGCCCAACACAGTGCTATGCCAGAAGCAAAGATACAGAGACACAGAGCGAGCGCTGTACACTAAGGCGCTGGTGTTCCCGAACAGTGGAGATCCACTGTAGCACTGTAGGTGGGGTTCTTCCCTACTCCCCTAGCATCCGGACAGCAGCAGGCTCTCTGTCCCTTGAAGAAAAGTATCCAGCCCCTTGGCACCCCTGCGTATCCCTTGGATACTCAGGGAGAGCTCTCAGTTATTGCCAGTCCCAGGGGACACAGGAGTGTGCCGTTCGGACTGCGGAGCAGGAACCCGTGCTTGGAATTTCCAGAGCCAGGTCAATGACAGCGCCTGGGGCTAGCCCGGCCACATGCAAAACCCTGTCCCTCCCTGGAGCAGAATCTGGCCACGTGGGGGCGCTGGAGCAGCACAGGAACCCCGGAAGATGCCCTCCGGTCTGGGGGCGTGTCCATAAGAGTGCCGCCCACTACCCTGTCGGCCATTGGTCTAGATTTGGGCCAGCAGTCTGTGCATGGCTCACAGCCTAGGCCCCCGCCTGTTCGCCGGATCTCCTAGGGCCCGTTCACCCCGTCCTGCGTTTCTGGCACCCCTTTCTTCGGCCTCACGCCAACACCCCCACACACCAGCCCCCGCCTTCTGACAATCCCCCTCACTCCCCGCCCCCAAAAGAGCTAGTCGGTCCCACAGGTTTACTGCAGCCTGGGCCGCCATTACGCCCCACTTGCTGTGCTCTTATGTCGCGTCCCTTCGCCTCTGCCCCAGCTCGGGGTCACCGCCAAGGCCAAGAGGAACGTGAGAGGCGGTCAGAGGAAGGCGGGAGCGTCCCGGGACCCCGCACCTTCCAAGCTGTGAGCCCAGGTACTCAGGGGGCAGGGCCCCGCCCCCACCCCCCCTCCCCCACCCCGCAGCCTGCCGTCGTGATGCAGTGCGCAGCTGGGACCTTGTCACCAGCAGTTGTCACGCCAGGCCAAGAGGCCACCCTCTTCAGGGTGGAGGCGGTGGAGGAGGGCGAGGCCCTGGTGGACGGAGACGTGGCGGGGATCGGGCGGGAGTTCCAGCTGCTTGCGGAAGACATCGTGGAGGAGGTGGAGGTTGTGGCGGATGAGGAGCAGGAACAGCGGCCCTCCCAGGAGCTAGAGGAGAAGACGGTGGAGGAGCAGGGCCAGGAAAGGCCCGGAGGCCCTTGTGAGCGCCAGGAGCTGGATGCCCTGCAGGCACTGGCCGCCCTGCAGGTAGAACTGAGCTCTGAGCGTGAGCAAAACCGCAGGGCTTACGTTCAGTTCATGCGCAAGAACCATCAGAGGAGGAAGCGTCACTTGGCTCGGAGGAGCGCCATCATCCAGGGCATCCCTGGCTTCTGGGCCAAAGCTGTATCCTTTGCGCTGCTCCTTGGGGTCCGCTGCTCAGGAGGACGAGGAAGGGGAGAAGGGGCAGGAGCAGGCGGAGGGGGTGGAGGCGAGGGCACAGGAAGGGCGCCGGAGGCCACTGAAGGAAATGCGGTCCTGGGCAATTGGCAGGCTCCAAAGGCACAGCCGAGTAGGGCCTGGGCAGGGCCACAGGTGGACGTGTCGCAGCCATGCCTTTGAGTGTCTCCTTCAGGCCTGCATCTGAGGAGGCGCAGCCCCCGAGGCCTCTAAGTCAACATTGACCAGAGACGGTACACAAGAGCAGCGTTCGCAGACAGTTATTGGTGTAAATGTGGGTGATCCCGGCACATTGCTGGGGCATGTGAGTCATTCACACACACACGCACACACGCACACGCACACGCACACGCACACGCACACACACATACACATAAACACACACACACATACCCAAGAAGCCCTTTACTTTCAGACACGGTTTGTCACAAGGACTGCAAGTCTGACCGTATAAGCAGTGACATGCCGCTACCCAGCATACACAGGTCTGGAGGAGCAGAGTAGCGGTCAGAAACAGCCCCTGCTTGGGGAATGCAGATGCACACCATCCCAAGGGGCCCAGAGCCATGAGCGTGTCTGATGGTATGGCAGGTCCTGAGGATATCAGCAGTGGCCGGGCAAGAGGCAGTGCCCGCCAAGCTCCTTGCAGATGCGTGTTCCAGTATCCTTGTTCCACCCCAGACTAGGGCTGATGCTCCTGGCTCTTCTTGGCCGGCATGTGGCCTGAATGGCTCCTTGACCTAAAGCAGATTATGAGCCACCCTCAAGTCTCCGTCCTGATCAGCGACCAAGATCAAGACTTTCTCGGCTACATGATGGACTTGAAGGTCAGTGAGGGAGACTGAGGAAGGGTGGGTATGGGACCTGGCGGGGAGTGGGAGGAACGTGTTAGCCATGTTCCTGTGCTGTGAGACTTTGGAGAGGCATCGGGGAAGCTGATCATGCCTGCCTTGGAGGCAAGCTGAGGCCCCTAGAAGCTTGCACCTTTTCCCTCCTCGCTATCCTGGCAGGTGCAGGTGCGGAGCCATCCGCCGTCCCGCTGCAAGCTGATCTTTTCCTTTCGGGACAACCCCTACTTCTTGAACTCGGTGATCATTAAGGAGTATTACCTTGACATCACTGGTAAAAGGTGGCTCCCGGGGTGATGAGTGTGGGTGTGCAAGCGTGTGGATGATGCACCTGCGGTGTCCACCCCAGTCTCCCCTGTCTGTCTGCAGGGTACAGGGCACGTCGATCCACTCCAGTCCACTGGTTCTGGGACTTTGAACGGGGAGCCCCCAGCCGCAGGCTGGACACCAGGAGCCTTAACTTTCTCAACTGGCTGTCAGGCCACAACGGCCCAGAATCGAACAGGATTGCTGAGGTGGGGTTGCTTTGGGCTTGCACACAGTTGGTGGTTGATGTTGGAGTTCTTGGCTGCTCATGGGAGGGTTGGGAGCCTGGTCAGCCCCTGGCTGACCTTGCTCGTGTTGCCTGCAGATCATCAGCGAAGACGTGTGGGACGATCCCCTGAAGTACTACCTCAGGGAGGAAGGTTCGTCCATGAGAGACAACTGACAGAAACACATGTGGTGATGGGGTCTGGAGGTAGGCCCCGTAGGGACAGCCGAATAGTAGCTGGGACACAGTACTTTCTTTCGCAAGTGGGGATGCTCAGGCTCATGCAAACTGGCTGCAGAGCCAGAGCCTGAGTCAAGCATGTAGCAGGTGACTTGCTGAGACTGGGGGCTGGGGGGGACTCGGTGTGTCCGAGAGCGCAGTAAGTCCCCCTCCAGTCAGCTGTGGTGGCAGCGCGAGAGTCCTAGGTGATACGACTAGAGGCAGGGTGAATTAAGTGCCTGTGTCAGAATCATCTGTCCTTGGGTCCTGCCATTCCCCCGGCGTCCTTCCTCTCACTGAGTTTGAGAATGCCTGGGCCCTTCACTTCCGCCCCTTAACCTAGGATGGCCTGTCATTGAAAGGGCGTCCTGTCCAGGGCCCCAGTGCACCTGTGCGCTGACTTTGGGATCTTGTGTGAATTTCCACATCCAATACTCTGATCTCACCAGCACCACACCTGCTGAGCTTGAAGTTGCTTCAGGGAAAATCCGGACGTCTCTGGGAGGAGGTGGACAGGGAGCCCCAAGGGCAGGACATGGTGCCTAGTGACACCATCTCCGTCATTGCTGGACACGGGTCTTCGGCTCCTGAAACCCCTGTGTTCCCTGTTTGCGTCCGTGTCCACGTGCCAAGCATGTGTGTGTGTACACGCGTGTGCTTGTGTCACCTGTCTTTATGCGGGGGTGTGTGTGTGTGTCCGGCCCAGGGCGGACGCAGAGATGAAGGCGACGGGAGAGGAGGTGACGAGCGACCAGAAGAGGAGGCACGAGGCGTCCCCAGGCTGACGGAGGTTGGTCACCGACTCTCCGCATGACCGTATCCGGGATGGGAATGAGGAAAAGATGGCCAGTGATACCTGCGGACCGTGGCTCGAGAAATCCGCAATTAGACCAAATCCAAAACACGCTCGCCACTTCTAACTTGTGGTTGTGTGTGCTTGGACCAGGGAGAGGGAAGTGCATGGTCTGAGGATTCCGCGAGGGCAAATCAGGTGGGGCGGGGCTTTGAAACCGCTGCCTGAGGAGCCCTCAGTCCATGGGGACGTGGGCCGGCCTCTGGAAATGGTGGGCGAGGGTATGGCTGGACCCGGGGTGGAGAGGAGGCCAAGTTCCTGTAGAGAAGAGCAGAGACCCGAAGGAGAAAGAGGCACAGATTGCCTGCTGCACTGGGGACTTGTTCCACACACGGAAGAAGGAGACCCGGGAGGGCCCTGGGCCAGTGCTGCCCAGGATCAGCCCATCGGCCCGCACGCTGTCTCCACGAGGGTGGCACACACTGGCATGATGCGAAACACAACGCAAGATGTGCTAAGCTAGGCTGTCCATGCAAAACCACAGGCACGCGAGGAGAGACAGGGTGTGAGCGTGGCAGACGTCCAGGCATTTCCAGCCTCCTCGGCAGGGCAGAAAGGCGAGGGAGGCGCAGGTGTGGGTGTACGTGTGCGTCCCTCTGCCGGAGTGTGCCTGTGAGGGAGGGAAGAGGGAGGAAGCAAGGACGGTGGGCTACTTGCATGTGCCAAGGGACCTCGGGAGAATGGCAGACAGGGAAGCCCCTGGGGGCGGTTGAGAGCCTGCTGGTGGATTTCAGGGCCCAGGGGCTAGGCATTAGCGGCCCTGCCAAAGACACCCCATGGGTCGTGCTCCAAGTCCTGACGTGAATTCCTTCCTTCCTCTGGGGTCTTGCCCCCGGCTGTGGGGGGGGGGGTGCCAGAGGTGCTAAGGGGCGCGTCTGCCCCAGACGGAGGTTTCTGGCAGTGTCGCTGGAGCAGAATCTCTGATTCTGTCGTAGGGCATCTGCACCAGATGACACTCAGAGGCACCCTGCCTTCCAGGTGACCGTCTTGGATGTCCCCGGGCCCAAGCGGGGACTGGCTTCCTTGGCATGTGGGCTGTGTAGGCAAGCAGGGATGCCTGACTGTCGGGAATTCTAGCTGGGCCTAATGAGAGCAACTGAAAGAGAGTCTTGGCATTTAGCAAAGCAGTGAGGCCCGGGTGGTACAAGGCCTCTTGGTGCCTTTGAGGTAGCAAAGCTGCTTTCTGCCCAGGGAGGCATGAGCTGTGTGCCCAGACAGGGCCGGGTGCCCAGGGCAGCATCGGTTCAGGGACTGAGTGCGTCTGGGTAGTGTTAAAGAGAAGGGACGGCGTGTAGGGTTGCCGCCTTACCTTTACGGCCTCAGGTTCCGTGCCTTGTATCGGAAGAGTGCCTGTATCCACGTGCTCCTTCTTCACAAGATTGGATCAGACCCAGGCCTGTCACAGTCTCTTGGGGCCCTTGCAGGCCCGGGCGTCTCTTTGGCCTTTTCCTGCTACAGGGAGACAGGGAGACAGGTGCACTCAGCAAGCTACACAGGTGGGAAGCACAGGGGCCTCACTCGGAGTGTTGTGGGCCCTGACGGCTGGTGGGCTAGCAACAGGGCCACGCCATTGACAAGGAACGACCTAGATAGATGCACACGGAGAAAGCGGTTCTCCAAGTCAGCGGAGGCCAGCGCTCCTTGTTTTCTGGTTCCCTGAGGGAAGGCACAGACAATGGATCCGGCCAACGTGACTGGTACTGTGAAGCTGTCCAAGGTGATGGGAGAAGGCAGAACACAGGCGCCTGTCACTCAGCTGGCCACAGCGAGCAAATCCTGGGTCCTGCCCTTGCCCAAACCCCCGACAAATACTCCTGAGCGCACATCTCGGTTCCTGCACCGAACCAGGCCAGGTCCTGCACTTCTTCAAGCCCCCGACCGACACTCCTGGGCCAGCATCGGACTCTCAGGCTTGTTCCTGGCCTTAGTCAAGCCCCCGGAACACATTCCTGAGCCCACAACGCTGTTCTGTACCCCTGAACTACGGTGTGTCCTCCCCTTGTTCAAGCCCCCAGGAAACACTACTGAGCCCGCATCTCACTCGCTGCATTGAACCTGGCTGGCTCCTTGTCTTGTTCAAGCCCCCGACAGATACTCCGGAACCCACATCTCGGTCCCTGCACTGATCCCGGCTGGGTGCTGCCCTTGTTCCCGACCCCGACAAATACTCCTGAGCCCACATCTCGGGCCCTGCACTGAATCGGGTGGGCCCTGCCCATCTTCCAGCCCCGACAAACTCTCCTGAGCCCACATCCCGGTCCCTGCACTGAAGCAGGCTGGGTGCTTCCCATGTTCAAGCCCCGACAAGCACTCCTGAGCCCACATCTCGGGCCCTGCACCGACCCAGTCTGGGTCCTGCCCTTGTTCAAGCCGCTGAACAAATACCCCTGAGCCGGCTTCTCTGTCCCTGCCGTGAACCAGGCCAGGAGCTGCACGTGTTGAAGCCACTGACCAACACTTCTGGGCCTGCATCTGATTCTCAGGCTGGTTCCTGGCCTGAGGTAAGCCCCCAGCAAACAGTATTGAGGCCACAGCTGGCTCCCTGCTCCTGAACTCAACTAAGGTGTGACCTCCCCTTGTTCAACCACCCTCCCCCCCCCACCCCCCAGGAAACACCACTGTGCCCGCATCTCACTCGCTGCATTGAACCAGGCTGGGTCCTGTGCTTGTTCAAACCCCCGACAAATCCTCCTGAGCCCACCCCTCGGTCCCTGCACTGAACCAGGCTGGATCCTCCCTTTGTTCAAGCCCCTGACAAACACACCTGACACCACCTCTCGGTCCCGTCATCGAGCCAGGCTGGGTCCTGCCCATGATCAAGCAGCCGATAAACACTCCTTGGAGCACATCTCGGTCCCTGCACTGATCCAGGCTGGATCCTGCCCTTGTTCATCCCGACAGACACTCCCGAGGCCACAGCACAGTCCCTGCCATGACCCAGGCTGGGTCCTGCCTTTGTTCAAGCCCCCGACAAACACTCTTGAGCCCACATCTCGGTCCATGCAACTGAATCGGGTCGGCCCTGCCCATGCCCAAGCTCTTTGTAGAACGCATATATCGTGTGTCAGGACTATAGGATGGCTGGTTTAGCTTGATCCTCTTGCTGCTCCAGGCCCCACAGGCTTGGGCCACAGGGCAGGCTAGGATGTGTTCTCACATGGAGAACAGAACCACTTTGAAAGGGCCTCCATAGGGTCGATGGCAGCCGTGCATGTCTCCGACACCGGTGAGTCGTGGGACTTAACGGGGAGCTGTCCTTAGCGTCTCCCTGGCCGGCATTCGCACAAGGTTCAGGGGGGGTCCCTCATGCCAGCAGAGCGGGCCTCGTTTCTCCCTCTGCGCACAGTGTGGCCACGGCACCTCAGGCTTGTGCAGCTTTCACGTCGGCCCAGCGAGGGAGGGAGGGTCGCCCGTCCCCTTCTGCGCTTCAGCAGTGACCGCCCACTGTTGGCTTTCAAGGTCGAGAAAGCACTCTCCGAACGTGTGGACTAAAACCCTCTGAACTCCCACCGGTGAAACTCACTCAGGACGAGAAGGGCTTGCCTTCACGCCAAGGATAAGCGTCTCTTCTGAGCGCTGGTGTCCACAGAGTTGCAGACGGCAACAGCACTACTTAGAGAGACGGAGACACACAGACACCAGCGCCTGCTACACACGCGGAAGGATTGCCCAACACAGTGCTATGCCAGAAGCAAAGATACAGAGACACAGAGCGAGCGCTGTACACTAAGGCGCTGGTGTTCCCGAACAGTGGAGATCCACTGTAGCACTGTAGGTGGGGTTCTTCCCTACTCCCCTAGCATCCGGACAGCAGCAGGCTCTCTGTCCCTTGAAGAAAAGTATCCAGCCCCTTGGCACCCCTGCGTATCCCTTGGATACTCAGGGAGAGCTCTCAGTTATTGCCAGTCCCAGGGGACACAGGAGTGTGCGGTTCGGATGGCGGAGCAGGAACCCGTGCTTGGAATTTCCAGAGCCAGGTCAATGACAGCGCCTGGGGCTAGCCCGGCCACATGCAAAACCCTGTCCCTCCCTGGAGCAGAATCTGGCCACGTGGGGGCGCTGGAGCAGCACAGGAACCCCGGAAGATGCCCTCCGGTCTGGGGGCGTGTCCATAAGAGTGCCGCCCACTACCCTGTCGGCCATTGGTCTAGATTTGGGCCAGCAGTCTGTGCATGGCTCACAGCCTAGGCCCCCGCCTGTTCGCCGGATCTCCTAGGGCCCGTTCACCCCGTCCTGCGTTTCTGGCACCCCTTTCTTCGGCCTCACGCCAACACCCCCACACACCAGCCCCCGCCTTCTGACAATCCCCCTCACTCCCCGCCCCCAAAAGAGCTAGTCGGTCCCACAGGTTTACTGCAGCCTGGGCCGCCATTACGCCCCACTTGCTGTGCTCTTATGTCGCGTCCCTTCGCCTCTGCCCCAGCTCGGGGTCACCGCCAAGGCCAAGAGGAACGTGAGAGGCGGTCAGAGGAAGGCGGGAGCGTCCCGGGACCCCGCACCTTCCAAGCTGTGAGCCCAGGTACTCAGGGGGCAGGGCCCCGCCCCCACCCCCCCTCCCCCACCCCGCAGCCTGCCGTCGTGATGCAGTGCGCAGCTGGGACCTTGTCACCAGCAGTTGTCACGCCAGGCCAAGAGGCCACCCTCTTCAGGGTGGAGGCGGTGGAGGAGGGCGAGGCCCTGGTGGACGGAGACGTGGCGGGGATCGGGCGGGAGTTCCAGCTGCTTGCGGAAGACATCGTGGAGGAGGTGGAGGTTGTGGCGGATGAGGAGCAGGAACAGCGGCCCTCCCAGGAGCTAGAGGAGAAGACGGTGGAGGAGCAGGGCCAGGAAAGGCCCGGAGGCCCTTGTGAGCGCCAGGAGCTGGATGCCCTGCAGGCACTGGCCGCCCTGCAGGTAGAACTGAGCTCTGAGCGTGAGCAAAACCGCAGGGCTTACGTTCAGTTCATGCGCAAGAACCATCAGAGGAGGAAGCGTCACTTGGCTCGGAGGAGCGCCATCATCCAGGGCATCCCTGGCTTCTGGGCCAAAGCTGTATCCTTTGCGCTGCTCCTTGGGGTCCGCTGCTCAGGAGGACGAGGAAGGGGAGAAGGGGCAGGAGCAGGCGGAGGGGGTGGAGGCGAGGGCACAGGAAGGGCGCCGGAGGCCACTGAAGGAAATGCGGTCCTGGGCAATTGGCAGGCTCCAAAGGCACAGCCGAGTAGGGCCTGGGCAGGGCCACAGGTGGACGTGTCGCAGCCATGCCTTTGAGTGTCTCCTTCAGGCCTGCATCTGAGGAGGCGCAGCCCCCGAGGCCTCTAAGTCAACATTGACCAGAGACGGTACACAAGAGCAGCGTTCGCAGACAGTTATTGGTGTAAATGTGGGTGATCCCGGCACATTGCTGGGGCATGTGAGTCATTCACACACACACGCACACACGCACACGCACACGCACACGCACACGCACACACACGTACACATAAACACACACACACATACCCAAGAAGCCCTTTACTTTCAGACACGGTTTGTCACAAGGACTGCAAGTCTGACCGTATAAGCAGTGACATGCCGCTACCCAGCATACACAGGTCTGGAGGAGCAGAGTAGCGGTCAGAAACAGCCCCTGCTTGGGGAATGCAGATGCACACCATCCCAAGGGGCCCAGAGCCATGAGCGTGTCTGATGGTATGGCAGGTCCTGAGGATATCAGCAGTGGCCGGGCAAGAGGCAGTGCCCGCCAAGCTCCTTGCAGATGCGTGTTCCAGTATCCTTGTTCCACCCCAGACTAGGGCTGATGCTCCTGGCTCTTCTTGGCCGGCATGTGGCCTGAATGGCTCCTTGACCTAAAGCAGATTATGAGCCACCCTCAAGTCTCCGTCCTGATCAGCGACCAAGATCAAGACTTTCTCGGCTACATGATGGACTTGAAGGTCAGTGAGGGAGACTGAGGAAGGGTGGGTATGGGACCTGGCGGGGAGTGGGAGGAACGTGTTAGCCATGTTCCTGTGCTGTGAGACTTTGGAGAGGCATCGGGGAAGCTGATCATGCCTGCCTTGGAGGCAAGCTGAGGCCCCTAGAAGCTTGCACCTTTTCCCTCCTCGCTATCCTGGCAGGTGCAGGTGCGGAGCCATCCGCCGTCCCGCTGCAAGCTGATCTTTTCCTTTCGGGACAACCCCTACTTCTTGAACTCGGTGATCATTAAGGAGTATTACCTTGACATCACTGGTAAAAGGTGGCTCCCGGGGTGATGAGTGTGGGTGTGCAAGCGTGTGGATGATGCACCTGCGGTGTCCACCCCAGTCTCCCCTGTCTGTCTGCAGGGTACAGGGCACGTCGATCCACTCCAGTCCACTGGTTCTGGGACTTTGAACGGGGAGCCCCCAGCCGCAGGCTGGACACCAGGAGCCTTAACTTTCTCAACTGGCTGTCAGGCCACAACGGCCCAGAATCGAACAGGATTGCTGAGGTGGGGTTGCTTTGGGCTTGCACACAGTTGGTGGTTGATGTTGGAGTTCTTGGCTGCTCATGGGAGGGTTGGGAGCCTGGTCAGCCCCTGGCTGACCTTGCTCGTGTTGCCTGCAGATCATCAGCGAAGACGTGTGGGACGATCCCCTGAAGTACTACCTCAGGGAGGAAGGTTCGTCCATGAGAGACAACTGACAGAAACACATGTGGTGATGGGGTCTGGAGGTAGGCCCCGTAGGGACAGCCGAATAGTAGCTGGGACACAGTACTTTCTTTCGCAAGTGGGGATGCTCAGGCTCATGCAAACTGGCTGCAGAGCCAGAGCCTGAGTCAAGCATGTAGCAGGTGACTTGCTGAGACTGGGGGCTGGGGGGGACTCGGTGTGTCCGAGAGCGCAGTAAGTCCCCCTCCAGTCAGCTGTGGTGGCAGCGCGAGAGTCCTAGGTGATACGACTAGAGGCAGGGTGAATTAAGTGCCTGTGTCAGAATCATCTGTCCTTGGGTCCTGCCATTCCCCCGGCGTCCTTCCTCTCACTGAGTTTGAGAATGCCTGGGCCCTTCACTTCCGCCCCTTAACCTAGGATGGCCTGTCATTGAAAGGGCGTCCTGTCCAGGGCCCCAGTGCACCTGTGCGCTGACTTTGGGATCTTGTGTGAATTTCCACATCCAATACTCTGATCTCACCAGCACCACACCTGCTGAGCTTGAAGTTGCTTCAGGGAAAATCCGGACGTCTCTGGGAGGAGGTGGACAGGGAGCCCCAAGGGCAGGACATGGTGCCTAGTGACACCATCTCCGTCATTGCTGGACACGGGTCTTCGGCTCCTGAAACCCCTGTGTTCCCTGTTTGCGTCCGTGTCCACGTGCCAAGCATGTGTGTGTGTACACGCGTGTGCTTGTGTCACCTGTCTTTATGCGGGGGTGTGTGTGTGTGTCCGGCCCAGGGCGGACGCAGAGATGAAGGCGACGGGAGAGGAGGTGACGAGCGACCAGAAGAGGAGGCACGAGGCGTCCCCAGGCTGACGGAGGTTGGTCACCGACTCTCCGCATGACCGTATCCGGGATGGGAATGAGGAAAAGATGGCCAGTGATACCTGCGGACCGTGGCTCGAGAAATCCGCAATTAGACCAAATCCAAAACACGCTCGCCACTTCTAACTTGTGGTTGTGTGTGCTTGGACCAGGGAGAGGGAAGTGCATGGTCTGAGGATTCCGCGAGGGCAAATCAGGTGGGGCGGGGCTTTGAAACCGCTGCCTGAGGAGCCCTCAGTCCATGGGGACGTGGGCCGGCCTCTGGAAATGGTGGGCGAGGGTATGGCTGGACCCGGGGTGGAGAGGAGGCCAAGTTCCTGTAGAGAAGAGCAGAGACCCGAAGGAGAAAGAGGCACAGATTGCCTGCTGCACTGGGGACTTGTTCCACACACGGAAGAAGGAGACCCGGGAGGGCCCTGGGCCAGTGCTGCCCAGGATCAGCCCATCGGCCCGCACGCTGTCTCCACGAGGGTGGCACACACTGGCATGATGCGAAACACAACGCAAGATGTGCTAAGCTAGGCTGTCCATGCAAAACCACAGGCACGCGAGGAGAGACAGGGTGTGAGCGTGGCAGACGTCCAGGCATTTCCAGCCTCCTCGGCAGGGCAGAAAGGCGAGGGAGGCGCAGGTGTGGGTGTACGTGTGCGTCCCTCTGCCGGAGTGTGCCTGTGAGGGAGGGAAGAGGGAGGAAGCAAACACGGTGGGCTACTTGCATGTGCCAAGGGACCTCGGGAGAATGGCAGACAGGGAAGCCCCTGGGGGCGGTTGAGAGCCTGCTGGTGGATTTCAGGGCCCAGGGGCTAGGCATTAGCGGCCCTGCCAAAGACACCCCATGGGTCGTGCTCCAAGTCCTGACGTGAATTCCTTCCTTCCTCTGGGGTCTTGCCCCCGGCTGTGGGGGGGGTGCCAGAGGTGCTAAGGGGCGCGTCTGCCCCAGACGGAGGTTTCTGGCAGTGTCGCTGGAGCAGAATCTCTGATTCTGTCGTAGGGCATCTGCACCAGATGACACTCAGAGGCACCCTGCCTTCCAGGTGACCGTCTTGGATGTCCCCGGGCCCAAGCGGGGACTGGCTTCCTTGGCATGTGGGCTGTGTAGGCAAGCAGGGATGCCTGACTGTCGGGAATTCTAGCTGGGCCTAATGAGAGCAACTGAAAGAGAGTCTTGGCATTTAGCAAAGCAGTGAGGCCCGGGTGGTACAAGGCCTCTTGGTGCCTTTGAGGTAGCAAAGCTGCTTTCTGCCCAGGGAGGCATGAGCTGTGTGCCCAGACAGGGCCGGGTGCCCAGGGCAGCATCGGTTCAGGGACTGAGTGCGTCTGGGTAGTGTTAAAGAGAAGGGACGGCGTGTAGGGTTGCCGCCTTACCTTTACGGCCTCAGGTTCCGTGCCTTGTATCGGAAGAGTGCCTGTATCCACGTGCTCCTTCTTCACAAGATTGGATCAGACCCAGGCCTGTCACAGTCTCTTGGGGCCCTTGCAGGCCCGGGCGTCTCTTTGGCCTTTTCCTGCTACAGGGAGACAGGGAGACAGGTGCACTCAGCAAGCTACACAGGTGGGAAGCACAGGGGCCTCACTCGGAGTGTTGTGGGCCCTGACGGCTGGTGGGCTAGCAACAGGGCCACGCCATTGACAAGGAACGACCTAGATAGATGCACACGGAGAAAGCGGTTCTCCAAGTCAGCGGAGGCCAGCGCTCCTTGTTTTCTGGTTCCCTGAGGGAAGGCACAGACAATGGATCCGGCCAACGTGACTGGTACTGTGAAGCTGTCCAAGGTGATGGGAGAAGGCAGAACACAGGCGCCTGTCACTCAGCTGGCCACAGCGAGCAAATCCTGGGTCCTGCCCTTGCCCAAACCCCCGACAAATACTCCTGAGCGCACATCTCGGTTCCTGCACCGAACCAGGCCAGGTCCTGCACTTCTTCAAGCCCCCGACCGACACTCCTGGGCCAGCATCGGACTCTCAGGCTTGTTCCTGGCCTTAGTCAAGCCCCCGGAACACATTCCTGAGCCCACAACGCTGTTCTGTACCCCTGAACTACGGTGTGTCCTCCCCTTGTTCAAGCCCCCAGGAAACACTACTGAGCCCGCATCTCACTCGCTGCATTGAACCTGGCTGGCTCCTTGTCTTGTTCAAGCCCCCGACAGATACTCCGGAACCCACATCTCGGTCCCTGCACTGATCCCGGCTGGGTGCTGCCCTTGTTCCCGACCCCGACAAATACTCCTGAGCCCACATCTCGGGCCCTGCACTGAATCGGGTGGGCCCTGCCCATCTTCCAGCCCCGACAAACTCTCCTGAGCCCACATCCCGGTCCCTGCACTGAAGCAGGCTGGGTGCTTCCCATGTTCAAGCCCCGACAAGCACTCCTGAGCCCACATCTCGGGCCCTGCACCGACCCAGTCTGGGTCCTGCCCTTGTTCAAGCCGCTGAACAAATACCCCTGAGCCGGCTTCTCTGTCCCTGCCGTGAACCAGGCCAGGAGCTGCACGTGTTGAAGCCACTGACCAACACTTCTGGGCCTGCATCTGATTCTCAGGCTGGTTCCTGGCCTGAGGTAAGCCCCCAGCAAACAGTATTGAGGCCACAGCTGGCTCCCTGCTCCTGAACTCAACTAAGGTGTGACCTCCCCTTGTTCAACCACCCTCCCCCCCCCACCCCCCAGGAAACACCACTGTGCCCGCATCTCACTCGCTGCATTGAACCAGGCTGGGTCCTGTGCTTGTTCAAACCCCCGACAAATCCTCCTGAGCCCACCCCTCGGTCCCTGCACTGAACCAGGCTGGATCCTCCCTTTGTTCAAGCCCCTGACAAACACACCTGACACCACCTCTCGGTCCCGTCATCGAGCCAGGCTGGGTCCTGCCCATGATCAAGCAGCCGATAAACACTCCTTGGAGCACATCTCGGTCCCTGCACTGATCCAGGCTGGATCCTGCCCTTGTTCATCCCGACAGACACTCCCGAGGCCACAGCACAGTCCCTGCCATGACCCAGGCTGGGTCCTGCCTTTGTTCAAGCCCCCGACAAACACTCTTGAGCCCACATCTCGGTCCATGCAACTGAATCGGGTCGGCCCTGCCCATGCCCAAGCTCTTTGTAGAACGCATATATCGTGTGTCAGGACTATAGGATGGCTGGTTTAGCTTGATCCTCTTGCTGCTCCAGGCCCCACAGGCTTGGGCCACAGGGCAGGCTAGGATGTGTTCTCACATGGAGAACAGAACCACTTTGAAAGGGCCTCCATAGGGTCGATGGCAGCCGTGCATGTCTCCGACACCGGTGAGTCGTGGGACTTAACGGGGAGCTGTCCTTAGCGTCTCCCTGGCCGGCATTCGCACAAGGTTCAGGGGGGGTCCCTCATGCCAGCAGAGCGGGCCTCGTTTCTCCCTCTGCGCACAGTGTGGCCACGGCACCTCAGGCTTGTGCAGCTTTCACGTCGGCCCAGCGAGGGAGGGAGGGTCGCCCGTCCCCTTCTGCGCTTCAGCAGTGACCGCCCACTGTTGGCTTTCAAGGTCGAGAAAGCACTCTCCGAACGTGTGGACTAAAACCCTCTGAACTCCCACCGGTGAAACTCACTCAGGACGAGAAGGGCTTGCCTTCACGCCAAGGATAAGCGTCTCTTCTGAGCGCTGGTGTCCACAGAGTTGCAGACGGCAACAGCACTACTTAGAGAGACGGAGACACACAGACACCAGCGCCTGCTACACACGCGGAAGGATTGCCCAACACAGTGCTATGCCAGAAGCAAAGATACAGAGACACAGAGCGAGCGCTGTACACTAAGGCGCTGGTGTTCCCGAACAGTGGAGATCCACTGTAGCACTGTAGGTGGGGTTCTTCCCTACTCCCCTAGCATCCGGACAGCAGCAGGCTCTCTGTCCCTTGAAGAAAAGTATCCAGCCCCTTGGCACCCCTGCGTATCCCTTGGATACTCAGGGAGAGCTCTCAGTTATTGCCAGTCCCAGGGGACACAGGAGTGTGCGGTTCGGATGGCGGAGCAGGAACCCGTGCTTGGAATTTCCAGAGCCAGGTCAATGACAGCGCCTGGGGCTAGCCCGGCCACATGCAAAACCCTGTCCCTCCCTGGAGCAGAATCTGGCCACGTGGGGGCGCTGGAGCAGCACAGGAACCCCGGAAGATGCCCTCCGGTCTGGGGGCGTGTCCATAAGAGTGCCGCCCACTACCCTGTCGGCCATTGGTCTAGATTTGGGCCAGCAGTCTGTGCATGGCTCACAGCCTAGGCCCCCGCCTGTTCGCCGGATCTCCTAGGGCCCGTTCACCCCGTCCTGCGTTTCTGGCACCCCTTTCTTCGGCCTCACGCCAACACCCCCACACACCAGCCCCCGCCTTCTGACAATCCCCCTCACTCCCCGCCCCCAAAAGAGCTAGTCGGTCCCACAGGTTTACTGCAGCCTGGGCCGCCATTACGCCCCACTTGCTGTGCTCTTATGTCGCGTCCCTTCGCCTCTGCCCCAGCTCGGGGTCACCGCCAAGGCCAAGAGGAACGTGAGAGGCGGTCAGAGGAAGGCGGGAGCGTCCCGGGACCCCGCACCTTCCAAGCTGTGAGCCCAGGTACTCAGGGGGCAGGGCCCCGCCCCCACCCCCCCTCCCCCACCACGCAGCCTGCCGTCGTGATGCAGTGCGCAGCTGGGACCTTGTCACCAGCAGTTGTCACGCCAGGCCAAGAGGCCACCCTCTTCAGGGTGGAGGCGGTGGAGGAGGGCGAGGCCCTGGTGGACGGAGACGTGGCGGGGATCGGGCGGGAGTTCCAGCTGCTTGCGGAAGACATCGTGGAGGAGGTGGAGGTTGTGGCGGATGAGGAGCAGGAACAGCGGCCCTCCCAGGAGCTAGAGGAGAAGACGGTGGAGGAGCAGGGCCAGGAAAGGCCCGGAGGCCCTTGTGAGCGCCAGGAGCTGGATGCCCTGCAGGCACTGGCCGCCCTGCAGGTAGAACTGAGCTCTGAGCGTGAGCAAAACCGCAGGGCTTACGTTCAGTTCATGCGCAAGAACCATCAGAGGAGGAAGTGTCACTTGGCTCGGAGGAGCGCCATCATCCAGGGCATCCCTGGCTTCTGGGCCAAAGCTGTATCCTTTGCGCTGCTCCTTGGGGTCCGCTGCTCAGGAGGACGAGGAAGGGGAGAAGGGGCAGGAGCAGGCGGAGGGGGTGGAGGCGAGGGCACAGGAAGGGCGCCGGAGGCCACTGAAGGAAATGTGGTCCTGGGCAATTGGCAGGCTCCAAAGGCACAGCCGAGTAGGGCCTGGGCAGGGCCACAGGTGGACGTGTCGCAGCCATGCCTTTGAGTGTCTCCTTCAGGCCTGCATCTGAGGAGGTGCAGCCCCCGAGGCCTCTAAGTCAACATTGACCAGAGACGGTACACAAGAGCAGCGTTCGCAGACAGTTATTGGTGTAAATGTGGGTGATCCCGGCACATTGCTGGGGCATGTGAGTCATTCACACACACACGCACACACGCACACGCACACGCACACGCACACACACACACACGTACACATAAACACACACACACATACCCAAGAAGCCCTTTACTTTCAGACACGGTTTGTCACAAGGACTGCAAGTCTGACCGTATAAGCAGTGACATGCCGCTACCCAGCATACACAGGTCTGGAGGAGCAGAGTAGCGGTCAGAAACAGCCCCTGCTTGGGGAATGCAGATGCACACCATCCCAAGGGGCCCAGAGCCATGAGCGTGTCTGATGGTATGGCAGGTCCTGAGGATATCAGCAGTGGCCGGGCAAGAGGCAGTGCCCGCCAAGCTCCTTGCAGATGCGTGTTCCAGTATCCTTGTTCCACCCCAGACTAGGGCTGATGCTCCTGGCTCTTCTTGGCCGGCATGTGGCCTGAATGGCTCCTTGACCTAAAGCAGATTATGAGCCACCCTCAAGTCTCCGTCCTGATCAGCGACCAAGATCAAGACTTTCTCGGCTACATGATGGACTTGAAGGTCAGTGAGGGAGACTGAGGAAGGGTGGGTATGGGACCTGGCGGGGAGTGGGAGGAACGTGTTAGCCATGTTCCTGTGCTGTGAGACTTTGGAGAGGCATCGGGGAAGCTGATCATGCCTGCCTTGGAGGCAAGCTGAGGCCCCTAGAAGCTTGCACCTTTTCCCTCCTCGCTATCCTGGCAGGTGCAGGTGTGGAGCCATCCGCCGTCCCGCTGCAAGCTGATCTTTTCCTTTCGGGACAACCCCTACTTCTTGAACTCGGTGATCATTAAGGAGTATTACCTTGACATCACTGGTAAAAGGTGGCTCCCGGGGTGATGAGTGTGGGTGTGCAAGCGTGTGGATGATGCACCTGCGGTGTCCACCCCAGTCTCCCCTGTCTGTCTGCAGGGTACAGGGCACGTCGATCCACTCCAGTCCACTGGTTCTGGGACTTTGAACGGGGAGCCCCCAGCCGCAGGCTGGACACCAGGAGCCTTAACTTTCTCAACTGGCTGTCAGGCCACAACGGCCCAGAATCGAACAGGATTGCTGAGGTGGGGTTGCTTTGGGCTTGCACACAGTTGGTGGTTGATGTTGGAGTTCTTGGCTGCTCATGGGAGGGTTGGGAGCCTGGTCAGCCCCTGGCTGACCTTGCTCGTGTTGCCTGCAGATCATCAGCGAAGACGTGTGGGACGATCCCCTGAAGTACTACCTCAGGGAGGAAGGTTCGTCCATGAGAGACAACTGACAGAAACACATGTGGTGATGGGGTCTGGAGGTAGGCCCCGTAGGGACAGCCGAATAGTAGCTGGGACACAGTACTTTCTTTCGCAAGTGGGGATGCTCAGGCTCATGCAAACTGGCTGCAGAGCCAGAGCCTGAGTCAAGCATGTAGCAGGTGACTTGCTGAGACTGGGGGCTGGGGGGGACTCGGTGTGTCCGAGAGCGCAGTAAGTCCCCCTCCAGTCAGCTGTGGTGGCAGCGCGAGAGTCCTAGGTGATACGACTAGAGGCAGGGTGAATTAAGTGCCTGTGTCAGAATCATCTGTCCTTGGGTCCTGCCATTCCCCCGGCGTCCTTCCTCTCACTGAGTTTGAGAATGCCTGGGCCCTTCACTTCCGCCCCTTAACCTAGGATGGCCTGTCATTGAAAGGGCGTCCTGTCCAGGGCCCCAGTGCACCTGTGCGCTGACTTTGGGATCTTGTGTGAATTTCCACATCCAATACTCTGATCTCACCAGCACCACACCTGCTGAGCTTGAAGTTGCTTCAGGGAAAATCCGGACGTCTCTGGGAGGAGGTGGACAGGGAGCCCCAAGGGCAGGACATGGTGCCTAGTGACACCATCTCCGTCATTGCTGGACACGGGTCTTCGGCTCCTGAAACCCCTGTGTTCCCTGTTTGCGTCCGTGTCCACGTGCCAAGCATGTGTGTGTGTACACGCGTGTGCTTGTGTCACCTGTCTTTATGCGGGGGTGTGTGTGTGTGTCCGGCCCAGGGCGGACGCAGAGATGAAGGCGACGGGAGAGGAGGTGACGAGCGACCAGAAGAGGAGGCACGAGGCGTCCCCAGGCTGACGGAGGTTGGTCACCGACTCTCCGCATGACCGTATCCGGGATGGGAATGAGGAAAAGATGGCCAGTGATACCTGCGGACCGTGGCTCGAGAAATCCGCAATTAGACCAAATCCAAAACACGCTCGCCACTTCTAACTTGTGGTTGTGTGTGCTTGGACCAGGGAGAGGGAAGTGCATGGTCTGAGGATTCCGCGAGGGCAAATCAGGTGGGGCGGGGCTTTGAAACCGCTGCCTGAGGAGCCCTCAGTCCATGGGGACGTGGGCCGGCCTCTGGAAATGGTGGGCGAGGGTATGGCTGGACCCGGGGTGGAGAGGAGGCCAAGTTCCTGTAGAGAAGAGCAGAGACCCGAAGGAGAAAGAGGCACAGATTGCCTGCTGCACTGGGGACTTGTTCCACACACGGAAGAAGGAGACCCGGGAGGGCCCTGGGCCAGTGCTGCCCAGGATCAGCCCATCGGCCCGCACGCTGTCTCCACGAGGGTGGCACACACTGGCATGATGCGAAACACAACGCAAGATGTGCTAAGCTAGGCTGTCCATGCAAAACCACAGGCACGCGAGGAGAGACAGGGTGTGAGCGTGGCAGACGTCCAGGCATTTCCAGCCTCCTCGGCAGGGCAGAAAGGCGAGGGAGGCGCAGGTGTGGGTGTACGTGTGCGTCCCTCTGCCGGAGTGTGCCTGTGAGGGAGGGAAGAGGGAGGAAGCAAGGACGGTGGGCTACTTGCATGTGCCAAGGGACCTCGGGAGAATGGCAGACAGGGAAGCCCCTGGGGGCGGTTGAGAGCCTGCTGGTGGATTTCAGGGCCCAGGGGCTAGGCATTAGCGGCCCTGCCAAAGACACCCCATGGGTCGTGCTCCAAGTCCTGACGTGAATTCCTTCCTTCCTCTGGGGTCTTGCCCCCGGCTGTTGGGGGGGGTGCCAGAGGTGCTAAGGGGCGCGTCTGCCCCAGACGGAGGTTTCTGGCAGTGTCGCTGGAGCAGAATCTCTGATTCTGTCGTAGGGCATCTGCACCAGATGACACTCAGAGGCACCCTGCCTTCCAGGTGACCGTCTTGGATGTCCCCGGGCCCAAGCGGGGACTGGCTTCCTTGGCATGTGGGCTGTGTAGGCAAGCAGGGATGCCTGACTGTCGGGAATTCTAGCTGGGCCTAATGAGAGCAACTGAAAGAGAGTCTTGGCATTTAGCAAAGCAGTGAGGCCCGGGTGGTACAAGGCCTCTTGGTGCCTTTGAGGTAGCAAAGCTGCTTTCTGCCCAGGGAGGCATGAGCTGTGTGCCCAGACAGGGCCGGGTGCCCAGGGCAGCATCGGTTCAGGGACTGAGTGCGTCTGGGTAGTGTTAAAGAGAAGGGACGGCGTGTAGGGTTGCCGCCTTACCTTTACGGCCTCAGGTTCCGTGCCTTGTATCGGAAGAGTGCCTGTATCCACGTGCTCCTTCTTCACAAGATTGGATCAGACCCAGGCCTGTCACAGTCTCTTGGGGCCCTTGCAGGCCCGGGCGTCTCTTTGGCCTTTTCCTGCTACAGGGAGACAGGGAGACAGGTGCACTCAGCAAGCTACACAGGTGGGAAGCACAGGGGCCTCACTCGGAGTGTTGTGGGCCCTGACGGCTGGTGGGCTAGCAACAGGGCCACGCCATTGACAAGGAACGACCTAGATAGATGCACACGGAGAAAGCGGTTCTCCAAGTCAGCGGAGGCCAGCGCTCCTTGTTTTCTGGTTCCCTGAGGGAAGGCACAGACAATGGATCCGGCCAACGTGACTGGTACTGTGAAGCTGTCCAAGGTGATGGGAGAAGGCAGAACACAGGCGCCTGTCACTCAGCTGGCCACAGCGAGCAAATCCTGGGTCCTGCCCTTGCCCAAACCCCCGACAAATACTCCTGAGCGCACATCTCGGTTCCTGCACCGAACCAGGCCAGGTCCTGCACTTCTTCAAGCCCCCGACCGACACTCCTGGGCCAGCATCGGACTCTCAGGCTTGTTCCTGGCCTTAGTCAAGCCCCCGGAACACATTCCTGAGCCCACAACGCTGTTCTGTACCCCTGAACTACGGTGTGTCCTCCCCTTGTTCAAGCCCCCAGGAAACACTACTGAGCCCGCATCTCACTCGCTGCATTGAACCTGGCTGGCTCCTTGTCTTGTTCAAGCCCCCGACAGATACTCCGGAACCCACATCTCGGTCCCTGCACTGATCCCGGCTGGGTGCTGCCCTTGTTCCCGACCCCGACAAATACTCCTGAGCCCACATCTCGGGCCCTGCACTGAATCGGGTGGGCCCTGCCCATCTTCCAGCCCCGACAAACTCTCCTGAGCCCACATCCCGGTCCCTGCACTGAAGCAGGCTGGGTGCTTCCCATGTTCAAGCCCCGACAAGCACTCCTGAGCCCACATCTCGGGCCCTGCACCGACCCAGTCTGGGTCCTGCCCTTGTTCAAGCCGCTGAACAAATACCCCTGAGCCGGCTTCTCTGTCCCTGCCGTGAACCAGGCCAGGAGCTGCACGTGTTGAAGCCACTGACCAACACTTCTGGGCCTGCATCTGATTCTCAGGCTGGTTCCTGGCCTGAGGTAAGCCCCCAGCAAACAGTATTGAGGCCACAGCTGGCTCCCTGCTCCTGAACTCAACTAAGGTGTGACCACCCCTTGTTCAACCACCCTCCCCCCCCCACCCCCCAGGAAACACCACTGTGCCCGCATCTCACTCGCTGCATTGAACCAGGCTGGGTCCTGTGCTTGTTCAAACCCCCGACAAATCCTCCTGAGCCCACCCCTCGGTCCCTGCACTGAACCAGGCTGGATCCTCCCTTTGTTCAAGCCCCTGACAAACACACCTGACACCACCTCTCGGTCCCGTCATCGAGCCAGGCTGGGTCCTGCCCATGATCAAGCAGCCGATAAACACTCCTTGGAGCACATCTCGGTCCCTGCACTGATCCAGGCTGGATCCTGCCCTTGTTCATCCCGACAGACACTCCCGAGGCCACAGCACAGTCCCTGCCATGACCCAGGCTGGGTCCTGCCTTTGTTCAAGCCCCCGACAAACACTCTTGAGCCCACATCTCGGTCCATGCAACTGAATCGGGTCGGCCCTGCCCATGCCCAAGCTCTTTGTAGAACGCATATATCGTGTGTCAGGACTATAGGATGGCTGGTTTAGCTTGATCCTCTTGCTGCTCCAGGCCCCACAGGCTTGGGCCACAGGGCAGGCTAGGATGTGTTCTCACATGGAGAACAGAACCACTTTGAAAGGGCCTCCATAGGGTCGATGGCAGCCGTGCATGTCTCCGACACCGGTGAGTCGTGGGACTTAACGGGGAGCTGTCCTTAGCGTCTCCCTGGCCGGCATTCGCACAAGGTTCAGGGGGGGTCCCTCATGCCAGCAGAGCGGGCCTCGTTTCTCCCTCTGCGCACAGTGTGGCCACGGCACCTCAGGCTTGTGCAGCTTTCACGTCGGCCCAGCGAGGGAGGGAGGGTCGCCCGTCCCCTTCTGCGCTTCAGCAGTGACCGCCCACTGTTGGCTTTCAAGGTCGAGAAAGCACTCTCCGAACGTGTGGACTAAAACCCTCTGAACTCCCACCGGTGAAACTCACTCAGGACGAGAAGGGCTTGCCTTCACGCCAAGGATAAGCGTCTCTTCTGAGCGCTGGTGTCCACAGAGTTGCAGACGGCAACAGCACTACTTAGAGAGACGGAGACACACAGACACCAGCGCCTGCTACACACGCGGAAGGATTGCCCAACACAGTGCTATGCCAGAAGCAAAGATACAGAGACACAGAGCGAGCGCTGTACACTAAGGCGCTGGTGTTCCCGAACAGTGGAGATCCACTGTAGCGCTGTAGGTGGGGTTCTTCCCTACTCCCCTAGCATCCGGACAGCAGCAGGCTCTCTGTCCCTTGAAGAAAAGTATCCAGCCCCTTGGCACCCCTGCGTATCCCTTGGATACTCAGGGAGAGCTCTCAGTTATTGCCAGTCCCAGGGGACACAGGAGTGTGCGGTTCGGATGGCGGAGCAGGAACCCGTGCTTGGAATTTCCAGAGCCAGGTCAATGACAGCGCCTGGGGCTAGCCCGGCCACATGCAAAACCCTGTCCCTCCCTGGAGCAGAATCTGGCCACGTGGGGGCGCTGGAGCAGCACAGGAACCCCGGAAGATGCCCTCCGGTCTGGGGGCGTGTCCATAAGAGTGCCGCCCACTACCCTGTCGGCCATTGGTCTAGATTTGGGCCAGCAGTCTGTGCATGGCTCACAGCCTAGGCCCCCGCCTGTTCGCCGGATCTCCTAGGGCCCGTTCACCCCGTCCTGCGTTTCTGGCACCCCTTTCTTCGGCCTCACGCCAACACCCCCACACACCAGCCCCCGCCTTCTGACAATCCCCCTCACTCCCCGCCCCCAAAAGAGCTAGTCGGTCCCACAGGTTTACTGCAGCCTGGGCCGCCATTACGCCCCACTTGCTGTGCTCTTATGTCGCGTCCCTTCGCCTCTGCCCCAGCTCGGGGTCACCGCCAAGGCCAAGAGGAACGTGAGAGGCGGTCAGAGGAAGGCGGGAGCGTCCCGGGACCCCGCACCTTCCAAGCTGTGAGCCCAGGTACTCAGGGGGCAGGGCCCCGCCCCCACCCCCCCTCCCCCACCCCGCAGCCTGCCGTCGTGATGCAGTGCGCAGCTGGGACCTTGTCACCAGCAGTTGTCACGCCAGGCCAAGAGGCCACCCTCTTCAGGGTGGAGGCGGTGGAGGAGGGCGAGGCCCTGGTGGACGGAGACGTGGCGGGGATCGGGCGGGAGTTCCAGCTGCTTGCGGAAGACATCGTGGAGGAGGTGGAGGTTGTGGCGGATGAGGAGCAGGAACAGCGGCCCTCCCAGGAGCTAGAGGAGAAGACGGTGGAGGAGCAGGGCCAGGAAAGGCCCGGAGGCCCTTGTGAGCGCCAGGAGCTGGATGCCCTGCAGGCACTGGCCGCCCTGCAGGTAGAACTGAGCTCTGAGCGTGAGCAAAACCGCAGGGCTTACGTTCAGTTCATGCGCAAGAACCATCAGAGGAGGAAGCGTCACTTGGCTCGGAGGAGCGCCATCATCCAGGGCATCCCTGGCTTCTGGGCCAAAGCTGTATCCTTTGCGCTGCTCCTTGGGGTCCGCTGCTCAGGAGGACGAGGAAGGGGAGAAGGGGCAGGAGCAGGCGGAGGGGGTGGAGGCGAGGGCACAGGAAGGGCGCCGGAGGCCACTGAAGGAAATGCGGTCCTGGGCAATTGGCAGGCTCCAAAGGCACAGCCGAGTAGGGCCTGGGCAGGGCCACAGGTGGACGTGTCGCAGCCATGCCTTTGAGTGTCTCCTTCAGGCCTGCATCTGAGGAGGCGCAGCCCCCGAGGCCTCTAAGTCAACATTGACCAGAGACGGTACACAAGAGCAGCGTTCGCAGACAGTTATTGGTGTAAATGTGGGTGATCCCGGCACATTGCTGGGGCATGTGAGTCATTCACACACACACGCACACACGCACACGCACACGCACACGCACACGCACACACACGTACACATAAACACACACACACATACCCAAGAAGCCCTTTACTTTCAGACACGGTTTGTCACAAGGACTGCAAGTCTGACCGTATAAGCAGTGACATGCCGCTACCCAGCATACACAGGTCTGGAGGAGCAGAGTAGCGGTCAGAAACAGCCCCTGCTTGGGGAATGCAGATGCACACCATCCCAAGGGGCCCAGAGCCATGAGCGTGTCTGATGGTATGGCAGGTCCTGAGGATATCAGCAGTGGCCGGGCAAGAGGCAGTGCCCGCCAAGCTCCTTGCAGATGCGTGTTCCAGTATCCTTGTTCCACCCCAGACTAGGGCTGATGCTCCTGGCTCTTCTTGGCCGGCATGTGGCCTGAATGGCTCCTTGACCTAAAGCAGATTATGAGCCACCCTCAAGTCTCCGTCCTGATCAGCGACCAAGATCAAGACTTTCTCGGCTACATGATGGACTTGAAGGTCAGTGAGGGAGACTGAGGAAGGGTGGGTATGGGACCTGGCGGGGAGTGGGAGGAACGTGTTAGCCATGTTCCTGTGCTGTGAGACTTTGGAGAGGCATCGGGGAAGCTGATCATGCCTGCCTTGGAGGCAAGCTGAGGCCCCTAGAAGCTTGCACCTTTTCCCTCCTCGCTATCCTGGCAGGTGCAGGTGCGGAGCCATCCGCCGTCCCGCTGCAAGCTGATCTTTTCCTTTCGGGACAACCCCTACTTCTTGAACTCGGTGATCATTAAGGAGTATTACCTTGACATCACTGGTAAAAGGTGGCTCCCGGGGTGATGAGTGTGGGTGTGCAAGCGTGTGGATGATGCACCTGCGGTGTCCACCCCAGTCTCCCCTGTCTGTCTGCAGGGTACAGGGCACGTCGATCCACTCCAGTCCACTGGTTCTGGGACTTTGAACGGGGAGCCCCCAGCCGCAGGCTGGACACCAGGAGCCTTAACTTTCTCAACTGGCTGTCAGGCCACAACGGCCCAGAATCGAACAGGATTGCTGAGGTGGGGTTGCTTTGGGCTTGCACACAGTTGGTGGTTGATGTTGGAGTTCTTGGCTGCTCATGGGAGGGTTGGGAGCCTGGTCAGCCCCTGGCTGACCTTGCTCGTGTTGCCTGCAGATCATCAGCGAAGACGTGTGGGACGATCCCCTGAAGTACTACCTCAGGGAGGAAGGTTCGTCCATGAGAGACAACTGACAGAAACACATGTGGTGATGGGGTCTGGAGGTAGGCCCCGTAGGGACAGCCGAATAGTAGCTGGGACACAGTACTTTCTTTCGCAAGTGGGGATGCTCAGGCTCATGCAAACTGGCTGCAGAGCCAGAGCCTGAGTCAAGCATGTAGCAGGTGACTTGCTGAGACTGGGGGCTGGGGGGGACTCGGTGTGTCCGAGAGCGCAGTAAGTCCCCCTCCAGTCAGCTGTGGTGGCAGCGCGAGAGTCCTAGGTGATACGACTAGAGGCAGGGTGAATTAAGTGCCTGTGTCAGAATCATCTGTCCTTGGGTCCTGCCATTCCCCCGGCGTCCTTCCTCTCACTGAGTTTGAGAATGCCTGGGCCCTTCACTTCCGCCCCTTAACCTAGGATGGCCTGTCATTGAAAGGGCGTCCTGTCCAGGGCCCCAGTGCACCTGTGCGCTGACTTTGGGATCTTGTGTGAATTTCCACATCCAATACTCTGATCTCACCAGCACCACACCTGCTGAGCTTGAAGTTGCTTCAGGGAAAATCCGGACGTCTCTGGGAGGAGGTGGACAGGGAGCCCCAAGGGCAGGACATGGTGCCTAGTGACACCATCTCCGTCATTGCTGGACACGGGTCTTCGGCTCCTGAAACCCCTGTGTTCCCTGTTTGCGTCCGTGTCCACGTGCCAAGCATGTGTGTGTGTACACGCGTGTGCTTGTGTCACCTGTCTTTATGCGGGGGTGTGTGTGTGTGTCCGGCCCAGGGCAGACGCAGAGATGAAGGCGACGGGAGAGGAGGTGACGAGCGACCAGAAGAGGAGGCACGAGGCGTCCCCAGGCTGACGGAGGTTGGTCACCGACTCTCCGCATGACCGTATCCGGGATGGGAATGAGGAAAAGATGGCCAGTGATACCTGCGGACCGTGGCTCGAGAAATCCGCAATTAGACCAAATCCAAAACACGCTCGCCACTTCTAACTTGTGGTTGTGTGTGCTTGGACCAGGGAGAGGGAAGTGCATGGTCTGAGGATTCCGCGAGGGCAAATCAGGTGGGGCGGGGCTTTGAAACCGCTGCCTGAGGAGCCCTCAGTCCATGGGGACGTGGGCCGGCCTCTGGAAATGGTGGGCGAGGGTATGGCTGGACCCGGGGTGGAGAGGAGGCCAAGTTCCTGTAGAGAAGAGCAGAGACCCGAAGGAGAAAGAGGCACAGATTGCCTGCTGCACTGGGGACTTGTTCCACACACGGAAGAAGGAGACCCGGGAGGGCCCTGGGCCAGTGCTGCCCAGGATCAGCCCATCGGCCCGCACGCTGTCTCCACGAGGGTGGCACACACTGGCATGATGCGAAACACAACGCAAGATGTGCTAAGCTAGGCTGTCCATGCAAAACCACAGGCACGCGAGGAGAGACAGGGTGTGAGCGTGGCAGACGTCCAGGCATTTCCAGCCTCCTCGGCAGGGCAGAAAGGCGAGGGAGGCGCAGGTGTGGGTGTACGTGTGCGTCCCTCTGCCGGAGTGTGCCTGTGAGGGAGGGAAGAGGGAGGAAGCAAGGACGGTGGGCTACTTGCATGTGCCAAGGGACCTCGGGAGAATGGCAGACAGGGAAGCCCCTGGGGGCGGTTGAGAGCCTGCTGGTGGATTTCAGGGCCCAGGGGCTAGGCATTAGCGGCCCTGCCAAAGACACCCCATGGGTCGTGCTCCAAGTCCTGACGTGAATTCCTTCCTTCCTCTGGGGTCTTGCCCCCGGCTGTGGGGGGGGGGGTGCCAGAGGTGCTAAGGGGCGCGTCTGCCCCAGACGGAGGTTTCTGGCAGTGTCGCTGGAGCAGAATCTCTGATTCTGTCGTAGGGCATCTGCACCAGATGACACTCAGAGGCACCCTGCCTTCCAGGTGACCGTCTTGGATGTCCCCGGGCCCAAGCGGGGACTGGCTTCCTTGGCATGTGGGCTGTGTAGGCAAGCAGGGATGCCTGACTGTCGGGAATTCTAGCTGGGCCTAATGAGAGCAACTGAAAGAGAGTCTTGGCATTTAGCAAAGCAGTGAGGCCCGGGTGGTACAAGGCCTCTTGGTGCCTTTGAGGTAGCAAAGCTGCTTTCTGCCCAGGGAGGCATGAGCTGTGTGCCCAGACAGGGCCGGGTGCCCAGGGCAGCATCGGTTCAGGGACTGAGTGCGTCTGGGTAGTGTTAAAGAGAAGGGACGGCGTGTAGGGTTGCCGCCTTACCTTTACGGCCTCAGGTTCCGTGCCTTGTATCGGAAGAGTGCCTGTATCCACGTGCTCCTTCTTCACAAGATTGGATCAGACCCAGGCCTGTCACAGTCTCTTGGGGCCCTTGCAGGCCCGGGCGTCTCTTTGGCCTTTTCCTGCTACAGGGAGACAGGGAGACAGGTGCACTCAGCAAGCTACACAGGTGGGAAGCACAGGGGCCTCACTCGGAGTGTTGTGGGCCCTGACGGCTGGTGGGCTAGCAACAGGGCCACGCCATTGACAAGGAACGACCTAGATAGATGCACACGGAGAAAGCGGTTCTCCAAGTCAGCGGAGGCCAGCGCTCCTTGTTTTCTGGTTCCCTGAGGGAAGGCACAGACAATGGATCCGGCCAACGTGACTGGTACTGTGAAGCTGTCCAAGGTGATGGGAGAAGGCAGAACACAGGCGCCTGTCACTCAGCTGGCCACAGCGAGCAAATCCTGGGTCCTGCCCTTGCCCAAACCCCCGACAAATACTCCTGAGCGCACATCTCGGTTCCTGCACCGAACCAGGCCAGGTCCTGCACTTCTTCAAGCCCCCGACCGACACTCCTGGGCCAGCATCGGACTCTCAGGCTTGTTCCTGGCCTTAGTCAAGCCCCCGGAACACATTCCTGAGCCCACAACGCTGTTCTGTACCCCTGAACTACGGTGTGTCCTCCCCTTGTTCAAGCCCCCAGGAAACACTACTGAGCCCGCATCTCACTCGCTGCATTGAACCTGGCTGGCTCCTTGTCTTGTTCAAGCCCCCGACAGATACTCCGGAACCCACATCTCGGTCCCTGCACTGATCCCGGCTGGGTGCTGCCCTTGTTCCCGACCCCGACAAATACTCCTGAGCCCACATCTCGGGCCCTGCACTGAATCGGGTGGGCCCTGCCCATCTTCCAGCCCCGACAAACTCTCCTGAGCCCACATCCCGGTCCCTGCACTGAAGCAGGCTGGGTGCTTCCCATGTTCAAGCCCCGACAAGCACTCCTGAGCCCACATCTCGGGCCCTGCACCGACCCAGTCTGGGTCCTGCCCTTGTTCAAGCCGCTGAACAAATACCCCTGAGCCGGCTTCTCTGTCCCTGCCGTGAACCAGGCCAGGAGCTGCACGTGTTGAAGCCACTGACCAACACTTCTGGGCCTGCATCTGATTCTCAGGCTGGTTCCTGGCCTGAGGTAAGCCCCCAGCAAACAGTATTGAGGCCACAGCTGGCTCCCTGCTCCTGAACTCAACTAAGGTGTGACCTCCCCTTGTTCAACCACCCTCCCCCCCCCACCCCCCAGGAAACACCACTGTGCCCGCATCTCACTCGCTGCATTGAACCAGGCTGGGTCCTGTGCTTGTTCAAACCCCCGACAAATCCTCCTGAGCCCACCCCTCGGTCCCTGCACTGAACCAGGCTGGATCCTCCCTTTGTTCAAGCCCCTGACAAACACACCTGACACCACCTCTCGGTCCCGTCATCGAGCCAGGCTGGGTCCTGCCCATGATCAAGCAGCCGATAAACACTCCTTGGAGCACATCTCGGTCCCTGCACTGATCCAGGCTGGATCCTGCCCTTGTTCATCCCGACAGACACTCCCGAGGCCACAGCACAGTCCCTGCCATGACCCAGGCTGGGTCCTGCCTTTGTTCAAGCCCCCGACAAACACTCTTGAGCCCACATCTCGGTCCATGCAACTGAATCGGGTCGGCCCTGCCCATGCCCAAGCTCTTTGTAGAACGCATATATCGTGTGTCAGGACTATAGGATGGCTGGTTTAGCTTGATCCTCTTGCTGCTCCAGGCCCCACAGGCTTGGGCCACAGGGCAGGCTAGGATGTGTTCTCACATGGAGAACAGAACCACTTTGAAAGGGCCTCCATAGGGTCGATGGCAGCCGTGCATGTCTCCGACACCGGTGAGTCGTGGGACTTAACGGGGAGCTGTCCTTAGCGTCTCCCTGGCCGGCATTCGCACAAGGTTCAGGGGGGGTCCCTCATGCCAGCAGAGCGGGCCTCGTTTCTCCCTCTGCGCACAGTGTGGCCACGGCACCTCAGGCTTGTGCAGCTTTCACGTCGGCCCAGCGAGGGAGGGAGGGTCGCCCGTCCCCTTCTGCGCTTCAGCAGTGACCGCCCACTGTTGGCTTTCAAGGTCGAGAAAGCACTCTCCGAACGTGTGGACTAAAACCCTCTGAACTCCCACCGGTGAAACTCACTCAGGACGAGAAGGGCTTGCCTTCACGCCAAGGATAAGCGTCTCTTCTGAGCGCTGGTGTCCACAGAGTTGCAGACGGCAACAGCACTACTTAGAGAGACGGAGACACACAGACACCAGCGCCTGCTACACACGCGGAAGGATTGCCCAACACAGTGCTATGCCAGAAGCAAAGATACAGAGACACAGAGCGAGCGCTGTACACTAAGGCGCTGGTGTTCCCGAACAGTGGAGATCCACTGTAGCACTGTAGGTGGGGTTCTTCCCTACTCCCCTAGCATCCGGACAGCAGCAGGCTCTCTGTCCCTTGAAGAAAAGTATCCAGCCCCTTGGCACCCCTGCGTATCCCTTGGATACTCAGGGAGAGCTCTCAGTTATTGCCAGTCCCAGGGGACACAGGAGTGTGCGGTTCGGATGGCGGAGCAGGAACCCGTGCTTGGAATTTCCAGAGCCAGGTCAATGACAGCGCCTGGGGCTAGCCCGGCCACATGCAAAACCCTGTCCCTCCCTGGAGCAGAATCTGGCCACGTGGGGGCGCTGGAGCAGCACAGGAACCCCGGAAGATGCCCTCCGGTCTGGGGGCGTGTCCATAAGAGTGCCGCCCACTACCCTGTCGGCCATTGGTCTAGATTTGGGCCAGCAGTCTGTGCATGGCTCACAGCCTAGGCCCCCGCCTGTTCGCCGGATCTCCTAGGGCCCGTTCACCCCGTCCTGCGTTTCTGGCACCCCTTTCTTCGGCCTCACGCCAACACCCCCACACACCAGCCCCCGCCTTCTGACAATCCCCCTCACTCCCCGCCCCCAAAAGAGCTAGTCGGTCCCACAGGTTTACTGCAGCCTGGGCCGCCATTACGCCCCACTTGCTGTGCTCTTATGTCGCGTCCCTTCGCCTCTGCCCCAGCTCGGGGTCACCGCCAAGGCCAAGAGGAACGTGAGAGGCGGTCAGAGGAAGGCGGGAGCGTCCCGGGACCCCGCACCTTCCAAGCTGTGAGCCCAGGTACTCAGGGGGCAGGGCCCCGCCCCCACCCCCCCTCCCCCACCCCGCAGCCTGCCGTCGTGATGCAGTGCGCAGCTGGGACCTTGTCACCAGCAGTTGTCACGCCAGGCCAAGAGGCCACCCTCTTCAGGGTGGAGGCGGTGGAGGAGGGCGAGGCCCTGGTGGACGGAGACGTGGCGGGGATCGGGCGGGAGTTCCAGCTGCTTGCGGAAGACATCGTGGAGGAGGTGGAGGTTGTGGCGGATGAGGAGCAGGAACAGCGGCCCTCCCAGGAGCTAGAGGAGAAGACGGTGGAGGAGCAGGGCCAGGAAAGGCCCGGAGGCCCTTGTGAGCGCCAGGAGCTGGATGCCCTGCAGGCACTGGCCGCCCTGCAGGTAGAACTGAGCTCTGAGCGTGAGCAAAACCGCAGGGCTTACGTTCAGTTCATGCGCAAGAACCATCAGAGGAGGAAGTGTCACTTGGCTCGGAGGAGCGCCATCATCCAGGGCATCCCTGGCTTCTGGGCCAAAGCTGTATCCTTTGCGCTGCTCCTTGGGGTCCGCTGCTCAGGAGGACGAGGAAGGGGAGAAGGGGCAGGAGCAGGCGGAGGGGGTGGAGGCGAGGGCACAGGAAGGGCGCCGGAGGCCACTGAAGGAAATGTGGTCCTGGGCAATTGGCAGGCTCCAAAGGCACAGCCGAGTAGGGCCTGGGCAGGGCCACAGGTGGACGTGTCGCAGCCATGCCTTTGAGTGTCTCCTTCAGGCCTGCATCTGAGGAGGTGCAGCCCCCGAGGCCTCTAAGTCAACATTGACCAGAGACGGTACACAAGAGCAGCGTTCGCAGACAGTTATTGGTGTAAATGTGGGTGATCCCGGCACATTGCTGGGGCATGTGAGTCATTCACACACACACGCACACACGCACACGCACACGCACACGCACACACACACACGTACACATAAACACACACACACATACCCAAGAAGCCCTTTACTTTCAGACACGGTTTGTCACAAGGACTGCAAGTCTGACCGTATAAGCAGTGACATGCCGCTACCCAGCATACACAGGTCTGGAGGAGCAGAGTAGCGGTCAGAAACAGCCCCTGCTTGGGGAATGCAGATGCACACCATCCCAAGGGGCCCAGAGCCATGAGCGTGTCTGATGGTATGGCAGGTCCTGAGGATATCAGCAGTGGCCGGGCAAGAGGCAGTGCCCGCCAAGCTCCTTGCAGATGCGTGTTCCAGTATCCTTGTTCCACCCCAGACTAGGGCTGATGCTCCTGGCTCTTCTTGGCCGGCATGTGGCCTGAATGGCTCCTTGACCTAAAGCAGATTATGAGCCACCCTCAAGTCTCCGTCCTGATCAGCGACCAAGATCAAGACTTTCTCGGCTACATGATGGACTTGAAGGTCAGTGAGGGAGACTGAGGAAGGGTGGGTATGGGACCTGGCGGGGAGTGGGAGGAACGTGTTAGCCATGTTCCTGTGCTGTGAGACTTTGGAGAGGCATCGGGGAAGCTGATCATGCCTGCCTTGGAGGCAAGCTGAGGCCCCTAGAAGCTTGCACCTTTTCCCTCCTCGCTATCCTGGCAGGTGCAGGTGCGGAGCCATCCGCCGTCCCGCTGCAAGCTGATCTTTTCCTTTCGGGACAACCCCTACTTCTTGAACTCGGTGATCATTAAGGAGTATTACCTTGACATCACTGGTAAAAGGTGGCTCCCGGGGTGATGAGTGTGGGTGTGCAAGCGTGTGGATGATGCACCTGCGGTGTCCACCCCAGTCTCCCCTGTCTGTCTGCAGGGTACAGGGCACGTCGATCCACTCCAGTCCACTGGTTCTGGGACTTTGAACGGGGAGCCCCCAGCCGCAGGCTGGACACCAGGAGCCTTAACTTTCTCAACTGGCTGTCAGGCCACAACGGCCCAGAATCGAACAGGATTGCTGAGGTGGGGTTGCTTTGGGCTTGCACACAGTTGGTGGTTGATGTTGGAGTTCTTGGCTGCTCATGGGAGGGTTGGGAGCCTGGTCAGCCCCTGGCTGACCTTGCTCGTGTTGCCTGCAGATCATCAGCGAAGACGTGTGGGACGATCCCCTGAAGTACTACCTCAGGGAGGAAGGTTCGTCCATGAGAGACAACTGACAGAAACACATGTGGTGATGGGGTCTGGAGGTAGGCCCCGTAGGGACAGCCGAATAGTAGCTGGGACACAGTACTTTCTTTCGCAAGTGGGGATGCTCAGGCTCATGCAAACTGGCTGCAGAGCCAGAGCCTGAGTCAAGCATGTAGCAGGTGACTTGCTGAGACTGGGGGCTGGGGGGGACTCGGTGTGTCCGAGAGCGCAGTAAGTCCCCCTCCAGTCAGCTGTGGTGGCAGCGCGAGAGTCCTAGGTGATACGACTAGAGGCAGGGTGAATTAAGTGCCTGTGTCAGAATCATCTGTCCTTGGGTCCTGCCATTCCCCCGGCGTCCTTCCTCTCACTGAGTTTGAGAATGCCTGGGCCCTTCACTTCCGCCCCTTAACCTAGGATGGCCTGTCATTGAAAGGGCGTCCTGTCCAGGGCCCCAGTGCACCTGTGCGCTGACTTTGGGATCTTGTGTGAATTTCCACATCCAATACTCTGATCTCACCAGCACCACACCTGCTGAGCTTGAAGTTGCTTCAGGGAAAATCCGGACGTCTCTGGGAGGAGGTGGACAGGGAGCCCCAAGGGCAGGACATGGTGCCTAGTGACACCATCTCCGTCATTGCTGGACACGGGTCTTCGGCTCCTGAAACCCCTGTGTTCCCTGTTTGCGTCCGTGTCCACGTGCCAAGCATGTGTGTGTGTACACGCGTGTGCTTGTGTCACCTGTCTTTATGCGGGGGTGTGTGTGTGTGTCCGGCCCAGGGCGGACGCAGAGATGAAGGCGACGGGAGAGGAGGTGACGAGCGACCAGAAGAGGAGGCACGAGGCGTCCCCAGGCTGACGGAGGTTGGTCACCGACTCTCCGCATGACCGTATCCGGGATGGGAATGAGGAAAAGATGGCCAGTGATACCTGCGGACCGTGGCTCGAGAAATCCGCAATTAGACCAAATCCAAAACACGCTCGCCACTTCTAACTTGTGGTTGTGTGTGCTTGGACCAGGGAGAGGGAAGTGCATGGTCTGAGGATTCCGCGAGGGCAAATCAGGTGGGGCGGGGCTTTGAAACCGCTGCCTGAGGAGCCCTCAGTCCATGGGGACGTGGGCCGGCCTCTGGAAATGGTGGGCGAGGGTATGGCTGGACCCGGGGTGGAGAGGAGGCCAAGTTCCTGTAGAGAAGAGCAGAGACCCGAAGGAGAAAGAGGCACAGATTGCCTGCTGCACTGGGGACTTGTTCCACACACGGAAGAAGGAGACCCGGGAGGGCCCTGGGCCAGTGCTGCCCAGGATCAGCCCATCGGCCCGCACGCTGTCTCCACGAGGGTGGCACACACTGGCATGATGCGAAACACAACGCAAGATGTGCTAAGCTAGGCTGTCCATGCAAAACCACAGGCACGCGAGGAGAGACAGGGTGTGAGCGTGGCAGACGTCCAGGCATTTCCAGCCTCCTCGGCAGGGCAGAAAGGCGAGGGAGGCGCAGGTGTGGGTGTACGTGTGCGTCCCTCTGCCGGAGTGTGCCTGTGAGGGAGGGAAGAGGGAGGAAGCAAGGACGGTGGGCTACTTGCATGTGCCAAGGGACCTCGGGAGAATGGCAGACAGGGAAGCCCCTGGGGGCGGTTGAGAGCCTGCTGGTGGATTTCAGGGCCCAGGGGCTAGGCATTAGCGGCCCTGCCAAAGACACCCCATGGGTCGTGCTCCAAGTCCTGACGTGAATTCCTTCCTTCCTCTGGGGTCTTGCCCCCGGCTGTGGGGGGGGGGGTGCCAGAGGTGCTAAGGGGCGCGTCTGCCCCAGACGGAGGTTTCTGGCAGTGTCGCTGGAGCAGAATCTCTGATTCTGTCGTAGGGCATCTGCACCAGATGACACTCAGAGGCACCCTGCCTTCCAGGTGACCGTCTTGGATGTCCCCGGGCCCAAGCGGGGACTGGCTTCCTTGGCATGTGGGCTGTGTAGGCAAGCAGGGATGCCTGACTGTCGGGAATTCTAGCTGGGCCTAATGAGAGCAACTGAAAGAGAGTCTTGGCATTTAGCAAAGCAGTGAGGCCCGGGTGGTACAAGGCCTCTTGGTGCCTTTGAGGTAGCAAAGCTGCTTTCTGCCCAGGGAGGCATGAGCTGTGTGCCCAGACAGGGCCGGGTGCCCAGGGCAGCATCGGTTCAGGGACTGAGTGCGTCTGGGTAGTGTTAAAGAGAAGGGACGGCGTGTAGGGTTGCCGCCTTACCTTTACGGCCTCAGGTTCCGTGCCTTGTATCGGAAGAGTGCCTGTATCCACGTGCTCCTTCTTCACAAGATTGGATCAGACCCAGGCCTGTCACAGTCTCTGGGGGCCCTTGCAGGCCCGGGCGTCTCTTTGGCCTTTTCCTGCTACAGGGAGACAGGGAGACAGGTGCACTCAGCAAGCTACACAGGTGGGAAGCACAGGGGCCTCAGTCGGAGTGTTGTGGGCCCTGACGGCTGGTGGGCTAGCAACAGGGCCACGCCATTGACAAGGAACGACCTAGATAGATGCACACGGAGAAAGCGGTTCTCCAAGTCAGCGGAGGCCAGCGCTCCTTGTTTTCTGGTTCCCTGAGGGAAGGCACAGACAATGGATCCGGCCAACGTGACTGGTACTGTGAAGCTGTCCAAGGTGATGGGAGAAGGCAGAACACAGGCGCCTGTCACTCAGCTGGCCACAGCGAGCAAATCCTGGGTCCTGCCCTTGCCCAAACCCCCGACAAATACTCCTGAGCGCACATCTCGGTTCCTGCACCGAACCAGGCCAGGTCCTGCACTTCTTCAAGCCCCCGACCGACACTCCTGGGCCAGCATCGGACTCTCAGGCTTGTTCCTGGCCTTAGTCAAGCCCCCGGAACACATTCCTGAGCCCACAACGCTGTTCTGTACCCCTGAACTACGGTGTGTCCTCCCCTTGTTCAAGCCCCCAGGAAACACTACTGAGCCCGCATCTCACTCGCTGCATTGAACCTGGCTGGCTCCTTGTCTTGTTCAAGCCCCCGACAGATACTCCGGAACCCACATCTCGGTCCCTGCACTGATCCCGGCTGGGTGCTGCCCTTGTTCCCGACCCCGACAAATACTCCTGAGCCCACATCTCGGGCCCTGCACTGAATCGGGTGGGCCCTGCCCATCTTCCAGCCCCGACAAACTCTCCTGAGCCCACATCCCGGTCCCTGCACTGAAGCAGGCTGGGTGCTTCCCATGTTCAAGCCCCGACAAGCACTCCTGAGCCCACATCTCGGGCCCTGCACCGACCCAGTCTGGGTCCTGCCCTTGTTCAAGCCGCTGAACAAATACCCCTGAGCCGGCTTCTCTGTCCCTGCCGTGAACCAGGCCAGGAGCTGCACGTGTTGAAGCCACTGACCAACACTTCTGGGCCTGCATCTGATTCTCAGGCTGGTTCCTGGCCTGAGGTAAGCCCCCAGCAAACAGTATTGAGGCCACAGCTGGCTCCCTGCTCCTGAACTCAACTAAGGTGTGACCACCCCTTGTTCAACCACCCTCCCCCCCCCACCCCCCAGGAAACACCACTGTGCCCGCATCTCACTCGCTGCATTGAACCAGGCTGGGTCCTGTGCTTGTTCAAACCCCCGACAAATCCTCCTGAGCCCACCCCTCGGTCCCTGCACTGAACCAGGCTGGATCCTCCCTTTGTTCAAGCCCCTGACAAACACACCTGACACCACCTCTCGGTCCCGTCATCGAGCCAGGCTGGGTCCTGCCCATGATCAAGCAGCCGATAAACACTCCTTGGAGCACATCTCGGTCCCTGCACTGATCCAGGCTGGATCCTGCCCTTGTTCATCCCGACAGACACTCCCGAGGCCACAGCACAGTCCCTGCCATGACCCAGGCTGGGTCCTGCCTTTGTTCAAGCCCCCGACAAACACTCTTGAGCCCACATCTCGGTCCATGCAACTGAATCGGGTCGGCCCTGCCCATGCCCAAGCTCTTTGTAGAACGCATATATCGTGTGTCAGGACTATAGGATGGCTGGTTTAGCTTGATCCTCTTGCTGCTCCAGGCCCCACAGGCTTGGGCCACAGGGCAGGCTAGGATGTGTTCTCACATGGAGAACAGAACCACTTTGAAAGGGCCTCCATAGGGTCGATGGCAGCCGTGCATGTCTCCGACACCGGTGAGTCGTGGGACTTAACGGGGAGCTGTCCTTAGCGTCTCCCTGGCCGGCATTCGCACAAGGTTCAGGGGGGGTCCCTCATGCCAGCAGAGCGGGCCTCGTTTCTCCCTCTGCGCACAGTGTGGCCACGGCACCTCAGGCTTGTGCAGCTTTCACGTCGGCCCAGCGAGGGAGGGAGGGTCGCCCGTCCCCTTCTGCGCTTCAGCAGTGACCGCCCACTGTTGGCTTTCAAGGTCGAGAAAGCACTCTCCGAACGTGTGGACTAAAACCCTCTGAACTCCCACCGGTGAAACTCACTCAGGACGAGAAGGGCTTGCCTTCACGCCAAGGATAAGCGTCTCTTCTGAGCGCTGGTGTCCACAGAGTTGCAGACGGCAACAGCACTACTTAGAGAGACGGAGACACACAGACACCAGCGCCTGCTACACACGCGGAAGGATTGCCCAACACAGTGCTATGCCAGAAGCAAAGATACAGAGACACAGAGCGAGCGCTGTACACTAAGGCGCTGGTGTTCCCGAACAGTGGAGATCCACTGTAGCGCTGTAGGTGGGGTTCTTCCCTACTCCCCTAGCATCCGGACAGCAGCAGGCTCTCTGTCCCTTGAAGAAAAGTATCCAGCCCCTTGGCACCCCTGCGTATCCCTTGGATACTCAGGGAGAGCTCTCAGTTATTGCCAGTCCCAGGGGACACAGGAGTGTGCGGTTCGGATGGCGGAGCAGGAACCCGTGCTTGGAATTTCCAGAGCCAGGTCAATGACAGCGCCTGGGGCTAGCCCGGCCACATGCAAAACCCTGTCCCTCCCTGGAGCAGAATCTGGCCACGTGGGGGCGCTGGAGCAGCACAGGAACCCCGGAAGATGCCCTCCGGTCTGGGGGCGTGTCCATAAGAGTGCCGCCCACTACCCTGTCGGCCATTGGTCTAGATTTGGGCCAGCAGTCTGTGCATGGCTCACAGCCTAGGCCCCCGCCTGTTCGCCGGATCTCCTAGGGCCCGTTCACCCCGTCCTGCGTTTCTGGCACCCCTTTCTTCGGCCTCACGCCAACACCCCCACACACCAGCCCCCGCCTTCTGACAATCCCCCTCACTCCCCGCCCCCAAAAGAGCTAGTCGGTCCCACAGGTTTACTGCAGCCTGGGCCGCCATTACGCCCCACTTGCTGTGCTCTTATGTCGCGTCCCTTCGCCTCTGCCCCAGCTCGGGGTCACCGCCAAGGCCAAGAGGAACGTGAGAGGCGGTCAGAGGAAGGCGGGAGCGTCCCGGGACCCCGCACCTTCCAAGCTGTGAGCCCAGGTACTCAGGGGGCAGGGCCCCGCCCCCACCCCCCCTCCCCCACCCCGCAGCCTGCCGTCGTGATGCAGTGCGCAGCTGGGACCTTGTCACCAGCAGTTGTCACGCCAGGCCAAGAGGCCACCCTCTTCAGGGTGGAGGCGGTGGAGGAGGGCGAGGCCCTGGTGGACGGAGACGTGGCGGGGATCGGGCGGGAGTTCCAGCTGCTTGCGGAAGACATCGTGGAGGAGGTGGAGGTTGTGGCGGATGAGGAGCAGGAACAGCGGCCCTCCCAGGAGCTAGAGGAGAAGACGGTGGAGGAGCAGGGCCAGGAAAGGCCCGGAGGCCCTTGTGAGCGCCAGGAGCTGGATGCCCTGCAGGCACTGGCCGCCCTGCAGGTAGAACTGAGCTCTGAGCGTGAGCAAAACCGCAGGGCTTACGTTCAGTTCATGCGCAAGAACCATCAGAGGAGGAAGCGTCACTTGGCTCGGAGGAGCGCCATCATCCAGGGCATCCCTGGCTTCTGGGCCAAAGCTGTATCCTTTGCGCTGCTCCTTGGGGTCCGCTGCTCAGGAGGACGAGGAAGGGGAGAAGGGGCAGGAGCAGGCGGAGGGGGTGGAGGCGAGGGCACAGGAAGGGCGCCGGAGGCCACTGAAGGAAATGCGGTCCTGGGCAATTGGCAGGCTCCAAAGGCACAGCCGAGTAGGGCCTGGGCAGGGCCACAGGTGGACGTGTCGCAGCCATGCCTTTGAGTGTCTCCTTCAGGCCTGCATCTGAGGAGGCGCAGCCCCCGAGGCCTCTAAGTCAACATTGACCAGAGACGGTACACAAGAGCAGCGTTCGCAGACAGTTATTGGTGTAAATGTGGGTGATCCCGGCACATTGCTGGGGCATGTGAGTCATTCACACACACACGCACACACGCACACGCACACGCACACGCACACGCACACACACGTACACATAAACACACACACACATACCCAAGAAGCCCTTTACTTTCAGACACGGTTTGTCACAAGGACTGCAAGTCTGACCGTATAAGCAGTGACATGCCGCTACCCAGCATACACAGGTCTGGAGGAGCAGAGTAGCGGTCAGAAACAGCCCCTGCTTGGGGAATGCAGATGCACACCATCCCAAGGGGCCCAGAGCCATGAGCGTGTCTGATGGTATGGCAGGTCCTGAGGATATCAGCAGTGGCCGGGCAAGAGGCAGTGCCCGCCAAGCTCCTTGCAGATGCGTGTTCCAGTATCCTTGTTCCACCCCAGACTAGGGCTGATGCTCCTGGCTCTTCTTGGCCGGCATGTGGCCTGAATGGCTCCTTGACCTAAAGCAGATTATGAGCCACCCTCAAGTCTCCGTCCTGATCAGCGACCAAGATCAAGACTTTCTCGGCTACATGATGGACTTGAAGGTCAGTGAGGGAGACTGAGGAAGGGTGGGTATGGGACCTGGCGGGGAGTGGGAGGAACGTGTTAGCCATGTTCCTGTGCTGTGAGACTTTGGAGAGGCATCGGGGAAGCTGATCATGCCTGCCTTGGAGGCAAGCTGAGGCCCCTAGAAGCTTGCACCTTTTCCCTCCTCGCTATCCTGGCAGGTGCAGGTGCGGAGCCATCCGCCGTCCCGCTGCAAGCTGATCTTTTCCTTTCGGGACAACCCCTACTTCTTGAACTCGGTGATCATTAAGGAGTATTACCTTGACATCACTGGTAAAAGGTGGCTCCCGGGGTGATGAGTGTGGGTGTGCAAGCGTGTGGATGATGCACCTGCGGTGTCCACCCCAGTCTCCCCTGTCTGTCTGCAGGGTACAGGGCACGTCGATCCACTCCAGTCCACTGGTTCTGGGACTTTGAACGGGGAGCCCCCAGCCGCAGGCTGGACACCAGGAGCCTTAACTTTCTCAACTGGCTGTCAGGCCACAACGGCCCAGAATCGAACAGGATTGCTGAGGTGGGGTTGCTTTGGGCTTGCACACAGTTGGTGGTTGATGTTGGAGTTCTTGGCTGCTCATGGGAGGGTTGGGAGCCTGGTCAGCCCCTGGCTGACCTTGCTCGTGTTGCCTGCAGATCATCAGCGAAGACGTGTGGGACGATCCCCTGAAGTACTACCTCAGGGAGGAAGGTTCGTCCATGAGAGACAACTGACAGAAACACATGTGGTGATGGGGTCTGGAGGTAGGCCCCGTAGGGACAGCCGAATAGTAGCTGGGACACAGTACTTTCTTTCGCAAGTGGGGATGCTCAGGCTCATGCAAACTGGCTGCAGAGCCAGAGCCTGAGTCAAGCATGTAGCAGGTGACTTGCTGAGACTGGGGGCTGGGGGGGACTCGGTGTGTCCGAGAGCGCAGTAAGTCCCCCTCCAGTCAGCTGTGGTGGCAGCGCGAGAGTCCTAGGTGATACGACTAGAGGCAGGGTGAATTAAGTGCCTGTGTCAGAATCATCTGTCCTTGGGTCCTGCCATTCCCCCGGCGTCCTTCCTCTCACTGAGTTTGAGAATGCCTGGGCCCTTCACTTCCGCCCCTTAACCTAGGATGGCCTGTCATTGAAAGGGCGTCCTGTCCAGGGCCCCAGTGCACCTGTGCGCTGACTTTGGGATCTTGTGTGAATTTCCACATCCAATACTCTGATCTCACCAGCACCACACCTGCTGAGCTTGAAGTTGCTTCAGGGAAAATCCGGACGTCTCTGGGAGGAGGTGGACAGGGAGCCCCAAGGGCAGGACATGGTGCCTAGTGACACCATCTCCGTCATTGCTGGACACGGGTCTTCGGCTCCTGAAACCCCTGTGTTCCCTGTTTGCGTCCGTGTCCACGTGCCAAGCATGTGTGTGTGTACACGCGTGTGCTTGTGTCACCTGTCTTTATGCGGGGGTGTGTGTGTGTGTCCGGCCCAGGGCGGACGCAGAGATGAAGGCGACGGGAGAGGAGGTGACGAGCGACCAGAAGAGGAGGCACGAGGCGTCCCCAGGCTGACGGAGGTTGGTCACCGACTCTCCGCATGACCGTATCCGGGATGGGAATGAGGAAAAGATGGCCAGTGATACCTGCGGACCGTGGCTCGAGAAATCCGCAATTAGACCAAATCCAAAACACGCTCGCCACTTCTAACTTGTGGTTGTGTGTGCTTGGACCAGGGAGAGGGAAGTGCATGGTCTGAGGATTCCGCGAGGGCAAATCAGGTGGGGCGGGGCTTTGAAACCGCTGCCTGAGGAGCCCTCAGTCCATGGGGACGTGGGCCGGCCTCTGGAAATGGTGGGCGAGGGTATGGCTGGACCCGGGGTGGAGAGGAGGCCAAGTTCCTGTAGAGAAGAGCAGAGACCCGAAGGAGAAAGAGGCACAGATTGCCTGCTGCACTGGGGACTTGTTCCACACACGGAAGAAGGAGACCCGGGAGGGCCCTGGGCCAGTGCTGCCCAGGATCAGCCCATCGGCCCGCACGCTGTCTCCACGAGGGTGGCACACACTGGCATGATGCGAAACACAACGGAAGATGTGCTAAGCTAGGCTGTCCATGCAAAACCACAGGCACGCGAGGAGAGACAGGGTGTGAGCGTGGCAGACGTCCAGGCATTTCCAGCCTCCTCGGCAGGGCAGAAAGGCGAGGGAGGCGCAGGTGTGGGTGTACGTGTGCGTCCCTCTGCCGGAGTGTGCCTGTGAGGGAGGGAAGAGGGAGGAAGCAAGGACGGTGGGCTACTTGCATGTGCCAAGGGACCTCGGGAGAATGGCAGACAGGGAAGCCCCTGGGGGCGGTTGAGAGCCTGCTGGTGGATTTCAGGGCCCAGGGGCTAGGCATTAGCGGCCCTGCCAAAGACACCCCATGGGTCGTGCTCCAAGTCCTGACGTGAATTCCTTCCTTCCTCTGGGGTCTTGCCCCCGGCTGTGGGGGGGGGGGGTGCCAGAGGTGCTAAGGGGCGCGTCTGCCCCAGACGGAGGTTTCTGGCAGTGTCGCTGGAGCAGAATCTCTGATTCTGTCGTAGGGCATCTGCACCAGATGACACTCAGAGGCACCCTGCCTTCCAGGTGACCGTCTTGGATGTCCCCGGGCCCAAGCGGGGACTGGCTTCCTTGGCATGTGGGCTGTGTAGGCAAGCAGGGATGCCTGACTGTCGGGAATTCTAGCTGGGCCTAATGAGAGCAACTGAAAGAGAGTCTTGGCATTTAGCAAAGCAGTGAGGCCCGGGTGGTACAAGGCCTCTTGGTGCCTTTGAGGTAGCAAAGCTGCTTTCTGCCCAGGGAGGCATGAGCTGTGTGCCCAGACAGGGCCGGGTGCCCAGGGCAGCATCGGTTCAGGGACTGAGTGCGTCTGGGTAGTGTTAAAGAGAAGGGACGGCGTGTAGGGTTGCCGCCTTACCTTTACGGCCTCAGGTTCCGTGCCTTGTATCGGAAGAGTGCCTGTATCCACGTGCTCCTTCTTCACAAGATTGGATCAGACCCAGGCCTGTCACAGTCTCTTGGGGCCCTTGCAGGCCCGGGCGTCTCTTTGGCCTTTTCCTGCTACAGGGAGACAGGGAGACAGGTGCACTCAGCAAGCTACACAGGTGGGAAGCACAGGGGCCTCAGTCGGAGTGTTGTGGGCCCTGACGGCTGGTGGGCTAGCAACAGGGCCACGCCATTGACAAGGAACGACCTAGATAGATGCACACGGAGAAAGCGGTTCTCCAAGTCAGCGGAGGCCAGCGCTCCTTGTTTTCTGGTTCCCTGAGGGAAGGCACAGACAATGGATCCGGCCAACGTGACTGGTACTGTGAAGCTGTCCAAGGTGATGGGAGAAGGCAGAACACAGGCGCCTGTCACTCAGCTGGCCACAGCGAGCAAATCCTGGGTCCTGCCCTTGCCCAAACCCCCGACAAATACTCCTGAGCGCACATCTCGGTTCCTGCACCGAACCAGGCCAGGTCCTGCACTTCTTCAAGCCCCCGACCGACACTCCTGGGCCAGCATCGGACTCTCAGGCTTGTTCCTGGCCTTAGTCAAGCCCCCGGAACACATTCCTGAGCCCACAACGCTGTTCTGTACCCCTGAACTACGGTGTGTCCTCCCCTTGTTCAAGCCCCCAGGAAACACTACTGAGCCCGCATCTCACTCGCTGCATTGAACCTGGCTGGCTCCTTGTCTTGTTCAAGCCCCCGACAGATACTCCGGAACCCACATCTCGGTCCCTGCACTGATCCCGGCTGGGTGCTGCCCTTGTTCCCGACCCCGACAAATACTCCTGAGCCCACATCTCGGGCCCTGCACTGAATCGGGTGGGCCCTGCCCATCTTCCAGCCCCGACAAACTCTCCTGAGCCCACATCCCGGTCCCTGCACTGAAGCAGGCTGGGTGCTTCCCATGTTCAAGCCCCGACAAGCACTCCTGAGCCCACATCTCGGGCCCTGCACCGACCCAGTCTGGGTCCTGCCCTTGTTCAAGCCGCTGAACAAATACCCCTGAGCCGGCTTCTCTGTCCCTGCCGTGAACCAGGCCAGGAGCTGCACGTGTTGAAGCCACTGACCAACACTTCTGGGCCTGCATCTGATTCTCAGGCTGGTTCCTGGCCTGAGGTAAGCCCCCAGCAAACAGTATTGAGGCCACAGCTGGCTCCCTGCTCCTGAACTCAACTAAGGTGTGACCTCCCCTTGTTCAACCACCCTCCCCCCCCCCACCCCCCAGGAAACACCACTGTGCCCGCATCTCACTCGCTGCATTGAACCAGGCTGGGTCCTGTGCTTGTTCAAACCCCCGACAAATCCTCCTGAGCCCACCCCTCGGTCCCTGCACTGAACCAGGCTGGATCCTCCCTTTGTTCAAGCCCCTGACAAACACACCTGACACCACCTCTCGGTCCCGTCATCGAGCCAGGCTGGGTCCTGCCCATGATCAAGCAGCCGATAAACACTCCTTGGAGCACATCTCGGTCCCTGCACTGATCCAGGCTGGATCCTGCCCTTGTTCATCCCGACAGACACTCCCGAGGCCACAGCACAGTCCCTGCCATGACCCAGGCTGGGTCCTGCCTTTGTTCAAGCCCCCGACAAACACTCTTGAGCCCACATCTCGGTCCATGCAACTGAATCGGGTCGGCCCTGCCCATGCCCAAGCTCTTTGTAGAACGCATATATCGTGTGTCAGGACTATAGGATGGCTGGTTTAGCTTGATCCTCTTGCTGCTCCAGGCCCCACAGGCTTGGGCCACAGGGCAGGCTAGGATGTGTTCTCACATGGAGAACAGAACCACTTTGAAAGGGCCTCCATAGGGTCGATGGCAGCCGTGCATGTCTCCGACACCGGTGAGTCGTGGGACTTAACGGGGAGCTGTCCTTAGCGTCTCCCTGGCCGGCATTCGCACAAGGTTCAGGGGGGGTCCCTCATGCCAGCAGAGCGGGCCTCGTTTCTCCCTCTGCGCACAGTGTGGCCACGGCACCTCAGGCTTGTGCAGCTTTCACGTTGGCCCAGCGAGGGAGGGAGGGTCGCCCGTCCCCTTCTGCGCTTCAGCAGTGACCGCCCACTGTTGGCTTTCAAGGTCGAGAAAGCACTCTCCGAACGTGTGGACTAAAACCCTCTGAACTCCCACCGGTGAAACTCACTCAGGACGAGAAGGGCTTGCCTTCACGCCAAGGATAAGCGTCTCTTCTGAGCGCTGGTGTCCACAGAGTTGCAGACGGCAACAGCACTACTTAGAGAGACGGAGACACACAGACACCAGCGCCTGCTACACACGCGGAAGGACTGCCCAACACAGTGCTATGCCAGAAGCAAAGATACAGAGACACAGAGCGAGCGCTGTACACTAAGGCGCTGGTGTTCCCGAACAGTGGAGATCCACTGTAGCACTGTAGGTGGGGTTCTTCCCTACTCCCCTAGCATCCGGACAGCAGCAGGCTCTCTGTCCCTTGAAGAAAAGTATCCTGCCCCTTGGCACCCCTGCGTATCCCTTGGATACTCAGGGAGAGCTCTCAGTTATTGCCAGTCCCAGGGGACACAGGAGTGTGCGGTTCGGATGGCGGAGCAGGAACCCGTGCTTGGAATTTCCAGAGCCAGGTCAATGACAGCGCCTGGGGCTAGCCCGGCCACATGCAAAACCCTGTCCCTCCCTGGAGCAGAATCTGGCCACGTGGGGGCGCTGGAGCAGCACAGGAACCCCGGAAGATGCCCTCCGGTCTGGGGGCGTGTCCATAAGAGTGCCGCCCACTACCCTGTCGGCCATTGGTCTAGATTTGGGCCAGCAGTCTGTGCATGGCTCACAGCCTAGGCCCCCGCCTGTTCGCCGGATCTCCTAGGGCCCGTTCACCCCGTCCTGCGTTTCTGGCACCCCTTTCTTCGGCCTCACGCCAACACCCCCACACACCAGCCCCCGCCTTCTGACAATCCCCCTCACTCCCCGCCCCCAAAAGAGCTAGTCGGTCCCACAGGTTTACTGCAGCCTGGGCCGCCATTACGCCCCACTTGTTGTGCTCTTATGTCGCGTCCCTTCGCCTCTGCCCCAGCTCGGGGTCACCGCCAAGGCCAAGAGGAACGTGAGAGGCGGTCAGAGGAAGGCGGGAGCGTCCCGGGACCCCGCACCTTCCAAGCTGTGAGCCCAGGTACTCAGGGGGCAGGGCCCCGCCCCCACCCCCCCTCCCCCACCCCGCAGCCTGCCGTCGTGATGCAGTGCGCAGCTGGGACCTTGTCACCAGCAGTTGTCACGCCAGGCCAAGAGGCCACCCTCTTCAGGGTGGAGGCGGTGGAGGAGGGCGAGGCCCTGGTGGACGGAGACGTGGCGGGGATCGGGCGGGAGTTCCAGCTGCTTGCGGAAGACATCGTGGAGGAGGTGGAGGTTGTGGCGGATGAGGAGCAGGAACAGCGGCCCTCCCAGGAGCTAGAGGAGAAGACGGTGGAGGAGCAGGGCCAGGAAAGGCCCGGAGGCCCTTGTGAGCGCCAGGAGCTGGATGCCCTGCAGGCACTGGCCGCCCTGCAGGTAGAACTGAGCTCTGAGCGTGAGCAAAACCGCAGGGCTTACGTTCAGTTCATGCGCAAGAACCATCAGAGGAGGAAGCGTCACTTGGCTCGGAGGAGCGCCATCATCCAGGGCATCCCTGGCTTCTGGGCCAAAGCTGTATCCTTTGCGCTGCTCCTTGGGGTCCGCTGCTCAGGAGGACGAGGAAGGGGAGAAGGGGCAGGAGCAGGCGGAGGGGGTGGAGGCGAGGGCACAGGAAGGGCGCCGGAGGCCACTGAAGGAAATGTGGTCCTGGGCAATTGGCAGGCTCCAAAGGCACAGCCGAGTAGGGCCTGGGCAGGGCCACAGGTGGACGTGTCGCAGCCATGCCTTTGAGTGTCTCCTTCAGGCCTGCATCTGAGGAGGCGCAGCCCCCGAGGCCTCTAAGTCAACATTGACCAGAGACGGTACACAAGAGCAGCGTTCGCAGACAGTTATTGGTGTAAATGTGGGTGATCCCGGCACATTGCTGGGGCATGTGAGTCATTCACACACACACGCACACACGCACACGCACACGCACACGCACACGCACACACACGTACACATAAACACACACACACATACCCAAGAAGCCCTTTACTTTCAGACACGGTTTGTCACAAGGACTGCAAGTCTGACCGTATAAGCAGTGACATGCCGCTACCCAGCATACACAGGTCTGGAGGAGCAGAGTAGCGGTCAGAAACAGCCCCTGCTTGGGGAATGCAGATGCACACCATCCCAAGGGGCCCAGAGCCATGAGCGTGTCTGATGGTATGGCAGGTCCTGAGGATATCAGCAGTGGCCGGGCAAGAGGCAGTGCCCGCCAAGCTCCTTGCAGATGCGTGTTCCAGTATCCTTGTTCCACCCCAGACTAGGGCTGATGCTCCTGGCTCTTCTTGGCCGGCATGTGGCCTGAATGGCTCCTTGACCTAAAGCAGATTATGAGCCACCCTCAAGTCTCCGTCCTGATCAGCGACCAAGATCAAGACTTTCTCGGCTACATGATGGACTTGAAGGTCAGTGAGGGAGACTGAGGAAGGGTGGGTATGGGACCTGGCGGGGAGTGGGAGGAACGTGTTAGCCATGTTCCTGTGCTGTGAGACTTTGGAGAGGCATCGGGGAAGCTGATCATGCCTGCCTTGGAGGCAAGCTGAGGCCCCTAGAAGCTTGCACCTTTTCCCTCCTCGCTATCCTGGCAGGTGCAGGTGCGGAGCCATCCGCCGTCCCGCTGCAAGCTGATCTTTTCCTTTCGGGACAACCCCTACTTCTTGAACTCGGTGATCATTAAGGAGTATTACCTTGACATCACTGGTAAAAGGTGGCTCCCGGGGTGATGAGTGTGGGTGTGCAAGCGTGTGGATGATGCACCTGTGGTGTCCACCCCAGTCTCCCCTGTCTGTCTGCAGGGTACAGGGCACGTCGATCCACTCCAGTCCACTGGTTCTGGGACTTTGAACGGGGAGCCCCCAGCCGCAGGCTGGACACCAGGAGCCTTAACTTTCTCAACTGGCTGTCAGGCCACAACGGCGCAGGATCGAACAGGATTGCTGAGGTGGGGTTGCTTTGGGCTTGCACACAGTTGGTGGTTGATGTTGGAGTTCTTGGCTGCTCATGGGAGGGTTGGGAGCCTGGTCAGCCCCTGGCTGACCTTGCTCGTGTTGCCTGCAGATCATCAGCGAAGACGTGTGGGACGATCCCCTGAAGTACTACCTCAGGGAGGAAGGTTCGTCCATGAGAGACAACTGACAGAAACACATGTGGTGATGGGGTCTGGAGGTAGGCCCCGTAGGGACAGCCGAATAGTAGCTGGGACACAGTACTTTCTTTCGCAAGTGGGGATGCTCAGGCTCATGCAAACTGGCTGCAGAGCCAGAGCCTGAGTCAAGCATGTAGCAGGTGACTTGCTGAGACTGGGGGCTGGGGGGGACTCGGTGTGTCCGAGAGCGCAGTAAGTCCCCCTCCAGTCAGCTGTGGTGGCAGCGCGAGAGTCCTAGGTGATACGACTAGAGGCAGGGTGAATTAAGTGCCTGTGTCAGAATCATCTGTCCTTGGGTCCTGCCATTCCCCCGGCGTCCTTCCTCTCACTGAGTTTGAGAATGCCTGGGCCCTTCACTTCCGCCCCTTAACCTAGGGTGGCCTGTCATTGAAAGGGCGTCCTGTCCAGGGCCCCAGTGCACCTGTGCGCTGACTTTGGGATCTTGTGTGAATTTCCACATCCAATACTCTGATCTCACCAGCACCACACCTGCTGAGCTTGAAGTTGCTTCAGGGAAAATCCGGACGTCTCTGGGAGGAGGTGGACAGGGAGCCCCAAGGGCAGGACATGGTGCCTAGTGACACCATCTCCGTCATTGCTGGACACGGGTCTTCGGCTCCTGAAACCCCTGTGTTCCCTGTTTGCGTCCGTGTCCACGTGCCAAGCATGTGTGTGTGTACACGCGTGTGCTTGTGTCACCTGTCTTTATGCGGGGGTGTGTGTGTGTGTCCGGCCCAGGGCGGACGCAGAGATGAAGGCGACGGGAGAGGAGGTGACGAGCGACCAGAAGAGGAGGCACGAGGCGTCCCCAGGCTGACGGAGGTTGGTCACCGACTCTCCGCATGACCGTATCCGGGATGGGAATGAGGAAAAGATGGCCAGTGATACCTGCGGACCGTGGCTCGAGAAATCCGCAATTAGACCAAATCCAAAACACGCTCGCCACTTCTAACTTGTGGTTGTGTGTGCTTGGACCAGGGAGAGGGAAGTGCATGGTCTGAGGATTCCGCGAGGGCAAATCAGGTGGGGCGGGGCTTTGAAACCGCTGCCTGAGGAGCCCTCAGTCCATGGGGACGTGGGCCGGCCTCTGGAAATGGTGGGCGAGGGTATGGCTGGACCCGGGGTGGAGAGGAGGCCAAGTTCCTGTAGAGAAGAGCAGAGACCCGAAGGAGAAAGAGGCACAGATTGCCTGCTGCACTGGGGACTTGTTCCACACACGGAAGAAGGAGACCCGGGAGGGCCCTGGGCCAGTGCTGCCCAGGATCAGCCCATCGGCCCGCACGCTGTCTCCACGAGGGTGGCACACACTGGCATGATGCGAAACACAACGCAAGATGTGCTAAGCTAGGCTGTCCATGCAAAACCACAGGCACGCGAGGAGAGACAGGGTGTGAGCGTGGCAGACGTCCAGGCATTTCCAGCCTCCTCGGCAGGGCAGAAAGGCGAGGGAGGCGCAGGTGTGGGTGTACGTGTGCGTCCCTCTGCCGGAGTGTGCCTGTGAGGGAGGGAAGAGGGAGGAAGCAAGGACGGTGGGCTACTTGCATGTGCCAAGGGACCTCGGGAGAATGGCAGACAGGGAAGCCCCTGGGGGCGGTTGAGAGCCTGCTGGTGGATTTCAGGGCCCAGGGGCTAGGCATTAGCGGCCCTGCCAAAGACACCCCATGGGTCGTGCTCCAAGTCCTGACGTGAATTCCTTCCTTCCTCTGGGGTCTTGCCCCCGGCTGTGGGGGGGGTGCCAGAGGTGCTAAGGGGCGCGTCTGCCCCAGACGGAGGTTTCTGGCAGTGTCGCTGGAGCAGAATCTCTGATTCTGTCGTAGGGCATCTGCACCAGATGACACTCAGAGGCACCCTGCCTTCCAGGTGACCGTCTTGGATGTCCCCGGGCCCAAGCGGGGACTGGCTTCCTTGGCATGTGGGCTGTGTAGGCAAGCAGGGATGCCTGACTGTCGGGAATTCTAGCTGGGCCTAATGAGAGCAACTGAAAGAGAGTCTTGGCATTTAGCAAAGCAGTGAGGCCCGGGTGGTACAAGGCCTCTTGGTGCCTTTGAGGTAGCAAAGCTGCTTTCTGCCCAGGGAGGCATGAGCTGTGGGCCCAGACAGGGCCGGGTGCCCAGGGCAGCATCGGTTCAGGGACTGAGTGCGTCTGGGTAGTGTTAAAGAGAAGGGACGGCGTGTAGGGTTGCCGCCTTACCTTTACGGCCTCAGGTTCCGTGCCTTGTATCGGAAGAGTGCCTGTATCCACGTGCTCCTTCTTCACAAGATTGGATCAGACCCAGGCCTGTCACAGTCTCTGGGGGCCCTTGCAGGCCCGGGCGTCTCTTTGGCCTTTTCCTGCTACAGGGAGACAGGGAGACAGGTGCACTCAGCAAGCTACACAGGTGGGAAGCACAGGGGCCTCACTCGGAGTGTTGTGGGCCCTGACGGCTGGTGGGCTAGCAACAGGGCCACGCCATTGACAAGGAACGACCTAGATAGATGCACACGGAGAAAGCGGTTCTCCAAGTCAGCGGAGGCCAGCGCTCCTTGTTTTCTGGTTCCCTGAGGGAAGGCACAGACAATGGATCCGGCCAACGTGACTGGTACTGTGAAGCTGTCCAAGGTGATGGGAGAAGGCAGAACACAGGCGCCTGTCACTCAGCTGGCCACAGCGAGCAAATCCTGGGTCCTGCCCTTGCCCAAACCCCCGACAAATACTCCTGAGCGCACATCTCGGTTCCTGCACCGAACCAGGCCAGGTCCTGCACTTCTTCAAGCCCCCGACCGACACTCCTGGGCCAGCATCGGACTCTCAGGCTTGTTCCTGGCCTTAGTCAAGCCCCCGGAACACATTCCTGAGCCCACAACGCGCTCTGTACCCCTGAACTACGGTGTGTCCTCCCCTTGTTCAAGCCCCCAGGAAACACTACTGAGCCCGCATCTCACTCGCTGCATTGAACCTGGCTGGCTCCTTGTCTTGTTCAAGCCCCCGACAGATACTCCGGAACCCACATCTCGGTCCCTGCACTGATCCCGGCTGGGTGCTGCCCTTGTTCCCGACCCCGACAAATACTCCTGAGCCCACATCTCGGGCCCTGCACTGAATCGGGTGGGCCCTGCCCATCTTCCAGCCCCGACAAACTCTCCTGAGCCCACATCCCGGTCCCTGCACTGAAGCAGGCTGGGTGCTTCCCATGTTCAAGCCCCGACAAGCACTCCTGAGCCCACATCTCGGGCCCTGCACCGACCCAGTCTGGGTCCTGCCCTTGTTCAAGCCGCTGAACAAATACCCCTGAGCCGGCTTCTCTGTCCCTGCCGTGAACCAGGCCAGGAGCTGCACGTGTTGAAGCCACTGACCAACACTTCTGGGCCTGCATCTGATTCTCAGGCTGGTTCCTGGCCTGAGGTAAGCCCCCAGCAAACAGTATTGAGCTCACAGCTGGCTCCCTGCTCCTGAACTCAACTAAGGTGTGTCCTCCCCTTGTTCAACCACCCCCCACCCCCACCCCCCAGGAAACACCACTGTGCCTGCATCTCACTCGCTGCATTGAACCAGGCTGGGTCCTGTGCTTGTTCAAACCCCCGACAAATCCTCCTGAGCCCACCCCTCGGTCCCTGCACTGAACCAGGCTGGATCCTCTCTTTGTTCAAGCCCCTGACAAACACACCTGACACCACCTCTCGGTCCCGTCATCGAGCCAGGCTGGGTCCTGCCCATGATCAAGCAGCCGATAAACACTCCTTGGAGCACATCTCGGTCCCTGCACTGATCCAGGCTGGATCCTGCCCTTGTTCATCCCGACAGACACTCCCGAGGCCACAGCACAGTCCCTGCCATGACCCAGGCTGGGTCCTGCCTTTGTTCAAGCCCCCGACAAACACTCTTGAGCCTACATCTCGGTCCATGCAACTGAATCGGGTCGGCCCTGCCCATGCCCAAGCTCTTTGTAGAACGCATATATCGTGTGTCAGGACTATAGGATGGCTGGTTTAGCTTGATCCTCTTGCTGCTCCAGGCCCCACAGGCTTGGGCCACAGGGCAGGCTGGGATGTGTTCTCACATGGAGAACAGAACCACTTTGAAAGGGCCTCCATAGGGTCGATGGCAGCCGTGCATGTCTCCGACACCGGTGAGTCGTGGGACTTAACGGGGAGCTGTCCTTAGCGTCTCCCTGGCCGGCATTCGCACAAGGTTCAGGGGGGGTCCCTCATGCCAGCAGAGTGGGCCTCGTTTCTCCCTCTGCGCACAGTGTGGCCACGGCACCTCAGGCTTGTGCAGCTTTCACGTCGGCCCAGCGAGGGAGGGAGGGTCGCCCGTCCCCTTCTGCGCTTCAGCAGTGACCGCCCACTGTTGGCTTTCAAGGTCGAGAAAGCACTCTCTGAACGTGTGGACTAAACCCTCTGAACTCCCACCGGTGAAACTCACTCAGGACGAGAAGGGCTTGCCTTCACGCCAAGGATAAGCGTCTCTTCTGAGCGCTGGTGTCCACAGAGTTGCAGACGGCAACAGCACTACTTAGAGAGACGGAGACACACAGACACCAGCGCCTGCTACACACGCGGAAGGACTGCCCAACACAGTGCTATGCCAGAAGCAAAGATACAGAGACACAGAGCGAGCGCTGTACACTAAGGCGCTGGTGTTCCCGAACAGTGGAGATCCACTGTAGCACTGTAGGTGGGGTTCTTCCCTACTCCCCTAGCATCCGGACAGCAGCAGGCTCTCTGTCCCTTGAAGAAAAGTATCCAGCCCCTTGGCACCCCTGCGTATCCCTTGGATACTCAGGGAGAGCTCTCAGTTATTGCCAGTCCCAGGGGACACAGGAGTGTGCGGTTCGGATGGCGGAGCAGGAACCCGTGCTTGGAATTTCCAGAGCCAGGTCAATGACAGCGCCTGGGGCTAGCCCGGCCACATGCAAAACCCTGTCCCTCCCTGGAGCAGAATCTGGCCACGTGGGGGCGCTGGAGCAGCACAGGAACCCCGGAAGATGCCCTCCGGTCTGGGGGCGTGTCCATAAGAGTGCCGCCCACTACCCTGTCGGCCATTGGTCTAGATTTGGGCCAGCAGTCTGTGCATGGCTCACAGCCTAGGCCCCCGCCTGTTCGCCGGATCTCCTAGGGCCCGTTCACCCCGTCCTGCGTTTCTGGCACCCCTTTCTTCGGCCTCACGCCAACACCCCCACACACCAGCCCCCGCCTTCTGACAATCCCCCTCACTCCCCGCCCCCAAAAGAGCTAGTCGGTCCCACAGGTTTACTGCAGCCTGGGCCGCCATTACGCCCCACTTGTTGTGCTCTTATGTCGCGTCCCTTCGCCTCTGCCCCAGCTCGGGGTCACCGCCAAGGCCAAGAGGAACGTGAGAGGCGGTCAGAGGAAGGCGGGAGCGTCCCGGGACCCCGCACCTTCCAAGCTGTGAGCCCAGGTACTCAGGGGGCAGGGCCCCGCCCCCACCCCCCCTCCCCCACCCCGCAGCCTGCCGTCGTGATGCAGTGCGCAGCTGGGACCTTGTCACCAGCAGTTGTCACGCCAGGCCAAGAGGCCACCCTCTTCAGGGTGGAGGCGGTGGAGGAGGGCGAGGCCCTGGTGGACGGAGACGTGGCGGGGATCGGGTGGGAGTTCCAGCTGCTTGCGGAAGACATCGTGGAGGAGGTGGAGGTTGTGGCGGATGAGGAGCAGGAACAGCGGCCCTCCCAGGAGCTAGAGGAGAAGACGGTGGAGGAGCAGGGCCAGGAAAGGCCCGGAGGCCCTTGTGAGCGCCAGGAGCTGGATGCCCTGCAGGCACTGGCCGCCCTGCAGGTAGAACTGAGCTCTGAGCGTGAGCAAAACCGCAGGGCTTACGTTCAGTTCATGCGCAAGAACCATCAGAGGAGGAAGTGTCACTTGGCTCGGAGGAGCGCCATCATCCAGGGCATCCCTGGCTTCTGGGCCAAAGCTGTATCCTTTGCGCTGCTCCTTGGGGTCCGCTGCTCAGGAGGACGAGGAAGGGGAGAAGGGGCAGGAGCAGGCGGAGGGGGTGGAGGCGAGGGCACAGGAAGGGCGCCGGAGGCCACTGAAGGAAATGTGGTCCTGGGCAATTGGCAGGCTCCAAAGGCACAGCCGAGTAGGGCCTGGGCAGGGCCACAGGTGGACGTGTCGCAGCCATGCCTTTGAGTGTCTCCTTCAGGCCTGCATCTGAGGAGGCGCAGCCCCCGAGGCCTCTAAGTCAACATTGACCAGAGACGGTACACAAGAGCAGCGTTCGCAGACAGTTATTGGTGTAAATGTGGGTGATCCCGGCACATTGCTGGGGCATGTGAGTCATTCACACACACACGCACACACGCACACGCACACGCACACACACACACACGTACACATAAACACACACACACATACCCAAGAAGCCCTTTACTTTCAGACACGGTTTGTCACAAGGACTGCAAGTCTGACCGTATAAGCAGTGACATGCCGCTACCCAGCATACACAGGTCTGGAGGAGCAGAGTAGCGGTCAGAAACAGCCCCTGCTTGGGGAATGCAGATGCACACCATCCCAAGGGGCCCAGAGCCATGAGCGTGTCTGATGGTATGGCAGGTCCTGAGGATATCAGCAGTGGCCGGGCAAGAGGCAGTGCCCGCCAAGCTCCTTGCAGATGCGTGTTCCAGTATCCTTGTTCCACCCCAGACTAGGGCTGATGCTCCTGGCTCTTCTTGGCCGGCATGTGGCCTGAATGGCTCCTTGACCTAAAGCAGATTATGAGCCACCCTCAAGTCTCCGTCCTGATCAGCGACCAAGATCAAGACTTTCTCGGCTACATGATGGACTTGAAGGTCAGTGAGGGAGACTGAGGAAGGGTGGGTATGGGACCTGGCGGGGAGTGGGAGGAACGTGTTAGCCATGTTCCTGTGCTGTGAGACTTTGGAGAGGCATCGGGGAAGCTGATCATGCCTGCCTTGGAGGCAAGCTGAGGCCCCTAGAAGCTTGCACCTTTTCCCTCCTCGCTATCCTGGCAGGTGCAGGTGCGGAGCCATCCGCCGTCCCGCTGCAAGCTGATCTTTTCCTTTCGGGACAACCCCTACTTCTTGAACTCGGTGATCATTAAGGAGTATTACCTTGACATCACTGGTAAAAGGTGGCTCCCGGGGTGATGAGTGTGGGTGTGCAAGCGTGTGGATGATGCACCTGCGGTGTCCACCCCAGTCTCCCCTGTCTGTCTGCAGGGTACAGGGCACGTCGATCCACTCCAGTCCACTGGTTCTGGGACTTTGAACGGGGAGCCCCCAGCCGCAGGCTGGACACCAGGAGCCTTAACTTTCTCAACTGGCTGTCAGGCCACAACGGCCCAGAATCGAACAGGATTGCTGAGGTGGGGTTGCTTTGGGCTTGCACACAGTTGGTGGTTGATGTTGGAGTTCTTGGCTGCTCATGGGAGGGTTGGGAGCCTGGTCAGCCCCTGGCTGACCTTGCTCGTGTTGCCTGCAGATCATCAGCGAAGACGTGTGGGACGATCCCCTGAAGTACTACCTCAGGGAGGAAGGTTCGTCCATGAGAGACAACTGACAGAAACACATGTGGTGATGGGGTCTGGAGGTAGGCCCCGTAGGGACAGCCGAATAGTAGCTGGGACACAGTACTTTCTTTCGCAAGTGGGGATGCTCAGGCTCATGCAAACTGGCTGCAGAGCCAGAGCCTGAGTCAAGCATGTAGCAGGTGACTTGCTGAGACTGGGGGCTGGGGGGGACTCGGTGTGTCCGAGAGCGCAGTAAGTCCCCCTCCAGTCAGCTGTGGTGGCAGCGCGAGAGTCCTAGGTGATACGACTAGAGGCAGGGTGAATTAAGTGCCTGTGTCAGAATCATCTGTCCTTGGGTCCTGCCATTCCCCCGGCGTCCTTCCTCTCACTGAGTTTGAGAATGCCTGGGCCCTTCACTTCCGCCCCTTAACCTAGGATGGCCTGTCATTGAAAGGGCATCCTGTCCAGGGCCCCAGTGCACCTGTGCGCTGACTTTGGGATCTTGTGTGAATTTCCACATCCAATACTCTGATCTCACCAGCACCACACCTGCTGAGCTTGAAGTTGCTTCAGGGAAAATCCGGACGTCTCTGGGAGGAGGTGGACAGGGAGCCCCAAGGGCAGGACATGGTGCCTAGTGACACCATCTCCGTCATTGCTGGACACGGGTCTTCGGCTCCTGAAACCCCTGTGTTCCCTGTTTGCGTCCGTGTCCACGTGCCAAGCATGTGTGTGTGTACACGCGTGTGCTTGTGTCACCTGTCTTTATGCGGGGGTGTGTGTGTGTGTCCGGCCCAGGGCGGACGCAGAGA